>NC_090930.1:884084049-884709049 GCF_040938575.1 Ambystoma mexicanum
TCCCCCCGGCCCCGACCCCCTCCGCCGCTCCCCTTGCGGGGAGCCGGACGGAGAGGCGGGCCAGAGTCGGCACAGGCGGGGGGTGGTCGGGTGGGACCGCTAGAGTCTTCAAACCGCAGCCCGGCCGCACGGGGCCGGGCTCCAGGCTCCAGGTACCTGGTCGAGAGGGAAGGTCGCCTGCTGCGCCGACGGGCCTGGCCATCGCTCGCCCACGCGGACGTGGGCGGCCAGAACCTCGACGCCCGCCCGTCGAGTACGCCCGGCTGCGCCATGGCTCAGGGCTCGCCTGGCGTGCCGGGCCCCTGTCTGCCCGGGGAGGCGCCCCTCGAGAACGGCCAGGCTTCCCTCGGCTCCCGGCTGCTCTCACTCGGTGGCTTCCCTACCGCCCCGGGGTGCGCCCGTCCGACACCTGGCCCGCTGGCGGGTCAGGGTGGAGGAGTGCGCCCCCGCCCGGCGCAGCGGCTCAGGGGCCGGCTCGGTGAGGGGAGGTGCGAGGGGGGGCCCGCTCGGGGCGGGCCTCCCTCTCCCCCTCCGGTCGGCTGGGGACGTCCCCCGGCGGGTTAACCCAACTCCGCCGGGGCGTCCCCGTCCGTCTGCTGGGTCGCGGACCCCCCTCCGGCAGAAGGGTGTCCCGCTCCCCGGGCTGTGGGTCGTGCGCGTCTGGGACGCAACCGAGGTCGATTTTACCAGGCGGCCTTAGCGGGTCCCGCGAGCAGAACTCGTAATGAGGCGGTAAGGGGTTGACGGCTCTGGCACCTTTACCGGCGCTGTTAACCCCTTACCGCCTACCACATAATGACCCCCTCTATGTCGATTTAAGGGAGCTGAATAAATGAGTTACAGTGGACAGGCACCTGCTCCTGAACATGAATGAGATATTGGCCTTGATTGGAAAGGGGTGTGTATTTTCAAAGGTGGACATGGCCTCTGCTTACCACCAGATTGAACTGGAAGAAGCGAGCAGAAAAATTACAGCATTTATAATGCATGAATGAGTTTTTCAATTTAGAAGAATGTAATTCGGACTAGTGTGTGTGTCATCTTTATTTCAGAAAGTGATGGATCGCTTGTTTGGGGGAATGAAGGGAGTATTTTGCTTCCAGGATGATGTTATTGTGTGTGGAGAAAGTGAGAGAGAGCATGATGAGATTCCTGAAAAGGTTTTGTATGCTCTGGAAAGAAAGGTGTATCTGTGAGGAGAGAGACATGTGTGTTCAAGAATGAGAAAGTGGAGTTTCTGGGTCACGAGGTATCATATGCCGGTCTGAAACCCAAGGAGGTGATGGTGAATGCCATAACGAAGGTGGGGAGGCCAGAATCAAAAGGGGAGCTCAGATCTTTTTTGGGCATGATTGAGTCTTATCAACATTTTTTCAAGAATTTCGCAAATAAAGTGGCTGAAATGAGGAATCTTTTGAAGAGGGAAGAATTCTGTTGGAATGATGCATGTGATAAAGCGTTTTGTCGTATTAAAGAGGAAATTGATTTAGCAAAAGCATTAAAATGTTTTGACACTAAGAGGAAGAGTGTTATTGCTGTGGACGCCAGTGATGGTGGAGTAGGGGCAGTTTTGTCTCAAATTAAGGAGGATGGAGAGGATGAAATAATAGCTCATGCCTCTCGTGTGTTGAAAAGGCAGGAGAGGAATTATTCTGTCCTGGAGAAGGAGGCGTTGGCTTGTCATTTGGCAGTGGAGAAATGTAAACATTTCATTTTCTGTGGGGCATGGAATTTGTTATTAGGCCTGATCATAAGCCTCTAAAGGCAATTTTTGAATCCAAAGGTCTTAGTAAAGTATCGAGAAGAGTAGTGAGTTGGGTTACTAGGCTACAGTGTCATAAATCTAACTTGGAGGTGATTCCTGGTCCTGAAACTGTGCTTGCAGATCATTAGGAGGACAAGCTGAAGAGGAAAGTGAGGCCAAATGTGTCTTTGATATGTTCTATGTAAACTCTGATGGTGTTGTGGCAAGGAATGTGTGAATGGAGGCTATGAGTAGAGATGTAGACATAGTAAGAGTTAAGAGTTATATCAACTGTGGATGGCTGCTTAAAAGCTTTTTGAATCAAAGGGAGAGGTTGTTCTTGGAAGTTAGGGATGAGTTGTCCATCGTGGGTGAGTTATTGTACCAGTGGGTACGTGTTGTAGTGCCTGTAGGTATTCGTGATAGGATTATTGACCTAGCCCATGTGGGTCATGTAGGTATTTCTCGGATCAAGGCCGTATTGAGAAGTGATTATTGGTGGCCTGGATTTTACTGTGAGGTTGAAAGGAGTTTAAATGGATGTTTGGAATGTTGTTAGAAATCTGGAAAGGGAGAAGTGGCAAAATTGCAGCCCATGGTGGAAACGGAAGTGCCACGTAAGGTATTGGAGGATGTGGCTAAGAGGGAAATACTTTGTTGTCCTGATTCACTTGATGTTGAGATGGGTGGAATATAAGATTGTGAGGGAAGCCAATGGTGAGAGGATTGTTGAATTCTTACAAGACATATTTTCAAGGAAAGGATAACCGGGAAGCATTCTTACTGATAGTGGTCCTCAATTTCTAGGGGGACATTTTCAGAAATATTTGAACATGTGTTGAATAAGACATAAGCAGTCATCTTTGTACCACCTGGAATGCAACGGGGTGGTGGAGAGGGTGTACAGGTGCATCATGGATGCCATAACGATGGCGGGTGCATGTGGAAAGAATAGGAAGGTGACTGTACAGGAAAGATTATATGGTTTGCAAATGTCTCCACATATGGAGATGGAAATAAGTCCTTTTGAATTGATGAGAGGACGCAAAGCCAATACCAAAGTTATCCCGCCCTGGTTGGGAGAGTGAGAGAGTCGGACTGTGTAGTCGAGGTTTTGAGAGAAAGGATGAAGGTAAAGAAGGAGAAGAGAGTCACGAGAGAGAACAAGAAGAAGGGGAGGAGAGTGTAAGATGTAGTGTGTGGTGATTGGGTGAGGATTAAGAAAGGGATGGTGAAGAAGAAGAGTGATGCTCTATGTGCGGAACCTTTGTTGGTGGAAATGGTCTTGAAGGGGGCTTTGAGAGAGAGAGGCGGACAAGTTTGGAACAAGAATAGTATTGCGAAAGTGAAGAAAGGAGTGGAGGTGTGTTGTCATGTGCTTATTGTAGATAGTGGAACTTGGAATGCGGGAGGAGGGCATGTTGACTTATGACCGTGTATCAGGAATTCTGAGATGTTCCGTTGGGGCTGTGTATTGCTGGGTGGAGATGTTGGCTGGGGGTTGTTACCAGAGTACTTAATAAATCTAACTCCTAAAGTGCAATTGCCTTCCTGTGTGTGCTTTACTTCAGTTTTAAATGCTTTCTTCCATTTGTCACCCTCTCTGATCCGTACTAAGTGTTATGTCCCTCTGAGATCAAGTTTTTGTAAAGAACCAAGCTCCTTCGGGTGCTTTTTTATATATCTGGAATTAGGGGTAACAGTATTTATCCTTCTTAGTAATCTTATTTAGTCCCCTGATATCCAAGCAGGGACAGAGTTCCATAGTGTCCTTCTTGGGTACGAAAACAAAGAAGCCCTGCCTTGGCCCAGGGATTCTGTGATCCTTCCATTTTTTATATTCTGTTGTAAGTACTCCCGTAGAGCATCTTTTTTCTGGTTTAGATTGTTTGTTCTTTCCAACAGAATCTGTGTATTGGACATCAAGTCAATGGCACAGTCCTCCGGTCTATAAGGCAGATGTTCTTGTTTCCCAGGCTTACTGAAAACATCCTTGAAACTCATTTACTTAGGGGGTGCCAAACAAAGGATTGCTGTGGTGCTATTTGCTTGAATTTGGTCCTTAACAATGCCTGTGAGATCTGGCAGGCATCGTTCAATATAGGTTTCTGAATCTAAGAAAATGGCTCCTGCCTTTGTGGGTGAAAACTGGGTTTTGAAATGTTTAATGAACTCCTTCATCACTTTGCTGCCTTATAATAATGCTCAGCAATGTTAACCGCCATGTTTGACAAGTGTCTTATTGCCATTGTGGTACGGCTCTATGTTCTAATGCACATGTCCTAACCTCGACGGCTTTGCTGCCTAGTACCTAGCGGTGCTCACTTCTGCAGTTCTCGCCTCTGACGTGTTTCCCTTTTGGCATATAGAAGCATGTTTTAGTGTGCCGCTTTCCAAGGCAAGAAGGCTTTAGCAGAAACAATCTGTCATATAGTAAGTAAGTGGGCTTTCATGCCCTGAGCCATGTGTGAACTGTGGAAGAAGCTTGCACAGCAAGTCTAGAAATTTATCATTGTTTGCCTTCCATCCTGATTATGCCTTCTCAGGCGTGAGAACGCAGCCTCTGCCAAAGACCTCTATGCTGAGACACTGTTCATTCACCTGAAACATTGTTGCTTGATGTTCTCCAGCATGGGTTGTGGCATGGATTCACATGCTCATCAATATTCCCCGTCATCAGGCTGGGAATCCTCGGTAAAAAAGAACAGTTTCACTTTCATTTCTAAACTGTCTTTCTCCTATAAACTGAGCTCCGGGTCATACTTCCACCAGCCAATGACTGCCCTCTCCCTAAGCCCCTCCTCTGGCAGCCATCTTCAGATTTTTACCGCACGTTCAAGTGTTGGGAGTCCTCGCGTTTTGCTCTTCGAGATTTCTGCGTTTTTCTGTGCTTTTTCGGTAGGAAAACTCTGTTTTTGTTCAATCGAGCCTGTGTGCTCCTCCGCTTATCCATCCGATCAACGGGGATCAGTTTTTCGGCTTCGTTCATCGCCCATTAAGGGCTTAAATGGTCTAGTGTTTTCTTCTCGGAAGTCCATCAGGCCTACACCGCGCCAGATCATGTCGGAGGAGAAGGAGGATAGTGCTTCCCTCTTCAAACTCTGCTTCAGCGGCGGCTTGTGGAATGTTTTCACAGACGACAAGCATTCCCAGTGCCTGTAGTGTCTTCACCCGACGCACAAGGAGGAAGATTGTGAAATTTGCTGTGGCTTCTCCAAGCGCACGATGAAGGACTGGCACGTACGTGGTGACGTGGCTTAAGGCCAAGGCCTCTAACTCAGGTGGTCCGCAGGGGCATGCCTCATCTGGATCCGGCCAACTCGAGTGGGCTTCTAAGTCCTTTGAGGTTGCTCCATCTGTGGGGGCCCAAGACAAGGCCAAGCACCACAAGTCCGCTTCTGCCAGGGCCACCACGCAAGCGGGTCCCGCGACGGTCAGGGCGCTTTCGTCTCCATCTGCCTAGCGCTCCAGCCATTGCTCCAGTTCTCCATCGAGGAGAAAGTCAGCTACCCCCGGGATGCTGCGGGAGGAGCCAGAGAAGGCTAGGCAGGACAAGGTGATCCAGGCCATGACGTCCTCTTCTATCGAGATGCTTGCGGCCGCCCTCTCGGCCGAGGGTGCCCCGGTGGCAGCCAGAGTGGTGCTCCATCCTAGACAGGAGGCTTTGGCCAGGCCAGTGGAGAAGACTCCTGTGAAGAGGATGCCGGACCTCAGCCCAAGACCGACCCCTCAGGAACCTAAGAAAGGGGAGGAGTGGAAGAACTACAGGGCATGGATATTTCATCATCCGATGAGGAAGACTTTGTTTCCGTCCACACCATCCCGGACGAGATGGGTGAGGATGATGACGAGAATGTCAAGGAGTCGCCTGCCGTAGGGGGAGACAACACAGGCGCTGGGCCCAGCGAGCCTATCCCTCAGGCACCCTCCAGGGATCTGTTGCAGGATATTCTCTCGACCCTCCACACACTGGTGTCAGAGATTCAGAGGAGGATGCCGATGGCAACGCCAGCGACTCCACCGGCGGCGACCCCGTTGACACCGGGGCCACCTCCGCCTAAGAAAAGGAGGAGGCACCCTATGCCTCCGCTCCAGCCTTCACTGTCACCCCCAGGGAGATGGGGCGGACACAGCTACGACGGACACTGACGACGACGGTGGCCTCTCTCCGCCACTAAGGGCTTCGCCGGCAGACGAAGTGGGATCCTTCCATTCCATGATTGCCCACGCGTCTCATCTTTTTCAGCTCACCTGGAAGAGAAGAAAAAGGGAGGCTTCCTGTACCAACGCTGGGAGGTGAAGAGGAAGACCAGTCTGTTGATACCACTCCTGGACGACGTCTGGGATGAGGGGCTGCCGCTCCTGTAGAACCCCTCCTCGGCCCCGGCTATCAGAGACCGACTAGAGAATAAGTATAGAGTGCCGGAGTCTGCACCCAAGTGTATGCGGTTGCAACCATCGCCGGACTTGGTGGTCTCAGCTGCGGCAAGGAAGAAGTTGTCCAACCCGTCGTCCCCCACATCTGTTCCCATGGGCGTCGAGGGGAAGAAATTGGACACTGTCGGACGGAAAGTCATTTACTCAGCGGCAACGACGGTCAAGGCGGCCAAAAGGCCTTAGTGATCCTGGACAGGTACGACCGGGAGCTATGGTACAAGACGGCTCGGATACTGGATTTCCTACCCAAGGACAAGCATGTAGAGGTAATCGAGACCCTTCAGGAAATCGAGATGGCGTCGGACCACACCATCACCGTGGCCCTGGACATTGCGGACATGGGGTTCCACCAGATGGGGAATGGGATTTGCCTCTGTCGTTGTGGCTGGCTGAAGGCCACCAACTTCAGACAAGAGGTCCGGACGAGGGTCCTGGGCATGCCGTTCGACAGAGACAATCTTTTTGACAAGGCAGTCGACTAATCTCTTCAGGCCATCAGAGCCGGCACAGAGATGGCTCGTGCCTTCAGCAAGCTGCAGCGGCACGGCCTGTTTTTTCGTCCCTCATTAGGAAAATTGGGTAGGGCTCTGAAGAGTTTCGACGGTGGATCATCCTCTTACCACCAATCCTCCCATTCCACGACCCAGGAAGCCTGCAGGGGTCGTACCAAGGCCTTCGGAGGTGGCCGCTGTCGTTGTCAAGGCTCCCAGAGCGGCAGGCCGGCCTCCAAGCAGGACTGAACCGGCTGAGATGTCGGGCCCCCACCCCTGCAACCCCGGTGGGAGGCCGGCTGGCAAACTTCATCAGCGTGTGGGGAAAACATCTCCACCGATCAATGGTTGCTGGACGCTCTCGCCCACAGACACACTTTGGAGTTTCAGTGAAAGTGTCTGCGAATACCACTGGTGGCCCGGCAGGAACTACATATTCCTCAGCTCCTGCTGGAGGTTTGGGCCATGTTACAAAAAGGGGCGATAGAGCTGGTTCCGAGGCGGCTCTGGTGCTCCAGAGTTTACTCAAGATAGTTTCTGGTAAGAAAGAAGACCGGGGGCTGGAGGCCCATTCTCGACCTACGACGACTCAACAAGTTCATCAAGTCCCAGAAATTCAGGATGGTCACGTTGCAACACGTGATCGGCCAACTGGAGGATGGAGACTTTCTGTTGTCATTGGATCTGGAGGACGCTTACTTCCCCATGCCCATTCACGTAAAAAATCGCAAGTTCCTGTGCTTTGTCGTAGAAGGGAAGCACTACCAGTTCCCCTTTGGAAGTCGGCGCCCAGAGTCTTTACGAAGTGCCTGGCTCCAGTGTGGGCCCATCTACAGCTACAGGGGATTCATGTGTACCCTTACCTCGACGGCTGGCTCATCCGGACCAAGTTGAAGGACATCACCGTCGATCACACAGAGAGAACTGTCCGGCTACCAACGGATCTGGGGTTCTCAGTGAACTATGCAAAATCTTGCTTAACTCCATCGCAGAACGCGCTGTTCCTGGGGTCCTGGCTCAACACGGTGTCCTGTCTAGCGGTCCCGTCGGAGGAGAGGATAGCGGCCATTTTGGGCAAGGTGCAGCGCCTGTTGGCACTAAAGATTGCCAGGGTAAGGACCATCAAGTTGCAGCTCGGCATGATGAATCTACCTGGTATGGCTCTGCAGGTTGCGGATGCGACTGCTCTAGGAGTTCCTGGACGCACGTTGGAGCTAAGTGTCCGGAAATTTCCAAGACAGGATCGTGCTCGACGGGGAGTTCTGCCGAGCATTAAGGTGGTGGGACGTGTGCTCCAACATTGCCGGGGGCATGGACTTTCAGAACTCTCCATACCAGGAGACGGTCACGACGGGCGCTTCCCTGGAAGGATGGGGAGCGCACATCGGACATCTCCACGCCAGAGGCCTGTGACTGCTGGAGGAAAAGACGCTACACATACTGGAACTACGAGCAGTGTTTGGGCCCTCTAGTCGTTTCTCCCGCCCTTCAAGGACAAGGTGGTGAGGGTCTTCATGGACAATACCACCATGATGTTTTACATCCGGAATTAGGGGGCTCCAGATTCATGGCGCTTTCCAGAGAGTTGTTCAGGGGATGTTCCTCATTCCTTTCCACCTGGCGGGAATAAAACCACTGTCGCCGACACCCTCAGCAGGGAGCTGCTCTGTTGCCACAAGTGGGAGCTTCGGCAGGATCAAGTGCACAATCTTTTCCTCAAGTGGGGCAATCCCCAGATTGATCTGTTTGTGACAGTGACGAACACCAAGTGCTGGAGGTTCGTCAGCAGGTTTCCCCAGCCGGGGAGCATGGGGGACTCATTCTCCTTCCCTTGGGATGGCCTGTTCATGTACGCGTTCCCTCCGTTGCCACTGCTACTACAAGTCATCAGTTAACTCAGACGGTCCAGGATGATCCTTGTCGCGCCAGCGTGGCCGAGGCAAATCTGGTACCCGTACCTTCTCAGCATGTCAGCATCCCCTCCAGTCAAGCTTCCATTGGTTGCGGATCTTCTTGCCAGGGAAGGAGGCGCAATCCGGCACTACAAACCAGGATCGCTGAACCTGAAGGCCTGGCTCCTGCAGCATTAGAGTTTGGTGGGTACGAGCTGCCTGCGGACTGCAGGGAGGTCCTTGCGAAGGCCAGGGCATCGTCGACGCTGAAGTGTTATTGACACAAAAGGAAGCGTTTCGCGACCAGGTGCCAGTCGCAGAAGATTAACCCTCTTAGGGTCATGGCCCCCCAAGTCCTCCCTTACCTGTTTTCACTGGCTAGGTCGGGGCTGGCGCACGCCTCCATTAAGGTGCATCTGGCGGCTATCTCCCGCTACACCAGGTCTCCGGGACGGTCTTCTCTTTGGTTGCACCGTCTAGTGAAGGAGTTCATCAAAGGACTGTACCGTTCGTTCCCGCCGGTGAAGGCGCCTGCCCCAGCGTGGGAACTCAACGTGGCGCTGACTAGGGTCATGGGGGCCCCATTCTAGACAATGCATAAAGCTCTGCTTAAGTTCCTGTCTTGGAAGACAGCTTTCTTCTTGGCCATCACCTGTGCCAGGAAAGAAGATGAGATCCAGGCCTTGTACTGCAAGCAGCCTTATTTTACTTTCCACGAGACAAGGGTGGTGCTGCGGACGCACCCCTCCTTTATGCCCAACGTTCCATCGGAAATTCATCTCAACGAGCCCTTGGTATTACCTGTGTTTTTTCCGACACCTTTGTCGCTGGCTGAGAGAACTTTGCTGGGTGTGGCTCGAGCGCTGAAGTTTTATGTGGTCCGCACGAAGAGTTTCCGGAAGATTTCTCACCTTTTTGCGAACTTTGGTCCTGTGAACCATGGGAAGGCCTTGTCCAAGGCTTCCATTTCCAGGTTGCTCTCTGGCTGCATCACTCATTGCCACTGGTTGGCAAACTGACCACTGCCTGGCTGCCCAAGAGCCCATTCTACTAGAGTGATTGCTGCAATGACTGCGTTCCTGTCTGGTGTGCCCCTGCCGGACATGTGCAGGGCTGTTACGTGGAGGTCTACACACACCTTCATGAAGTTCTACTGTGTCCACAGGGATTCCAGGGAGGAGTACAGAGTCGGCCAAGCAGTGCTACGCAACCTGTTCGCTTGAAGGTTAGCCTGATGAGGAGGTGAGAGTAATTGCTTCTGTTGAGCCTTGCCACCTCCCGTGCTTGTGTATGTATGTACTGCTATGTATTCTTTATTCATGAGCATGTGAGTCCATGCCAGACCCCATGCTGGAGAAGGAACAAGTTACTTACCTGTAGCTGTTGTTCTCCAGCATGGGTCTGGCATGGATTCACATGCAAACCCTCCCTCCTGCTGCTCTGCGGCTCTTCTTGGTCATACTGCCACTCTATGTGCTGCCAAATCTGAAGATGATGCCAGAGGAGGGGCTTAGGGCAAGGGCAGTCATTGGCTGGGGGCAGTATGACACAGAGCTCAATGATTGGTTTATAGGAGAAAGACAGTTTAGAAACGAAAGTTAAACTGTTTTTTCTTTTACCAAGGATTCCCAGCCTGACGACAGGGAATATTCATGGGCATGTAAATCCATGCTAGACCCATGCTGGAGAACAACAATTACAGGTAAGTAACTTGTTCCATATCATGCTATGTCTGAAACCTCCCTTTCCATTGACATGCATGTGTGCTATCTTGTATAATGCTCACTGTTTGGAGGGGCGGAGGGCTGATGTGCCGAGTCTCATTCTGTCATTGTTTGCTGTTGTTCTGTGTATGATGGCTTTGCTGATTGCCATTAAAAGACGTCCATCAATCCACTGGAAGAGTCTGTGGTTGTTTTTCCACAACACCTTCCAATTGATGTACGGGTTGTGGGCTTTGAGCCATGGTATCCCCAGAATCACAGGAAAATGAACCATCTGAATCAAGTTGAACAACAACTGTTCTTTGTGTCAGGAATTGGTCATGTCGAACTCAACAGTTTGATTTCTAATTGGTCCAGAAAGTAGCAGATTTCCATTCACACCTTCTTTGGGTTGTTCCAAGCCTTCCACCATTATTGGTATCTGGTGTTCTTGCGACCATGTCTGGTTCATAAAGACACCCGCTGCTCCGCAGTCAATAAGGAATGAGGTTGTATAGGCTACTTCCTTTGTTCCGATGAGAAATAGGTGGATTTGAATCACCAAATAGGATGAGTCTGCATCAAAGTACTATATCTATAAGGTGCTCTCTTCTCCCCAACCCTTGCCCCTTCTAGAGATAGAAAAGAGTGTTTCCCATCCATCTTCCAGGAGCTATTGGGCAATCACGAACCATATGACCCTTGTTGCCATAATACATGCACAACTCTTGTGCCCGTTTTCATCAATGTTATTCCTCCGATAAGGGACCCCTCGCTGTGCCGATATGCATGGGTTCTAGGGGTTTGTCGACCAGCATGTTAAGGCCTGCTCCTTCTTAGAGTGCTAGCGGTACTCCAGCTGTTCGATGTTTCTTTCTTTCTACTTTCCGTTCCTGTAATCAATAGTCCAGTTGTAACACCAGTGTTATTATTTCAGCAAACAAAGTAGGACTAACTACCCTGGCTATCTCGTTATTTAGTGAAACCATGCCTAAATAGGGGAAAAGCCTGTATCATCATGCCAACCTGTGGCATCCGTGAATTCCTTGACACAAGTTACTTAGGCCACTATGTCCTTCGAGCCCTGGTCAAATCCAAGAGGGTTTCTTGAACTGAAAACATGGTTTCAGGCAAGTCGAACATAGCATTAAAAACAACCACAAAGGCAGTGTAATCATTCAGAATAGGATTATTTGTGGTCACCATTGCCATTGCCCAGGACAACGCACTGCCGATCAAAGGGGTCACAATATAGCCAACCTTGGAACAACTGGTCCTAAATTGATGGTGTCGAAAGGAAAATTATATGGCACACTGGTCTAAAAACTCTTTTAGTTTCTTTGCTGATCCATTGTATCTGGCAACACTAGAGCCACCCTTGGGTATGGTCACAGGGAGTGACTCCCTCACTGTCACAGACTCTCTAAGGGTTATGTTCTCTAGCCGTAGGGCTTGAACTTTGTTCAGTAGTTCATGAATGACATCAGTCAACTGTACAATATGGTCCATAGCGATCACTGTGTCTTGATGTTGCAAACTGTCACCATCAGAATTTACTGGTTCTCTCCTGGTGCGAGTAGCCTTGAAGGGATAGGGGCTGTCCTTGTATAACGCCAGCCTGTAGTTCCATGGAGTATATAAACACACAGAACCGAGGGCTGGTTATAAAGGTGGACCAGAAGGAGGAAAAACCCAGTGTGAAAACACGTCCTGAAGATCTGAAGTTTCTTCTGTAAATGGCTCGAAGATTCAAAGGGTCCAGAAGAGATGAAGTAGGAAATAGGAGATAGAAAGGTCTTCGATACTGATGATGGGAGATAACACTGGACCAACCAAGATACAAAAGAGAGCATGCATGGGTAGGATACTGGACAACAGGTGGGGAAACAAGGACAGGAACAAAGGCACAAAACAGAAAGCAAGTAGAATCAAGCAAGGTCAAACAGATGAGCTTCTCACCACGATTGGGGTATCCTGAAGCATTGCCATGTGAGGAGCATCCTCCCAGGACTGCAGTTATCTGGAGCACTGCTGGGTGAAATGGCAGCGGTCATCTTGAAAACAGTTAAACCACTCCCTCATCTTCTGCTCCACAGAAAGGCGCGAGCATGGTCTATCATGACAGGTACAATGCCTACAATCAATTCCATTTGATAAGAGGCAAATATGTTATATCTAGAAAAAGTGCTTTTTGCTGCCTTTATAAATTTGAGCCAGACTTTTGACTGTGAACCATGCCAGCCTTTGGAATTATTGCTCTCCTTTTTGAGTATCACCTATGGTATACTTTGTCAGAACATTTAACACTTAGTGTATACCAGAAGCAGGGTACATACCAGGTTGGGCTATGTTTAAACACGTAGTCACTGGAACCGCTGGGCAGGAGCTGTCTGTAAGCAAAAGACACACAAATAAACTGGAAAGGCAAGCAAATAAACTAGGTAGCAATGACTAATCAGAATAAGGGGTGTTCTGGAATATGATAAGGGACCTCCAGAGAGATTAGGGAGAGCCCTTGGATTGATACCAGCAGATTACTCCTAGGAACAATCATGCAGCTGTGTTATGGGTTAGACATGCTAAAAGGATGGTTGTCCTCAGTGTGAAGACAAACCTGAAGACCATATACTGAGCCAGGTATGACTACCTCGAACTAGACGGAGTCAACAAAAGTATTTCCCTTATCTGATCTTGTTAGGGAGAATTCTCATCTATGGCTAATTTCCCTCACCTAGTGAGTCCCCCAGCAGCTTTGCTGGACTTCTGGAGTTTATGTTTTTCCACTTGGTAAGAGTGAGAGCTTTTCCCCCACTCTTACCTGTGTTTTGCTATGTGTTTCTATCTGTTTTTGTGGTTGTGGACTCTGAAGCACACCACTTCGGCAGCCCCCTTCTTTTTGTGTGTCACACAGCACCTTCAGTGCCGTGGCACAGGGTTGTCTTTCAGACTTCCCTCGACTCCATTTCTGTGGCGACTAATGTCCCCCAGAAAAGGGTAAAGTTACCATTAACTTTACTTAGTCAACCTACCACAGATCCAGTGCAACCCATCTTCCATGGGGTACTGGAAAGGGTTAACTCGTATCCTTTTTATCTGTACCTCCTAAAGCATTGTTTAGCTCTTTTAACATTTAGACTTGGCTGGTGGCAGTGGTATCTACCCTAACTTTTCTACCGCGATTATATTAGATAAAAGTGGTACTGTTCTTGGCTATTATATTAGCCTCAAACATAAACCCGCTTGACCAAATCGTCTTTCTTTTGGCTCCGGTTGGGTTTATTCGCCATTTCATTTTGTTAAAGTCCTTCTTGGGTCTTACTTTGCACGACAAACTAGGTTTGCCTTCTTTGTTCACCGTCTTTTGGCGGGCTTTCTGTTCAGAAGCCCTCCACCAGGCGCCTGGGTGTCTAGGTGGGCTGAATGTGAGGAATGGGTGTAGTCACCCCCTGCACAGGGTATTCTAGGAAACCCAAGTCTCACTTTGTCATGATTGGCCAGGGTAGTTGTCCGGGCTGGACAACCCCACTGCTGAGTGATTGACAGCCAGGCTGTGTGAATGGGTTTTTTTTGCATAAAAGGCAGGTCTGTTGGGCTAGAAGTCAGAGAGTCGCCACTGGAACTACAAGGAACTGAAGAGAAGTGGAGAGAACGACGGCTGCTGCAACTACCCCATCCCGGTGAAGCCCTGCTGCAGTCCTGAGCTATCTTCCCTTCAACGACTTAGAGAAGATCCAGTCCGGAGTCTTCTTCCCTTGAGCTTGGTGGGGAAAACCAGCTCATCTTCTACAGCCAGAGGATCCTCTTCCTTGGTCGAAATCGCTGCACACTGCTCTAGTGGTCCGGATAGCCACCTGATGAAGAGCCTCTCCTGTTTTTAAGGAGCGCACCTTTTATTCCTTGTCGCTGCTGCCGGCTTCATCCATGTGTGGTGCAGACCCCCTTCAAACGTCCTCCTTCACAATGAAGCTTCAGGAATCGTGGGTCTGCGGGAAACCAACAGGAACAACTGCCAGGGCACCAGCTGCACCACTGGAACAAGGTACTGTGTTCTGTTGAGGAAACTGGGTGAATCCCTTTTTCTTCATTTCCAAGGCTTGCCCTTGTCTTCCCCCCTTCTTATAACTTTTGCTTCCGAAAATTGACAATATCGAAGTCCTTTTGGCTACGTTGAATCGTGAACTGTTTGATCGTGTGATCTTCGGCAACTGGCGCCGGTGTCTTTTGACCCTGGCTCCGGCCCTTTGACTTTTGAGCTCCTGTCTTTGAGTGTTTCTTGATTCTGCCTGCCTAACCAAAATATTGCCTGGGATTTTTGTCCCCACCTCCCTCTGGGTATCTCAAGTGCTAAGTGTGTTTTTGCCCCGGTAGCATTTCATGTCATGGATACGCATTTGTTTAGTAGACTGAACTGTCAAAAAGTGATCGCAATCGTATTCGCGGTAACGTGTTTTGTTCATAACACTGGTTCATTCAAACACAGGGTACTTACCGTACTGTACAAAGTGAATTGGTTAGTTGTAGTATATTTAACGTGTGGTTTTTATTTGAGTTTAATAGAAGTGTTGTGTTTATAACGAATGGTTTAAAAATAATGTACTTATATTTTTATACCTGAAACCTTGAGTCAGTGTTTGCTTGAGTCACAGTAATTGTGGTCCCTTTGTGTAATCTCTGCTACTGCTCATATACTCTTTGAGATAAGCCTGGCTGCTCCGCCACTGCTACCACTCTGACATAGTAGTACAGGCTTGTACCAAAGGTAAAACTTGTATTGCCACCTGTAGTCTTAATTGTGTGTAGTGGTCCCTAAGGGCACTGCACAGGATTCTGCCTAACAGATCTTAATTGAGATCACACCAGGGGTCACGCTGTATACAGATATGGAGCTCAGCCAAAGCAGTGGACCAATTTGCAATATAGGTGGTGTCACGTATGGCTCAAGAAATACTCCAAGTCTGAGAGACAGTTCAAGGATTTTTATTGGATTTTTCAGGACCCTAAGGCCGTCCCTCTCTCTCTTCTACAATGCACCAGTCCTATTTACCCCAAGCGTCCCTACCTCAGAGCTAAGCATATATTGAATAATGACCCCTACTGTTTAGGTTCTAACTTATACTAGGGCGAAGGTCTAAAGGTAGGACACCTTATCTGTCTAACCTCCCTCAGGAACTACCTAGACTATCCCTACACTATCCAGTGATTAGTGATCTGAAGAGGGGCATTATAATGTCCACATACTCCTCTCCTTCTCATTACCACTACTTTCTACTTTTCTTCTCCCTTCATCTCCACCCCTCTCCTTTTGGTCTACTTCCTGCGTCTTCTTCAGTTCCTCTTGTGTCTTTCACTCCTAAGCCTCGCCTCCAATGCTTGATATTACTACTCTCTCTTTGACACTTCTAAACCCTCCTCTGCACCACTGTTCCCTTTGTCTCACTAATACTACCCCCTCCATGCTATACTACTCCACCCACTTCCTACTCAAACACCCTCATTTCACTCACACCAGCACTTTACATTCACTGCCTACACTCCCTCTCCTAAGTGCATTTGCCACTCTTTTACGCATACTCACAATTCACGCCTCACTAAATGCCTCACCTGATCCAAAAATCGCCTGCAGACTCCACTCCACCGTTCTTCCTACTGCTGGTGTCTTGGTTTGCCGTCTCCTCCTCTTCTGACCTCAACTGAAAAACCAACAACTTACTGCTTCTTGAAGTCTCCTTTAACCCCCCCCCTCCCTGTATTCTGTTTGGGCTAATGTCCCTTGCCTCTGGCCTTGCCGTCCCCACCCAGGAGGGTTGCATCCAAGGAGGTCTTCATATAGCCCCTTAAACCCTGACCCCTTTCTCTAGGTGGGTCCACTATGGAACAACAAGGACAGCTCGTCTCGTCCAATGTCCTAGTTCATGTTAGTGGGTTCTGTGCCCTTGCCTTCCCTAAGGAAAGTCCTGGTTTATTTTGTTGGTATCCTTTTTTACATTTCTGGTGGTCTAGGGGGTCAACACCAGTCTTCTTCCTGGTCAGGCCTGAGCTGCCATACATGGCATGGCTTTGCAAACAAACACATAGAAGCTCTGGCTCCTCGCTCTTTTATCTGCTTCACTCTGGTGGTTTTCTGCTGCTTGCGCGGACTTTGAATTGGTGCACAGGGACTCTGGTTCTTTCCCCACTGATCCTTCCTCTCTGGGTTGGTGTATCAATTCTCAGGTACAACAGTATAGTGAGCGCCATCACCTCTCAGTGGTTCTTGTGTGGCAGTAGAACCTTCAGAAGGCCTTCTCCCTAACTTCTTTTTCTTCTTTGTGAAGAGGCTTTCTTTGACTTGAAATGGATGATCCCTCACTATAGTCACAGTGTCTACCTGTTAAGACCTGCAGGACACGGTGAGCCCTGAGTGGTAAGTCCTTTATGTGGGGAAGAAGCCGTAGCAGAATAAAAACAAGGTCTTTAAGCAGGATACTCTGTTCATTGTTGTGAAGGACTGGTTTGAAGGACAACCAAATTAATAGACAGTGGCAGGATCCGGCCTGTAATAGATAGAAGTAATTTGGAGAAGCAGTAGCACAAATGATAATGATGGTATAAGTAGAATGAGGTAAGTAGAACTGAGTCAAAAGGTTCGAAGCAATAGTAACAGGATCCAGAGAAGCAAAGGGAATCTGGCTCCTCTAAAATCAAGAAGCGCAACGATCAGGAGAGCAGAGAGAAAGAAGGTTTAACAATGGAAAATGATAGGCAGCAGCTCGGAGGATGAAAACAAAAGAAGACTACAGCACAGCTTTGCAAAAGACTGGAGTACAGAGACACACGGTCAGCAAGGAAAACTAGCGTCATACCTGTAAAAACACACCGTTGCAATGCTCTGGCCCCGCTAGCCGGGAAAGGAACTAGAAACGGCCACTATCTTGAAAGAAGACTAGACCTGCACTGCAGCGTTGCATTCACAACGTGATGGAACCAGCGCATGCAGCCATTTTCACAGCCTCCAAGCCGAATAGCGTTGCGTTATGACATCAATGCCATGGCATGGGGCACTGATGATTGTTTTACTTTCAGCAGAGAAAAGAAAAAACTTGGCCTGCATTTGGGGTGATGCAAATGGGTACTACCAATAAACAAATTGCCACGTAGGGACGCAACAGCAATTGGGTCCCTCCAAACTACCCCCGTTCCACACTGGGTTAGGACTTTCTCTAGATTCCTTCCTTGTAGGCTTTCCACGCCAGGCTGAGAGGGGGTTCCATCCCCTCTTAACAAAGTAAGGATACTGACCTTGTCACAGTGGAAAATCAGAGTGAATAGGAACTTGAAATCCTGGTATTCCAGGAGTATCAGGAATCTTAAAGTAGAAGTCGCAAGCAAGGCAAAGGTTAGCACAAACTCAGATAATACTTGGGACAATAAGGAATGTGGCAAACAAAAAGAAGACAGCAAATCAAGAAACTGGAACTGCATAGAGACACAAAAATGAACAGCACATACAGAACGAGGAAAGTCTGTGGAGGGAAAACTTGCAGACAAACAGAATGTTTGTAGCATAATAGTAAGGGTTCTATAATTGGGAAATCCCATGACAAGCAGGCTGTTTGTTACAATACAGAAAGGGCTGTGTGAGAGGGAAAGTTCACAGACAAACAGACGGTACTAATACATTAATGGGGTTGTGAGGTTGAACGCTCACAGACAAAAAGAGTGTTTGTAGGAAGACAGGTTGGCAGTGCAATTACCCACCGAGGTTTTACTTGACACAGAGCAATGGTAGAGGTTAAGATTGAATCTAAAACTTCCAGCCATCAACTCTTTGTTTTTGCTTTGTCACCCTTAACCTAGAGACCAAAGCTACTCCGCACTAATGAGGCCCAAAAAGGCAGAAACATGTTTGGGGATGCTTGTGTTCTCATGCAGAAGGGATGTGACCTAGCGGTTAGGGCTGGACTGCCCCTTTTGGGGTGGGACCAGGCCTGATTTGCATATGGTCTTTCCCCTTCTGTAATGGCTTGGCAGGTGAAGAACAATGGTCTGGAGGGTTGCCCAGAGCAATGCCAGAGGTTAAGATTCAATCTAAACCTTCCAGCAATCACCTCTTTGTTTTCGCATGCGGACTGGGTACTGTACAAGCAGCCGATACAGGAGGACTGGTTGCTGCAGAAAGCAACCAGTACAGGAGAGCAGGACGCTGCACAAAGCATCCGAAGTGAGCACGGTTCAGAAGCAAAGACAAGATCTCAAAGACATGTTCTTAAAAACAGGATTCAAGACTCTGAACAAAGCAGCCACGGCAAGCAAGATTCAAAAACACAAACAGGATCTCAAAGGCATGTTCAAAAACAGGATTCAAGAAGCTGCACAAAGTATCCCTGACACGCAAGATTCAAATGGAATACAATCAGAAATGGGTCAAAAACTGGTCACAGATGCACAACGCAGGATCTACCAGTGAAGGTAGTGCCCAGTGAAAGGCAACTGCCAGTGGGGGAAGTGAGCTTATGAGAGCTCTAACAGTCAACAGTCACACATGGTGCAGCTTTGTACAATCAAGCCCCCTCTAACCTTTAGGTAGTGTACAGCAGTGTAATTAAGGTATCTCCAGCTCTCGGCATCCTGCTACAAGTGATTGTATTAATTAGCACCACACCCACCCCCAATCTGGCTGCAAACATGCCGTGGTTACCACTCTTGATATGAATCTTACTCAACATTTCCTGGTCATTAGAGCTGTGGAGTAGAGCTGTGTCCTTGCCCTGTTGTTTAACCTCCAAATAAATGAGATAGCCAACTTTTTTGTGAACACATCACTGGGTTTTGCAGCTATAAACGGCAAGGACACCAGAGTTCTTGGCTTCATCGCAAAACATGGGGATTGCTGGTTTAAGAGACTCCGGTGGTGTATTGTGCAAAGGCAGTTTCTGCAGCCGTATACGTTTCCTAACAGTGGGATGTAAAACAAGGGCCAACTTAATTGGGGTGGCCGAAAATGCCTTAGCCCTGGGGTTTCCCACAGCCACCCGTATTGTTGAGAGCTGAAATCAGGATTTCACCAATAGCTGAAAAGGTTTGGTTTAGCTTAGTTCTTCTCTGGGCCTACATTTAGTCTAATCCCCGTACCAAGCTTTAATGATAGGTAGTGAGGGATTTGTTGAAACACAAGATGCCTTTAAATTTCCTTGGCTGCAGCAGGTGATCTTCCGGAGGTGTGGCTGACTCACCATGCATGCATTACAACAGCAAGGCCTTGGGACCTTGAGAATGAAGTTTGCTGTGAGCTGCTGCTGTCAACCAAGGTTGCCTTGAGCAGGGTAAAAATGTGTCATTTTGATCCAGAGAACGCCTTTGCTGTAATTTTATGTGTTATTCAGTGACTGTGTCTCCTGTGTATTTAGAACCTTTCAATGCAAAGTGTTGCTTTGGCCTTTTAGCATTACCACTACATGTAGGTTCCAAGTTAGACAATCAACAGATGAGTGTCTATACCCCTCTGCAACTACAAAGTTGAAACAATAATGCATTTGTCTTTCTTTTGCCCCCAGTACAATGAGAAAGAACACGCTGACACACATTACTAAGAAATAAAGTGGTTCAATTTACTACTGAAGCAATGACGCTGTTGAATTCCTTTGACTTTCTTAAACATGTATTTAACAATTGCACATTATTTGGACAATGCATGCAGAGATGATGTGTTATGGATGGATGGGCAATTCATGCAAACAATCAATTCATGCAAACAATGATGTGTTATAAAAATCGAAAATTCCCGTAGTTACGCCAAAGGGTCATACGATCTTTGCCAGTATAGCCAATCTGCAGGTGAGACATTTGCATGCCACCAATGAATTTCTATGGTTGTGCAGAATCATGCATGTTAGCTATGGTTTGGAGCCATTGCAGCATGTCATCGTAATGCAAACACATGCACGCCTGGTGTGCCTACGACCTACTTTAAGAGCAATATACATACCTTAAGCATGTTGTCTCTCAAACATGTTAATGTGTAAATAAGTTTAAAGTTTAAAGACATGAACACATTTTGTAAATAAAATTAGCAACTCATTTGAACACGACTGGTAGTATCTGAAAAAGTAATTCTGCTAAGTTTTGATGTGATACACAACGTTCACAACTCTGGGGGCACAGAGACTCTCCCAAAAGTCTGCACGGGTTTGGAAATTACGGAAGTGTGTGATTAAGTGGTACTGAAGAGGTGACATAACAGGTACAAGAAGGGTCAGCAGTTCAAGGGATTTATATTTACCTGTGTCAGGACGCGCAAATATAAATGATCCAAAGTGCAATAATCTTTGCAATTCCTGCAACGTCTTTGTTCTGGGACACACATATATATGTGGAGATCATGGCATGCTAGTGGAAAGCTGTAATTGCATTATAAAGCATGACTGGATAATTTTAAGATATTATAAGGACTAAAAACTCTATTTTGAACTATGAAATTATTTATCCCTCGTGGGGTATTTGGATTCACAGCCCGGCATTGGTTACTGGCCTTCTCAGCCCTCCTTTGGATGTCGCTTCTCTTCCGTGGGGTGTTTGAATTCTCAACCCAGTGTGGGCTTGGTTGAAGCCTCACCGCTTTCCACCTCTTCCGACGCTGCGTACCATCTATCCAGTAGCGTTGGTCATTCATGGAGGCAGACTTCCTGGTCGGTGCGGATCCGTTCTCTTGACCTGGCTTTGGTCTGTGTGAGCTGCTTTCTCGCATCCTTTCTTCCTCTCTGGGACTCCAGAATCAGAAAGGCAGGACGCTGGTAAGTTTCTTCTGGTTTGACTTTGTTTCCTTTGTCGGCGGCCCACCCTCGATGGGCCCCTACCTTCATTAAAGCAGCAGTGCTCCCACGTTTCTCCACTTACCACGCTGACTGTGTGGCTCTTAGGCTCAGCTCCTCCTGCGAGAGAGAGGCTCCCTCCTTTGCGCGCTTGCGCAATTTGCCGTTTCTCACTCCCCGGGCTGATTCTTTCTCTTTCTCTTAGCATTCAGGTTTCTTTATGTCCCTCCCTGGAATAGAAGGGGCGATTCCATTGGTTTCTTTCTTGACAAACAGGCGGCGACAAATACAGGTCAGAAACCAAGAAATCCACTTTAAAAGGGCTCTGGACATGATTGCTGTTTTCAATTCCATTCCACATAACCAACAAACTCTTGGGACTTTGAAGTAAAGGGAGGTGGAATGAAATCCATACTCTGAGGTTTCTCGTCCACAGAGGGTAGGGGACACCCCCAGTGGGATCCCACTTGGCCATCTCATAGGGAGAATATTGTGTATGGGGCTCACATCCCTAGTCTCAAAGGAGATGGCTCCCCCTTAGGGAGAAGGGACTAATTCCCTGGATTCGTCACAGTAGGGGGGAAGTGAAAACAAATGTGTAAATATGAACTGAGGTGAAGAAAGCATAGGTGGAAATAAGAGCAGAGGTAAAGGAGGGTGAAATGGAAACATAGGGAAAGGTGGAACAGTCGAGATCAAGGGTACAAGGGAGAGAAGAGCAGAGGTGAAGGCGACTGAAGCTTGGCATAGTGATCAGGAAGATTGAGGAGGAACAGGGAGAGTGAGCCAGAGAAGAGGTGAAAGAAAGAAAGGGGGAAGCAACCAGGAATAGAAGGGACTCAAGGAACAGGTCAAGACAAGATGTTTGTAACATCGTTCTCTCCCTGTGCCTTTAGCTAGAGGGTTGGATGGCCAAGAGGGCTGGACACCAGTTGCCCGATGACGGGCCGCAGGGATGTTTTTAGGGGATCCCTTTGCCTGCCCCACCTTGTTCCAGACCTAAGACAGAGAATTGTCGCCCTGTCCCAGAATGTCCTGTATCTGCCCATTTGAGAGAAGCCCTTTCCTGTTATGTTTTCCATGCCTGCTTCATTCAGCATTGAAATCTTGTATCCCTGAGCAGACTTCAATCTCTATCTATAAAAGCATGCCTGTTGGGCTAGAGCAAGCCAGTGAGGGCAGTTAGGTTTAATCTAGGGATGTGCGACTGCTGTGGCACCGAGTTGCAGAAAGTAAGTGAGAGGGCAGGCCACATTCCAGCATCCCCCATGCACATGTGAAATCCAAGATGCTGGACCTCCCTAAAGTGGCTCATTCTGCATAGCCACATATCAAGATAATCCTGTATTGAAAACAGGTGAGACAGAAACCTCAGATGGGTAAACCCAATAAGCTTAGGGAAATGATCAGGGTACACAGGTGCACACTCTCTCGTTTAGTCCATTTCAAAAGGTGGGAACACACCCCTATACAAAATACTAGTATGATCACACTAGTATGGGTCTTTGTAGTGAAACAGAGAGGGACAGATGAAGTTCGAGTGGAGTAGAATATTTGGCTGAGGAGGATGCTGAAGAGAGAGCTTGGAGAGAGGTGGCTTGATAAGGGAGAAGAAGAGAGGATGGAGGAACGTGCATGAAGGTGGCAGGAGATTACATCAGTAGAACAATTGGCTGGGAGAGGATTAGAGGTCTAGAGGGGAGAAGAAAGGGTAGAAATGAAACAGGGAAAGAAATGGAGTGGAAAGAGTTAAGATGTTGTAGGAGAGAATATCATTAGAGCAGATCGCTGACAGAGGACCAAAGCAGTAGAAGAGTGAAGGAGTTGGGAAAAGGAGGCAGGGGGTGAGAAATGGAGAGGAAGGAGTTTTGGAGGGCAAATAAGGAGAAATGAGGAGTGTATACAGGTGGAGACATTAGAAGAGAGGAAGAGGAGTATTTAGGAGGAGCTTGGAGGAAAAGGAAGGAGAAAGGAGACAGAGTGTGCTGAGGAGGAGATTTGAGGAGTCTACTCAGGTGGAGGTTGGTGGAAAGATCATGGGGGAGGAGGAGTGTTTTTTGAAGGAGGTTGGAGGTGATATTAAGAGAGAGAACGCCATTGGGAAGGAGGTTGAGGGAAGAGCTGAGGAGAAGCAGATGTACCCTGAGCCTCTGGAATGGAGATTGATGAGGGGTGGAGGTAAAAACACATGGCGTAGCATCGAGGAGCTGGAAGGAAGTGAGGTAGGGGAAGGAAGAGGTAAAGTTGAGACCACTGAATAACCACCTCAATAGGGTAGATTAAAAGATACTACCTACTGGTCTGGGGTTAATGAGAGGGGCGGGAAGGGAGAAGGTTGTAGTTACCTGGTGTAATTGCTTATTTGTCTCTCTACTACCTTGCAACCACAGTGGCGCCTCTCGACTGGTCTGGGACGCTTCTGGGTACACTGCACCTTCCCCCGGGTTCGTTCTGCCAGGAATCAGTTCTAGGAGACAGGAGGTGGATTTTAGCGACTTCTCCTTCCCTCGAGAGACCCACCTCCCTGCGTTCCCCTTGCAGTTTCCCCTTGAGACTCCTCTCACCTTGATTTTCAGAATGTTGCGCTCTCCGTCCTGCCGTGCTGGGCATGGGTGCGTCGTTGTTGGCATGGTCCGCCGAGTTACTTCACTAGCGATAGCCTGGAGTCCAGACCGGCTGCGACTCCACCTTTCAGGTAAGTCTTTAGTGGTTTTAGAGTAATGTCTGTAATGATGAATGCTCCAATAACCTTCTTCTCTTGTCTTGCAGGGGCCGATGGAGCAAGCCGAGGCTGACGGCAGAGTTCGAGAAGGTAAGGATGCGCTATATGCAGCGCTGAAAGCGTCCTTGCAAGTTGACTGACCTGTGCTGTTGTTCTTTACAGGTCGCAGAGGATTCATGGAAGCGGCGATAGATTGGGACCAAACGCCGAGGATGATGTTCAAATGGCAGAGGCCTTCCAGGAGAGCTGAGTAAGTAGCTTACTTGATGTCTGATTCTTGCCTCTATTTTCCTAGGGATGTAGCAGGAGGACGATGGAGAAGTCCCCGAAGGCTCCGCCTGGATGGAGGAGATGAACAGGTAAGGATGGCGGTGTTCTTTAAAGTCTCTCGCCCGTGTAGGCCAGGATGCAGAGCAGGACCCGGTGAACATCACGCTGCAAGAGCAGAATAACGCGAAGTGCGTGCCTCGGGTCGGGCGTGTTTTAAATACCCGGTAGGTATCCCAGGTGCCTTTGGGGCAGACCCCGCCCTGATGCTAGACTGCTTGTTGCAGTTCCCCGATGATCCTTGTGGGGGCAGCCATGTTCACCCATTGCTCACTGGAACCCATACTCGTCAAGTGAGCCTGATGCCAACGGCGCCAGGATTGCGTCCAGGGCACCCTCGAGGGGCTGAAGTGGGCCTTTCTGGCCTTGTTAAAATTCTGTGGCGGGGCCATGGTGCCTGAGTCCCATGGTCTGGGGTTAAGGTCGTGACACTTTCTTACAACTGGCAGTGAGCCTGATGCATACCTCCCGCTTTTTCACTTAACAGCCATGTGTAGTGGTATTATGTTGCTCGAACACAGAGAGGTTGGGAGGAAAATCTATCCCTCTTGAAGGCACCCTTTGGAACTTAAGCTGCCAAAGCCAGCCTGAAGGAACGCTCCAATTAGGCTCTTGGTGGAAGCTTTGGGCATTTTATCGCCACTGACCAGCCCTCCTTCTGCCACTGCCCAAATCCGATGTCTAAGCATAAACAAGATTCAGGTGCCAAGGCAAGGAGCCTCCCAGGAGACAGAGTCAGCAACTGGGTTCCAATTCTACAGAACCAAGTGCCAAGGAAGAAGTATAGGGATGCTGAATTGCCAACTTAACCACAAAAGGGCCCCAGAGTGTGGATTAGGAAATCCACAGCCTTGTTGCTCAACCTTATGAGAAGCCATTCAGTTTATCACCACAGATTACATATCTATGAAAGTCTTGTCAAAACAGGTTCTCCCCTGTTCCTCTAAAACCAAAAAGGACCACATTGACACCCTGGCTCCTGCCTTGGCTGACTTCTGCAACCACTCCTTTGCCACTGGAGTCTTCCCTTCCCCCCCTGAAGCACTCCCTTGTGCACCTCTTCTTAAGAAACCCTCTGCCGCCCCTTCTGCCCAGCTAACTACCGCCCAATCTCCATCCCCGCTTTCCTGGGCAAACTCCTGGAAAAGCTGGCCATCTCCCAGCTTAATCTTCACACTGAATCGGTTGGTTGTCTCCAAGACCATCAGTCTGGCTTCAGAGTTGCCAGAAGCATGGAAACTGCTATCGTGAACATCCATGAAAACCTTCTCTCAAACCTCGATTCCAATACCCCTTTTGTCCTCATCTTACTTGACCTCTCTTCTGCCTTTGACATGGTCAACCGTGCCATCCTGCTCAACCATCTCTGTGATAAACTGGGTATCACTGATCAGGTCCTGTCTTGGCTGACCTCTTTCCTCTCCGATTGACCCTCCCAGGCCCAACTTGGGTCCTTTCTCTCCTCTATCTCTATCTCTACCTGTGGTGTTCCCCAGGGGTCAAACCTCTCTCCCTGGCTGTTCAACCAATACCTGGCACTACTTTCCCACTGCATTGCTGCTCTCTGCCTCAACTTTCAGTGCTGTGTGGATGACTCAGCTCATTTTCAGGCTCCCTTCCACTACCTCTTCTTCTCTCATCTTTGACTGTCTGTCTGATATCCAGGAGTGGTGTGCCGCCAATTATCTCTGCCTTAATGCCAGTAAGACTGAGATTCTCCTCATCGGCACACCTGCTCCTTCCTTTCCTGTCGCTCTCTGGCCGGCCTCACTTGGCCCTCTTTTTGCTCCCACCGTTGAGGCTAAAAACCTTGGGGTCATCTTCGACTCCACACTCTTCTTCTCGCCTCACATCTCTGACATCTCTAAAAGGTCACACTACAAGCTGCACCTCCTCAGAGGTATTCTTCCTTACCTCTCCTTCCCCAGAAGCTCACTGTCTCCAGAGTTCTTGTTGTCTCTAGGCTGGACTACTGCAACAGCCTCTTTCTAAATCTGCCTGCTTCTGCTCTCTGCCCTCTGCAACTCATCCAGAACAGGACTGCAAGACTTGTGCTTGGCCTTAAACCTAGGGATCATATCTCTCCAGGACTGAAATCTCTGTACTGCCTCCCAGTGGCTGCGAGGATTAAGTTCAAAACCCTCTGCATTGTCTACAATGCCCTTTGGGGCCTTGGGCCTCAATACCTTCAACTCTCTCTTCCTAAATATCTTCCTTCTCGAACCCTTCGCTCATCCGCCTCCAACTCCCTCATGGTAAGTCGCTTCTCCAAGCAACCAGTTAGTGGTAGATCTCTATTTTCGGTTGGGGCCTCCCTCTGGAACAGCCTCCCTGCCTCTCTGAAACTTGAGGAGAACCATCTCCGGTTCCGGAAGCACCTCAAGACCTTCCTCTTTGCTTCTGCTTTCTCTCCTCCTCTCCCCTGCTGAACTCCTGACTGAAACTGCACTGGTCACCTGGCTACCCTCTGATCTCGGGCCTAGGTCCCCTCCTCCACCAGTTGCACACCTGTACTGCCTCCCGGGCAACACCTGCACTTGGGGGCTGTCTCTGTATCCCTGCAATCCCCCACCATCTCCTAACACTTGATGTTTGCACTTACCCCTGCACTTGCCACTTGCTGGCTGCATTTATTTTTATCTCTTGTTCTTATTTATTTCATTTTATTTTATTTCTTTCACTGTTGATCCTATGTATTGCACTGCCCCTTCCACCCTCCTCTGCACTTGCACAATCTCAATGTCACCTGGCCTAGTAAGATCGTTGTCTTTGTCTTCCCTTTGTTCCCCCTCCTTTGCCTCATCACGCCTTGAAACACTTGTGTGTAGGCGTGTTATGAATGCCATATCATATCATATCATAACCTATCATAAATAGGAACCTCAAAGAAGTCCACCGAGAATCAGAGAAGCGATTTCATGGGACCTATTTGTTTTGGCCTGTTGTTTTAACTAACTCTAATAAATCATTATTTTATATATCTTTGTAACAGTTGAGTTTTGATCCCACTTGACTTTGTGACAGAGGCCTAACAAGTATGACACCTGGGAAGATCAGGCCGAGGGAAGGCCCTGCCAGCCGCAAACAAAGTGACAGCCTGAGAATCTCTGGGACCAATGCAGCATTACATGTCAGACATCTGAACATGACACCTGCGTTGGTGGTGCCAGGTGTTTCACAGGGCGAAAAGGACCTCTGTGATATCCTGATAAGTACGGCACGAGACAGTAAAGACTCTAAAGAAAGACAAAAAGAAGTTTAGGTACACTTAAAACCCCAAAGACCAGGAGTAATTTCCCTTCCAGTAAAACAGAATGCTTTCGGAGGGAGCAAGGTACTGAGAAGCACGGAACTAAGAAAGGATTGGTAAGTTTAAGCTTTTGTGTTGTGAGATCCTCCCTGTGGCCTCTATGAATCTAATCACTGACTTTTTGTTGTTGTTTATAAATCACTTTACCTACATTCCTTGGTTTCGAGTTGTCTGTTGATCCCCTAGCTGTGGAAGTTTAAATAGTGGGAATTGCAAGACTTCCACATTCTATTTGTCAGCCACAGAGCAGTTCCTTACATTCATGGATGTACAGTATGCAGAGCACTCTTCCTAGAGTGCAAGCACGAGTTGCACCTCTTCAGCCAAGGTCACAGCTGAGACGAGCAAGGCACATGCTCCCTTAACTGAGGAGTCTTATATATTATTCATTAGGGTAGGGCCATGATAGCACATCCTTCCTGTTTGCCCAATGACTGGTTTGATTTAAAGATTAAGCAGAAAATGTCTCTTTCAATTATTTTACAAATTCACCAATATGTCAAAAGATTCACAAACTTGCCAAATAGTGGCCCATCAGATTGTAACTAGAGTTCATATGTTGGCCTTGCCTTCTGCATGCATTATTCACTTGGTGTGAATTTTAGAGCAGCGACTCAGATTGTTCAAGCAGCGCTCAAGAACATCAGTGGCTCATCTTACATTGGCTTTGTGTGTCTGCTACACCAACCCCTCTAAAGTTTTGCTCATGTTTGTATATCTCCCCAGTCATGCAAGGGAAAGGAATTAAGGATATATGAATAAGGTACATGTTTTCATTTAATTGAATTTATGATTGTACTCCTAGTCCTTCAGCCCCCCACCAACTAAACTCAACTAATATGTGTACTGTGACAGGGTCATGAACCTGACTCTCTCAAGAGGGGATGAGGATCCCTCTCAAACTGGGGCAGGAGGTCTACCAGGGTACTTGCCAGTGCCAGCCCTGTCGAGAGGCAGAGTGAAGGAGTTGGCAGGACCCCAATCGCTGGCCCTTCAACATGTGCGTTGCTAAATGTAGTAATTCTACCTGCTGTACCACTTGATGGGCAGTGTTTCACTTTTTGTCATGTAGGAATGCTGCTACAAGAAGTCCTTGCGGAGGACGCCTGACTATACACCTCCCCTTAGAGAGAGAGGCGATGGGGAGGATGCAGAGCGCCGCGTGAGTCACACCGGCAATCTAGACGCTCCATTCAATGCAGACACGAACTTCAAAATTGACTATGATTGCAGTAGGCCACCATTACGGAGAGCCGTCAGACGCACATATGAAAATGTTGCAGTTCTTAAAGCCCATTTATGTTTTCTAATCCTTATAACACGGCCCATGGGAAAATCGAATGCAGTAATTGACCTGGGGAACTAGCTGACGCGGCGGACCAATCAAGATAGAAGGGCGAGGATAAAAGGGGGCAAAAAGGATATGGCAGTGTGGGATATTCAGGTGAGGTCAAGGGAAGAGAAGGTGGATCAATAGACTAAGAAGAGGAAGTACTGTGCAGCAGAGTGTGGAGGAGACTTATATAAGGCGTGTGCAAGGTGAGATATTGTTTTGGTGAGAGAAAGTGGTACAGGGATGAATAAAGGGTGAGGTGGAATGTAGGATTGAGGGAGGGGAGTAGTCGTCGAGAGGGGACTGGAATTGTGTAGTAGAGATGAGGGTGGAGTAGTAGTGGAGAGTAGAGTGGAGTAGTTTTAACACAGGATTTGAGTAGTAGTGGAGAAGGCAGCGGAGTAATAGTGGAGAAAGGAGTGAAGTAGTGGAGTCGAGAGTAGACAGAGTAGTAGAGAATAGATCAAAGGGTAGAAGTAAGAAGTAGAGAGGAGAGAACATCAGAGATACAGAAGAGGGGTAGAGAAGGGAGGTGTGATGGGAGGATGGGCAGGGAGAAAAGTAGTAGTAGGGGAGGGAGACAGAGAGAAGACCAAGGTGAAGAATGCAAGGGTGTGACAGGGAAGGACAAGTGGAATCTGTGTAATTGAAGGGACCTATTCCATTTCTTAAGATCATTTTTATACTATGGCTGACCCCTGCATAGGATTCACCCAGAAGACTCCAGAGGGAGTCAGCTTGATAAGGTGTTTGCTTTTAGGCCACAATAAGTCAGCTATTAGATGGAAGGAGTTACCGTTTTCTAGTGACCAGTTTAGGATTTAGGGACACCTGAGCTGGGGAGGGAAAAGCCCATAGGAGACGAGAGAGAGAGGGGCATCCCTTAGTGAACTCCTTTTCAAGCATTTTGATAAAAACTCTTGAACCGTCTTTGAGAGTTTGTGTGTTCTTGAAGCCATCTGTGACAGTACATCTGATGCCTAAAGAGGGGGACTTTAGGAAGTAGCTGAATATGGAATGGAATTGGGGCAGCAACGCATTTTCTCTGGTTTCCCAGTTGCTTTTGCTTACCACTCCCGTCTTAAACCAGTGAGTTCATCCCACATGTCTAAACGAGAATGGGGGGGGAAGAACATTGAGTACAAGTTTCACTACCCTGTATAACTTGTACTCTGCCCGCAGTAAGAAGTCTTGTGCTACCATTTAATAACTTTCTTCAAATTGTCAACACTCAAAAGCCATCCCTATTTTTCTAGCTGCTTTGCTTCAAGCAGTGTTAAGTAGGTGAGCCCATCATTATCATATGAGGACTGCATATACACAAACACGATTTCCAGAATATTGGCTAAGGGGCTTTAAAATTCTCAAAGCAGCCTATCTGCTACTTTTACCTACACCAAGGAATCACAACATGATTGTAATGAGAAGGAACCTGTGTACATGGAATTTATAGGAATATATTATTACAAAATAAGACACTGCTTTCATTTCCTCAGTATAAACTGAGAGCATAGAGCTTATTCAGTCGCCTGGTTGTATATGATGGTACAGTATTTCATAAAGCGCTGAATCAACAGAATTACCACCACCAGTGCAACATTAAGTATGATGTGAGCGATATGAGCACCCGGCGCGGGGCGAGGGGGTAACCATTCAGGTTGCTCTAAACAGGGTCTGAAACTGCTAATCTCAGCCTATGTTCCGAGCAGCCTACTCGCTGCTTCCCCCACCCGCAGCGCCATCTCACCCCATCCTCCCTTACTTTTTTAACGTCTCCCTCCACACACCATCGCCCTATTTCCCTATGTTCAAGGCGGCGGCGACCCCTCTACTGCTGCCACCGCGCTTCTGCTGTCCCTCCGTGACCAGAGTGGACATGGAAGAGGGGCTCTGTATGGAGCCCCGCCTTCCATTTCCGTGGCAGCCATCTTTAGACAGTATTTTCATTAATTGAACGGAACGCGCGTGGCTTCCCGATCAATGAATGAAAATACTTTTTTTTAGCCTCCCTCCTCCTGCACTCCACCTCACCCCTTATTCAAAGAATGCAAGGGCGTGCGAGGGAAGTACAGGTGGAACCTGTGTAATTGAAGGCGCCTATTCCAATTCTTAACATCATTGTTATACTTTTGGAGGACCCCTGCATAGAATTCACCCAGAAGACTCAGAGTGAGTCAACTTGATATGTTGTTTGCTTTTAGGCCACAATGACTAGCCAATCAACTATTATATCTCTTGTGACCAGCTTGGGAATTAGGGACGCCTAAGCTAGGAAGGGAAAAGCCCATATGAGAGGAGAGAGAGAGGGGGGGCATCACTTAGTGTACTCCTTCTGAAGCATTTTGATAACCCTTGAACCGTCTTTGAGAGTCTGTGTGTTCTTGAAGCCATCTGTAACAGTACATGTGATGCCTACAGAGGTGGACTTTAGGAGGTAGATGAACATGGAATGGAATTGGTGCAGCAACGTATTTACTCTAGTTTCCCAGATGCTGCTGCTTACCACTCTCGTCTGATACCAGTGAGTACATCCCACATGTCTAAATGAGAATGGGGGAAGGATATTGAGTACAGGTTTCACTACCCTGTATAACTTGTACCCTGCCCACAGTAAGAAGTCTTGCGCTCCCATTTAATAACTTTATTCAAATTGTCAACACCCAAAAGCCATCGCTATTTTTCTAACACATTGCTTCAAGCAATGTTAATTAGGTGAGCCCATTATTAGCATATAAGGACTGCATATACACAAACACGATTTCCAGAATATTGGCTAAGAGGCTTCAGAAGTGTCAAAGCAGCCTATCTGCTCCTTTTACCTACAACAAGGAATCATAACATGATTGTAATGAGAAGGAACCTGTGTACATGGAATTTATAGGAATATATTATTACAAAATAAGACACTGCTTTCATTTCCTCAGTATAAACTGAGAGCGTAGAGCTTGCTCAGTCGCCTGGTTGTATATGATGGTACAGTATTTCATAAAGCGCTGAATCAACAGAATTACCACCACCAGGGCAACATTAAGTATGATGTGTATGATATATGCGAACCCGGGGGCTGAAACCGCTAATGTCAGCCTGCGTTCCGAGCAGCCTACTGGCTGCTTCCCCTGCCCGCAGTGCCATCTTACCCCCACCCTCCCTTATTTTTAGTAAATGTTTCCCTCCACACACCCTCACCCTATTTACCTATTTTCAACGGCGGCGGCACCCCTCTACCGATGCCACTGTGCTTCTGATGTCCCTCCATGGCCGGCGTGGACATGGAAGAGGGGCTCTGTATGGGGCCCTGCCTTACATTTCCATGGCGGCCATCTTATTGTCATTCATTGAACGGGACGCGCGTGGCGTCCCGTTCAATGAATGAAAATACTTTTTTAGCCTCCCTCTTCCTACACTCCACCTCACCCCTTATTCAAAGAATGCAAGAGCGTGCAAGGGAAGGACATGTGGAATCTGTGTATTTGAAGGCACCTATTCCATTTCTTAAGATCATTGTTATACGTTTGGTGGACCCATGCATACGATTCACCCAGAAGGCTCCAGAGGGAGTTAGCTTGGTATGGTGTTTGCTTTTAGGCCACAATGACTAGCCAATCAGTTATTAGGTGGAAGGGGTTACCGATCTCTAGTCAGCAGCTTGAGATTTAGGGACGCCTGAGCTAGGGAGGGAAAACCCCATAGGAGACGAGAGAGAGAGAGAGAGAGAGAGAGAGAGAGAGAGGGGGGCATCACTTAGTTAACTCCTTCTCAAGCATGTTGATAACCCTTGGACCGTCTTTGAGAGTTTGTGTGTTTTTGAAGCCATCTGTGACAGTACATCTGATGCCTAAAGAGGGGGACTTTAGGAGGTAGCTGAACATGGAATGGAATTGGTGCAGCAACGTATTTACTCCAGTTTCCCAGTTGCCGTTGCTTACCACTCCTGTCTGATACCATTGAGTACATCCCACATGTCTAAACAAGAATGGGGGAAGGACATTGAGTACAAGTGTCACTACATGTAGTCTGCCCACAGTAAGAAGTCTTGTGCACCCCTTTAATAACTTGCTTCAAATTGTCAACACTCAAAAGCTATCCCTATTTTTATAGCCGCTTTGCTTTAAGCAGTGTTAAGTAGGTGAGCCCATCATTATCATATCAGGACTGCATATACACAAACACGATTTAGAGAATATTGGCTAAGGGGCTTCAAAAGTCTCAAAGCAGCCTATCTGCTCCTTTTACCTACACCAAGGAATCATAACATGATTGTAATGAGAAGGAACCTGTGTACATGGAATTTTTAGGAATATATTATTACAAAATAAGACACTGCTTTCATTTCCTCAGTATAAACTGAGAGCATAGAGCTTGTTCAGTCGCCTGGTTGTATATGATGGTAGAGTATTTCATAATGCGCTGAATCAACAGAATTACCACCACCAGGCCAACATTCAGTATGATGTGAGCAATATGAGCACCTGGGGTGGGCTGACCAACCAATTGGGTTGCTTGAAACGCGAGCTGAAACCGCTAATCTCAGCCCGCAGTCCGAGCAGCCTACTTGCTACTTTCCCCCACCTTCAGCGCCATCTTACCCCTACACTCTGTTATTTTATTTTTTTATGTTTCTCTCCACACACCCCGCCCTACTTACCTATTTTCGAAGCGGCAGCGGTGACCCCTCTACCGCCGTTGATGCGTTTCTGCTGCCGCTCCTCTGCCGGCGTGGACATGGAAGAAGGGCTCCGTATGGAGGCCTGCCTTTCATTTCCATGGCGGCCATCTATCGACAGTATTTTCATTCATTGAACAGGACGAGCATGACGTCCCGTTCAAGGAACGAAAATACTTTTTTTAGCACCACGGGTTACCGCTTGGGTAACCCATTGTGCTAATAGTCTTAAGACCCTCTCTGGTGGGCTGGATCAGGTCTTATCGGCCTGGGGACCCTTGTTAAAAGGCCTTGCTTCGCTCAGGCCTTTAACTTAGGCCCAAGGCCGATAAGACCTGATCCAGCCCGCTGGATCGGGTCTGAACACTATATTAAACTGTTTCCCCAAGTTGCTTTGTAAGCTTGCGGTATAACGCAGTACTTACGAAATATAAGAGTAAACAAATCTTAAGCCTTTGTGTTGGTTATATGTTGATTGTTTAAAAAAACAAATCTTTCAGATTCTTTTTTTTTCTTTCCTTTGTGACAAATGCAACATCACTTTAGGAAATGAAAATGTAATGCCTGCAAAGAAAAAAGAAACACCTCCAGTGATTAGATCACCTAAATCCGTCTCTATACCCACCTCTGGAACAAGCCCTGTATTCACCCCTGGATCGGTCTCAGGACCCATGCATGGATCAACTCCTGGACCAACCCCTGGACTTTCCCCTGTATCCACTACTAGACCCACCACTGGACCTACTCCTGGATCAACACCTGGACAAATACATAGGCCAACTCCCGGATCCACCCCCGCCCCGACCCCTGCACAAGAAAAGGTAAGTTAACGATTTCTTTATAAACAATATCAGTGGCCACATTAAATGCTGCAGTCAATCCTTGTAGAAAGGCTGTGGAAATTGGTTCATAGGAGATATATGGAAATGCAAACTCTTATTTCATCTCTTCTATCTCTCTCTCTACTTGTGGTGTTCTGAGAGGTGGTTTAACTGCACTGGCTCTTTAACCACTACCTGGCACCTCTGGCCCACCTCATCTCTACCTTCTGCTCTAACTTTCAGTGTTATACAGATGACACCGATCTCTTTCAGGCTCCCCTCAGCCTCTTCTGCTCCTTCTCTCATACCTGACTGTCTACCCACAATTCAGGAATGGTGTGCCTCCAATGATCTCTGCCTTAATGTCATTAAGACTGAGATCCTCCTCATTGGGACACCTGCTCCCGCCTTCCCTTTCTCACTCTGGCCACCCACCCTGGACCTCTACCTGCACTTTCCTGTGAGGTTAAGAACCTTGGTGTCATCTACGACTCCACCCTCTCCTTCTCTCCTCACATCTCTAACGTCTCTAAGAAGTCACCCTATCAACTGCACCTCCTCAGAGGTATTCTTCCTTTTCTCACTTTCCCCCAGAAGCTCAATGTCTCCAGAGCCCTGGTCCTCTCTTGGCTGGACTACTGCAACGGCCTCTTTAAAAATCTGCCTGCCTCTACTCTTCGCCATTTACAATATATCCAGAACAGGACTGCAAGACTTGTCCTTGGCCCCAGGCCCAGGGATCGTATCTCTCCAGCCCTGAAATCTCTCCACTGGCTCCCTTTGGTGGCGAGGGTCATGTTAACGACCCGCTGCGTCATCCACAAGGCTTTCTGGGGCCAGGGATTGCCCTACATCCAACTTTCTCTTCCTAAGCACCTTCCTTCTCGAGCCCTCCACTCGTCCACCTCCAACTCTGAGGGTCAGACGCTTCTCCAGGCAGAGAGTGGGGGTCGATCTCTGTCCTTGGCTGGGGCCTCCCTCTGGAACAGCCTCTCTGCCTCTCTCAAACCTGAGCAGGACCACCTAAGGTTCCGGAATCTACTCAAGATCTTCCTTTTCGCTTCCGCTTTCTCTCTACCTTGCTGATGTCCCTGTCTGCTGCGCATACTGGTTACCTGCCCACGCACTGAACTTATGGGACTAGGCTCCTGCACAACCAGTTGCCCCTGCAATGCCTCCGGGCCTCCCAAACACTTAAGTGACTGTATCTGCAACCCTACAGTCCCATGTCTCTCTGCACTTATGAGCTCATCCCTGCAGCACTTACAAGTTACTTTACACTCTCCCCTCTTCCTTCTCCCCACCTGCACTTGTTCGATCTGAATCACACAAGGCCCAGTAAGATTGTTGTTTTGTCCTCCTCTGTCCTCCCCTCCTTGTCTTGTCACGTCTAAAAACACTTGAGTACAGGCGTGTTATAAATGACTTATCATATGATAGCATATCATGCGAGGATAAAATGCCTGGTCATAAACAAATACTAAAAATGTAAAAAGTAACTGCTGCTCTATGTTATCTAGCAAGGAAATGTGTTATTAAAAAATATATTGGAACCCCATAACTGACCTAGGAATATGTGGATAGGCTTGCACTGTTTCTTAACTTCTGAGCATTGACAATATGGCTTTGTAAGGACTAACATTGGGAGGATCATACTGTATTGCCTACAACCTGGGGCTTTCCGTCTTGAGTGCTATCTGCTAGTCTACATTTGTACAGAGGCTCCTTGCTTCAGGAAACTGTCTTTACTTGATCAAATGGGGGAAGGAAGGAACCGGAGTGTGTATACAAGTGGTCCTAAGTTAAGTATATGGTGTATTTGTATATGATGGTGATTTACCTACAGAATTGTCCTCTTGCATGTTCAGCGTATGTTATCGCCTTTACAGTTTCTTATCCAGCCTTTCAGCTTGTCTTCTGAACATTGTGCTAACGTGTAAAAACATATCTCCACCAAATATGCAGCCCTCATAACAAAATCCCAAAAAACGATGCCCTGCATAGTTCTACACAAAGAATTGGACTTGCTTGGGGTACACCTCTTGATACATTCATCTCCCAAAAGAGCATACACTTATTTTATCATCACCAATCCTCTGTCCTTTTTTTATTAAAACAAGCGCGTACCCAGGATGGTACAACAAAACCTCTGAATTCTGGTGGGTTTTTTCTCCAGCTCACTGGGTACGTCAATGCCTAAGATAATCAGTTCAACATAAAAGCTGTAAACCTTTTCAAAAATTGGAACTGTGGTCATTAAGCAGTCTTTGTGATCATCCCTTTGTACCCAGCTTTCTTCTTCACCTTGTCCTCCATATATGGGCTAGACCTATGACTTAACTGCAAGGTAAAGTTACATGCTTACGGAAAGAGGACAGCATCCAGGAATTATGCATTTTCACACTTTGACCATGGGCTGAACACTTTAAGTCTTTAATGGAAGGCTTGAATAATTCAAATAACTTTCATGGTATTAAAACCTCCAACCAATCTCTAAATATATCTCCAGAAGGTTGTCGGGAATTACAAATTGCAAATTCTCCAAAAAGGCCAAACCACTTGACTGTTCTAGCAAGATTTCAAGTTAAGGCGACATGGACTCCAGTTGCAGTAACTAGCATTACACCGAGTAGATTTGCAACACACTTCCATCCCATCTTTAGCCGCTTAGATACTAAGCACGTCCACTGGTTGGAAGAGGGCGTGCTCAGTGATCACCCATGGACAAATCCTTAGACCCACACCTTTCAGCACTGCATTGCCCCTGAAGCCCCTGGGAGCAAAACTGCCATGCTTTCCCTGACATCCAAAAACACACTACTGGCCCTGACACCCAGGCATGGCATACATAAGATGCATTTCTTCCTGTTTTTTGAACTGCCAGTCTCCCACTTGAGGCCTTAGAACTGAAAGTACTCACTCCCCACAATATAAATAAAAAAAGACATATCCCAGTAGGGAATGAGACCACGAGAGTTGATTGCGAGGTTGTCAAAGATTTATATGATATTCAGCATCCAGAGAACTCTGCTGCCTCGAGAGTGCTCTGGCAAGCATTACAATACAATGGATTATAAAGCGAAATAGCGTCAGTAATGACGTTTGCTATACAGGTTACAAGTTACATTTTCATTGGTTGCAAAGCGAGGATACATAGGTGCCTTTAGGGGTTGGTTCTCAGGATTGGCGGCTGCGTTGGCAGGAGGGTGGTTCAATTGGACCGGTCCAGGCGAGGTGAAGGATGGGTCAGGTTGAAGATGCGGTCCAAACCGGCTAAACTGTCCTACACACTTATTCTGGACATGCCATAAACAATGAGCATCAATATACCTTTGAACACATCTTAGAGACCTGTAAATTACACAAACATGATTGCATTGTCTTACATTGGGTCATCCATAAGGTGAGGTGTGCGGGGGTCTTGCCTTCTGCGATCACCTGGGGACTGGGCTGGTCCGGCACATCAGGGCGAGGAGGGGAATGGAGTGACACATGTTAGTTTAGGACAGGATATACTGTGACAGGGGTCTGGGTTTATTGGGGGCACTCTGGGGTGGTTAGCACAGTGGGGGCACACGTCTGTTACATCAAGAGAATACCTTAGGAGGGCACAGGGTTACACAAGCAGTAATTTTCCAACAGCGAGGGTGAGGGGTGCAGGAGCAGGTTTGTGGAGATGGATGAGCTACAAGTCATGTTTCGGACCGGTTCACACGCAGGACAGTGATCTCAGAGGAAGAGTGATAAAATACATATGGCCTCATTACACGGATGGCGGTAAGGATTTACTGGTACCGGTAAAATACCGGTACCAGTAAATCCTTACCGCCTTACTACGAGGTCCCTATGCGGGTTGGGGAATTTAACGCCTGCTTTTTCCAGGCGTTAAAAACCAACCCGCAAGGGGACTTTGGTGCTAATTACGGTACCGCAATTTGCGGTACCGTAATTAGCGCCTTCCCCATTCCCATTATGCCCTATGGGGCAAAAATGGGAATGGGGAAGGGCAATGGTGTAAGGGGGAATTACCGCCCGGCCAACCTTGGAATAGGGCGGTAATTCCCCTTTCCACCAAGGCGGTGCCGGTATTTTACCGGCATGAACCATGGCGCTAACAGCGCCATGGTTCACCGCCATCCGTGTAATGAGGCCCATAGTTTCAATTGTAGCAGTTAGCTTCAGCGCATCTGTGAGAAAGGGACTTGTGACGCGCAGAAAAGGTGGAGGCGGTTAGTGCTCGCTGTGTGTGGCGCTGCTGAGGGTAGAGGAGACTTTGTGGTGCCGGATTGCGGCCTAGTCCAAAGATGGAGTCGAGGGCACACAAAATGGAGTCCAAGTGTGTCTTGCAATAACCCCACCTCTGCTTCTGCCGAGGCCTTATTCCTCATGGATGCAGAAGGGCGATGGAGGCGTCCCCCACTAGTGCAAGAGCAAGCGGTTCATTTAGCGTAGAATGTATGGGGGGGCTAATTCACCCCTTCCTTCCTTACAGAACCATATGCAAATTGCCTAAAACCAGCTTCTGCATTAATTAAATGACTTTCACTAATTCTTTGTGGCAACTTTTTATTCCAAACCTATTTCAGGCTATATACCTTACTGATAAGCTTTATGTGCAAGTAACTAAATTATAGCTCAGCTCTCATGTGTGAGCAGAGTTCCTTTCCAGAGTGGAAACATTCTTTTGAAGCGGAATACATTGCAGTATCACCTCTAAGCCTAGCCTTAGAGTTGATTTAAGATGACCGCAAAAGTACAAAATCATTGGAAAATAACATCTTGGCAGCTTAGATAGACGTGCACTGCACACCCTTTTGATGGTTTGAAAACTGCTGCCACAGAAAATAGTAATTAAAGGATAGTTCCGGGACTTTTTTTTTATTGTCCCTACGGGTCGGCCATGTGTTTGTAAGCATAAATCGGTAGATCGTAGGAAACTTTCCTATGGACCTTACCCGACTTTTCGCCCATTATCGCACTCGAAATCAGCCTCCATTTTGTGATAATCCTATCATTCCGCCGCATCGACCTGGCTCACCTGCCTTTGCGGCACTAAATCAAATCCCCCGCCCCTGAAACAGACTTTATCAAAACATTCATATTCCCCGCCTCTATCTGTGACGTGACTGAGCTGCGTAGGCAAACGCGCCCAGGCGTCTTCTACGCGACTCCACACAGACCCCGGAAATCAACACAGATCAGCTCACAATACAGCGCACCACAATTCGGAATATGAAACTGTACTTTGAAATCAAACCGCAAGATTGTAAATGTGGTAAAGTACATTTATTTGACATCAAATGTTTAGAGAATATTCAGCGATTTGCATTTTTATTTGCTCATGTTCCAAAAAGTTCGTATTGAGGAACGCGATGGTCCTTTGCTGTACACAGGGTCTTAGAGCATCTCACAATACAGCACCACAATTCGGAATGTGAAACCGTGGTTTAAAAGCAAACGGCAAGATTGTACATTTGGCAAAGTACGTTTATTGGACATCAAATGTTTAGAGAATATTCAGCGATTTGCATTTTTCTTTGCTCTCGATCCAAATTAGTTCGTCTTGAGGGAAGCGATGTTCGTGTGCAGTACACAGGGTGTTGGTTTACGATAAAAATAAGCTCTTCTGTCGCACTGATAATCGCATGGCTGTTCCAACAACGAGGCACTAGGCCACCACAACGGTAGGTATGTTGCATCTAACCGTTAGTACCGCGTAAGGGCATACTTGTACTTGGCGATCGTCCCATAAAATGGTCAGGGTGGTAACGTTGTTCACGCGGAGAAGCAACTGGCGGCTGTAGAAGCCGTCCGCCGGTGTCTGGTACTCGTGACACAGACAGTAGTGAATGATGTACCTAAAAACATAAAAAATGAAATTAGTCTCACCATCAGATCCTTATTAAAATTATTCATTTCATAGCGAGGACAGCGCTACTGGGTGTACACAAGTGTTTAAAGGCGTGGCGAGGCATGGAGGGGGGGGAGTGGAGTACAAGGTAAGTAGCATAAAATAATAAATAAATAGGGCCAGCTGGTGGCAAGTGCAAGGTAAGTGCAGAACAAGTGCTGGGAAGGGGGGGCTGTAGGATACTGAGACAGTCCCCCAGTGCAGGGGTTGACAGGGAGGCAGTGCAGGTGGAGAGTGGAAGGGCCCAGGACCGAGGTCGCAGACAGTGGACCAGTTGTAGCAGGGGAGAGGGAGAGAGAAAGCAGAAGCAAAGAGGAAGGTTTTGAGGTGCTTCAGTAAAAGAAGATGGTTCTCCTCCAGATAGTGCGCGGTAGAAAACACTATGCCACATAGAACGAACAAGTACAACTGAACCCGTCTTTAAAGCCACTGTATAGTAATGAAATTGCGGTATAAACTCATCAAAAGTTACTTACATTATATTTGCATTTTCCATTGTGTCTCTGTGTAGGGCAGACCCGAAACACCACTCCTTCTTTGCCGACGTTACTTCTTCTAATGAACGTGGCTCATCGTTTCGTTTCTGAAATTTTATTCATTATCTTTTCTTAGTCTTTCAGGATGGTCCCGGCCTGTCAAGGTCAAATCACAATAGAACCTTATATTGGGTCGTGGGCCTTTCCGCCACCCGAGCAAAACATCAAAGCAGCTGACCTTCACTTTGAGCGAGCACACATTTCTAGTTAGCTCCAGTTAGTGTAAGGGCATCTTGTCTGCGTGCCTTTTTTTTTATTGTCCCTATGGGTCGGCCATGTGTTTGTAATACGGAAACATTCTATAATTTTTGTAAAAATGATTTATATTACTGTTTGGTTTAATTGCAATGGGCCTGCAACATGAGGAGACTCGAGAGAACAGACAATCGAATTACAATCATTTAAACCGTGATGTGTATTTCTCAATGAGCTCTGCTTTAGGTGGACATGGAACAGAGGCAATGTTGGGTGGCAATGCAGTTGTCCCCTGCATAGGTTCGTTCACCACTCCATGTATGTGCCTATCGAGGACATCTACGATAAGTCTCTCAATAAACTCATATTGCATATCCTCAAACACTGGTTTGATCACCCATTGTTTACTTCTTTTAGTGAAGGCCTTATTGTAGCGAAGCGTCCCTAAAGTTCCGGTCGTCCTACTTTGTTGACGGCCAACATTATGGTTATGTGCCAAGACCGCTAGAAGAGTCCGATTTATCATGCCTTCCATGCCAAAATGCAATCTTTTGGGCCTGTACTTTAGGCACATATTGTGGAACACCTCCAAATCTCCTGTGTGGCAGAATTCCGTGAGTCCCCTCAAATCTCTTGTTATAGTTTTATCAAATACAATCTTTTCAATGGCCTTGTGAGTGGGTGATGAAGGAATCAACCACTTCTTCTTCCGTGCCTCCTCTGTGGACAAATGGCCATGTTCACATTTGTGGAAATGCTCATTTGTCGACCATTGATGTACGTTGCTACAGTGCAACATTACTGACCGCCATTTTTCCAGTAGAATTTCCAACGACCCTTCACATGTTTTTGAGCTCCACCAAAGATGGTTGCTGATTGACTTGGACCACTGTGAAATACCTTGCATATCTTTTTTTTTTCCTGCAGCCGACAATTTTTTATTGATTGTTTTTGCAAGATGCCATACGTCAAATTGGTGATTTATATTTTTGTACTGTTCTCTCATTGTCTTGGCAATTGAAACGTGTCTGTCCGTGGCTATCAGGTCGATCACCATTCCCCGCGATTGTAGTTCTTGCAATGATGCTACAAAGCCAACTTTCTCCATGGCCACTGAGGATGTACTTTGTGACACCTGCACGACCACCGAACTCACAATTTTCTTACTTTCCATGTCCTGAAAGTGGTAGGTGCAGTACTTGGCTGAAAATCCTGGACTGTCGCATTGTCCATCACCGGCTAGCCTGAAGCGTTTGCCCGCGAATGTACTTTCCATTGACATTTTTTCCATTCTCCAAGCTTCGCTGATGGCTGGAAATAGATAATCGGTTTGGTATTTGTAGAACTGACTTTTCGCAATGAAATGGATTCCCACAAACTGAAAGAAATACTGTAACTTTTTAAAACTTGAACCACTAAAAAGTGCGGCCGCTGCACAAAGTAGATTGCCTGCTGGCAGTTGCCCCAGCATGGGTTGTGCAGACCATGCGAACGGATGATATTGTGTACAGGTGGCATGTATTTTAAGGTTAGTGCCTCGAATTGCACGAGTCACATTAATCAATGGCTCCCCACATACTTCCCCACCAACCCAATGCCCACATTTCATCATCATAATAATATCCATCAAACAGCTATCGAATACAATGAATTTGGCCTCTTTCCTTATACTGTCACTCTGCATCCCAGCTGGTTCGGCCTGTAACGTTGAGGACATGTCACTCGCATGAAAGGTACAATCTCTGATATCGTCTTCCGCTATGCTGAGTGATATTGATGGTGTTTCATTGTCGTCCACTTCATTCTCTTCCATTGCAACATCTGTTCCTTGTCCGGAGATGGGAGAAAAAAACAATGTCTTCAACTTTCGCGTGCTCTTATTTTTTGCGGGTGTGGATTCTGTGAATTGATCTACGACTGCATCCAAACTACCAGGAGGACATTCACTATCAATGGCTGGTGGTGGTATAGCTCCGTTGTCAATCACTTCATATTCTTCCCATTGGCACGATGCATCTCCAGTCTCAAGTCCCTGCCAAAAGGTTTGACAAGCAACATCTCTCGTTCGCTTCACTGTCTGTGTAGATCTAGTTCTTACACCCACTCGCAACTAGAGGACAGATTAGAAAAGGGATGTTCAGTTTAAACACAACTTACAGTATTGAACTATTGACAGTGAAAGACAACATAATTATAGTGAACAGGACACTAACCTTCTTTTGCTTTCTTTTCTTTGAAACTTTCTTTCCTCGAACTTCAACATCTGGACGCTGTTGCTCCGACTCGTGTGTGCATGTCTCCACTTCCTCTCGCGCTGCAACGACTATACTTTCATGATAAGCACATCCATCACTCACTGAGGCTCCATCGACTCGCTGAAACATAGAACTTTCATTAGTATGTATAATAATATTGAAAACACAAAATGTACTTGGGGACCAATACCCATACGTACATCTCAATAGCAAAACACGAATGAACGCATTGTGTAGAACATTCAAACGACAATAGTTCACGCATTGTTGATCTAGTTAGATTGAACTGTCAAGATCCATCGCTCGGGCTCCGCATAGACTTCCATTGATGATATTATTGAAGATGACGCTTCAGCAACTCCCTGAAACACAGTAATTGCATTAGTATGGTTTTCTATTTTGTTTAAAAGAACATAAACTTTCTGCAGGCGTCAACGGCTCATCTAAATAGACCTGCACAAATGATCAGTTGTCTAAAATAAATAATGGATATCCAAATATGATTCGATTTGCTCCATCGTTGGAAGTGTCACCACCCAGAGATCTGCATCAACTACTAGGGGTGATGTTCTTGTTGAAGAAGCTCCGTCAGCTCCCTGAAACATAGTACTTGCGTTAATAAAGAAGGAAGTATAGCGGATGTAATCACGTCATTTGATCTCGCATGATTGATCTGTCAGTATCCATACCTCGAAATGCATAAGAACATCAAGGGACGCTGTAACTGCGGTGCACACTTCTGCAAGCTGTTGCGCCGACCCGTAACTGCATGCTCCCCCTTCCTCTTGGACTAATGCTCCATCGACTCCCTGAAACATAGGACTTTCATTAGTAATGAACACAATATTGAAAAAAGAAGACACATAGGAGGGCGACGACAGAAGGACATACCAATGGCTAAAAACGAAAGAAACATTGTGTGTAACAATCACGCTACAAGAATGCAAGATCTGATGATCTCCATCGATGGAACTGTCCGGAAACGTACCTCGAGCATCTGAGTGACATCTACGGTTGTCGTCAATGCGTTGGACTCCTCAGCATCTCCCTGAAAGACAGTACTTGCATTATTTTGGATAACAATAATTATAACTGAAAACAAAGACTAGAGGACGAGTACTGTGGTGTACCATTAGGTAAAATAATTACACGATCAATTAAAACTATTGATTTACATGCCTAAAACAAGTCAGTGTCAGAATAGCTAAGTAAGATTACCCGATAGGCGCTTGAAGTGGCTGATGACTGCAATAACGACACGGATGGAGAATCTTCAGCCTTCATATTGAGTGGATACATAAATGGGGAAATTATTGTTAGCTAATGCTACACACTACCGCAATGCCGAGAGATAAATACGTAAACTTGACTCACCAGTGGAGGGATGTGGACGAATAGAGTGGGAATAGCGGTTGAGAGCAATTTTCGCCTCGCTCGCGGTGTTTTCGTCCTTATTAGCAATGATGTGGAGTACATGTCTGGGCTAAAGTGCCTGCTGCAGATGCGGTATCGATCACCCCTCTTGTCCGCAAAGACTTCTAGGACTCTACTTTCTATCTCAGAGGCTGGATATCCGCAATATCGGACCCATTCTCTTATCTGATCTATTGTCTTAGGGAAAACATGCATTATAGTACCTTCAGATTTGTTATGGGTCTTCGAAGGGCAACCGCCAATGGAACAGGCAGGCATTATGGAAAGTTCTGAAAAGTAAAGATCAACAATTCTCTATGAATACCAATGTGTTAAAACATTAAATGACACATAAAAGGTTCAATGCAAGGTCCGTTTTGGTTCTTGGAACTATACATGTTATTCACATGCGGATAAGTATTTCAATAACTTTCAAAAAATAGAAAAAGTAATTTGACTAAACTCAGAACATGTGACTAGTTCCTTGCATGTACTGTCGTGAACGAAAAGAAAACATGGATGCAATTTGATGACTACTAGCAAATAGATATAAATTAAAAAATTGGACGCAAAATGATTATGGTACATGGACTTACCTTGACGAACAAACAGTTAGATGCAGGGATCAGAGTAGTTTCTTGTCGTAGAACAGGGAGCAGTTCACAGGTTGCAAACTGACGAGTTTGCTCAAAGTGGTCACGGAAGTTCACAGAGACGAAGAGCAGATAACCAGCACCTTCACGGGTTGACTAGCAAAGCGCAAAGAAGTTCTCATTAGAAATATGAAGTGGGTTATAAAGAATTCGAAACAGGGGTGTGTTTGTGAATGAATGACGTGTATATGTCGTGGCATTATGCGGTCTGCAGGGGGCCGTCCAGCGTGAGGGGGGATGCTTGGCAGGAGACACGGGGTCTGGAGGTAGACATGGGAACAACAACCCATGCTCTATAGACCACTTTGAAGTGTACATGGTCTTTGGCACCTCTTGGCCTTTATCGCTCCCTGACAGCTCCACTTGCCAGCACAAGTACCCCGGTGCGAACTGCCTTTGATAGGGCGGGGGGTGGATCGGGGCGGTGGTCGTGCAGACAAGACACAGGAAGACTCGTGAATGGAGACACACTTATGTGGATTGCAGGGGGCCGTCCAGCGTGAGGGGGGATGCTTGGCAGGAGACACAGGGTCTGGAGGTAGACATGGGAACAACAACCCATGCTCTATAGACCACTTTGAAGTGTACATGGTCTTTGGCACCTCTTGGCCTTTATCGCTCCCTGACAGCTCCACTTGCCAGCACAAGTACCCCGGTGCGAACTGCCTTTGATAGGGCGGGGGGTGGATCGGGGCGGTGGTCGTGCAGACAAGACACAGGAAGACTCGTGAATGGAGACACACTTATGTGGATTGCAGGGGGCCGTCCAGCGTGAGGGGGGATGCTTGGCAGGAGACACGGGGTCTGGAGGTAGACATGGGAACAACAACCCATGCTCTATAGACCACTTTGAAGTGTACATGGTCTTTGGCACCTCTTGGCCTTTATCGCTCCCTGACAGCTCCACTTGCCAGCACAAGTACCCCGGTGCGAACTGCCTTTGATAGGGCGGGGGGTGGATCGGGGCGGTGGTCGTGCAGACAAGACCCGTTTGCCGCAGGGCCTCACCAAGGAGAGGCCATCTAACTGAATGTAAGAGGATGGCTGCAGGATCTACTACATGGAATGCAGGGGGGTGAGTTTATAAATACCTCACCCTCCCAGGAGAATATACACTAGATTCATTTAAAAAATCAAAACAACCATTGTTAAAATATATGTTGGGCTTTATTTTAGATTTTAATTAAACATAAATAATAAACATTACACATTGTAAAGTTGAGGTTGCAGCACATCGAGGGAAAATCCGCGGTATTGTCCACTGTCACTGGGGAAATGTTGTCTAATGGCAAGTACCGCACAGGCAGGTATTACTCTCCGAACGCGGTGTCCGAGCCTCCCGTGAAGCCACCAAGTGAAGCAACGATAGGCCACCAGCCTGTACCACCTGTGAAAAAAAAAGATGCAAACTGTATTAAACTGACCAAACTTTCTTATCAATGTCGATTCAGGTAACACATGTCATTTTTCTTAGAAAAAAATTATATCTAGAAAATGCACTATATGGAACAAATTTACATGCGTTCGAATGATATGTAAATGTAATTTTATATGTGGGAGACGACCATGAAATAGTGGTGGCATCACTGACATCACAAACAGAGTATACTTACTCGTTACTCGGATTACGCGGACGAACAGTGCCGCGAAGTTCGTGCATAAGCACCATCATCATCCTCAACACGGTCCGTGAGAGGCAGGCTTCCCTGAACTCTGGCAGCTCGGTGATGCATTGCGGACTTTGCTCGCCTTCCTGCAGACTTTGCTCGCTTTCCGAAATGTAGGCCAAGCACCCGGAATTTTCACGGCAGCAGCAGTTCTCCTCCTCAGTTGGCATTAGCTCGCACCGATTGCACGTGCACCAGGTGGAGACGCCGTCCATGCGACATGGTCCAGGCTCTTCATCCGTTGACTGGTCCTCCCAACTGCCGTCCGAATCCCCATCGTTTTCGCGTGCTTGACTTTCCAGTAGTTCTTCCTCGGTGTACTCGGGCTCGTACATATACGGCATTATTGTGGCCATTGTGCGGTAAAGATAGTAAAATAATTTACAGAGATGGTACAGGTGTTCACACGGGCTACAAGCGGCGAAGGTAGCTGACCAGAGCACTGAAACGAGTCACAGAATACTCAAAGTAACACAGAGAGAGGAATGGAATCGAAAATCTGCTGCTGTGTGTTGTGAAACGGTCTGTTTATACTTATTGGGGAAAGAGGCGTCCTGCCATTTCCATGGCAACACGTCAATAGCTGAGGCGCAGCGATTGTTGACACGAGACGTGCTTGAAATGGGCAGTACGCGTCTGCTGATGTCAGGCTCAGGGGCGGGGGATTTGATTTAGTGCCGCAAAGGCAGGTGAGCCAGGTCGATGCGGCGGAATGATAGGATTATCACAAAATGGAGGCTGATTTCGAGTGCGATAATGGGCGAAAAGTCGGGTAAGGTCCATAGGAAAGTTTCCTACGATCTACCGATTTATGCTTACAAACACATGGCCGACCCGTAGGGACAATAAAAAAAAAGTCCCGGAACTATCCTTTAAACACAGCAGGCACAGAGCATGAAACTGCCGTAAACATAAGATGTTGGAAAGGAGTTACTGTTCTGCAACTTGTAGAACAGAACATTAGCTCACATTTGTTGGTATTTTATTTTATTTGGTTTTATTACATGCGGTAACTCGACAAGCATCAGGGCTGTGAAGAGTGAAGAGGCTTCTTCCTGTTAAAGGGAAATCTTACCTTTCAACTTATTGATACAAAATCACTGTGGCAATCCAGGCATCTTAAAAGGATAAAAATACAATATTATTGTGGCTGGTGATATTAATGCTCGTTGCCAATTGACGATCTCTTTGAACACATTACTCAAGATAAGTCAGATGCTCCTAAAATAGTCTGCCATCAAGGCCATCAAGAGAAACTACTTGCCTCTGGCCAAAGTTGGTTTTAATTTATTGAATGTGTTTCAGATGAAGTATATAAATATGCAGGATAGCAATGGTTGAGGAGAAGTTCACACCTCGATTAATGGAAGGGCTTTTTTGAGACTCGACTATGTGTTTACAGACGCTGAGTTGCTGAGCTTTTCAACTGCTCTCCTTGCTGTTTTTTCTGACCTTAGTGATCATGCTATTGTTAAGATGGATTTCTGAACTCTGACCTGGTGGGCAGAGGTTCAGAAGGCCAGTCTAGTTTCTTGGAACAGGGTAACCTCTGGACAAGCCAGACCAAATAGGGTAGCTATGGCAGGCGGTCAAGACTAAGTCTCAGGAGGGGGAGAGGGTGACTGGAGGACCTCAATGAGCACACAGAGCAAGGACACTTACAAATTAACTCCAGACAGGTGTTATATCAAAAATCTAAACACATTTACTACAAGGCCTTTGTAACATAGACCAAAGCAAAAGAATCACAGTAACACTAAGTAAACCAACTCATCACTATCAATACAATGTATGTATAAGACATTGGGGTCCAAAGGGTTAAATGCACAAAATATGTCTACAACCTAGATGGGAAGGAAACAGGCAGTGCAGATAATCTTTAGGCCCAGTTCGACATCGCAAATACACCTAACTAAGAGGCAGTCCAAGCCCTAAGAAGAGGGGAGCCTTGTGCTCAATAGTACATGCAATGCCAGTGCACGCGGTTGTTCCAAAGGGCAGAATAGGGTCTCTTCAGGGGTCTCTAGCAGCTCGGGAAGGTGGATGAGGCGATGCAGAACAAGTTCCCACTATTCAAAAAGGACCTCCACTTGAAGGCAGAGGCAGTTCAAGAGTTTCGGAATGGAATCACTATTTTGCAATAGCAGTGGAAAGGAGAGGGGCCCTCAGGGGCCACTTGTGCGCAGAAATGGGCCCTTGTGCTAGGGTCCACTGGTTGGGCTATTGAGTACTCACTGGTCCCTGATGTAAGCGGACCCAAACTTCGGCAGGTCAGTCCACTTCGCTTGCAGGTTCGAATGCGGCAAAAGAGATGTCTCTGCACCTTTTAGTTCCTGAGATACAGTGATGATTCCCAAATAGGACAGTGGCGATTTCTCTGCTCCGGGTGGATGAATCGACCCAGTTTCACTGCAGCAGGCTTCAGGGGCAAGAGGGTCACAAATGCAGCGGACTTGCAAAGGACGTTGGCGCGGCAGGGCAACACTGTAGCTGCGTTTACTCCGGTCCTGGCGCACTCGTCTCACTTCAGACCTGGGAATGCCAAGTGTACGAAATTCGGTGTGAGGGTGCCGGGGACACAGAGCTAGCATTAAACCAAGTTTTGTGGGCCTTCTCAAAACTGCGGCGTTGACAGAGCAAAGCAACTGGGTAAGCTGGTCAGTCCACTGGTTGGCCCAGGGACACTTCAGAGAAAGCTTACTTGCAGAGTTTGATGAATGTGCCGAGAATAGTTGATCCCACTATTCCAATGGGTCGGAGCGTCTTCGCAGACCTTCGAGGACGACCAGATGCAGAGGGACCCCATGGGACGACAGCGGGCTCAGGGTGCCAAACCTTCCAGCGGGTCACCAGCGGTTCCTAGACTCTGCTTTGTGTTGCAGGATACTTGGATCCTATCCTTCGTTCAGTGAGATCTCAGGAGATTGACATGGTATTGGTGTTTTCAGCCTCCTCTTATCCAAAGTTCCCTTTGCGCCAAAACAGAGAGGACCCAATGGGAGATCTGCTCACAAACACACACTCCATACGTGGACCAATCATGGACCACGGTGGTCCCAGTCATTCATGGTACTCTAGACTCTCTGGCACTCAGGATGTGTATAGGAACCAGACGTTCCAGCCCACATCCTGGAGGCATACACACAAGGCATGCAGAAGCCTGCGAAAGCATTGGGATTCACGGGAAAGTGCATGACAAAATAAGGACTGACCCGGGTCGATTCGACCTGGGGAAGGTGAAGGGACAAGATGGCCAAAGGACAGGACAAAGAACCTCGTGGCATGGCCATTTTGGAGCCAGGCCACCTAGTCTTGCCAAACGCGGTTAACGCGGTTAACATGGCAGGAAAGGGTTAAGAATATTGCGAAAATGTCACTGCGGGAGTAAATTGGGCCACTATCTGGGATGCCAGTAAGGCAGTAGTGAGAGGCGAATTTATCACACACAGCAAATTACATTAGAATACGGGAAAAGGTGAATCGGGACATGGAAGCCAAGGTAGCTAAGGCCGAGGCAGAATATCGAGGTAAGGGCTCACAAAGAACATGGCAGGAATTTTAAAAAGTTAGAGCGGTCGCTGAGGCCCATATGGGTGATGAAGCCGTGCAGCTGATCGTGCAGACCAAACAATTTTATTACATAAACGGGGGCAAAGCTAACCGATTTCTCGCAGCCAAACTGATTCAGCAGAAACTCCGGAACCGAATAGTCCAGCTCAGAAACCAGGAGGGGGACCTGGTGAGGGGGGAAGAGGAAATAGTGGAGGTTATGCATTCATATTATACGGAAAACCTGAAACGGGAAAAACCTGGAGAAGGAAGCGCAGATAGAATTTCTGGATCAGGTAACCTTGCCGTGAATCTGAAGCGGACAGGGACATTTTGGAAGCACCCATAACGGAGGAGGAAGTGGGGAGGTCATAGGGGCACTGAAAGGGAATAAATCCCCAGGCCCGGACGGGCTAAGCAATGCGTATTACAAGACATTTAGGGCAACCCTGGTGGGCCCCCTGTCAAAACTGTTTAACTACATTCGAGACACGGGGCGAATATCCGGAGACATGAGCCCGGCGACCACGGTGCTACTGCTGAAACCGGATAGAGATCCGCTAGACTGCGCAAGCTATCGCCCTATCTCACTATTAAACAGGGATGCAAAAATGTATTCCACTGTCCTGGCCCAAAGGCTAGCGAGGGTTCTCCCGGGGATAATACACCCAGACCAAGCAGGCTTTGTGAGGGGGCGGCAAACCTACAACAACATCCGGAGAGTCAGAGACACGATAGACTGGGGACGTAGAACGGGACAGAGATTCTCAGTGTTGGCGTTAGACGCAGCCAGAGCCTTTGACAGCCTAAATCTGGGATTCTTGCAACTGACACTTGAGAGATTCGGGTGCGGTTCGATCTTCACTCGAATGGTAATGGCTAATTTCACACAGCCTTCCACAAGACTGATGGTTAATGGGCGGCTTACAGACAGCATCCCCATCTGAAAGGGTACAAGACAAGGGTGCCCGCTGTCACCACTCATTTTTATTATGGCCATGGAGCCGTTGGCACAGAGGGCCCGCGAGGAGCCGGGAATCCAAGGGGTAGAGGTGGGGGCTGGAGATTCCCAAAAGATAGCTCCTATGCGGACGATGTCCACTTGTTCTTGAGGGACACGTCACAATCACTCCCGACGGTCATAGAACTGTTCGACGGGTTCGCGAAAGTCTCAGGGTTTGGAATCAATTACCCTAAATCTAAAGCCCTTAACATAACAGAGAGTATATCACAGGTGCCAGAATGGGAGGGTACATATCCTTTGAGATGGGAAGAGAAATCGGTGAAATACTTGGGGATACAGCTGTCACCTACATATGAGAGACTATATGGGGCTAACATCCCAGGCCTTCTGAAAACTCTAGCAGAAGACCTGAAGCGCTGGGACCTGCAGGACCTATCCTGGCTGACTCGGATAACAGCGGTTAAAATGACCCTGCTCTCTAGGTTTCTGTATGTGATAGGCCCTCTTCCTATACGCATCCCGGGCCCAGCAATCCAAAAACTACAAAAAGAGGTAATGTCCTTCATCTGGAAAGGGAAGAATCTGAGGGTTCCTAAGAAGGTACTGTTTAGGCCACAGGCTCTGGGTGGTTTGGGGGTCCCAGAACTCTGAAGGTACTTATGGCCAGCACAGGTCGCACCCATGTTACAATGGCTACCTAGAGAAAACCAGAATCGGTGGGTTAGAATCAAAAGAGAAGCAACCAAGACTCCCCTGGGTAGCCTTGGCTTTCTAGCAGCGAGACACAGAAGTAGAGGGGGCGCACTACTGGAAGCAACGAAGGCCACGCTGTGGTACTGGGACAAAGTACTAAGGGGCATAAAGGTAAAAACGGGGGGGGTCCTCTTGCACCGGTAGCTCACAACCCAGACTTCACTCCAGGGATGAAGGCTGGCTTCTGGACAAACTGGAAGGGGAGGGAGAACACCTTGGTACTGAGGGACCTCTATAAAACCGGGACACCCCTAACGTTCGAGGGCTGCAAAGCTAGGTTTGACATAGCAGAGGGTGAGCAATTTTATTATATTCAGCTTAGACACTGGATCTCTAATACGAAGGTCCGGGAGTTAGCTACCAGGGACCCTGAAGGGTTGGAACTCACAATACAGGAGGGCCAGCCTGAAAAAGGAGTATCAAAACTGTATCGGTTGATGGGGGCGGCGGACCCAGAGGAATCCCTCTCTTACATGCAAAGATGGGAGGCAGATGTGGGAAACCCAATAGACGGGAAGACCTGGATTCGAATCTGGCACAGAACCGCCAAAAGTTCCAAATGTGTTTCAATAAAAGAAACGGCATACAAACTCTGCCTGCGGTGGTACATGACGCCAGCACGCTTGCATTCCATAAACCCGGGGTAGCCCATACTTTGCTGGAGAAATGGAAAACAACAGGGGGATCTAAACCACATGTGGTGGTCGTGTCCAATGGCTGAGACTTACTGGAAGGAGATCCTGAGCCATATCAAGGAGATAACGGGGGCACAGCTGCTTTGGGACCCGGTGGTGGTGCTACTGGGAGACACAGTTGAGGGCTGCTACGCGAACTCGGGGATCAAAGTCAGCCTTATTACTCATATGCAGAGTGCAGCAAAGGTCACCCTGGCACAGGCATGGAAGAATGAGCAGGGGCCAATAATAGCCATGTGGTGGGTGAAGTTATGGGGAGTGATGGCCATGGAGAAAGTGACGGCATTAGCCCACAGGTCCTTTGCTAGGTTTCTGAACACCTGGATGGCATTACATGAACTCGCAGATGATAGGGAACAGATGGTCTTCAAGCCTAAATTACTCCGCAAAGTCTCGATAATTTGAAAGCGCGTACTCTACTCGGCAAAGGCGACCCAAGTCTGAGAACTTCTAAGAAAGCTGAAGAAGACAATACTCCACCCATATGTTTGAGTTTATGTTGGGGGGGGTTGTTCTAATAAATAAAACTCAGAAGCACTAGGACCTTAAAGACTGGAATGGGAAAAGGGGAGGGCAAGTGCAAGACTACTGTTTATTATTCTCAAAGCATGCATGTCTGTAATTTCTGCTCCTGAATAACTAAATAAAGTTGGTAAAAAAAAAAGAAAGAATTATGCGAAAAGATAGCTGGCACCAGTCCTGTCCATGACACATCTGCACAGTTCAAAAATAGTCGAGCGAGAGTATCTAGGGCCTTTGGAAATGACTATAGACCCAAGTGTGTTGTATGGTAAGATACATTGCACACTTGTTACATGTTGCACAAAAGTTGCAACATGAGGAAAAGGACAAAGGGAAACAAAGTCTCCCAGTACTGACTGTCTTAAGGGCATGTCAATTTCCCCATAAAAAGTGAGCGAAAGCCTAGAGGATTGCAGCTGATGGCTGTGCTTCTCTGGCAAAGTCAGTCAATGGTGTCTTAACAGCAGCAAAAAGTTTGGGGGTTGACACATGGAGGGAAAATTACATACAATTATGAAATCCTTCCTAACACTCGCCCCTCCCAGACTAAGGACAGGGGGAACTAAACCACCCCTGGATGAGTTTCTTGTTATGGTCGGTTAAACATTCTGGACAACCCATCAGCATTGCTATGTTGGACACCTGGCATATGCTCAATAGTGAAGTCAAAGCCTTGCAGACTTATGGACCACCTAAGCAACTTTGGATTCTCTCCCTTCATGTCCATTAGTCTCTTTAAGTGCTTATGGTCAGTTTGCACAGTCAAGTGGGTCCCATAGAGGTAGGGCCTCAGCTTTCTTAGGGCCCACACAACAGAGAAACATTATTTCTCTACTGTGGACCATCTGAGCTCTCTGTCCCTAAGCTGTTGACTAATGAAGCCAATAGGGTGTTCCTTACCCTTCTCATCTACTTGTGATAGTACAGCTCCTATCCCAGTGTAAGAGGCATCTGTCTGCACAATAAAAGGTCTTTGGTAATCAGGACAGGGGCCTGGCACAAGGAGTCTTTTAAGCCATTGAAGGCCTTCCCACACTCTTCAGACCAAGTTACCTTCTTGGGTTTCTTTGGAGTGGTGAGAGCAGTCAGAGGGGCAGCTATGGTACCATAGTCTGCCATGAAATTTCTGTAGTACCCAGTGAGTCCCAAAAAGGCTCTCACTTGGGTCTGTTTAGTGGGGGTAGGCCAGTCTTGTACTGCTTGTACTTTACTGGGTAGAGGCTGTATCCTCCCTCCACCTACTTCATGTCCAAGGTAGACCACTGATCCTTGTCCAATCTGACACTTACTGGCTTGATGGTCAAGTGGGCCTTCTGAAGAGCCTGTAACACAATCCTAAGGTGTTTCACATGGTCTTCGCAGGTGGCACTGAAACCTGCTATATCATCCCGATATGCAAGACAGAATTCATCCAACCCATTCAACACATGATTCACAAGCCTCTGGAAAGTGGCAAGGGCATTCTTCAACCCAAAAGGCATTACCCTGAATTGGTAAAGTCCCTCTGGTGTTGAAAAAGCTGTCTTCTCCTTGCCATGTTCTGCAAGGGCTATTTGCCAACAGCCTGCAGTGAGGTCAAACGTGCTGAGGTACTTGGAGGCACCCAAAGTATCCAGCTCATCTGTTCTAGGCAAGGGGTGTGCATCTGTCTTGGTGACAGCATTCAGAGCCCTGTAATCCACACAGAACCTCAATTCAGAAGTACCTGCCTTTGGATCAAGACCACTGGGCTGGACCAAGGACTACTGGAGGGTTCAATCACCCCAAAATCCAACATTTTGTTGTCCTCTGTCTAAATGTAAGACCTTACTTTGTCCAACATTCTGTATCCCCTACTTCTGGTTGGTACACTGTCTCCTGTGTCAATACTATGTTTGCACCAAGGTGTCAAACCAGGGGACTGTGAAAACTAGGGGGAAAATTGCCTAAGCCTGTTGATCAGAAGTCAGTTGAGGGGCCACGTGGACACCCTCAATTGAGCTGTCTGAAGAACTACTTTGGAACAGGTCAGGGAGAAGTTCTGACTCCTCTTCCTCAACATCTGAAGCCAACAGCAGTGCAGCAATTTCAACTCTTGGGATGAAAGCCTTCAGTCTATTTACATGGATTACTTTTGGAGCCTGACCAGCCCTTCCAAGGTCCACTAAATAGTTGACCTCACCCAGTGACTCCGCCACTGTGTAAGGGCCTGACCATTTGTCCTGTAAAGCTCTAGGCCTTATATGATTCATGATCGGGACTTGCTGACCAGGTGTGAAATTGATGAGGGAAGCCTTCTGGTCATACCAATGTTTCACCAGAGCTTCCCCTAGCACATAGTCCACTACGTTGGTAGTTATAGGGGGAGTGGGCATCTCCCATCCCTCCTTGACTATGGCGAAAGGTCCCCTTACAGGGTGACCAAACAGAAGTTCGAAGGAGCTGAAGCCAACACCCTCTTGTGGTACTTCTCTGTAGGCAAACAGTAAGCATGGTAACAGAAGATCCCATTTTCTTCTTTGGGGTTCTTCCAGAGCCCCAATCATGCTCTTTAAGGCCGTGTTAAACCTTTCAACCAGACCATTGGTCTATGGGTGGTATGCGGATGAAAACTTATAGGTGACACCACATTCCTTCCACATGGCCTGCATATACTTTGTATTTATTTGTATTTATTGATTTATTGAGCGCTTTATGCCAAAGCGCTGTTTGACATAAAGTGTCATGATGCCCGCTCCCGGGGAGCCTGTTCAAGCCCTGCGTCCCCGAAAGCGGACATCCAGTCCCCAAGGAAGGACCCAGCAACCCCATATAGGGGCCCTTTGGACAGTGTCCTGGCGCCTATGGCGCCAGGCTCATAAAAGACATCAGTCCTGGCACCATAGGCGCCAGGCTCATTATGGAAGTGCTTGGGTGCACTTACCTGATGCAGACCATGCTGCAGGATCCCGGCCTCCTTGAGGCCTGAAAGGAACTACTTTACCTGTGGGACTAATTTACCATCCGGGCGTGGTCGGGGAAGGATACACCTGATTGGAGGAAGGATACCTACCTGGAACTTTTTCCAAGGCTATTTAAACCCCACCCGAACAGCCACACGTGCTTCGCGTTGTTCTGCATCTAGCAGCTGGACGCTCACCGTGTCTGCTCCTGCATCTGACTTCTGCCACGCCTGCCAGCATCCTGGATCACCTGCAAAGGAAGAGAAGAAGAGAGGGGCAAGGAGGCCATTCCAGCGGGAGGCACCTTGCATTCCTACTGTGCCAAGACAGGAGTAGCACGTTGCCCAACCCCTCAAGGAAGTTCAGGTTATGCTGAAAAAAGGGCCATAGAACCTGTCCCTCTGAGCCTCCAGGGCTCCAGAGTATACGCCAGATACTTTCTGGTTTGCAGGAAGTCTGACGGATGGAGACCCATCCTAGACTTACAACGCCTCAACCAATTCCTGAAATCCCCAAAATTCACGATGGTCACTTTACAACATGTGCTCAGCCAGCTAGAAGAGGGAGATTTTCTAGCGACACTAGATCTGGAAGATGCATATATCCACATCCCCATTCATCCAAAACATCAAAAATTCCTGAGGTTCGTCGTCCAAGGAAGACAGTACTAATTCAAGGCGCTGCCCTTTGGACTCTAATCAGCCCCAATGGTTTTCAACAAGTGCATGGCCCCTGTGGCAGCTTTCTGTCTCTGCACGGAGGCAGTCCACACTCTAACATCTCTGTTATTCTCTATAAACTATCCAAAGTCCTGGGGGATGATGCCCTTGTGCATTCATCTGGTCGCTCATTGCAGACTACAGATCAGACTGCTTCAGGAGGTCCTGAATGTGAGGTGGAAGCAGATCTCCGGCTCATGGAATGACAGGATAGCCCTCAATCAAGCTTTCTGCCAAGCCCTGCACTGGTGGTCCATTTGCCCTCACATCTCGCAGGGAGCTCCCTCCAGGACCCCTGTGCATCAGGAGATGGTCACGACCGAAGCTCCACTGGAATGTTGAGGATCCCACACAGGCCAACTATATGCAAGAGGCCTATGGCTCCCGGAGCAGAAGGCGTTTCATATCAGAGTACTGGAACTATGGGCAGTTGTCTTGGCTCTCAAGTCTTTCAAGCCCCAGCTCTTGGGAAAGGTGGTCAGGGTCTTCAGGGACAACACGACTAACATGTATTACATCAAGAAGCAGGGTGGGACAAAGTCATCCATCCTCTCTCTGGAGGTACGGTATCCGTGGAGCTGGGTCATTGCTCACCAGATGTTTCTAGTCTTGTTCCACCTGGCAAGCGTTCAAAACGCCATTGTGGACTTTCTCAGCAGGGAGCTGCGGTCCTTCCACTAGTGGGAGCTCCAGCAAGCTCAAGCCTTTCAGATCTTTGGTGAGTGGGGCCAGTATCAGATTGACCTGCTTGCAACAGCAGCCAATGCCAAGTGCCAGCGGTTTGCCAGCAGGTATTCTCGGGGGGAAAAGAGTCTGGGGGACACCTTCTCATTCCTGTGGGATGGCCTATTCCTTTACGCATTTCCACTGTTCCTATGTGTGATCAACACACTCAAACTATCCTGCTGCAATGTTAACCTCATTGCACCGGCCGGGCCCAGACAGATCTGGTACCTGTACCTTCTTCACCTGTCAGTGGTTCTGGCCAACAAGCTGCCTCCTCTTCCGGACCTGCTGTCCAGGGAAGGAGGCACAATCCTGCACCACGACCCAGCATCCCTTAACCTGTCACCCTGGCTCCTGCGGCCTTAGAGAATCTGGGCATTTCTCGCAGCTGTTGGAATGCAAGAAGATTCTAGCCAAAGCCCGGGCTCCGTCTACACAAACATGCTACAAACACAAGTGGAAGCGCTTTACGGTGTTGTGCCAGTCACCGAATATCTTTCTGCAGCATGTCACAGCACCACAACTTCTACCTAGCCTGCTCTCGATGGTTAAGGCCAGCCTTGCCCATGCATCCATCAAGTAGCACTTAGCTGCAATCTCCCGGTATACCTGGGCTCCTGGCAAGCTCTACCTGTGGTCTCAAAGGCTCTTCTCAAGGGCCTATTCAGAACATTCCCCCGGTGAAGTGTCCTGCCCCAGCGTTGGAGTTGAATGTGGTCCTGTCCAAACTGGTGGGTGCTCTGTTTAAGCCTATGCATCAGACATCTTTCATGTTCTTCTCGTGGAAGACAGCCTTCCTAGTGGCGATCACCTCAGCCAGGCTTGTTGGAGAAATCCGGCCTCTATCCTGTAAGCCTCCATAATTGTTTTTCCACCAATACAAGCTGGTTCTACGGACACATCCATCCTTCATGCCAAAGGTCCTGTCTGACTTTCATTTAAATAAACATTTGATCTTACCAGTTTTCTTTGAAAACACTTCTACGCCTGCTGAAAGATCTATTCACTGGACGTGTCGCGTGCCTTGAAATTCTATGCGGCACGGACTAAAGACTTCTCAACTTGTCTTAACCTTTGGACCTATGGGGCATGGGAAGGCCCTATTGAAGGCTTCCATCTCCAGGTGGTTCTCCAGCTATATCATGCATTGCCATCAATTGGCCAACAGACCATTGCCGGGCTAGCCGAGATTCTATTCCATCAGAGCCATTGCTTCTACTACAGGTCTTCCCCTGCTGGATATCTTCATGGCTGCTACATGGAGGTCTACTCACACCTTTGCGGTGTTCTATTACATCGACAGGGATTCCAGGGAGGATTCTCGTGTTGGTCAATCAGTGCTTCACAATCTGTTTGCATGAGGTGAGTCTGTTCCATGGGTGAGTGTATTGCTTCTGTTGAGCCTATTCCAGCCACTCTTGTGATTGTGTAAGTGTACTGCTGTGCAATCGTATTCATAGCATGTGAATCCATGTAAGACCCCATGCTGGATGGGTTTTACATGGATTCACATGCGAACCCTTCTTCCTTCGCCTCTCTGGCTCTTCTTGGTTTTTACTGCCACTTTGCGTGCACTACCAAATCTGAAAATGGCCACAAGGTGTGGAGGCTGAGGGGGACGTATGTCATTAGCTGGCACAGTATGACCCAAAACAGCAGTAATCGGCTATGTAAGATACAAGCAGTTGTTTAGCTTAAAGCTATACTGCTTTATATTGGCAAGGATTCCCAGCTTGACGACGGGGAATATTCATAGCATGTGAATACATGCAAGACCTATGCTGGAGAACAAGAGTCACTGATAAGTAACTTGTACCTTCTCTCTCCTCTCCAGCTCTCTCTCTCTCTCCCCGCTCTGTCCATCCCGTCTCTTTCTCTCTCTCTTTCTCTCTCTCTCTCTCTCCCCCCCCTTCCTCCTCTCGCTCTCCCCACTGTCTCACTCACTATGATCTCCCACTCCCTAAAGTAACATAATGTCAGTATTATAATATTGTTCTAGTGCTTGGTCTCTCCAAATGTTGTAAATCATGGGCACCTTAAATGAAGATCATAATGCGTTTGTCAAGAAAGGTGGTTAGGTAGTAACATTTTATTTGTATTTGTATTTATTGAGTTTTATATAGCGCTTTTAATCAAAGCGCTTTACAGAGAACAATATGCAATACATAAAATAAGCAATGCAGATCCATGTTTAGATTCAGTCAGTAACAAAGAACAATTTGTAGAGAACTATTTACAGAGAACAGTAGTAATACATAAAATGAGCAGTGTAAATCGATGTTCAGAATCATCCATAAACGATCAAACAGACGACTGAAGTGCATTTTTAAAGAAGAGCAGAAGGAGGAATAGGAAGTAATGGAACGGAGCGAGAGAAGGAGAAGGTTCCAGTGATGAGGAGCAAGAAGGTGGAAGGATTGAAAGCGGGATTGTGCACAAGGGGCGCATGGGACAGTAAGTCGAAAGTGATCAGCAGAGCAAAGAGTATGAGAGGGAGAATAGAAGGAGAGGAGAGATGCAAGATAGGTAAGGGCGAGACCGTAGAGAGCTTTGAAGACAAGACAAAGGAAGTTGTATTTGAGTTGAGAGTGAAAAGAAAGCCATCCCAGTAAGGTAAGGGATGAGTAGATTGAGTCCCGTTGGGAAAGAAGACAGAACAGATGGACGGATGATAGATTGATTTAGGGGAGCTAGACATGAGGAAGGAAGAACAAAGAAGAGAACAGAGCAATAGAAAAGCCGAGAGAAGATTAAGGAAGATACTAGAAGTTTTGTGGCGTGGAAAGTAAGAAAAGGGCGAATTCGGCATATATTGTAAAGATGAAAATGACAGGCACGGAAAGTAAGAGAGATGTGGTGAGCAAAGGAAATATTAGTGTCAAAGTAGAGACCAAGATTGCGGGCAGAAGGGGAGATAGGGAGATGGGAGGGAGGAAAGAAAATGGAAGGAGGAGGAGATGGAGGTGGGAGGTCATTAGCAGGAGAAAATAGAACTTCTGTTTTCCCAGCGTTCAGGGTAAGAAGTGGGAGGTCATCCAGGATTTGTTGACAGTGATGCAGGATGAGAATTTGTGATGGATGTCAGGGGTGAAGGATGAGAAAGAGAGAAAGAGCTGAGTGTCGTTACCTTGAAGTGGTGTGAGACTCCAAATGGATGAGATGATAGGAGCAAGAAGGGAAGTGTACAGAGAGAAAAGGAAATGGCCAAGAATAGATCCTTGAGGGATGCTGTGGGCGAGAGGAAAGGAAGGGGAGGTGCATCCGCCTCAAGAAACGGCAAAGGTACGGTTAGATTGATAGGATGTGAACCAGGCAAGAACAGAACCACAGAAGCCAAAGGAGGAGAGAGGGTTAAGTAGTAAAGAGTGATCTACTGTGTCAAAGGCAGCAGATAGGTCGAGAAGAATAAGGACAGAGGAGTGTTTTGAATAGCGGGCTGTGAGGAGAGAGTTAAGAACGGAGGTAAGATCTGTTTCAGTGGAGTGGCAGGGACGGAACCCAGATCGAGTAGGAGGGAGAAGAGATAGATTAGAGACGTGTGCTGAGAATTGGGAGTTGACAAGGCGTTCAAGGAGCTTGGATAGGAAGGGCAAGAGAGAAATGGGGCAAAAGTTTGATACAAGAAGGGGGTTTGTAGTGGGTTTCTTCAGGATAGAAATTATGATTGCATGTTTGAAGGCAGAGGGAAATGTAGAAGTAGCAAGACAGATGTTAAAAAAGGAGGTAAGGAAAGGTATCAGGAGTGGGTAGACTTTGGCAATGAGACAGGTGGGAAGAGGATCGCCAGGGGCAGCAGTGGGGTGGGTTTTTAGACAGTAGAAGGGCGACATCAGAATCTGAGACAGGAGCGAAGTTAGGAACAGTGGTGGAGGGGGTTGGAAAAGATGGAGAAGAGGGAATATATGAGGAGGATTGTAGGATATCTTAACATAGAGTATGTACTTTGGAGGAGAAATAGTAAGCAAGATCAGTCTCTGAGAGAGGTGAAGCAATAGAAGGGTCAGGAGTGGGAGGAGAGAGAAGGCGTGTCAGAGTTTGAAAAATGCGGTGGGGGTGAGTTGATTGAGTGTGGAGAAGATCTGAAAAGTAGGTTTGCTTGGCAGATTTGATGCAGTTGTCGTAGACAGAGTGGTAAGTTGCCTGGTTGGCTGGAGAGCAGTGTTTGTGCCAGCGCCTTTCAAGCGGCGGAAAAGACGGTGCATAGATGAGAGATGAGAAGAGAGCCGGGGTTGAGCGGGTTTGCGAGTGGGGCGGAAGGTGGTGAGAGGGTAGAGTTGGTCAAGACTAGAAGTGAGAGAAGAGGAAAGAGTGGATGTAGTCTCATTTGCAGAGAGAGTGGAACAATGAGTGAGAGGGGGAAGGGAGTTGGTGCCGGTGTAGAAGAAAAGTGAAGAATTGAAATTACGTAGGTCGCGTCATGAGAAGGAAGTGGAGAGAGGGGGGAATAGGAGGGGATGCGGGGGGAAGCGAGACTGAGAGCAAGGAATGGTATGACAAATAGTTAGTGAGGTCAGATACAGAGGAAGCTGTGAATGTAGAAACAAAGATTGGACAACGCTCTGCTCCTAGATAGGTCATCTTATATCACTCGTACTGTACCATCTTCAGTGAAAACGTTTGATGTTGCACATTCTGGTGGCATTGTTGAACCCATTGCCTGCTCTTTCTTTTCATGTAGTCCATTTGAGTGTAAGAGATTCACCCTCAATGGCTCCTGTGGATTGTTAGGGGACAGAGCTCGCCTGTGCTTTGGAACACCTGCCTTCACCTCACAACTGGAGGACTTTAGAAAGGACTGTTCTCTGAGCAGGGTCCAACGAAATCTTCAGGATGGTAGTCCCAAGGATGGTTCGAAGAAGTGCCAGGAGACCCCTTCTTTTATAGACAAAAGTCTCCAGGTGATTCGATTAAAGCCATCCTGCTTTAGGGGGTCCATTCCCTGCTCTTGAAATGTGATGTCACGCCCAACGTACTTTGCTCCAGAGAAAGTGGAGGGGACAGGAAACAGAAAGAGAGGCAGAGAGATGCAAGATCTTGATAGTCTCCTTCCCTTGAACAGAAGTTCCCTGACTATTCTAACCCCGCCCACTTACCTTCTCTCTAAGAACAAAGGTCTTTAGAAATGCAGAACCCTGGTGTGAGACCTGGCACTCTTTGAATGGGTGTGCCCCTTGGTTTCTGTTCCCAGGCCAGCTTCCTGTGGAGTGGCTGTCCCTAAGGAAAGGGTGTTACCTGCCCTTACAAAGGAACTAAGAGAATCAATTCCCCAAGACTACAGTCCTTTCAGTGGGCAGGTGTGGGTCTTGTCTCTGAGGAATACACATACTCCTTCCACAGCTGAACTGTGCCCACAGGGCTAAGATGTGTGCAATATTAATTTAATGTGGCTCGGATAACTCTGAGAGATGCTGGCCATCATACCCTAACTCAGGTATGGCTTATTTTTGCAGTTTACAGTGCCACTAGGACAGAATCGTCAGAGTTATTTAGTTTTTGGAACAGTGGTGCCTATTTTAAATGCTGACCCTGCGCTGCAGAGACTTTGATGTCACTGCAGCTGACAAGATGGCACCTCTGAATCTGCTCTTTGCCACTGGTAGAGCAGGCACTGCAATCAGGATACTGATGCAGCAGGACGCAGATACACACAATTCTTTTGGCATGGAGCTTATGAAAGGGGAATCTGATCAACAGATTACCCTTTCAGAGATGGAATTACCCACATCATTTTATCATTTAATAAAAATCAAAAAAAGTTAGGACTTTCACATGTTTGCCAGATGGCAGTTCATCACACTTGTTTGTTAGGCAGAATCATATGCAGTACCCTTAGTGAACACTACATACAATTAAGACTACAAGTGATAGTACAATTTCACCTTTGGTACAAGCCTGTACTACACAGTAAAGTGGTAGCTATGGCTGAGCAGCCAGACTTATCTCAAGAGCAAATGAGCAATAATAGGGATTACAAAAAAGGAATGCAATTACTGTGTCTCAAGCAAACACTGACTCAAGGTTTCTGGTTAAAAAATATAAGTACATTTATTTTTAAACCATCTCTTCACAAAACACTTCACTTCTATTAAATAAAACCACACTCTAAATATAATACACACAACCAATTCCTCTTGTTCAGGTCAATTCAAGGCAAGTACATTAGGATTTGACAGACCGGTGTTTTGAAACAAAGACGTTACTGTGGGTTAATACGCAATCACTTTTTGACAGTAATGACAGTTCGGTCTTACGAAAATAAAGCGTACCCGCAAGAAGAAATGCACCCGAAGTCAAACACACTTAGAACATAGAATTAAAACAAGGGAATACTGGACAAAAATCATAGGCAATACTTTTGTCAAGGCAATAGAATCAGAGGATGTTTTCTAAGAGGCAGATAAAAGTCAATAGGTCTGCGCCAGTGTCAAATGGAGCAGGGGCTCTGTTGTCGAGGATCACATGGTTAGAATAGTTCAAGATTAAAGTTGCCAGGAGTACTGGATATTGTCAACGGGAAACAAAAGTTATAAGACGGAAGGAAGAAAGGACAAGCCTTCGGAAAGAAAAAGGGTTCACCCCGATTCCTCACGGTCGGACGGAGAGACGACCAAATGGACACAGTAACTTATTTGGTAAAAGAAAGATGGTGCTATGGCAGTTGCTCCTGGTAGTTCCTGCAGACTCGCGGTTCCTGAAGCTTCCGTCGTGGAGACAAGAAGGAGGACGTCTGGAGCGATCTGCACTACCCAGGGATGAAGCCAGCAGCAGCAAAGCAACGATGAATAAAAGGTGCGCCCCTTAAAAACAGGAGGGGGCTCTTCTGATGGCTATCCGGACCACTAAAGTTCAGTGCAGCGATTTCGACCCAGAAGAGGATTCTCTGTCTGTAGAAGGTAAGCTGGTTGATCCCACCAGGCTCAAGGGAAGAAGACTCCGGACTGGATCTTCTCTGTCGTTGAAGGGTAGATAGATTAGGACTGCAGCAGGGCTTCACCGGGATCCAGGAGATGCAGCAGCCGTCTTCTTCTCCACTTCTCTTCGGTTCTTGTAGTTCCAGTGGTGACTCTGACTTCCAGCCCAAGAGTCCTGCCTTTTATGCCAAAATCCCCCTTTCACACAGCCTGGCTGTCAATCACACAGCAGGGGGGTTGTCCAGCCCGGACAACCACCTCAGCCAATCGACACAACGTGTGACTTGGCTCTCCAAGGAGACCCAGTGCAGGGGGTTACTAAACCCCTCCCTCACATTCAGCCCACCTAGACACCCAGACGCCAAAGGAGGTTTTTTTTTTTAAAATAATTTTTATTAATTTTTTTCGACAAACAATACAAACCAAACTTGCAGTGCATACAATAACATTATAAACGTACATCGCTTCAACATGTCCACTGCTTCTCCCCTTCCCTCCCCCCCCTTACGAGCCTATTCCCTTCCGTGTTCTGTTTCTGCATCTTGTGATAAGGATCCCTCCTCCATGTTTTCCGTTGGGTCTCGTATTAACCCAAATAACTCTGCTATTAATTGTTTCCAGGCTATCAGGGTCTCAGCCTCTTCCTCCTCCCGACATTACTTGCATCTTGCCATACCGCAGTTTCCGCTTCGGCCCATTTCTGTAGATCTTTCCAACATACTTCTATTCGTGGTCTCTGGCATGCCTTCCACCCCATGGCAATTCTCCTCTTTGCAAGTGCATACGCTAGATCCTTTAATTTACTCACATGCTTGAGTTTGCGTGGTCTCGGAAACCCTCCCATCAAACAGGCCCACACCGTATCCACCACAATCTTGATTCCTTTTTCGGCCAACCTTTGCGCCACCTCACCCCAAAAACGCTCAATGACTGGGCATGACCAGAACATATGCACCATTCCGGCATTTTCCTCATCACATTTGGGGCACGCTTGCCGTCCTATATATTTAAATTTGACTAACGCCAAAGGAGGGTTCTTTGCAGAAGCCCGCCAAAGGACAGCGAACAAGGAAACCAAACCTGGTTTGGCGCGAAAAGCAAACAACAAGAAAGACCTTTCCAACACGAAATGGCGAAAAACCACGCTAGGACCCACGATAAAAACGATATGGGGTAGCGGGTTTTATGTTCACGTCTGTCACCACAGCCAGAACACTAATACGGAAATCTGTGTAAAAATTATAGTTACCACTGCTACCAGCCATGTCCAGTCGGGAAGGGAGACGCAAAGTGCCCCTTGAGTTACAGGAAGACAGGGGAAAGATATTCCCCTCCAGTACTCCATTGTACGATGGCTTGTACTGGATCTGTATTTTTTAAAGGACTAGTAAAGCCAATTGTGACTTTACATGTGTGTGGGGGACAGTAGTCATCCCCAGAAATTGAGTTCACAAGGGAAATCTAAAAGACATGCCTGTGTCACTGCACTAAAGGTGCTGTGTGACACACAAGTAAAAGGAGGATGCCTAGGGAGGTGGGGATATGCCATAGCCCATAAGCACAAAAAGTACAACATACACAAAAAATACACTGTAAGAGTGGGAAAAAAGGCTCACACTCTTACCAGGTGGAAAAAATAAACCCCAGAAATCCAGCAAAGCTGCTGAGGAACTCACTAGGGAAGGGAAATTAGCCCTAAATGAGAATTCTCCCTAACATTGCTCATGCCAGTTCATAACGTACATGGTGGCGGCTGTAAAGACTGGAGGTGGTTATCTGTATTTCTGCCTCTATACAGTTGCGGAAGAGGCATAGAGTACCCCAGCCAAGGCTCTCAATTGGTAACCTTGGACAATCAGCCAGGCTGAGACTCTCAAGAGGTGATGCAGGTTCTTAAGTACAGTAAATCCCCAAGCCCCCCAAAGGAATGTCCACACACTTTGTTATGTGTTACCTCAGATGTTTTATATAAAATAAGGTTCAGATACATATATTCATTAATAAATAACACACTTTGGGCCTAATCACGAGTTCAGTGGAATTTCGGTGCAATTTCCGCCGTGCAGAATTTGCGTTACTGTCTGGACGTGCAGCGGTACTAGCGCCAAATCACAACTTGCCCTGAACACGCGCCCCACAGTGGAACAGGATGCATGGTGGCGGCCATCTTTAAAAACTCTATCCAACCTGAATCATCCAGTTCCTACAGCCATCCGAAACCGAAAGACACTGCAAACATTTCTCAGGAGAGGACCCGATGAAAGGTGCCCAAGAACCGGCTGAGGAAGCCAGAATTCAGTGAGGGAGAACTGGTGGTGCTCACTGATGAGGTAGTGGCCCACTGCGATGAGCAGGCAAAGGAAGGCAACTGGCCAGTGCAAGACTGCCATCTAGCTTGCCATCTAGCTTGCCATCAGCCAGAAAGTGACTGCGGTGGGCAGCGTCCCCCGTAATGTTGAGTACAGCCATAAGAGGTGGAAAGACCTCAGGGTCAGGGTGCGGGGACTCCTCTCCCAACACCACCAGGTGGCCATGGCAACTGGAGGTGGCACCACTGAGCCACTAGTCCTGATGGCATTGGAGGAGAAATGCAGCACCATCCTCGATATGGCAGGAATCGAGAGAGTCAGAGGGTTGGAAGCGGATGCCAGCAGTCAGGAGGCAGGATTTGAGTCAACCTCCCCCAACCACACAACAATTGACCATGCATAAATATCAGCCTAGCACAAGACGCTGTAGTTATGTTATGTTATGTTATTTTGCATGTATATAGAGCCTTATATACCATTGGTATGGTCTGAAGGCACTGGTAGGTTGAACGCCCTTGGGAACCGAAGTTCAGGTCAGTAGAGAGAGTAGAGAGAGTCAAAAGGTGCATGTGATCACCGGGTATGTGTGCAGCTCGTGCAGTATTCGTGTAAGAGCTGCTTCTTAGCGGTAGGTGTGGTGGTTGAGAGATCAGGAGTATGTGTTTGTTCTGGCAGGATTTATCCAGAGCGGATGTGGCTGCGTTAGGCCTGAGGAGAACGCCTGGCTGGGGGGTGTGTAACCAGCAGTGTTTACTTAGAGTGATGTGGAGTGAGCAGCGGATGTTGCTATGAGAACAGTTATACCGAATGGTGTCATAGAATCCCTGTGTTCTATTTGAGTGGTGATGTAAAGGAGAGAATAAGCGTGGTGGTGTGATATGATGGGTTATATGCTCTTTCAAACGTTCTCTGCATTCCAAACCATACTATATACGTCACACAATTCTAAAGCTATTGGGCACACTTCTAAATGCAACTTTCACAGAGAGTCTATTGGGCACACTTCTAAATGCCACTTTCACAGAGAGTCTATTGGGCATACTTCTAAAATCAACTTTCACAGAGATTCTTTTGGGCACAATTCTAAATGCAGCTTTCACAGAGAGTCTATTGGGCACACTTCTAAATTCAACTTTCACAGAGAGTCTATTGGGCACACTTCTAAATGCAACTTTCACAGAGAGTCTATTGGGCACACTTCTAAATTCAACTTTCACAGAGAGTCTATTGGGCACACTTCTAAATGCAGCTTTCACAGAGAGTCTATTGGGCACACTTCTAAATGCCACTTTCACAGAGAGTATATTGGGCACACTTCTAAATGCAGCTTTCACAGAGAGTCTATTGGGCACACTTTTAAATGCAGCTTTCACAGAGAGTCTATTGGGCACACTTCTAAATTCAACTTTCACAGAGAGTCTATTGGGCACACTTCTAAATTCAACTTTCACAGAGAGTCTTTTGGGCACACTTCTAAATGCAACTTTCACAGAGAGTCTATTGGGCACACTTCTAAATTCAACTTTCACAGAGAGTCTATTGGGCACACTTCTAAATGCAGCTTTCACAGAGAGTCTATTGGGCACACTTCTAAATGCAACTTTCACAGAAAGTCTATTGGGCACACTTCTAAATGCAGCTTTCACAGAGAGTCTATTGGGCACACTTCTAAATTCAACTTTCACAGAGAGTCTATTGGGCACACTTCTAAATTCAACTTTCACAGAGAGTCTATTGGGCACACTTCTAAATGCAACTTTCACAGAGAGTCTATTGGGCACACTTCTAAATGCAGCTTTCACAGAAAGTCTATTGGGCACACTTCTAAATGCAACTTTCACAGAAAGTCTATTGGGCACACTTCTAAATGCAGCTTTCACAGAGAGTCTATTGGGCACACTTCTAAATTCAACTTTCACAGAGAGTCTATTGGGCACACTTCTAAATGCAACTTTCACAGAGAGTCTATTGGGCACACTTCTAAATTCAACTTTCACTTAGAAGCTATTGGGCACACTTCTAAATTCAACTTTCACAGAGAGTCTATTGGGCACACTTCTAAGTGGACAGGGACACATGCTAGCAGACCCAGCAACTGGGCCAGCCAATCAGGATGAAATGACGGGGTGCAACATCAGCCACCATCCACATCAGCCAAGGGGCAGGGCACCAAGTGCACCCCTGAGCGGTAATGCAGTGTGAAGGGGTGACAAGTGACCAATCCAAGTGGAGTGCACACCACACCCCTGCTGATGCACCCTTTGTCAGCAGGATTGTGGTCTGTGAGTAACCATGACACTGCACAGCCAGCAGTCATACCAACATGTTGCAGGCCCAGTTGACCTTCCCCATGTTGGCATGGCAGATGAGCCCCATGGAGGTTCTTGTCCCCCTACACCGACATGGGTGCAGCAAGCCAAACACAGAACACTACAGCGCAACACTGTTGGCTGCACAGCAGCGCCCCATAGAGCCCTGGCAGTGCCATAGACGAAGCCACCACACACCCTCCCACAAGACCTGTGTCACCCAGGTAGGGGATGTGACAGCATGAGGGACCACTAGCATGCAATATGTCTGCTGCCCCAGCATGGATATCCTGCCTTTCCAACTCACACAAACCAAAGGCCACCTGGCCATATGTCACACACACATATGGCTGCAACCATTCCCACAATGCTGTGCCCACATGCAATGTCCCTTTAACAACCATGCCCATCTGCCCAAATGTGTGGGGTACCACTGTGTACCATAGCCACCGTTGAGACCCAGGGGATACAAGTCCAGTGCCATATCTCGATGAAGGATCACACACCCCAGAGAGCCTTGCCCGCTGCCAGCATGCCGAGACACCTGAGCCGGATGTGGACACACCTTCATATGGCTCACCAACCTACAGCCCTGACCCTGTGCATAGCCCCACTCCTATTCAGCACACACCTCTGAGCCAACCCATCCGCCGGAGGCTGGATGAAATGGAGAGGCGGCAACAGGAGATGGAGGCCATTGGCCAAACACATTCCCTGCACCTACAGACAATCCGCGATTGCATGGAAGGGGCCACCCACTGGATTGTGAGGGCAATGTATAGGAGCAGGGCACAGGCTGATGTATGGGCAGTGAGTCAGGGAGCTGACAGAATGGATTTCGTCCTTTTCACAGTCTAAGCAACAATGCCCCAAACTGACTCTTCAGCACATCCGGGGGCCAGGGTCAATACCCTCAAGTTCGACAACACCCACTGAGGGGTCACAGCCCAGCACACCCAGTGCCGGTCTGAGCGCCAATTGGAGCCTACATCACTAGGGGCAGCCATGGGGAGGAAGAGGCCACGGAAGTGACATTGACACACATTTTGCCCACAGAGGGCGTTCTGGGGTGTTGGTGGTGGGAGGGGGAGGGAAGATAGTGTGTTGGGATGTTGCTAGGGGAAGGGGGAGATAGTGTGGGGGGGTAGATGGGGCAAGGGGGGATACTGTGTGGGGGTGTTGGTGGGAGGGGGATAGTGTGTGGGGATGTTAGTGGTGGGAGGGAGGATGTTTAGTGCATTATTTCATTAAAACAGTTGGACTTCAATGCGTGGACATTCCTGATTGTGTTATTGTTGTGTTTATTAATTGACGTGAGCGTCACACAGTGGTGCATGGCATGTGCCATATGAATGTGTCAAAATAAATTGTCTTTCAGTCCCTGGCGAGCCAGACTGCCATCCCTAAGGTTGTCTCTGACAATACGTGCAGTCGCCTCTGCCACAGGCACTGCATCCTCATCCTCTGGGGGTGGCATGTCCATGTCGGAGGGTATCATAACATTTCTTTGTAGGTAGATATTGTGCAGCATGGCACAAACAAGCACAATTTTACCCACTTGTTCAGGTGTGTACATCAGGGCTCCATCGGTACGGGTGAGGCAGCGGAAAGGGGCCTTCAGGAGGCCAAAGGTACGCTCTATGCACACACAGGGCCTGCTGTGAGCGCAGATGTAGGTAATATCTTTCAATGCTTGTGGATCACGCACAGGTGTCACTAGCCAGGGCAGCTGCGGCTATCCTGAGTCACCTGCATAGGGAGAGGCACAGCCATTAGTCACAGTGTAATGTGTGGGGGTAGCCTTATATGGCATCAGGGCAATGGACTTCATGTGCATGCATATGGGGCTTCATTGCATAGCATGTGTCTTTTCGATTGCATTGTGGTTGAAACCAGGGCAGCGGGCACAACAGTGGGTGATCTACAGGTCACCTGCACATTCATGGAGTGGTAATGCTTACAGTTGCAGTACACTGCTACATGGGCCATGGGGGCCACCAACTCCACATGAGTACAGTCCAAGGCTGTGATAACATTCAGCATTTGGGCAGTGGCATAGAACTGTGCCTACACCATGTGCACTTGTGCTGGGTTGGTGGGCAGTGAGATGTGGCGTGACACATGCCGCAGGAGAGCATCCAGCACCTGGGCAATAACTGCACAGAATGTTGGCTGTGCCATGCCATGCATCATGGCCACGGAGTGCTGCAATGTGCCCATTCCTAGCAATTGTTGGACTGACAGTCACTTCAGCAGTGGGGGGAACAGCTGTCCGGACGTTGATCCTGCTTACTATGTCGCCCTGGATTGTGAGCAGCTCAGTTATAGTCTCCCTTTTAAGTCGGTACAGGGTGACCAACTGCCTGTCAGTGAGGTTCCAGGGTGAGGGCCTGACCCTGGGGATTGGTGCACACCTTGCTTGGCCTCGCCTCCCCTCTTCACCCTGTGCCCTGGGCTGGTTGTCATGCCTCTGTAGTTCCAAGCGCAGCACGAGCAGCTGCATGTCCCATCTTGCAATGGCTAGTGGCATCATTGTGTTTGTAACTGTGTTTGGGGTGGATGTGTGCCTTTTGTAGTGGATTGGGATCACCTCTGGGTTCATTGATGCCACCTGTGTCCATTTACCTCCACCTGGAGCCTTGGGCAAATTGTGCTGTGTTGTCAGCACTATTAGTGCCGTTTTCTGTGCTAAAAGCACCGTACAAGGACTTGTGATGCAGCAGTGATTGCGCTTCGTGGTGTTGGCATAGATTCTGCCGGCTGTAATTGCACTAGCTGTTTTGCAAACGGTGGTATTTGCGCAGCTCATGATCCAGCGGAGCAGTATTTGCAGTGCAGATTCTGTTTATGCCGCTTTTAGGGCTTACCTCCCTACTCGTGATGAGGCACTTTGTACTCAGGTAACACTATCCTAATAATTATAAATATGTGCACATCTAAGTGGTACCACAATATACTTTAGATTCAATTTAGAATGCACCAACTGCTGACAGTTATTAAAAAGCATGGGAATCATAAAGCATTAACTAATGGCATAGATATTACTGTAGAAAGATAGGTTAGAATAGGAACATTGGCAGAATGCTTTCTTTAAAGTAGATAAAAAAAGCCCTTCAGACGAAGGTTATGGCCAATTGGGAAGCTCCAGAATCTAGACCTGCTGTGAACAGAAACCTCTCTAGGAAGTATAGACCCTCTAGTAGCGACTCAGACTATATCATCATACACCCTACGCCTGAGGGTTTGGTAGTTCAGGCTGCCATTTCATCAAAACAATCTGCCTATCCCTCTATCCCCCGGATAGAGTTGACAAAAAGGTAGAAGCCTGGGCTCGCAAGGTTTTCACATCATTCAGCATGGCCTTGAACTCTACCAATGTCACCTGTACCTTGTCTAGATTTTCTTATACCCTGTGGGACTGTGTTGCCATGGCGGCTGATCACATCCCGGAAGGCAAAGAAAGAGACGGCTTCCTGGCTCTAGTAAAGGATGGAAAAGAGGCTGCAAGCACCGTACTACGCAGGTTTGCGTGGCTGAGAAAGTCAGGGTTTGCACCGGATGTGCAGGCCAGACTGCTCAACATGCCCTCCGACTGCTCGAGGTTGTTCGGCGGCGGCATCAAGGCGGGTGAGAGTCTGGAGAAGCTGCAGACCTCTAAGGCGGCGGCTAAATCCCTTAGTGCCTCTATTCGACAACCTCAACAACCCTATTCAGGCTCATCTTCTTGGAGGGGTCGTTCTTTTAGTTTCTATTCCTCAATTGGTTGAGGAAGAGGACAGGCCGGACAAAGGGGGCAAAGAAGATTCCCTCGTGGTGGTCGGGGAAGGGGTGCTAAATGAGCCCCAGCAGCGGCAACTTACCCTCAGCCACTGCTACAGCTGCCTCTAAGCCTCTCGGAGGCCTTGACCCACAAAACCACGGTGGGAGGCAGAATTTCTCAGCAACTCAACGAATGGCGGGGCATTACTTCAGAAGCGTGGGCACTGGAAACGGTAGCCCACGGTTAATGCCTTCCCTTTCTAAGAAGACCTCAAGATCATCCACCGGGATACAACTCTGTCAAAATTCCAGCTCCGCTCCTTGTGCAGAAATCTTAACCCTGCTAGAGAAAGGTGCAATAGAACATGTACCTGTAGCGGAGGGTTGGTATTCCCCCTACTTTCTCATTCCCAAAAAGGACGGAGGATTGAGACCCATCTTGGACTTGAGAAACTTGAACAAGTTCCTCAGGAAGGACAAGTTCAAGATGGTTACCCTTTCTCAGATCCTTCAGGCTCTCCAATTTCAAGACTGGCTGGTATCATTGGACCCTCAGGATACTTAGGATACTTACTTTCATGAGCCAATCCATCTCAAGCACAGACAGTACCTGAGGTTCGTGGTTGGCGGTTCTTATTATCAGTTCCGAATTCTGCCATTCAGGCTGACCTCTGCCCTGAGGGTTTTCACCAAGTTGATGGCGGTAGTGGCTGCAAGTTTCAGGAGAGAGGCGATTCATGTCTACCCCTACCTGGGCGATTGGCTGATATGGTCTTGTTCAACCGAACAAGCCCAGGAACATCTCAGTATCACCTGCCACTCCCTCCACAGATTGGGCATCTCCCTCAATTACAGGACTCCCATATGCTACCATTCCAAAGACTCCAATTCATCAGAGCAGTCCTGGATACTTCCCCGGGGAAAGCCTCGCCGTCCGAGGTGAGAGCTCAACACATTCTGAAGATGGTAACAAAATTCCAGAATGCCAAGCATCTGCCGGCCTTCAATTTCCTGAGGTTGCTCAGCCTCATGGCATCATTTTCTGGTGCCAGAGGCACGATTGAGAATGAGATCCCTGCAACGGGCCCTCAGGACTCAGTGGTCCCAATTCTCAGGGAATATGTCAGATCAACTGCAAGTTCTGAGCAGAGTTGCTCAGGACCTTCTTTGGTGGGCTTGCAAAGACAATATTCGCAAGGGAGAATTTTTTTGGCGACCATGGCCAGAGATAACGATAGTGACGGACGCCTCACTCACGGTGTGGCAAGCTCACACCAACGAACTGACAATCAGCATCGTTGGTCTACATCAGAGTCCAAACTACACATCAACCTTTTGGAGCTGAGGGCAATCAGACTAGCACCAAAGGCCTTTCTGTCCTCTGTACGGAGAAAGAATGTCCTGATAATGAAGGACAACACAGTGGCCATGTACTACCTGAACAAGAGAGGAGTTGTAGGGTCACTACCACTGTGCAGAGAGGCAATGAAGCTCTGGTTCGGGGCAATACAAGAAGGAATCTCTCTGTCAGCAGTTCACCTAGCCGGAGAGCAGAACATGGCAGCGGACGCTCTGAGCGGGCAGAGCACAGTCTCCCACAAGTGGGAACTAGCTCAGGAAGTCCTTCAGGAGATCTTCACCCTTTGAGGAACCCCTCAAGTGGGTCTGTTTGCGACCGGTACCAACCGGAAGTGCGAACTGTATTGCTCAAGGGAATTTCCCGCAAGAGGAGCTCAAGGAGATGCGTTCGTGGTGGACTGGGAATTTGCACTCCTATATGCGTTTCCTCCAGTCCCCGTTATTCCTCGCGTCATCAGGAGGTTGAGAAAGCTTGGGAAGTCCATTATCCTAATTGCTCCGGATTGGGCCAGGAGGACATGGTACCCGGATCTTCTGGACATGTCCATCTGCCCTCCAATACGTCTTCCACAAAGAGAGGATCTTCTCTCGCAAGAGGAAGGTTAGGCTCTCCATCCAGAGGTCAAGACACTCAGCCTTCACGCATGGTTTCTGAGAGGCTGAGATACAAGGAGTGGGACCTTCTGGGTGACTTAATGGAGATTTTGCTTTTGGCCAGAAGCCCAGCAACCAAATCCTTGTACCGGTGTCATTGGAATAAGTTCAGTAACTCGTGAAAGGACAAGAATGCAGATCCTTTCCAATGTGGCACTCTGTCACACCGCTCCCCGCACCAGCTACTACTCTTCCTACAAAGACACGCCCCTCCACGTCCACAGCCTCCTCTCGACCAGCACCCAAAAACACACGTCCCGACAGGGGTACCTTATTGCCTTATCAGGTGTCACGCTATGGGGCACGGCGTGGCATGCTCGGCAGGGCTGGTGTTTATCGCCCTTCATGTTTGTGGCAAGCGAACTGGAGGCTTCTTCATCACAGAAACGCACGGAGGACTGCGCGACCCAGCGCGGCTCGGAGCACGTGACTCGTTGCCTAGCAATACTGCAACGCTTGGGTACATGTGTCACGTGACAGTGGTCACGTGTTTCCTTTCCTTGGATAAAAGGAGTCCGGTCACGGAAAGCGTTGCTTCACAGCTGTTCTCTCTGGATCACGTGTCGCTTGCGCTTTGCTTCAGGACTCCTCACTTCTTCTGACCTCGGCTTTGTTCAACGGACCGCTCAGTACCTAACCCTTGTCTGCTTTGGAATCTTGGATTATTTGTTGACGAACTATTTTGCCCAACGGATTGCTTGTGTCTTGGCCCTTACTTACCTTGGAATTTGGATCCACTGATGCCGACCTACGCTCTGCCCTACGGACTGCCTTGTGTTTAGCCCCCCGGACTGCTCTGGTACACTCTACGGATCTTGTGTTACATCAGGACTCCGGTCCTGTATTAGGTGGTCACCTGCCCGTCCCTGCTGCCACATCTGCCCGGACCCGCTGCCCCTTTCTAACAACTGGCTATCGCCTACGTCAGTCTCCCTGGGACAACGCTCCAGCACTCACAGGTATTTCAGTGCTTTGGATGTTTACACTTAGATTACTGCACTCTGTACTATTACATAACCATATACCTTCCTTTGCAGCGCTCCAGGGGTTTTTCCGGTTGTTCCCGAGTCCTGGCTCTACGGACTACCACCTTTGGCCCTAAATATCACTCTGGCGGTATTACCGTGATTGTCAGTCTGATACTTGGGAACAGAGGGATAGCCCATACTCTGCACGACCAACCGCTGCGTAACACACTCCTATAGTGCTTTCTTTTCTATTACATTTAGCTAATCTGGGGCTCCATATTGGGACCATAAAGGGATACCTGGCGGCGCTTTCTATTTTTAAGTGCTCCTCTGAAGAGGTCTCCTATTTCAAAATACCCTTAATTGGTCAATTTCTGAAGGGACTTACTAATGTGTATCCCCCGGTTCCCTTCAATGTCCCGGCTTGGGATTTAAACCTGGTTTTCAAATTTCTAACTTGTATCCCTTTTCAGCCTTTACATTCATGCCCATGAAGGCTCTTAACTTTGAAAACTGCCCTACTTGTTGCATTAACATCAGCCCGCAGGGTAAGTGAGTTGCAGGCTCTTTCATGCAAGCCTCCTCATACTGCGTTCTATAAGGATAAAGATGTCCTCAGAGTAAAACCATCATACCTACCTGAATTAGTCTCCGACTTCCATTTGTTGCAGAAGATAACACTACCAATTTTCTACCCTCCTCCTCATTTAGGCAAAGAGGAAGAGAGACTGCATAGGCTGGACCCAAAAAGGGCTCGAAGCTTTTATATTGCAAGAATGGCAACATTTCGCCACGATCATCAACTTTTTGTTGGATAAACCGGCCCCAAATTGGGCCTGGCAGTAACTAAACAAACCAAATCCAGGTGGATCACACTGGCTATTGGAGAATGCTATAGACTTGCGGGAAAGGACCCGCCGGAAGGGCTTGGAGCTCATTCCACAAGGGCTATAGCAACTTCTGCGGCTCTCCAAAGGGGTGTCCCTATAAATGACATCTGCTCAGTGACTACTTGGTCGTCCATTCATACATTTGTCAAGCATTACTGCTTGGACTCCTCCTCAACTCAAGGAGGTCGCTCTGCTAAGGCAGTCCCCCATTCAATTAATGATTAGATTAATTAGTACTTCCTCCTCCAAATTGTCACTGCTTTGGGACTCTATCAAAGATGAGGAATACGTGGGAGGACAGAATCCATTTGAAGAACAAGTTACTTACCGCTGGTAACGTTCTTTCGACTAGATGTTCCTCCCACGTATTCTTCATCGCCCCTCCTATCCTACCCCGCAGTAAAATGTACGTGTATTATACTGTGCGTTTCCTGAGCGCTTGCGGTCTGGGGTATGCCTGGTTTGTTCCTTGATTGAGGAGTACGAAAAAACAGAACTGAAGCCAACTGACGCTGCACAAGCTATTTGTACTGCCGATGACATCGATGCTCGATGGAAGCCCTCGAGTGACATCAATGTCACAGCCTCGAGTACAACGCTCTCTGCCGAGACATTTTTTTCCGAAGCAGCTGGCGATATATGAATATCAAAGATGAGGTATACGTGGGAGGAACATCCAGTCTAACGGACGTTACCAGGGGTAAGTAACTTGTTCTTTGTCGGTATCCTGACTGAATTTTCAGCAGGATACCAGCAAACTCTAAAAACCACCACTGTCTTCATGTGCCATGGAGACAATACATTGGTATCTGAATGTTGGTATCAGCTGGGTTTGTGTCATAATTACTCAGCATTGTTATTTGAGTCACGGGTACGTTAAACCCATTCTAGGTCAGCAATATTTCATTGGATTCTCGCTTTGTTCAATAAGCTTCAGGATTTTCTCAGTAACCTCAGACAAACTCAATCAGTATAGATACAGTGCTTTACGAGAAATGGCCTAACGTGTTTTGGCTTTGTGTAGTACTTTCTATTCGCATTTTCAACAGCTTCAAAGCTCAGCTATGCCATAAAACTCTTTTGCTCCTATGTCCTTTATTTTACACCATTGTATATCTGAAAATAGTAATGTCCCTGCTAATTGTTGCCTTGCTGTTTGAAACATTAAATAGACAAAAGGGAGTATTGAGAATCCTGTTTGACTGCAATTAACGTTTCCCAAGTTCATAAAGTTGTATTAAGAAGTCTTACTGGTAAATTAGATCTTGGAAAAATTGGAATTATAAACATAGTTTAATAGAACACTTTAACATGTTGTGCACAGACTCCAGTTACCGTCATAAGAACCACTTAAAGAACCGCTTAAATGCTGGACTATGATATATTTCTATGTAGAGTGCATGAAAATGCATGCCCTTAACACTTATGGGGATACTGCTCTTGAAGGAAACACCTTTAGTTTACATATATTTTAAACGTTCAGGCTGTAGCAGTCTATGAAAATTGTCTTTCGCCATTTTTAAATTACAGACTTAAATAAACACTTTGTAACAGGCTGGTTGTTAAGAAGGATTTCCAAAATCAACCTTGGAGAAGGATTTTGGAAGGCTTCTCTGTTATAGTGAACATTGAGATTTTAGCCAAACCCAATCAAGGTAAGGTAGAGTGGCAAGGCATAGTCTCAAAGGGGTGTGGGAGTGGTCTAGTGCTACAGTGATTCCACACAGAACAATACCAATAATTCCAGTTAGAAAAGTACGTACAAAAATACAATTATTTTGTATTTATTAATTGTGTATTAGGCCTTTCAAATACACACTAGCCAAGTAAAACTTTCTAGTCAAAAATGGTCACATCAACATTATAAAAAAAGATATATATACATTCCTTCTTAGGAGATATAGAAAAGTATTTGATTCAGTAACCAGTGCAACACAGGTAAGATCTCAGATGCATTAGAAGTAGAAAAGACACTTTAGAATAAACATGAACAGCTTCCCTAGCTCTTATAAAGTCCAGCCCTAAGATGGTTTGGGGCCTTATGCCCAAAGGTCACCAGTTTAAAGATACACTTCACGGATAGTTTTACTAAGATATTGGCATTGCCAGTGGGCACAATTAAGTGTCAAACAGTTAGGTAAAGTTTGGATGAGTAAAGTCATTCAATTCCAAACACTAGAATATGGCTAGTATGGAATCCTTGACCATTTCTCCACTGACCAAAGTCAGGAAAGAGTGATATGGGGACAGGACTGTATGCCCATGTAATCCTATGGAGGACAGGATGGGGACAGAAATAGGTATATTAACGTACCCTCTTACTCCATTTTCTCCAGACACCACTGCTGAGGTTCCAGAGTCCATTGAGCACAGAATATTCTGTGCTTTGTCTGGGTCGAGGAAGGCCTACGGGTCGAGGATGCAGAGGTCACTTTTTATTACAGGATTTCGTTTCGGTCGGTCACAGTTTTTAGGAATAGGTTCCAGCTGACCTCCAGACACCTCTAGGATGCGATTAAGCCAGATTGCAATGGGAGTCACCACAGTCAGTTGACAATAGGCGATCTTCAATGAACGAACAAAGGAGCCTGCCCAGCATAATTTCTGTTGATTGAAGAAGACTGAAAATTCAGGAGAAGGTGTCTTGCTTCACAAGTTGAAGAGCCTCCAAGTTGCTAGGATGCACTCAGAACAGCGAAAGCTAAGTATCCCAGAAGAGAGCTGGTTGGTCCAGGGACAATTCGGAAGGCTCGGAAGGTGCAGATCCTTGAGCTTGAGTAGGGATCCAGATGATTGTTTCCACCAGTCCAGGGGGTCAGAGCACCAACGAGAGTCTGCTTGAGATCAAGCAGAGGAGCAGGGATTCACTGGGACTTCACTGGAGTAGCTGCCAAGATTTGGGCTGGGAGCTTGCCTAAGTGCACCAATAGTAAGGCTCTGCACAATTTAAACTGGCAGTGGCTATCCAATTTTGGATAGCCACTTGACAACATTTGCCCAGAAACAGACATTCAGTCGCCAGGTTATGTACTGGGACCGTACGGTCCCAGCCCTATATCTGGGCTCACACACAAACCTCCAATTTGCCCATGAAAGCAGCAGCCTTCCCATGGGAGGGACATTCCATATATGGCATTTCCTGACCTAAGAAGGCCTAAGAACAATATAGCCAAAGGACAAGTGAAAACTTTGTGGCACAGCCATCATAGGGTGCTAGCCACCCTTAGCCATTTGCGGAAAATGCTAAAGTGCAGTAACAAATGAACTGTTGCCACAAGCTCATCCGAGGCATATTCTAAAAGTAAGAAAAAAGCTGGTGCAGAAAAAGAAAGATTATGAGGACACAAAGTATCCTAATCAACCTTCACTTTAAGTTGATGTGTGCAATTCAAACTATAAAAGAAATTCACAAAGAGAGACATTGGGGCTCATTACGAGTTTTGTGGTAATACAGCAGTAATTTGGAATTACCAATAACTCTGTGGTGTGTGGCAGAACTAAGCACACACCGGTAATTTCACCCACATTGGTGGAATTACTGTTACTGCTGGATCATTCCACGCTAAATCTGCTGACAGTATTAACGCCGGGCAAGTACTGCTGGTGTAAATAACCTCATCACAGGAAAATGAAGTACTGCAGTGGCTATCATTAAAAACGCAATCTATTGAAAATCATCCTGTTGGAGTGCAATCCATATCCAGAGGCAATCCCAATCATGTCTGCAGGGAAAGGCAAGTCAAAGGTACCAGATATGAGGGTGTAGAAACCCAAATTCAATGATGAGGAGCTAACAGTCCTGGCGGAGTAGGTGGTGGCAAATTCAGAGGAACTCTACGGGTCACAACAACGTAAGACTAGCCAGCAGACATAAGGGCCAAGGTGGTGGCTGTAGGCTATATAATCAATTTGACACTGAGGACACGAAAAAGAGATGGAACGACCTCAAGGCAAGATTCTGCACCTTAATTGCCAACCACTGGAGGGAGACGGCTGCCGCAGATGGAGGAACAGTAGACCCTCTACATCTGACCCGATGGGAGGAGATGGTCAGCAGCATCCTCCACATGTTGGGCCTGGAGTATGTGGGTTCGCAGAGGTCGGAGCCAGCAGTCAGGGAGAACCTGGTGAGTACATGAGTGAATGATGTACCCATTGCAGAACAACCTTAAAAGCATATAAACATACACAATAAGCCATGCATCCAGGCGACAGTAACCCCGATAATGCATGACCCATCCATGTAAGACTGCCGACCATTACATCCTGAGTCGTGAAAGCCATGATTCCCCCTTAAATTCCATCCAACTAGGATGACAAGGGCTTGATGAGCAAAACACCCACCATCGAACTGCAAGTAACAAGGACTGTCCCACATCACAACCACCCCTTGCCCGCACACCAGTCACTCATGCACAAACACCACAGCAAGCATGGTACCAAACATGTAGCAGATGTCAAGCAAAGAACACCATTGGTCGTGTCTCCCGAACTAACAACCACTGCAACACCAGAAGCTGCAAGGCCTCCATGGAGACATTGTCAAACCTGAGGTCGCTATGACTCCACCACATCTAGCAGGGGAGCCCTCAGCTGACAGTACTTCAGGATACTCAAGCAACATCGGTCCTGCCCTACATGCGCACTTGTGACCCTGTGATGACCGCATGGTCCATCCAAGCAAGGCATGACCCTCACATTGACCAAATGCACGCACATCAATCAATGATGTAAATGGCCATACTGTCAGTCACATGAAGTATGCCCCCCTGGAAGCCTAGCATCCTGTGACACCATAGTACACACGACCCCACTTGGCAACACACCTAGCACATTTCCATCAAAGGATTGATGCACACTTTCATGTCTCCCAACAGGCCTCAGGCAGGAGTGGGATTGTTACCCAAAAAATAAAATCCATGCGGACAATTCCCTCCACCTCCATGGCCACTGACACACCGCTCACAATTCAACCGCCTACTCTGGCGATAACAGAGGCTGCAGTCCCGCCGCAACAGGGGCACCCCCCACCACTGTTCGGGGTCAGGAGAACTACACACTGGCCCGAGTGGTGACAACATCCAGGCATCTCCTGAGCCAGTGCAGGGCCCCACATTGCAAGCCATTTGGAAGCGGCTGGACAGAATCGAGGAACGGCAGGCTGAAATGCGTGCCATCACACAGGAGCAATTGTGCCATTCACAGGCCATGCACAACGTGATCCAGGGGGCCTCTAGGTGGGTGGCCACACCCATTGACCGGCTGTGTCGGAATACAGTGCACACAAATGCAAGTAACACCCTCATCAGCTAGAGGGTGAAGGAGCTTGCTGAACAAATCTCCACCTCACATGAGACCGTGGCCAGAGGAATCAATCTATTTAAGACCTCCGGGGCAGTGATCCAGTTAGTTCCGTGTCAGCCACCCCTACGGAGGGGTCATTGTCCATCACGCTGCCTAGGCGGTCCCAGCACGGCATATCTCGAGCTCTCCTGCCTGTGCAAAAAGGGGACAAGCGGAAGCACTAGTGGTTCAGCACATGGGACAGACTGAGGGTGTGGCGTGGATGATGAAGTTGGGGATCGGGGTGTGTGATGGAGTTGGGGATCAGGGTGTGGGAAGTCAAAAGAAATTGTCCATGTGGTACTGGCAGCCCATTCATCTTTCCCCCACCTCCCCACATATGTCCTTACATGCGCAGTATTCACCTGCAATGTCTTCCTCATCAGAGCCAGGGGGGGAATGGTTCTCATCTGGAGACATGTGTATGTTCCTTTGTGTGCACCTGTTGTACTGCATTGCACATATGACTACAATTTTACCCACTTTCTCAGGGTTGTACATGACTGCACCACCTGTCTGGTGGCGGAAGCAGCAATCTGAAGATGCGCTCAATGCATGTCCTGGTCCTCCTGTGGGCCTCATTATAGGATGTACCAGATTCCTCACAGGTGTTTTCAACCAGGCTGACTGCTGATAGCCTGAGTCACCTACAAGAAATTTAATGTACAGTATTAAACATGGCCGTTTTGTGTAGAGGTACTTGTATATGGGCCTATTGTGCCGTTGGTCTATGTACGCTCATCTGTGCATGTGGATGACACACCTTGCATCAATTTTGGTTGAGGGGCATTGGCCTAAAGAGTGCACTTTCAGTCATTCACAGTGTATGCAGCATCATTCATCATGTGTTTGTCTATGCGCTGACGTCACCCATGCAGTTGACAAAATGGAGATGGCAATAGGCCATGTACAACCCCATGTACAAACCCCTGTGATTCATGTTTGCCCTACTTGAATTTCAATTCTGGCTGTTGTGGTTCATGTTTGCCAGTGGTCGAAGTGTTCAAAAAGAAGTAGTGGAACTATGTTCCCTGCTGGGCTGCCCCTGCTCCTAACAAACCCCATTGTCACACACCCTCCCATGCGCAATCCAAACCCCTAAACAAACGCACATGGTGTTTAAGGGAATGTTCAGTGCACTGAAGTGCAAGTTTCATCTCCTCTGTACTGGCTGCTAGGCCGTCTGCTGCATTCCTCTTGCATAGTGCAGTCCCTCCTCTTGACACACCCACCCCTGCATCCATGGTGCTCTCTGTCTCCCCTATCTACTCTGTGACTCTATCAGCTATCCTACCTCCCTTTTGAAGTCTGGAAAGAAAAAGATTAAGAAAAGACTCCTGGCCTTTAACACAGGCCTCCCCATTGCTGACACCTATGTCAATGCTTCCTCCAGGCAGACTATCACTCACATGCTCTTCACTCTCCCTTCTCCTAACCTATGGACTCCCCATATGGTCTCTATCCTTTCCTCTTTTTCCTCCTCGCCCATTAATGATGAAAAGTTCACTTGGCATACTTGTCATCATCTATGTGCATCATTAATGTCTACCAGAATGGCACTATCATGGCACAGCGTTCTAAGCCCAACCTTCTTCCGTCTTCAGCCTCTCATTAACATCCTCCCTTCTCCTGCCACTCCTACGTCTGCCACCCCTCTGGCCTCTCTTCCCCCACTGATGGGTGTATTATGTCCCTATAACCCACCTCGGAAGACCTTTTAAAAGTGGCAACCAGCTTCAATTAGCTACCCTCAATTCTTGCTTTGCTATCAAACACTCCTCTGACATCTGCCACCTCCTTGAAGACTTTGACCTTGACATCCTCGCCCTCACCGAGACGTGGTTCAATACCAGCTCTATCACTGCTTTTGACACTCTTCTTCCTGAGGGTTACAAGATCCTCTCCAATCTCAGGCTTAACTGGCCCGATGCAGAGTGGCACTTATCTTCCCTGAATAGGTCCCTTCCTCTATCATACCCACTCAATCCTACTTTTGCTTTGAATGTCTTATCTGCAAGCTTTGCATCTCTCTGTCCGTCTAGATCACTCTCGCTACCATCTATTGGCCCCCTGGGCTGGTCTCCCTCTTCCTATCGAAGTGGGCCAATCTCACCTCTTCTCTCCTTACTTCTACCTCTAAGATTCTCCTCCCCAGAGATTTTAATATTCATATTGATTCTCCTGATTCAGCCCCCTTACTCTTCCCGCAACCTCTGTGACTCTTTCTCCCTCACCATTCTTCCCTCTGGTCAGCCGGCCACACTTTGGATGCACTCATATAAGCTGTTATCTCTCTCCCTAACCTTCTCACTACACCTCTCTCTTGTTCTGATCATTCTCTCCTCTCACGTGGAGCTCCAAATAGCTCCAAGGTGCCCTGGCTAAGACTCTGCCTGCACTGCCAGTCTCCTCCGTCATTTCACCGATGAAGCAATTGTCAGTGGCTGCCTTTGCCACCCCTTTTGCCCCTCCACCTGTTCTTTTGACTCTCCCTGTGACTCAGCCCTTGCAAACCTTCACCTCTCAATCTCCAACACCCTTGACATCCTTGCCCCTGCCATGAGGATCTGCATGAAGCCTACCTCCAAGTGCAACAGTTGGTATGATTCTGACCTCACCTTGCTGAAAAGCAAGTGCAGAGTTGCAGAACGAAAGTAGTTGGCTTTCTCACACACACTCTGACATACTGGTGTGCTGCCTGCTTCATAGGCAGTGCAGACTCTCCATCCAGTTCAAGAAGCAGGCCCACATCCAAGCCTGCATCTCGGGGGCCACCAACAATGCAGTTGAACTCTTCAAAATCTGTAAGGACCTTGCCAATCCTTCCGCATTCTCTACTTCTCTTCCCTCCCAGGCCCTCTGTATGACCTTGGCCTCTCACTTCATAATCAAAACGCAGGACATCCTGTCCTCACTCTCCTCTCCCCTCCCTCCTCCACTTGCATTCAAGTCTTCTTTGGACCCTCTCTTCCACTCTCTCCTACTCTCCTCCTTCTCACCCATAGCAGCGGATGAGGTCACTAAAACTGTTTGCTCTATGAAAGTGTCCTCCAAACATGTGCTCCTCTGCTCCTCTCGAACTATCAAGGACAATATTGCTGCCCTCGCTCCCTCTTTGGCTGAGTTCTGCATCCACTCTTTTGCCACTGGCTCCTTCCCACATCCTCTCAAGCACTCCCTTGTGCACCCCCTGTTAGAAAAGCTGTCTGCATACCCTTCCTACCCGGCTAACTATTGCCCTGTTTCCCCTACTCCCTTCTTGGGCAAATCCCATCTAATCTGCCACACTGAAGCTGTTGGCTGTCCAGAACACCCATGATGACTTGCTCTCTAATCCCGACTCTTGTTCTCCTTCTGTTCTCATCCTCTTTGATCTATCCTCTGCCTTTGACACCGTCATTCATGCCACCCTCTTAAATCGTCTCTGCGATACTCTGGGCATCACGGACCTGGCACAGGCTTGGTTGACCTCTTCCCTTTCGAATCCGCCCTCCCAGGTTCAAATGTACCCCATTCTCTCCTCTACCTCACTCTCTACCTGCAGCGTCCCTCAAGGCTCTGTTCCCTCACTGTGGCTTTTCAACCTTTAGCTTGCCCCTCTTGCCCACGTTATCTCCACCTTCTCTCCTCAGTGTTATGCGGATGACACACCACTTTGCTTTAACCCTTTAACTGCCGTGGGTTTTTCGCCCCAGTGCCAAGGCCTGTTTCGGGGATTTCGATATGTTGCCATTCAATGCCTTGTAACTTTTTTGTTACATGGAATATCTCGGCAAAATTTGGCCCCTTTTTTCCCAAATCCTAGATTGCTGTAGGGGGTTAGAGAAAATAAGCAAAAAGGGTGAAAATTATGTGTTTTTTCAAAAAATGGCAATAAAATGTACAAAGAAGCCTGTGTTTTTTTCCCTGTAAGGGCTAGGAACAAATGGTTTGCTGTGCTGAATTCCCCAATTTCCTGGCTTTCAAGAACAGGTTGAAACGAAAAAACATTATTTTGATGTGGTTATCAACCGTTTTGTAAGAGGTAGGCGATTTTGGCCATTTTTGCCAATTGGACATGCATGGACGGAATGGAAGAAAAGGGTAGGAAAGCCGAATTGGAGGACAGAAAGGCATACATTTCTGAACAGTAGACAAAATTCCAAGTTTAGGAAGGGGTAATTTGCGTAGTTCGGACAACAACTAGGTAGGGGAAAATGCCATAGATTGGGGGAAAAGCGGGAAAATTACTGAAAAAAAGGAATGTGGTGGACATGGTTGGCTTGGTATGGCAATTGCTTCTATGAATTTTGAGAAAAGCAGTGCTCCGTTACATTCCCCCAACTCTTGCAGTCAGGAAAGCACACATTTTGTGTAGTGTTTCACAAAACAAGCAATGCCACAAGCCAAACACTGAGCCATGGTACACAGGAGTTTTATGCTTATGGCCTGAACAGACGTACTTAGTATGTGTAAATCAGGAAAACCAATGTGGTGAGGAACGGCAAGCATACATTTTTTGAAAGAGCACAGGCAGACCTTTTCAAGGGTAGGTGACTTCTGCAGGTTACAAAAGTGTATGGTGCCTAAAGCAGCGACTAAATGTAGGGCACATTTCGGAAATGAAAGGGTTGTGTGACAAAGGGCACCAGGAAATGGGTCAAATCTTTATGAAAACCACACAAACACAACAACTGTCATACCTTCCCGCGTTCCCAGACATGTCCCGATGAAAACGGTACATCACATGTGTGGGTGCACCTACCTGGGCGCCAAGGGGAAAGCCGCACACACCCCTAACCCCAAGTCTTTTCCGACATCTGAATTTCACGATTTTTTCAGACGGACACACCATACAGATATGGGCCTCGGGTGTCCAAGCCACCAAGGAAAACAGGGAACCCCATGCATTTTCGAAAAGAGGACACCCGTGGGAATCCGCAGTGGTCTGACTTGCGCAAATCAGCCCAGAATTTATTACCCAGAAAACCTGGCAAAGTCCGAAATCTGGTGAAAAAACACCCATTTTACGCACATTTCACTCGGCTCGCCCACCGAAATACGGCGCCACCAACACATGGCCTACCGTCCCGCGTTCCCACAGGTGTCCCGATGAAAACGGTACCTCACATGTGTGGGTGCATCTACCTGGGCACCAAGGGGAAAGACTAAAACACAGGTAACCCCAAGACTGTTCTGACAGCTGAATTTCACACTTTTTCCAGACGGGCACACCATACAGATATGGGCCTCGGGTGTCCAGGCCAGCAAGGAAAACAGGGAACCCCATGCATTTCCCAAAGGAGGACACCCGTGGGAATCCACAGAGGTCTGCCTTGCGCAAATTGCCCCAGTTTTTATTAGCCACAATCCCCGACACAGTGTGATATTTGGTGGGGGAAAAACACAATGTTGACTTTGTCTGGGGTTCTGGGTAATACATTTCGGGCCGCTTTGCGCAAGTCAGACCTCTGTGCATTCCCACGGGTGTCCTCTTTTGGGAAATGCATGGGGTTCCCTGTTTTCCTTGCTGACTTCGACACCCTAGGCCCAAATCTGTAGGTTTCCCACATGAACAAAATGTGCTGTGCCGAAAGGCTTGGGGTTACCAGTGAGTTACCCTTTTCCGTTTGCGCCCGGTAGGTGCACCCACACATGTGAGGTACCGTTTTCGTCGGGACACCTCGGGGAATGGGAGAAGGTATGACATCTGTTGTTGGCAATGTGTTTCGGTGATTGGACACAGGGAAATGTCTCTGAAATTGGCTGGAAATTAAGAAAATTCTCAGACATTTCGCTCTGGCCACCCACCGAAACACACCGCCAAAAACATATAGCCTACCTTCCCGCATCCCCACACGTTCCCACACGTGCCCCGATGAAAACAGTACCTCACATGTGTGGGTGCACCTACTGGGGGCGGTGAGGGCCACCACCCTTTCAGGGTGGCAAAACAAATCCCTGGGGTATAGGGCCCCCGGACCCCCAAACCCCATCCCAGTTGATATTGTTTTTTATTTTATTTTATTTTGCCATCTGCCCCCAGGGTTCAGCACATATGTGCCCCCATGCTTTGGGGCCGTTGGGGAGAGGGCTGCTTACTGTAAGCAGCCCCCCCTCCCCCACATCACAAACGTATCCCTGGTGGTCCAGTGGCATTGCTGGGCGTGAATGCTGTCACAAAGGGTGTTGTTGGAAAGGGGAGAATCTCCCCTTTCCAACGACACCTCCCTCGATCCCCAGCTTGAAATACAGCCGGAGATCGAGGGAGAATAAGGTGGAGACTCACATTTTATTTTCACCTTTTATTTTCACTGCAGCAGCCCGAAATGGCTGCTGCGGTGAAAATTACTTTCAAACTGAAGGTAATCCAGCCCCCTGGCAGTGAGGGGGACCTCCCCCTCACATAGCCCGGGAGTTGGATTACAGTTTTGTGTGATCCCTGCAAAACGAAGTGCCGAAAAGAAATTAACACAAGCACAGGCGGCTCATCCATTTCACAAAATGGATGCCTCCTAATGCTTTAAATCTGTGACTTTGAGCCTCGTTTGCTCAAATGTTTACATAGCAACTTTCTTAATGAATATTTTTTATATATATTTTTGATGATGGACCATCTTTTGAGCCAATAACATTTTTGAGTGAACTATCCCTTTAAGCTGTTAATAGAAAGAAAGAGAATTTGTCTCTTTAAATAAAAATTTCCAATTAATTGCGAAGAGGGAGGACACTACAAAGGAAGAGGAAAGAGAGCGAGAGGGAGAGGAAGGAAGATACCGACGGGGGAGGTCCCCTGTGCATAGAACACCTGAAGGAGGCAGAGCTGAAGTAGACCAAAAAGCCTGTGAAGTTCAGACCTTCTTTTGAGTGAGAAGGAAGCGCTAGAAGCCTGGTGTGTACGAGAAACCAGATGCCAAGACAGCTGGAGTGGAAAGCTTGGTGGTGGCAAGACCATGAAGCAATCATGGGGGCAGGCTGCCCAATCACCTACACCAACACCACCCAACGGAAGCAGCAACTATGGGCCGGTAACCCATAGCAGTCTCGAGAAACTGAGAAGGAGAGGGAAACTCACAAGAAATGGACGGCGCGGAAAACGAACCATGAAGCAAACAGGAGGAAGGAGAAGGTCCCCAGTATCTACGGTGTGAAGAATTCGAGGATGTCGTCACTGCTTCCAAAGGGGGAGCTCCTTCCCATGAAGCCAGGCTGGTGAAGCGCCTACCTGAATTCCCCCGGGGGGCTGTACTCAGCGGGTGGACCTCATGGGAGGGGAATCCCCGTTTGGGACCACTGACTACCATATTGGGAGAACGTGGTATCCCCACGAATCACCTGAACCTAGACCCCGTCCATACAACAATCCCACCTATCTTACCTCCTACCTTTCCACCCCTACCCTCATATGCCATGTATTTTTGTAACCCCACAAAAGGAGAGAGTACTGAGATGAGGAAGATCTCTAGAGAGTTACAACATCATAACTCATTCAGTACTGGGACGAGGAGGAGGCGCAGAGCAGGACAGAATACTTGCCATAACCACTTTGCCCATTCTAGTGGTTCTCGATGGAAGAAGCCATGTTAAAAGCAACAAAGGACTTGACGAAGTATCAAGGCTGCCCTGGAGGAACCTTGAGACAGAGAACGCTCATGGAAGAAGAAAGGCAAATTGTGGAACCGAGCAAGGAGAAGGTCGCTGTCAAGCTGGTCCGTTGTGCAGGGACAGCACAATGAGCAGCAGGGAAGACGCTCCTGGCATCCCTGAATGTCGGCAGCCGTAGAGGAACAGTTCTACCCCAACCAGAGTGAGGCAGGTATGGCGGAGCCACCTACCTCTGGAAACGAGAGAAGGAAGCAGGGGAAGCCCCAACACTGATGGCAGGTGCACAGGACTTCCGGAGAACATCGCGGACCACAACTCCAGGTATGCTGATGAGCAGGGAGTCGCCGGGGGTACTGTAAAGTGGCAGAGACAGCACAAGGGGACAAGTAAGCCCCTAGAGCCAAATGAATGGGTCTGGGAACCTAGCAAAAGCCAAAGGACATTCGGAAAGAATAATACTTGGCAGAACACTGAACAGTGAACTAAATTCAGTGGAGTATTGGCAAAAACCTGCAGTGCGAGTCTGGGACCTGCACCCATATAAAGAGAACTGTGAAAATGATAGACAGTACATGCAATACTTGGAAGGCATGTAAACTAAGTATGTATGTGACATCATAGCTTGGGAGGGGGGGCGTGGCCTGGAGCCGATAGGCGTACAGAGGCTGAATAGCCGAGCTCCAGCCGAGACGCCGTTTCTCGATCCTTTTTGCCGGCATAAGAAGTGCCTGCGACCACGAAAAGCTGATGCAGATGCGGGAGAACTGACCCCGACACAATCTGCTTGACCAGCCTGGAAATCGGACCCTCGGGTCGGCGAAATTGTCCTCGAATCATACTCCCTCCACTGCTTCCATACGAATCCAAGATGGCGCCCCGCGCCACTTAGTGGAAACTCCGAGAAGGAAGCCGGCATCCGGGGATTAAGGCGGCTAGATCGAGCAGAGACAACACGACGGAGCACGATCGCATGCAGGACATCGGAAGGGAGAGCCCTCACCCTGCTTCTCACCGCGGGGCGAGGCCCGCTACAGCGGCACCTGTACACCGCTCCCGTGGTACACTACGCGGGCTCAGCCATCGACAACGAAAACCAGCAGCAAGAGCACGACTACGACGCCCCCAGATCTCCTTGCCCCGGCGAGTCGGACACTCAGAGGGAAGGGCAAAGACGGCGACATCACAGATATAGCGGCGGCACCCCTAACCCCCTGCAGATTCGGATTCATTGACTTTTGACACCTTGGGATCATCATTCATTACTCTACACACGGGGAGACGGCTGATACCCCCACCGGTAACTCATCTAAAGCGTCCCAGGGGCAGCATCACTGAGACTCCAATATGGCCACCAGGAACAAAGCGAAAGCAGCCACCATGGACTCATTTGTATCCGCCAAGTCAAAAACCCCTACACAGGCTTGCTCTTGTACCCCAGAGATTACCCACACGAAAGAGGGGGAAACCACAGATAACCACTCCCAAATACTGGAGGCTATTGCTTCATTGAGTACACCCATAGACTCTTAAGATCGACGAATTTAAAATGGACATCCAACTCATGCGTCAGGACGCCCGCAAATTAACTGAAAAGGTGACAAACACCGAGACTTCAATAGAAGAAACGGCTGGGGCCACAGCAGCCTTGAAGTCCAAGGTTGGAGACCTAGAGAAGAAAGTGGCTATCCTGGAGGAGAGGTTCGAGGAGGCCGAAGGTCGGGCTAGACGGGGCAACATTAGGATCCTAGAAGTACCAGAAGGAAACGAAGGCCCAAACACTACAGCCTATGTGGAATCCTTGCTACAACAGGAGATTGGGGCCGGGAAACTGTCGCAGGGTTTCGCGGTCGAAAGGGCCCACAGGTCCCTCCAGAAGTGGCCCCCACCTGGCTCATTTCCACGACCAATAATTGCTAAAATTCTAAACTTTCAGGATAGGGAAATTATCTTACGGCACGCCAGGGAAGAAGGCCCCATCGAACGTGGCGACTCTAAAATAACCATTTACCCTGATTACACTCAGAAAATGCAGAGGGAGAGGAACTCTTTCGTCCCAGTAAAAGCAAGACTTCGACAACTAAACCTGAAATACAGGCTGCTCTACCCATCGCGCTTGAAAGTCGTCTTCAACGGGCGTGCCATATTCCTAGAAAACTCAACGGCCGCCAACATGTGGCTGGAAGATAACAACCTCGCAGATGGTAAAGATGCTCCCCAGATGGAAGATTGAGGCTCTCAGACCGTCGGCATATGACACACGAAGTAAATAAAGGGGTAAACCTGCACTCACAGTCCCTGATCCTTCAGGTAAAGTATCTAACAATCAAAAAAAGGTGGATCAGTAGAATGGGATGACACTGGTTACATTACATGTATATCAAAATATTTGTTTGAAAAAACTCATCACATAGTCAATCATTTTGCTAGAATAAAATTCATGAAAAATCTTAAATCATTTCATGCCTTCATACGTATCCAAATTCAAAAATACATTCAAACATCCATAAATAAAACACCCTAGTGTAATAGTAACACCAATTTGTATTATTCCAAAATATTTTCAATTAACATTTCCTATAGTGACCCAGTCCATAATATCAGGTGTCATTATATAGCTGGTTTCGAATATCACCAGATATCCCTCATAGAGATCACGTCGACACGTGTTTCGGTCAGAGACCTTCTTCAGGACGTCGGGCAGGGAGCAAATGCTCTGCCCAGTTCTCCACGTATATGGGCCAGTAATAAATCTAAAATGTAAAAAAACAGAATGTCATCCCTATTTCTTTACACAGGTGACAGGCAATGTCACAATATGCTTAAAAAATGAGCGCATAAAGCCCTACTCACCCCCCACGTTCCGGCTTGCGGGACGGTAAGTCAGGACAACGGAAATCAATCCTCCATTGGCATCAATATCTATGTGGAACCTATGGAACCAACAAGAACAACTAAGTGTCTGTCGCAGAACAACCCACTCATGCACCTGTCTGCAACATTATAACACATCCACTACTAGACATAACTAAGAAAAAGGACTTACAAACACAACGTAGCTGGTGGAGACTCCTATAGTGCATAAAGACCCAGGAACACCTCAAGTCCACGTACAGTTACGCCAGGTGGTATATCGGTCAAAAAATTCTCTGTAACACCGTAACAAAGGGAAACACAATTACCATATATCAATGCGGGACCTCGCTACTAATTATGTCATGATGGGCATAGTGCCTTATGTACTCGTCACCAAGTATATCATGATTAGAGGAGACTAGCCCATACAAAAGGGGTGACCTCACTGTGTGCTCATGTCTACACACCGATACAAATACCGTACTAAAAACGGACTAACTTACTAGAAAAGCGAGCGGGCAGTCCAGCCAGCTCAGAAAAGATGAACAAGCACCTTTGTTACGAGATCTAGTAGGTTCAACACATATAAAAATAAAAATATTGTTTTAACAAATATTTTAACGAAAAATATATTAAGGAAAACATTTTTTATTTATTTTGACAAACACCAAACACTCCATGTGTACAACAAGAACTAGACACAGGAGAAAAGAAAAAATGAAAAAATAATGAAAAAATAAAAAAATGCGAAAGTGCACCCAGATTCACTGCCACGTTTATCACATACAACGTGAACTAAACCAAAAATGGTCAAGGTTAATATTACATATACTGCACACCCTGATAGAAGGAACTGAGACATATACAGAATGATAATCCTGCAAGTACATATTGCATTTATGTGAACATATGAACAGATGATACCATTGATTCCCCAAGATACAGCGGACCAAATGCATAGAATCAAGTCAATTGAGACACAGTATATATCAACATGTATAACCAGTTGTGCTGCTTACATAGTTTGTGCACATGCGGGAGCAAATCACAGCTTGTTAAAAACAGATGGAAAAAATGAACAAGATAAATGTGTTCCAATGTATATTATCGTTATGCTAGAATCAGTTCATGAATATTCTACCCACACTAAGAAGACAGTAATATTCATTCTCAATTTTTTGTCACCAAATTGTTCCATTCTACTGAAACATTCAGTCCCTTCTGGACTGTGTTGAGGGTATGTATCCATTTTTGTTGAGTATAATGCAATCTAGTATCAATATCGCCCCCTCTCATGGTATTCCTGATATGTTGAAGTATAAACCACTTCATATCTGTGTCCTTGTGTTGCATTTTAGTAAAATGTTCCACCAGCGGCTTATCTGCCACCCTATTACGTATGCAGCTCCTATGCTCTGATATCCGTTGTCTGACCTCGTGTGTGGTCTTACCCACATAGAGGAGTTTGCATGGACAGCTAATGATGTAAATTACATTTTTCGTTAAGCAATTAGTGTGACAGTTCATCTTCCATGCTCTATTGCCATAATGGAATTCCTTCTTGGTTTCCGTAAGCGGGCACGCAACACATTTACCGCATTTATAATGCCCTATAATGGGTGGCAACCCCCATTGATCATTAATAGTGGGTTCGTTTTTGAGCTCTCGATAGGTATGTACCAGTTTTTGTCTTAAGTTTTGATTACGTTTGAACGCAAACATCGGCTTTTTCAGTAGCGTGCCGGGCTGCTTGACTAGGTTCCAGTGCTTATTGATAATTCTTTTTACATCCGTGCTTACTGGATTGAAAGTGGTGACACATACTAGGCGTTCATTCTTCTTTCTTTCCCTAGTGGTCAAACATATTTCCCGGTTGGTATTATCCGCTCTCTTTAGTTGATCTTTCACTAATCTGCTTGGATAACCCCTGCTTTTCAATCTATTCTTTAACTGTTCCGCATGGGATTTAAATTCATCTTTCTCTGAACAATTTCTTTTAATCCGCAAAAACTTCCCATAAGGTAGGTTTTGTCAAAGGCTGGCAGGATGGAAGCTGTCAAAATGTAGTAAGGAATTTTTATCGGTGGGTTTTCTGAAAAGTGTCGTTATTAGTTGACTCACGGATTTTTTAACCACAAGGTCAAGAAAACTCACCTGGCGAAAATTATGTTCAATTGTGAATTTGATATTCGTGTCACATTGATTTAACCAAGCATGAAACTCATTGAGAGATGTCACTGAACCACTCCAAATTAGGAAAACATCATCGATATACTGCTTCCAAAGCTTCAGATGCATGTTTAAAGTGGGGTGGCTCATAAGCAGATTGTCTTCACCAAGGACAAACTGATCCTTAAAATTGGCCATATATAAATTTGCAACATCGGGGGCAAAGGTAGCCCCCATACTAAAGCCTTTTTCTTGTTTGTAAAGTTGTTTCTTAAACAAGAAGACATTTTCTGTCATGGTGTTATTCAGAAACCTGTGCAGTTCCCTTAGGGAACACTGCAAAAGATTTAGGACTACAGGTGTTAGCAGTAAACCCACTTGATAGCAGTCTGTACCACCCAGATTTACCTGGTAGCTGTGGCTGAACAGTCAGACTTCCCTCAAGAAGAGTTAGGCAGTATGCAAAGTATACACAATAGGCACCGAGATACAATAATACAAACAAACACTGACCAGAGCTTTGATATCAAAGTATATAATTATTTATTTAAAAACACTATTTGAAACATTCCAGCACTCTTATTGTAAAATATTCTAAACACAGTTACTAATATAATATATACAACCCTTATTCCTTATCAGATAAGTCTTAGTTAACACCACTTATTTTCATACAGAGGTGAGCACTTAACTATAGATGGCACTCCAATAAGTTTATGAAAAAGGGAGGGAAAAAGGGGAAAAAGACAGAATATGGAAAGGTACACCACTCTAAGATTTAGGAACACTATTAGCAAGGCAGAAGAGCAAAAGTCACTTGTGAGCCAAAGTCCATAGGCTGGGCCCACTCTTAAAGAGAGCAGAGCACAAATGCGCCCAAGATCACACAGTTACACTAGGCTTAGAAAGTCTTGCAGAGAGTTCGAAAAGAGTTTAGAGAGGCTCAGAAAAGTTTAGCCAGGGTGTCCCAGGCTAACCCAGGTTCGAAAGCCGGGGGCTAAATCTACCCCGTACAGTCAGTGGCAAGGGAAGCCAGGCGGGACACGGTACCTTAAGTGGGAAGGATCCTCCAGCGGTGGCAGTTGTTCCTGGCAGTGGGTGCAAGTCTCATCGTCGTCCAGGGGAAGAGAAGATCTCGACTTGGAGGAAAGATGAAGGTCGTTGCACTGCCAGGGAAGAAACCAGCCGCAGAGTTTTCCGCTTAAAGGTATTACCCTTTAATTCGCGGTCGTGGTAAAACGTGGTATCCCGGTTGCCGGGGTGCTTGGCACAGGCAAGGCGGCCACGAGATACGTCGGGAAGGCGAAAAGACGGTGAAACTGGTTATCCCCACCAGTCAAATGAAGAAGACTCTCCGGCGGGAGATCTCCTCTGTCGTTGGGAAAAGTGGTGAGACGGTCCAGCAGGGCTCCACCGTTGGTGTTGTCAGCTCAGCTTCTCCCTCGTCGGATACTTAGGTCCTGTGGCGACTTCTGAAGTTCCAGTCCCCAAAGCCCTGCTTTTATGCAGAAAACCCCCATTCACTCAGCCTAGCTGTCACTTAAACATGCTAAGTGGTGAGCCGGCCGGCTCACCACTTGGGCCAATCAGGACGGAGTGCGACTTGAGTTGCCTAGGCAACTCAGTCCAGGGTGCCTAAATCCCCCTCCACCCCTCCTAAGTACCCCAGACAGAGTGGCACCACTTTGGAGGGCTTCTGTGGAGAAGCCTGCCAAAAAGTGCAACAAAGGGCTCGACTTGGAGTCACAGAAGAGAACACAAACACCTTTTTAGAACCGAGTTTTGGCAAAAAATACCAACCGGAGAATTAATATTAATTAAATAAACCGGCGGTATGTTCGAGGCTATCGTAATTAAATAAATAAAGATAGTAGCCTCGAACAATGGGAAAATCCCATAGAGAAATATTCGCGGTTGAATATAAAAAGTAGTATCCACTGCCACCAGCCAAAACTCGATCAGGGGGGACGCAGACGTGCCCCCTCGACTAACAGACCCCGGGGCAATTGAATTGCCCCAGCCAGTACGTCCACAATATGATGGTTTGTACTGATTCTGTTCAGAATTTAAGACTAGTAAAGTCAATGGTGACTTTACATGCCCTGAGAGACAGTAGTCAGTCCCAGGGTATGGAGTCTATACTGGGGGGTCACTATGACACCCCTGTGTTACTGCACTGAGGGTGCTGTGTAACACACATCACAAAAACACATGAAGCCCTATGGAGTAAAAGACCCCATAGCCCATTAAACACATCTAGAGTCAAAGAAACACACTAAAATCATGGCCAAGAGTGAGGGTAAAAGAGTCTCACTCTTGGTGGGAGAAAAAAATAAACCCCAAAAATCCAGCAAAGCTGCTGGGGGACTCACTAGGTTAGGAAATTCAGCCTAAACAGAGAATTCTCCCTAACACTCGCCCCCCCCAGACTAAGGGACAGGAGGAGTTAATCCACTCCTGGATGAACCTCATACCTCTAGTCGATGACATACATCCTAGAGAGTCCATCAGCATTTTGATGGTGACACCCTGACCTGTGCTCAATGGTGAAATCAAACCCTTGCAGGCAGATTGACCACCTCAATAGTTTTGGATTTTCTCCCTTCATTTGCATTAACCATCTCAAGGGTTGGTGGTCAGTCTGAATGACAAAAGTATAACCATAAAAGTATGGCCTAAACTTCTTCAGTGCCCACACAATAGCAAAGCATTCTCTTTCGATTGTTGCCCACCTTGTCTCAGGATCCTTCAGCTTACAGCTGATGAAGCAAATGGGGTGCTCCCTACCCTTCCCATCCAGTTGGCTTAGAACTGCACCTATACCTACATTGGAAGCATCAGTTTGTACAATGAAAGTTTGGTGGTAGTCAGGAGCTCTCAGTACTGGAGCTTGGCAAAGAGCTTTCTTCAGTTTTCCAAAGGCCTGATTGCACTCCTCATTCCATTTGACCTTTTTAGGGAATTCTGGAGTGGAGATTACATTCAGTGGAGAAGCTATGGTCCCATAGTTCTCAATGAAATTCCTGTAATACCCAGTGAGGCCTAGGAAGGCTCTCATCTGGGTTTGAGTAGTAGGTGTTGTCCAATTTTGCACAGCTTAAATTTTGCTGAGCAAAGGCCTTATTTCTCCACCTCCTACCTCATGGCCAAGCTAGACCACTTTACTTTGACCTATCTGGCATTTACTTGCCTTGATAGTCAAATTGGCCTGCTCAAGAGCCTGCAAAACATGCCCTAGGTGGTTCACATGATCCTCCCAGGAGTGGCTGAAGACTGCAATGTCATCCAAGTATGCCATGCAGAAGTCCTCCATCCCAGTTAGAACTTGATTCACCATCCTTTGGAATGTAGCAGGTGCATTTTTAATCCAAAGGCATGACCTTAAACTGGTACAAGCCAACTGGGGTTGAAAATGCAGTTTTCTCCTAGGCATGGTCTGTCAAGGCTATTTGCCAATAGCCTGACGTAAGGTCAAATGTGCTGAGGTACTTGGCTGCACCAAGTTTATCCACCAACTCATCTGTCCTTGGTAAAGGGTGGGCATCATTCTTTGTGACTGCATTAAGAGCTCTATAGTCCACACAGAATCTCAAGTCTTTGGATCCTGCCTTTGGTACTAACACAACTGGGCTAGACCATGGACTAGTCGAGGGTTCTATTACCCCGAGATCAAGCATCTTCTTGACCTCCCCCTTTATATGGGTTCTCACATTTTCTGACATTCTGTATCCTCTACTTTTGACTGGCAGACAGTCACCAGTGAGTATATCGTGCTGTCCCCAAGGGGTCAAGCCTGGTGAGAGTGAGAACAGGGAGGCAAACTGATTTAACATAGATTTGCACTCTTCTTGTTGCTCAGGTGTCAGATCTGAAGAGAGATTGACTCCTTCAATTTTTTCATCTAAAGGTACACCTCTGAGGAGATCAGGGAGAGACTCACTCTCTTCTTCCTCTGCTGCTGAAGCTAGAAGCAAGGCTCCTACTTCAGGTCTGCAGACGTACGCTTTCAGTCGGTTGGTGTGGAAGACTCTAGGAGCTTCCCTGGGTCTGCCCAGATCCACCAGATAGTTGACCTCTCCAAGTTTTCCCACAACTTTGAAGGTTCCCATCCATTTGTCTTGCAAGGCCCTCTGCCTTGTTGGGAGCATAACGAGAACTAGCTTGCCTTGAGTGAACTCAACCATGTTAGCCTTTTGATCATGCCAATGCTTGACCAAAGCTTGTCCCGCTTTCAGGTTATCACTAGCTTCTGCCATCATGTGGGACATTCTCCTCCGGAGACCTATCACATAGTCAGTCACTCTGACTGGCTTGAGGGGAGGAGCACCTTCCAATCCCTCCTTAATCAGGGCCAATGGACCTCTGACTGGATGGCCATAGAGAAGTTCAAAAGGAGAATAACCTACTCCATCCTGAGGGACTTCTCTATAAGCAAAGAGAAGGCATGGCAGTAGAAGGACCCACTTTCTTTTTAGAGGTTCCTCTAAAGCACCTATCATGCTCTTCATGGTTCTGTTAAACCTTTCTACCAACCCATTGGTCTGGGGGTGGTATGTGGTTGAGAACTTGTAAGTAACTCCACAGGTTTTCCACATGGCTTTCATGTAGTGGGACATAAAGTTTGACCCCCTGTCGGATATTACTTCCTTAGGAAACCCAACCCTGGTAGAAATACCAATGAGGGCCTTAGCCACAGCCGGAGCTGTAACAGTCCTCATAGGGATTGCCTCAGTGTACCTAGTAGCATGGTCTACTACAACAAGGATAAACCTGTTGCCTGAGGAGGTTGGGGGATCAAAGGGACCAACAATGTCAATCCCTACCCTCTCAAATGGGACTCCCACAACTGGGAGAGGCACTAAAGGTGCCACATTCTTGGAGCCAACCTTACCAGAAGTTTGGCAGGTATGGCAGCTCTTGCAAAACTTATCTACTTCTGCCCCCATTATTGGCCAATAGAAGTAGAGTGAGAGCCTTTCTTTGGTCTTCTTGAAACTCAAGTGACCAGCCAAAGGAATCTCGTGGGCTAAGTGCAAGAACTGTTGTCTGTTTTCTTGAGGTACTACAAGGCGTTGTAGTCTCCAGGTTCAGACTCAGTTGGTTCACTGTAGAAGAGGCCATCTTCCCAGTGCAACCTATACTTCCCAGGTGCTTGCCCATCAGCCTGAGCAGCTGCCTGGTGGCGAAGACCCTCCAGAGTTGGACATTCTCTTTGCCCCTTACAGAAAGCTGCCCTGCTGGGCCCACCTTCTGCCAGTAAAGACTGCAGCTCAGGATGGTCCTCAGGGTCTAGATCTCCAATAAGTTCTTGGCCTCCTACTAGCTCATCTTCAGAGTCTAGTTCAACCACACAGGGTTGTACCTCCCTCTCAGCCTCAGCTGGAGGTGGAGTTACAGGTGTAACTGGTGGAAGCACTGGAGTGCTTGCTGCTGACTTTTTCCTAGGAGTCTTGGGTTGCCCCTTTGCTCTTGATCTGGTAGTTACTGCAGTGAGTTGCTCCAGTGGTAAAGAAGTGATCTCTGTCATCATCTCCTGAGATAACCCTCGCAGGGTTTTCTCTCTTGCAGGTTTTGTGAGCTCCTGTAACCTTTTACTAGGTGGTCTGGGGGTGTGGGACACAACTCCAAGAGCTTTCAGGTCATTACCCAACAGAACCCTACCTGGTACTTCACATTGTATACTGACAGGTATCTTTACAGCCATATCATTACACTGGATGAGAACTGGTAACTGGGGACACATCTGCACAGGCCCTCCAGCTAACTTCGTGAGGCATTTGGGTGCCTTAGCAACATCCTCTGCCTTGAAAAATGATTCATCCACCACAGTCATGCTGGCCCCAGTGTCTCTAATGGCAGGAGTCTCCTGACCATTCACCTGGACACTGTCCTTATAATACTCTTTAGTATTATCCAGGATAGAACTATACACATCTAAGTTCTGTTGTTCCCACAACCCCACAGAGACTAAAGAAACACTGGCTGAGACACCAATGTGTTCATCAGCCAGCAGTAGAAAGTTTCCACTTGCCATTGGGACTTCCTCTTCTGGAGCGAAGGCTAAGGAGGCAAGTTGGATCCCTGAAGGTTTACCCTTGCATCTGGGATCTCCTTTCACATGGCCAGTAGAGCCACAAACAAAGCATGTACCGAATGCCTTCTGGAATGGTGGCTTGTTCTGGCCTCCCTCTGGTTTGGCACCAGAGGATACACTATTCTGCTATGGTTTCCCTTGTGGCTTACCCTTATGGTTTTGTTTGGGGCCCTCTTTGGAATTTGTAGTATTAGAATTCTCTTTGGAGTCCTTTTTAGGCTGTTTCCCCTCATCCTTTTTCTGAGTTACCCCAGAATCCTTGTGAGTGGCCCTGTTGGCAACCCACAAGTCAGCAGCCTTAGCTAGTTTTCGGGAATCTAATTCCTTTGAATCAGCCAAGTGCTGTCTGAGCTCAGGAGAGCAAGCATCATAAATTGACTCCAACATAAAAAGATTCTTCATACCCTCATAAGTGTTCACTTTGTAACCCTTAATACATCCCTCTAAGTTTTTCAACCCTTCACTCACCCAGGTAGCCCAAGGGGTACCATCATGCTTTTTGAGGGTTCTAAACCTCTTAAGATACTGGGAAGGGGTCTTCCCAAATCTAGCTATCAGAGCTAGTTTCACACATTCATACTCTTTCCTATCCTCCTCCCCCAACTCCATTACCACATCAGTTGCAACAGGGGGAAGCCTAGTGAACAACCAGGTGAGTAAGTCATTTCCTGTGATGTTCTGGAGCCCATGATTATATTCAAACAGAGACAACCAATCCAACACATCCAACTTAGGCTCATACATACCAACCAATTCTTTAGGCATCCGGGGTCTTTTAGGACTGGAACTTCTAGAGGAGCCAGAGAGAGAAGCATTTTCAACAGATCATTTCTTCATTTCTAGCTCATGCTTGAGCTCCATTTCCCTTAGCCTTAGTTCTTGATCCAGTTCCTGGTGTCTCTGTTCAGCCTGAGTATTCAGTCTCTTGAACTCTAGTTCAAGTTTCATTTTCTCTAATTCAAGATATTGAGGACTAAGTGTGGGACCTGGCAAAGGCCCAGTAGGTGCAGCAGGTAGAGCAGACAGAGGCCTAGGGGGGACAGTCACAGCAGCCTCACCCTCCTCTTCTGACTCTCCCTCAAGATTATCAACATTTTGATCAACATCAATCTCTATACTGTTATCTAAGGTTTCTGGCATGGTAGGTTCCTCTGAACCATCATCCAGACTTTGATTAGCTAACATCCTTTCTATCAATTCCATTTTTCTGCCTTTAGTCAGGAGATTCTTATGCTTACAGAGAACTCTTAAACAATCAGCAGTTTTTGTAGCAAGGGACTCTTGACTATAATTTTCCATAGTTGACATGTTAGAAAGATTACTTTTTCAGTGCTAAGCTTTGTGGTTAGTTGTACTAAGGTATCCTAAAGCACTCTAAAATGTATACTCAATACAAATCCCACTCCTGCCACCAGTGTTAGGCAGAAACCTGTGCAGTTCCCTTAGGACACACTGCAAACGATTTAGGACTACAGGTGTTAGCAGTAAACCCACTTGGTAGAAGTCTGTACCACCCAGATTTACCTGGTAGCTGTGGCTGAGCAGTCAGACTTCCCTCAAGAAGAGTTAGGCAGTATGCAAAGTATACACAATAGGCACCCAGATACAATAATACAAACAAACACTGACCAGAGCTTTGGTATCAAAGTATATAATTATTTATTTAAAAACACACTGAAACATTCCAGCACTCTTATTGTAAAATATTCTAAACACAGTTACTAATATAATATATACAACCCTTATTGCTTATCAGATAAGTCTTAGTTAACACCACTTATTTTCATACAGAGGTGAGCGCTTAACTATAGATGGCACTCCAATAAGTTTATGAAAAAGTGAGGGAAAACGACAGAATATGGAAAGGTACACCACTCTAAGATTTAGGAACACTATTAGCAAGGCAGAAGAGCAAAAGTCACTTGTGAGCCAAAGTCCATAGGCTGGGCCCACTCTTAGAGAGAGCAGAGCACAAATGCGCCCAAGATCACACAGTTACACTAGGCTTAGAAAGTCTTCCAGAGAGTTCGAAAAGAGTTTAGAGAGGCTCAGAAAAGTTTAGCCAGGGTGTCCCAGGCTAACCCAGGTTCGAAAGCCGGGGGCTAAATCTATCCCGTACAGTCAGTGGCAAGGGAAGCCAGGCGGGACACGGTACCTTAAGTGGGAAGAATCCTCCAGCGGTGGCAGTTGTTCCTGGCAGTGGGTGCAAGTCTCGTCTTCGTCCAGGGGAAGAGAAGATCTCGACTTGGAGGAAAGATGAAGGTCGTTGCACTGCCAGGGAAGAAACCAGCCGCAGAGTTTTCCGCTTAAAGGTATTACCCTTTAATTCGCGGTCGTGGTAAAACATGGTTTCCCGGTTGCCGGGGTGCTTGGCACAGGCAAGGCGGCCACGTGATACGTCGGGAAGGCGAAAAGATGGTGAAACTGGTTATCCCCACCAGTCAAAGGAAGAAGACTCTCCGGCGGGAGATCTCCTCTGTCGTAGGGAAAAGTGGTGAGACGGTCCAGCAGGGCTCCACCGGTGGTGTCGTTGTGGCAGGTCGGCTCAGCTTCTCCCTCATCGGATTCTTAGGTCCTGTGGCGACTTCTGAAGTTCCAGTCCCCAAAGCCCTGCTTTTTTGCAGAAAACCCCCATTCACTCAGCCTAGCTGTCACTCAAACATGCTAAGTGGTGAGCCGGCCGGCTCACCACTTGGGCCAATCAGGACGGAGTGCGACTTGAGTTGCCTAGGCAACTCAGTCCAGGGTGCCTAAATCCCCCGCCACCCCTCCTAAGTACCCCAGACAGAGTGGCACCACTTTGGAGGGCTTCTGTGGAGAAGCCCGCCAAAAAGTGGAACAAGGGCTCGACTTGGGTTGGAGTCACAGAAGAGAACACACACGCCATTTTAAAACCGAGTTTTGGCAAAAAATACCAACCGGAGAATTAATATTAATTAAATAAACCGGCAGTATGTTCAAGGCTATCGTAATTAAATAAATAAAGATAGTAGCCTCGAACAATGGGAAAATCCCATAGAGAAATATTCGCGGGTTGAATATAAAAGTAGTATCCACTGCCACCAGCCAAAACTCAATCAGGGGGGACGCAGACGTGCCCCCTCGACTAACAGACCCCGGGGCAATTGAATTGCCCCAGCCAGTACGTCCACAATATGATGGTTTGTACTGGTTCTGTTCAGAATTTAAGACTAGTAAAGTCAATGGTGACTTTACATGCCCTGGGAGACAGTAGTCAGTCCCAGGGTATGGAGTCTATACTGGGGGGTCACTATGACACCCCTGTGTTACTGCACTGAGGGTGCTGTGTAACACACATCACAAAAACACATGAAGCCCTATGTTGTAAAAGACCCCATAGCCCATTAAACACATCTAGAGTCAAAGAAACACACTCAAATCATGCCCAAGAGTGAGGGTAAAAGAGTCTCACTCTTGGCAGGAGAAAAAAATAAACCCCAAAAATGCAGCAAAGCTGCTGGGGGACTCACTAGATTAGAAAATTCAGTCTAAACAGAGAATTCTCCCTAACACATGGCGAGCCTGATACATTCGTGCACAAACTCAGTAGGGGGCAGATGTGGTCTCGTTCTTTTATTCAGATATCGGCCAATCACGTGTAGGCATTTCAGTTGGGGAATCGCCGTATATAACGACTCTACATCCATAGTGACCAGAATATCATCCTCTCCAATTTCAATGTCTCTAATGAAGTTAATCATATGGGTAGAGTCTTTTACATACAATGGCATCATCAGTACAAAAGGTTTAAGGAACACCTCTGAATAGACCGACAGTGGTTCAAGCAGTGAGTAAATGGCTGATACTATAGGTCTACCGGGCGGCTCAGTGATATTCTTGTGGATCTTGGGCAAAATGTAGAAGGCCGCCTTCTTCGATTCAGTTTTAAGGAAGCAACCTTCTTCTTCACTAATCCACTGTTTGTTTACTGCATGGTCCGTTAGACTTTTTATTTCGTCTTGTAGACGACCTGTGGGATCCCTCTCTAGTTTCTTATAGGATAATGTATCACCCAATAGTCGCAAACATTCCGCTTCATACTTAACCGTGTCTAATACAACAATCCCGCCCCCCTTGTCCGCGGGTTTTATCGTGATCGAATCTTCACTGCATAATCTGATGAGGCTTTGTCTCTCTGCTCTTGTCAAATTATCGGGTTTATGGTTCTTAGAAGGTCGCTTCCTTAATAAAACTGAATCGAAGAAGGCGGTCTTGTACATTTTGCCCAAGATCCACAAGAATATCACTGAGCCGCCCGGTAAACCTATAGTATCAGCCATTGACTCACTGCTTGAACCACTGTCGGTCTATTCAGAGGTGTTCCTTAAACCTTTTGTACTGATGATGCCATTGTATGTAAAAGACTCTACCCATATGATTAACATCATTAGAGACATTGAAATCGAAGAGGATGATATTCTGGTCACTATGGATGTAGAGTCGTTATATACGACGACTCCCCAACTGAAATGCCTACACGTGCTTGGCCGATATCTGAATAAAAGAACGAGACCACATCTGCCCCCTACTGAGTTTGTGCAAGAATGTATCAGGCTCGTCATGACAGAAAATTTCTTCTTGTTTAAGAAACAACTTTACAAACAAGAAAAAGGCGTTAGTATGGGGGCTACCTTTGCCCCCGATGTTGCAAATTTATATATGGCCAATTTTGAGGATCAGTTTGTCCTTGGTGAAGACAATCTGCTTATGAGCCACCCCACTTTAAACATGCATCTGAAGCTTTGGAAGCGGTATATCAATGATGTTTTCCTAATTTGGAGTGGTTCAGTGACATCTCTCGATGAGTTTCATGCTTGGTTAAATCAATGTGACACGAATATCAAATTCGCAATTGAACATAATTTTCACCAGGTGAGTTTTCTTGACCTTGTGGTTAAAAAATCCGTGAGTCAACTAATAACGACACTTTTCAGAAAACCCACCGATAAAAATTCCTTACTACATTTTGACAGCTTCCATCCTGCCAGCCTTCGACAAAACCTACCTTATGGGCAGTTTTTGCGGATTAAAAGAAATTGTTCCGAGAAAGATGAATTTAAATCCCATGCGGAACAGTTAAAGGATAGGTTGAAAAGCAGGGGTTATCCAAGCAGATTAGTGAAAGATCAACTAAAGAGAGCGGATAATACCAACCGGGAAATATGTTTGACCACTAGGGAAAGAAAGAAGAATGAACGCCTAGTATGTGTCACCACTTTCAATCCAGTAAGCACGGATGTAAAAAGAATTATCAATAAGCACTGGAACCTAGTCAAGCAGCCCGGCACGCTACTGAAAAAGCCGATGTTTGCGTTCAAACGTAATCAAAACTTAAGACAAAAACTGGTGCATACCTATCGAGAGCCCAAAAAAGAACCCACTATTAATGACCAATGGGGGTTGCCACCCATTATAGGGCATTATAAATGCGGTAAATGTGTTGCGTGCCCGCTTACGGAAACCAAGAAGGAATTCCATTATGGCAATAGAGTATGGAAGATGAACTGTCACACTAATTGCTTAACGAAAAATGTAATTTACATCATTAGCTGTCCATGCAAACTCCTCTATGTGAGTAAGAGCACACACGAGGTCAGACAACGGATATCAGAGCATAGGAGCTGCATACGTAATAGGGTGGCAGATAAGCCGCTGGTGGAACATTTTACTAAAATGCAACACAAGGACACAGATATGAAGTGGTTTATACTTCAACATATCAGGAATACCATGAGAGGGGGCGATATTGATACTAGATTGCATTATACTGAACAAAAATGAATACATACCCTCAACACAGTCCAGAAGGGACTGAATGTTTCAGTAGAATGGAACAATTTGGTGATAAAAAATTGAGAATGAATATTACTGCCTTCTTAGTGTGGGTAGAATATTCATGAACTGATTCTAGCATAACGATAATATACATTGGAACACATTTATCTTGTTCATTTTTTCCATCTATTTTTAACAAGTTGTGATTTGCTCCCGCATGTGCACAAACTATGTAAGCAGCACAACTGGTTATACATGTTGATATATACTGTGTCTCAATTGACTTGATTCTATCCATTTGGTCCGCTGTATCTTGGGGAATCAATGGTATCATCTGTTCATATGTTCACATAAATGCAATATGTACTTGCAGGATTATCATTCTGTATATATCTCAGTTCCTTCTAACAGGGTGTGCAGTATATGTAATATTAACATTGACCATTTTTGGTTTAGTCCACGTTGTATGTGATAAACGTGGCAGTGAATCTGGGTGCACTTTCGCATTTTTTTATTTTTTCATTATTTTTTCATTTTTCCTTTTCTCCTGTGTCTAGTTCTTGTTGTACACATGGAGTGTTTGGTGTTTGTCAAAATAAATAAAAAATGTTTTCGTTAATATATTTTTCGTTAAAATATTTGTTAAAACAATATTTTTGTTTTTATATGTGTTGAACCTACTAGATCTCGTAACAAAGGTGCTTGTTCATCTTTTCTGAGCTGGCTGGACTGCCCGCTCGCTTTTCTAGTAAGTTAGTCCGTTTTTAGTGGTGTTGTAGCTGGTTGACGTGGGGTGCCGGGCTCCAGTGAGTGAGTCCTTTGTTAGTTTCCAGTGTTAGTGCTTTCGTTTGTAATGAGGTTTGGATGCTACAAATATTGGTCCCCGGCAGCGGCCAGCGCACACTCTTGTTGTCACTGTGTTCATGCCGCGTGTCAACAGGAGGACCAGACGTGAAGATTTGTTTCCCACTACGCACGGAGCTGTGCGGTACGCTCAGGTAGACATACACGAGTGAACGCTAACTCGTGTAAATACACTTATCTATGGTGAATAGACACGAGGTGTCTGCGACGCGGTGTTGGGCTCTTCAGGAACCTTACTACATAGATTGAATATGGTCATAGCTGTAACTGAGTCCTCGCATTAAAGTGTTTGTATGACGCGCACATGAGGTGTTTGTTACTATATCATACGGGTGATGCCGCATTGACACGCTACATTGTATGGTGCTTTTTGATGGGTTTTAATACGCATTGGGCATTAAGTCCATAACACGGTATTTGTATCAGTGTGTAGACATGAGCACACAGTGAGGTCACCCCTTTTGTATGGGCTAGTCTCCTCTAATCATGATATACTTGGTGACGAGTACATAAGGCACTATGCCCATCATGACATAATTAGTAGTGAGGTCCCGCATTGATATATGGTAATTGTGTTTCCCTTTGTTACAGTGTTACGGAGAATTTTTTGACCGATATACCACCTGGTGTAACTGTACGTGGACTTATGGTGTTCCTGGGTCTTTATGCACTATAGGAGTCTCCACCAGCTACGTTGTGTTTGTAAGTCCTTTTTCTTAGTTATGTCTAGTAGTGGATGTGTTATAATGTTGCAGACAGGTGCATGAGTGGGTTGTTCTGCGACAGACACTTAGAGTTGTTCTTGTTGGTTCCATAGGCGCCACATAGATATTGATGCCAATGGAGGATTGATTTCCGTTGTCCTGACTTACCGTCCCGCAAGCCGGAACGTGGGGGTGAGTAGGGCTTTATGTGCTCATTTTTGAAGCATATTGTGACATTGCCTGTCACCTGTGTAAAGAAATAGGGATGACATTCTGTTTTTTTACATTTTAGATTTATTACTGGCCCATATACGTGGAGAACTGGGCAGAGCAAATGCTCCCTGCCCGACGTCCTGAAGAAGGTCTCTGACCAAAACACGTGTCGACGTGATCTCTATGAGGGATATCTGGTGATATTCGAAACCAGCTATATAATGACACCTGATATTATGGACTGGGTCACTATAGGAAATGTTAATTGAAAATATTTTGGAATAATACAAATTGGTGTTACTATTACACTAGGGTGTTTTATTTATGTATGTTTGAATGTATTTTTGAATGTGGGTACTGTCATGATGAGATGTCTCAGAACCAATGCAAATCGGGGGGGGTTAAAGGACCCCTAACCCAAAAGGAAAGAGATAGAAGACGGCAACTGCAATTATGTTTATATTGCGGAACTGCTGGTCATTTTCTTCGGAACTGCCCTGTAAAGCCACCCAAGAAAGTTATAGGAGCAGCAGACGAAAACCATGTGAAATCTGACTCGGGAAACGACTACGCCCGGCAAGCGTAGAGGTCCGCTTGCCGAGCTTACAGAAGGACACTCTGACCTCGCATTTCACCATACCCATGGTCCTTGTAGATCCAGAGCAGCCATCACGCATGCACGCGGTAAAGGCGTACGTAGACAGTGGAGCCATAGGAAATTACTTAGACTGGGAATTGGCTACCAGGATGAATCTATCTCTCACCCGCAAGACCACGGCCGATGTTGTCACCACTGTAGATGGAACGGAAATCGCCTCTGGACCCGTAACTCATTCCACTGCAGAGATGACATTGCTGAGTCAAGATGGGCATCGAGAGGCTATGATGTTTGACTTAATCAAGGCCCCACAGTTTCAGCTAATACTGGGCATACCTTGGTTGGAAAAACATAATCCCTGTATTGATTGGCGAGAGAAGAGACTAACCTTCCCAGAATGTGCTCACACCTGCTACCCAAGGAAAAATCAAAACTCAGTCCTGGCCCCAGTAATTCCAGTAGCCATGCAATTACCTGTTGAATACCAAGACTTTCAGGATGTCTTCCAAAAGGATCAGGCAAACACCTTACCACCTTACAGATCGTATGATTGTCAAATAGATCTTGTACCTGGAGCACAACCACCTTGCAGCAGAATCTATGCCCTTACGGAACCCGAAAATCTTCATATTCGCCAGTACCTAGACCAGTACCTTGCTAATGGCTTCATTCGCCCGTCCAAATCCCCTGCATCTTCAGCTTTGTTCTTCGTACCGAAAAAGGAAGGCGACCTTAGAACATGTATAGACTACCGCGCACTGAATCAGATAACCATCAAGAATCGATACCCACTGCCTTTGATCCCAGAACTACTAGACCAGGTGAAGGACGCTTGTATATACACGAAACTAGACCTTCGGGGGGCATATCATCTGGTACGTGTCAAAGAGGGTGACGAATGGAAGACTGCTTTTCGCACCAAGTACAGACTATTTGAGTACCAGGTGATGCCCTTCGGACTATGCAATGCACCAGCAGCCTTCCAGTTCTTCATGAACGATGTCCTCCGAGAGCTTATCGACTTCTGTGTGATCGTTTACATCGACGACATCTTAGTATACTCTTTATCAGAATCTGAGCATGTAAAACACGTCCGAGCAGTCCTAGAGAAGTTACGCCAGCATAAATTATATGCTAAACTGGAAAAATGCATCTTCCACACTACAGAAGTGGAATTCCTTGGATTTATTCTGACCCCGGGAGGAATCCGGATGGATACACGAAAAGTGGATGCCATTCTTAATTGGCCTTCGCCAAGTTCAATCAAAGGAGTTCAAACTTTGCCAATTTCTATCGCAGGTTTATCCCGGACTTCTCGCACATTGTACATCCCATCACAACACTATTGCGAAAAAACAAACGCTTTGTGTGGACAGAGGAAGCCGAGAATGCCTTCCAAGAGTTAAAAGCTAAATTCACATCTGCTCCCATATTAAGACACCCGCGCCCCGAACTTCCCTACATAGTGGAAACAGATGCATCCAGTTCAGCCATGGGAGCAGTCCTTTCCCAAAAGGATCCCGAAACTAACCAGCTTCAACCAGTGGCGTTTTGGTCAAGAAAATGTTCAGCCCCCGAATTAAACTATGCCATAACCGACAAGGAGCTGCTGGCCATCAAGTCCGCCTTCAAGGCTTGGCGGCACTATCTACTGGGTGCCAGACATACCATCACGGTCATCACCGATCACCGCAACTTACAATACCTAAAGACAGCCAAAGCCCAATCTTCGCGCCAACTCCGTTGGGCATTGTTCTTCGCCGAGTTTGATTTTGTAATAACCTATCGACCAGGTTGTAAGAATGGTAAAGCAGACGCCTTGTCCCGGATTGGAATGGGAGAAGCAGAAACAACTTTAGAACCCGTACCCATAATTCCGGAACAGAGAATCCTTGGCCTGACTTCCATACAGACACTGGAGAACATTCAAAACAAGATCCACCAACTCTTTGATTCCGTTGCCCTACAGGACTGGGCAAAGAAAGGTCCAGAGTACTCTGTCATCGATGATTTACCTTATTACCAAGGCCGGCTATTTTTACCGCAAAAGGAACTACAGGAACTTGTCATTTCCCATTAGCATGACACCTTAATAGAAGGGCATCCGGGTATTGCAAAAACCGAAGCCAAAATTAGGAAGCAATTTTGGTGGCCTACCTGGCGAAAGGATGTCAAGTCATTTGTCATGTCTTGTGGCATTTGCGCACAAAATAAAGGGCAAAAGAAAAAACCTGCTGGATTATTGCAACCATTAGACATACCACCTACCCCTTGGCATACCTTGTCATTAGACTTCATCACGGATTTACCCCTGTACCAAGGTTACAATACCATTCTAGTTATTGTAGATCTTTTTTCTAAAATGGCCCACTTCATTCCTTTAAAAGGGATACCTTCAGCTTCAATCCTGGCCAAGGAATTCCTTGAAAATGTTGTCCGCCTGCATGGCTTTCCTTCAGTGTTAATTTCAGATCGGGGCAGTCAATTCATTTCACATTTTTGGAGGAAATGCTGCCAAATGGCACAAATTGATGTTAGGCTTTCGACCAGTCACCATCCTCAGACCGACGGTCAAACGGAGAGGACCAACCAGACTCTTGAACAGTACCTCCGTTGTATGCTACATCAGTCTGAGGGGAATTGGAAAGACATTTTGTGGATCGCAGAGTATGCGTACAATAATTCTGTACACTCAGGAACTGGACAAAGTCCTTTTTTCTCCAATTATGGGCACCATCCTCGAACCTCGGATTTGGACTCACCTCAGCATTTAGAGATGCCCGCAGTGGACCATCTCCACGCTGTTATTACACAAGCCTTTAAAGAAGCAACCATCCATTTGCAAAAGGCTAAGGAAAAATACAAAAAGGATGCGGATCAGCACAGGAGTGAAGCTCCTCAATATCAAATAGGGGACCAAGTATGGTTAGCCACTAAGCACTTACCACTCAAGGGGACTCGGACCTTTAACCCCAGGTATTTGGGACCTTTTTCTGTTAAGGCAATTATTAACCCAGTGGCCGTCAAGTTGGACCTACCTGCTCATATGCGAATCCATCCCGTTTTCCACGTGTCTCTTTTGAAGCCAGTGCAACCAGGAACAAGGCTAACCATTCCACCTGAACCTATCCTCATAGACGGGGAGCCCGAGTTCGAAGTGAAGAATATTTTGGACTCAAAAAGAGTGAGATCAAAACTCTTTTACCTAATTGACCGGAAAGGTTATGGTCCACAGGAAAGGTCTTGGGAACCTAGTGATCACGTGCATGCACCTCGTTTAGTGAAGAGGTTCCATCGGGAATTTCCAGACAAACCACGGCCAAGGGGGAGAGCGACTTTAGGAGGGGCCTTGAGGGGGAGTGCTGTCATGATGCCTGCCCCCGGAAGACCAGACCAGGCCCAGCAGCCCCGGAAGCAGGCATCATGCCACTTGGAGCATGCCCAAAAGCCCCAGTTAGGGGCTGTTTGGGTACAGTCCTGGCGCCTATGGTGCCAGGCTCATAAAGGTAAAGTCAGTCCTGGCGCCATGGGCGCCAGGCTCATTATTGATAACTTACCCGAAGCAGACCATGCTGCTTGAAGACTCAAGCCAAATGAGGCTTAGGAGGGACTATTTTACTGAAGGGACTATTTGTTACTTGGGTGGGGCTGTGGAAGAATACTTACCTGGATCTTCTTCCAAGGCTATTTAAACCACGCCCGGACAGCCACACGTGCTTCGCGTTATTCTGCTTGCTGCAGCGTAACGCTCACCATGTTTTCAGCAGCTCCAGTCTTCATCCACGCCCGCTTCAGTCCTGGGACTCCTGAAACAAGAAGACAAAAAGGATAAGGGTTAGAACAGGAGTTTTAACTTTAATCCTTACCTGGATCCTGATCCATTTCGCCACGGAACTGAAAGACAGAAGTCTTTGAAGCATTGCTTCGCATTCCTACGGCGCTGCGCTGAACTCACCTGCTTGGCGGTACTTCAGCATTCCATCACGCTCTCTCCATCTCGCGGCCGCCCTCCGACACCTAAGGAGACAAAGACAGCAAGGTGAGCAAGGGGACTCTCTAAGGCCATACAAGCTACCCCCAAGGACTTACCTGATTTACCACGGGAGGTACTCACCTCATTTCGGGTCGGCGCAGTCAACTCTGCTTCATCACCGTACCCCGGCCCCTAAGGGGAGAAAGCAAGGACAATACCAGTTACCCCCCACAAAACTTACCTGATTTACCACGGGGGTCTCACCTCATCTCGGGTCGGCACAGTCAACTCTGCTTCATCGCCGTACCCCGGCCCCTAAGGGGAAAAACACAATAGACTTACCTGAATCTTACCGAGTGCCATTTGGAAATCTTCAAGTGGATTAATCAGCAACTTGCAAGGAATCGGACAGAGTGAAGAGCAGACATTTGAACTCTTATGAATAATTGGACTTTAGAGTCAATACTGGAACTCACCAATTCCTCTACGCCAGCGAAGTAACTGGTCATCAACGCGCCCCTGCGGTCGACGCAGGATGGAGAGCTCATCCTTCCAAACCATCAGGTGAGACTAAGAAAGGGACATCAAGAGTGATCAGTGGGAAGACAACGGGAGTGGGGAAGGTGGGTTGACACTCAATTCCACGGGTGGTTAGTTCCTCTTCTCCTTTGCAGAAGAATATTCTTGCAAGCCAGACAAACTAGGCTGAGCGGGCCAGTCCAGTCAGTCATCTCGGCGCTACACGTCACGCTGGTGGAAGTAACAGCGGCCCAGTTCCGGTCGACGCCCCCGTGGGAACCAGGTGAGCGTAACAGATACGTATAACGGCATGAATTGATTTAAGATTTTTTATGAATTTTATTCTAGCAAAATGATTGACTATGTGATGAGTTTTTTCAAATAAATATTTTGATATACATTTAATGTAACCATTGTCATCCCATTCTACTGATCCACCTTTTTTTGATTGTTAGGCATATGACACACACCACAACAAGCACAAGCAACAGGACCTCAGAAGGTAATTCAACTAACAGTTAGCTACATAGAAACGGCCCTCGTTCGGCCTCTCCGCCAGACACCAGCCCTATCCCCCGCAGACAATCCGGGTCGGGCTAGCCACCTGCCCGACCCAGCTCGCGCCCGATACCCGGATGGATCTAGACGGCTCGAGAGCGCCCAAGCACCACAACGAAGATGTAGTCGCTGGGCGCACCAGTTCGTGTTTTGTTAATAGTTTTGTTAGTTATACAGTCTTCATACTGCTACCGCTGAAGAAGCACAGGATGGGTGCAAGCTGCGAGTTGGGGGGCGAAGAACCCGATTATTCCCGTCAACAGTCTCATAACCTCAGATTGGCATCACTACAGGCTCCAGAGGAGGAGCTGCCAGCCGGGCTCAGAATATTGATCCGATGGCGTCACAACTCAAAGTGATGACATGGAATGTGAGCGGGAGGAGCTCATACTTGAGACGAAACCGAATACAGTCCTATCTCCCCAGGAAAAAGGTTTTGATTGCGATGTTGCAAGAGACGCATCTTACTGAAGACACCATGTCCAAATTAACAGATCGATGGGCAGGGACCGGGAGAGGATGCCCGTACTCTAAATACTCAAGGGGGGTGTTCACATAGGTGAACCCGAATGTGGCCTTCCAATTGCAAGGATTCGAGTCCGATAAAGAAGGAAGGTATGTAATAATGTGGGGCACTATCGAGCAGACTCCAATTTGCTTAGTCAATTCGTACTTCCCGCAACATGGAATACCATCACACCTTAGAGCAATATGCTCACGGATGGCATACCACCGAAATAGGACCTTTATATGGGGGGGGGGACTTCAACTGTGTCATTGATGGCTCTATGGACAGGTCAGCACCACCCCCCCCATCCAAGTAACCCCGCAACATGCGCTCTGACAGAAACGCTGCAACAACTCGACTTGGTGGATATTTGGAGGGAACAGCATCCTGTTGAAAAGATCTATTCTTACTATTCAGCCCTGCACAAGATCCACACGAGAAACGATTATCTGTTCATCGACAGAGAACAAATACCATTGGCAGAAACCACAGCATATTTAGGAAGATCAATCTCAGACCACTCCCCACTGATCATGCAATGGCAATTAACTGGGCCTAGACCACCAATCCCCATGTGGAGGATGCCTACTGCGGCCCTCACCGACCCTGAGTTCAGAGAGGACCTCGCTGAAAAACTAGAAGAATATATTGACATTAATACTGGAGCACATTGTGGGAAGCCATGAAAGTGGTGGCTAGATGAGAAATAATATCAAAAGCTGGAGGCACTCGCAGGCAATTGAGGACTGAACTCGAAGCACAAGAGGAAGAGATCTCCTGTCTAGAATCCACCTCAGCCATTACGCCAGAGGTCGAAATGAAGTTGAAGGAAGCCCGCGAGAAATGCCAATCTTCCTGGCACAGATTAGAGAAGTCTGACTTTGCAACATACACTACCAGGTCTCACAAGGAGTCCGACAAACCCGGCAGACTGCTGGCCTGGCTGTGTAAGCGTAAACGCCCCAGGCACCTCCCAACGGAGATACCGGACGAAAACGGGATACGTCACAAGACACAACTAGGAATTAATGAAGCGTTTGCCAAATTCTACTCCAGATTGTACTCCCATGACACACAAATAGACAGAGATGAAATTAAAGAAACACTGGATGAGATAGGCCTCCCCAAAATATCCAGTGAACAGAGAGAGGCACTGGAGATGGAAATCACAGCAGAAGACGTGACAGGAGCAATCAGATCGCTGGCCACCTGTAAGGCTCCCGGAAGTGACGGCCTCCCGCCTGAATTTTACAAAACATACGAATCCACCCTCGCCCCAATCCTCCACAAGGTCTACCTAGAGGCCTACGAAAACAGGGTCTTACCTAACACTATGAAAGAGTCAATAATTATTCCCATGCTCAAACTAAACAAACCACCCACTGACTGTGACTCTTATCGCCCTCTGGCCATGTTAAATTATGACAGCAAGATTCTCACCACTATACTGGCCAGCAGACTCGCTAGGGTGCTAGGGTCCCTAATCCACGAAGACCAGAATGGTTTTGTTCCAGGAAGTAATACCACAGCCAACCTGAGAAGGCTTCAACACATTATGGCCGAAACCTATGAGAATGAAGAAGACCTAGCAGTACTATCACTTGATGCCATCAAGGCCTTTGATTCTATCTTCTGGGAGTGGCTCGTCGAGGTGCTGAGAGGGTTCGGGTTTGGCGAGGGCTTTGTCAGATGGATCACAGTACTCTATAATTCTCCTGTGGCAAGAGTTAAAACTGGTAGAACAGTGTCTGAATCCTGGAAAATACAAAGGGGCACCAGACAAGGGTGCCCACTGTCGCCCATGCTATACATATTGGGCCTGGAGCCGATTGCCATATATTTTAGGAAACAGTTCTTTGACGCTGGCATCAAAGTGGGCAACGAACATAACATAATATCCCTATACGCGGACAATGTCCTTTCATACTTGAAAGATCCCCAGATCAATGCACCAATCACATTGGATGTACTAGACAACTATGCAAAATACTCTGGGATCAAATTCAGTAGACTGAAATCCTCTGCCTTTCCCTTGGCTAGCCTGAGAGGCCTAGAAGAAACTGATCTCCCGGACATTGGGATAAAGTGGCAACTCGACACGTTTCGGTACCTAGGAATTAATGTGAGCCACACCCCGATGCTCACACACGAGCACAACACGGAAGTAGCAATAACCAGCCTTTGCAGATCCATGAAATTTTGGTCTAGGCTCCCACTTGCAATGGTAGGCAGAGCAGCAATCGTTAAGATGATAGTCCTCGCCCGATTTCTGTATTTCTTCGTCAACATATGCCACTACGTCAGACCGCCCTTCTTTAAGAGATTGGAGGCACTTATCAAGGACTTCCTATGGGGACCTACCAGGCATAAATTGACTTTGGCTACCCTATCCCTCCCATACAAGGAAGGGGGAATACAACCCCCAGAACTCCAGTTGTATTATCTGGCGGCACAGCTTAGCCACGTGACGAAGTGGCTCTCGGACAATCCATCAGCCGAGCTGGGGCTATTGCGACAATCTCCTTCCAGAATATTCCCCAAGGAAACTCTTTGGAACTCTCTACGACAATCCCCAGATGCCCTCCTGATCGTCGAACTTGGTAGGCAGATTTGGACCAGAACCTGCTACGTCAGGCAGGTGAAACACCCTTACTCTCCAGACAACCCCATTCTGGTTGACGTGTGAAGAACAGAATCGGATCTCTCCACAGCCAGGAGGTGGGAGGGCTCCGGAATTTACACATGGGGGATATGTTTGAGAAGGGCGAATTCAAGGATTTTGAGTCACTACAGGCTAATGAAGGGCTATCAAGTGGCCAGTTTCTCTGGTATCACCGGCTCAAACAAACCGCCAAGAAGATCTGGTGCAGCTGGCCGGAGGAACCCACCCCAGACCCACTGTTACAGGAGATGCACGACCTTACGGATGGCTGGAAACCGGTCTCTCGACTCTACAAGAGGCTCATCGACAAACCCAACCCCAAAAGTGCGCCGCTGTAGTCGAAATGGGAAACAGACCTTGAAACTACGCTTACAGACAAGGAATGGGAAAGAACGCTACTATACCCCAAGAAGGTGTCGAGAAACTCCACATTCGGCCAGATACAACTAAACGTCCTATATCGGATGTATGTGACCCCACACAGGGTGGCCTCCTTCAACATACAAGCCTCCCCGGCCTGCCCATGGTGTGGGAACGACAAAGCTGATCTGATCCACATGTTCTGGACTTGCACCAGGACAATGGCGCTGTGGTCCAAAGTTAAACAGACCTGCACTGATGCGGGGATAAGCAGATATGAATGGACACCCGGGGAATGCTTATTAAGGGTCTACCCCAGACCAAGCAAACACAAACATGTTGTTAAGCTGATGGACATTGCATGTATCCTTGCAAAAAGAACTATAGCCATGGCATGGAAGACACCAGGGGGCCCTAGACATGAACGCTGGATGAAAGAGCTGGAGAGATGGACTGCAGCCGAAACCAGAGCCTAACTGTGCCTTGTGAAAAGGAACCATGTCTGTCAATCAGGGTTGGGGACCCAGGGACAGACAAGAAGCCTGGGAAGGGCCAACAACGGAACAGAGTTTCCCCCGACAATTTGTGAACTCAACAAGAAGCCTGAACAAGGCCAGGGAAAGGGGGGTATTCCCCAACACTTTTAAGGTCTGAAGATTCCAGAACTGTCTTTTGTCCAAGGTAAGGGTACCACTCCCTTTGGGCTAGAAAGACCCTCTTTTCATTTAGTTTAAACTTAGAGTGTGAGGGACAGAGTTAGGATTCTGACATTGGACATTGGGACTCTTGCTTTGGACATTCTGACACTAGCTATTTCAGTTGAGGCAGTGAAACCCCTCATTAGGGCGACATAGGGTTTTATTTTCCTTTTTGGCGCTTGAATAAAAGTTTCTAATGATCAACATGACCCCTCTGTGTCACAGTCTTACTTCTGTACCCTTACAATGGTTACCAGAGACGTTTCCCTGCAATACTGAAGGTAGCGGGGAGAACGGGAATGCCAAAAGAGACTTGTTATAGAATCAGAGGAATTTGTCCCAGTTCAAATGACGAAAGTGTGAAAACCAAGTTGGAAGAACTTGAACCTTATTAGTGTGAAAAAGAGAGCAGAGAAACCTCAAAGAGTGAGAGAAATCAAATTGGAATATTACTACCTTGGGAAGAGTGAACAATAATCAATTATCCAAGAAACAAACAGGCCGATTCATGGAATTAATGTGCGCCGAAAAAACGGCGCACGCGTGCGAAAACGTGCGATTCGCAGTGAAATAGCGAAAATCGCAGTGCAAGTGCGATTATCGCACAGAAAACATTGCACATCAATTCATGGAAGTCCGTGCACGCGCAAAATGTGGGATGTGCGCTGAAAAAGTGCGCGGCGCACGCTGGAGCATGCTGGCGCACAGGTCATCGAACGCCGTGCGATAAGGCCACAGCGAATTCGCACATAGCGCGGCGCACATAACAAAAGTAGACGTAACACGGGGCGTCACACGCAGAATGGGGAACAACTTGTGAAAATGTGGCCGTCACGGGGGAAGTACAGGAGGCAAGTGCGCAGAACGCCCACACGCTCGCCTACAACACATATTCATGGAATCGAATAGGGAAAAACAGCGCACGGCCAAAGACGCGCACAGGCCCATACATGTCCGCCACACGAAAGCAGGCGGTAGCGTCCCTGCGCAGGAAAAAAATGTGCGCCAAAGTCCTACACGCGCGAGAAACTTCACACGTGATCGGGCCTGGGGGAGCGTGTGCGTGTATTCCAGAGGTGCGCGAGAAGTTCCACACGCGATTGGCCTGGGCGCGTGTATTTCAGAGGTGCGCGAGAAGTTCCACACGCGATTGGCCTGGGCGCGTGTATTTCAGAGGTGCGCGAGAAGTTCCACACGCGTTTGGCCTGGGCGTGTGTATTTCAGAGGTGCGCGAGAAGTTCCACACGCGATTGGCCTGGGCGCGTGTATTTCAGAGGTGCGCGAGAAGTTCCACACGCGATTGGCCTGGGCGCCTGTATTTCAGAGGTGCACGAGAAGTTCCACACACGATTGGCCTGGGCTCGTGTATTTCAGGGGTGCGCGAGAAGTTTCTCACACGTGATTGGCCTGGGCGCGTGTATTTCAGGGGCTCGCGGGTGGTTTTACACGCGATCGGGCCTGGGGGAGCAGGTTACCACTCACCGTCTGCCTTGCGTGTAGAAGAACGCGTAGCCAACACCCACCCGCTGTGAAGTAATAGCGTGTGAACCCCAACGCCTGCAAGACACACGCACCGCACCCCACGAAAAGCAACGCCCGTGTGCGATACGTCACAGACACGCATACTCGCTAAGGGCCTTTGGTCCAATGGAATCGCGTATGCGTGCTGACGTGCTTACGCGCTAAGGGCCTTTCCTCGATTCACACGCTGACGTGCAGAATTTTCACGTGCCAAATCACTCCGTATCAAGCTGGCCACGCGTAAGCACACGGAAGACCACGCTCCTGCCCAGAAGGCCGAACTACTGCCCCCCAGAGCCCCGAGCACGCTCCCACCTGCCATCTGCTGCTGCCTGACTGCCTGCTGCCCACGTGCCCTGCCATTTGCTGCCTGCACATCAGCCAGGGGTTCTGTTGCTGTGACCACCCCTGCTGGAACCGAAGACTCCCGACTGGGATTCCATCACTCCACAGCCCAGCCCCAGGACCCAGTTGCCCACCCACTCCTGCCTATAGGGTTTGTCATGTCGGGCACTGCAACATCTGGCACCACTGACAACCCCCGGCCAGAGAGGCAGAGGGGCACCAGCTTCAGTGCCACCGAAGTTGGTGTCCTGGTGGAGCAAGTCCTGGGGCAGTATGATGCCCTCTTCGGAAGTTCCCGCGCCGACAAGGAAGGATGGACTCGGATCTGGACTGACATCATGACTGCCATCAACACGGAGGGGGTGGCAGTCCGCGACTTCCAACATGTCAAGAAGCGCTGGGAGGACTTCAGGTCCAGGACCCTGAACAAGGCCCGGCGCCTCTTGAAGGCAGCGGATGCCAAGGGGCGCCAGGGCCACTTGTCAGAAGTTCAGATGAGGGTCCTGGAACGCATATCCCCAGCGCTCCACGTCCAGGTCCTTGAGAGGCAGACCCGTCTGGAGTCGAGCGGTAAGTGTACATGCATCCTGATTGTGAGCTGTGCGTGTGGTGATGTTTCAGTAGTGTGCAGGTTGCACATCTGTTTGTATGGGGTCGAGTATGGGTGGGGGTGTACAGGGCCGTGGGGCTAACACATGCGAGGGCTGTAATGTGTGAGACATGGATGGTGCTTGTGTGTGTAGGCTTGCATGCCAGATGCAGTTGTGTGGGCACACATGTTTGGATGAATGTGTATGTAAGTAGACATGTCCGTGATGTCACGCATGTATGTTGTTTTCAGCTGCATGTATCAGCACTGTGTACATGTGCATTTGTGTGTATTTGACAAGGGTGCAACAGTGATGCAACATGGATGCATGTGACAGCGGGATGTGGAAGCCTGATTGGCAGATGTGACATGGATGCCCATCTGTACACTGCGACACTTGGCAGAGGTGTACACATGCATGCAAGTGTGGTGGTGTGTGTACATGTATGGTGCACTTCCTGTGTTGCATCTGATGTCTGGCTCAGCTTTGCCTGCTCATGCTGTTGTATGGGTATGGATGGTCCTGGCAGTTGCGATATGGCTGTGGTATGGCTCATGTGTGCGAGTTGAAATGACATGTGTGTTGAGGATTGTGATGGCATGTCTGAGGTTTGCCAATGCCACTCATGTACAACTGTCATGTGTGTATGTGTCCATTGTACAGTGCCCTGATACCTGTGTTTTATTTCTCCCTGTCTGCAGCGTCAACTGATGAAGAGGGCGGAGAAGGTGCTGTGGAGCACAGCGGCGGGGATCCCACCGCCAGCCGGAGACGCAAGGCCGGGCTCCCCTCGCATGTTGTCATCTCGTCGGGGAGTGAGGAGTCCGGTGCCGCGTCCCAGGCCGCAGCTGCCGGGGGGAGGTCCAAGAGGCGGAGGTTGGAGTTGGACTCCTCGGCAGCAGAAGGGGCAGCTGGGACCCCACAGGGCCCAACGGGGGAAGATGGCACGGAGTCATCCAGGTTGGTTGGGGGTTTGGTGGAGGAGGAGGCCGTGTAAGCAACAGAGACGGGGTTTGGAGGTGGGGATCCCACTGGTGCTAGTGGTGCAGTGCAGGACCAGGGACAGGAGGCAGCACAGGCCGCCGCGGAGGTGCCTGTGTGCAATCCTGTCCCTGATCCTGTCCCTGCATCATCTTGCACCAGCAGGGATGCCTACGTCCAGACCCGTTTTCAGGCAGGGGATGAGCAAACGACAACTGGCCTTCCTCTGCCTGCGGACGTGGCTATCCGGGTCCGGGTTGAGCCTGTCCTGACTGGTGTGGCGTTGCGTCAACGGGCCATGCGAGGTGACCTGCAGTCTTTTCATGAGGAGACTGCACGTCATCTCGAATGGCTCGTTGACCACGTCAGCCTGCTGGGACAGGTCACCCAGGCCGGATTCCTCCGTTTGATGGGGCTTGCTATGACCCCCTCCTCAACTGAACCCCCTACGCGCCAGTCGTCCTCCGTGCCATTTTCCCACCCATCAGTCACCTGGGTGCCCTGTGGAGCTGCCTCTGACGGTGCGGCCAGGCTGGTGGAGGAGGCATCCCTGCCACAGTCGGGAGTCGGACGTCCAGTAGGGGTGGCCACATCAACGACTGCACCCCAGCCGGCGGAGGATGTGCAGGCAGCAGGAGGCAGTGCACGGGCAGAGGCACAGCAGCAGCAGCAACGTGGTGGGAGCCATGAAGGCTCGGGGCCTTCAACATCGGAGGGGCAGGCATCGGCCGGAGGGCAGGAGGACTCAGGACAGAGAGTGTCTTCCGTGTGGCAGCGGTTGGGCCACGCCATAGATGCGGAGCGGCAGCGGGCGGAAGAGGCATGGCTCACAATGGTCAGGGCGGGGAACTCCATGCGGAGGGCCCTGAGGCGGGCCGAGTGCCTCGAGGCAATCCGCAAGGGGTTGGAGGTGGACACGTCGACGGCCCTGCGGACCCTTGGGGCCATGGAGGAGGACCGCCTCCGGGACATTGAGCAGGAGTTCGATGATGCCCTGGGACGGGACATCCAAAAGTGAGCCGTCAGACTAGCCCGCTGCCCTTGTACATAGTTATGTAGGTAGTGTTAGGTTTCCTTTGTTTTTTTATTTATTTTGGACCTTTTGGACATTGGCCACATTTTTGTATATAGTTTATTTTATTAGTTAGTGTTGTTAGATAGGTTTCATTTCTTTTGTTGGGATAATGGACCCTGGCTTGTTCGTCTGTACATAGTTCACTGTTGGATTTTATTTTTCTTTCACAATTTACCCATGGAGCAATGGCTTTCAATTATTATTTCCCATTGGATTTTCTTTTGTGGACAGTGACTTTGGACACCATTACTTTGGATTATGATTTTTGGTTTTGCTTTTTTTCACGGACATGCTTCTTTTCATTTTTGTACATTCCCATTTCTGTTTCTTGTTTCCTTTAATACATATTTTTTTATCGAACTTCAATGTGTAGTATCATCTCATTGGTTTTATGCATATCATGATATGGGTTTTGAGATTCACTGACACCCATTGGGTGTATGTGAGGGACATGTGTTTGTTTCGAAACTTGCAATTGGTGTTCTGTCATGTAATTGCCATTTCTGAGTGGGTGGATGCAATACTCGGGTGGGTATTTTGCATTTGGAGGCTGACCATAGGGACCAGGGATCTAGATTGTGATGACATGTTGGCTGGGGGACATGAGTTGGGGCCTGCTGGCAGGTGCCCCACAGTGTTGGGGGGTGGGGGTGGTGGGGAACATGAGTTGGACATGGGTGGGGGCCTGCTGGCAGGTGCCCCACAGTGCTGGGGGGTGGGGGTGGTGGGGAACATGAGTTGGACATGGGTTGGGGCCTGCTGGCAGGTGCCCCACAGTGCTGGGGGGTGGGGGTGGTGGGGAACATGAGTTGGACATGGGTGGGGGCCTGCTGGCAGGTGCCCCACAGTGCTGGGGGTGGGGGTGGTGGGGAACATGAGTTGGACATGGGTGGGGGCCTGCTGGCAGGTGCCCCACAGTGCTGGGGGGTGGGGGTGGTGGGGAACATGAGTTGGACATGGGTGGGGGCCTGCTGGCAGGTGCCCCACAGTGCTGGGGGGTGGGGGTGGTGGGGACATGAGTTGGACATGGGTGGGGGCCTGCTGGTAGGTGCCCCACAGGGCTGGGGGGTGGGGGTGCAAGGGGACATGAGTTGGTGATCATTAGTGCAAGGAGACATGTGCCTTTGCTGGGGGGCATGCCCATGTTGGGTGGGCTGTCTGTGGGACATGACCAGGGATGCAGGGTAGTCCCCTGTGGTGTGGGCTGCCTGCAGGGGCCGTGGAGGTGTACAGGGAACACCTGGGAGGACCCACACTGCCAAATCACATGTAGGACTCCCCGGCACCCCTGAAATACACGTACCCTGCTGAAATCGCGTGTGAAACTTCCCGCGCACCCCTGAAATACCCGCACGCAGCCCAATCGCGTGTGAAACTTCTCGCGCACCCCTGAAATACCCGCACGCAGCCCAATCGCGTGTGGAACTTCTCGCGCACCTCGAAAATACACGCGCCCAGGCCAATCGCGTGTGAAACTTCCCGCGCACCCCTGAAATATCCGCACGCAGCCCAATCGCGTGTGAAACTTCTCGCGCACCTCTGAAATACACGCGCCCAGGCCAATCGCGTGTGAAACTTCCCGCGCACCCCTGAAATACCCGCACGCAGCCCAATCGCGTGTGAAACTTCTCGCGCACCTCTGAAATACACGCACACGCTCCCCCAGGCCAATCGTGTGTGGAACTTCTCGCGCACACCTGAAATACACGAGCCCAGGCCAATCGCGTGTGGAACTTCTCGCGCACCTCTGAAATACACGCGCCCAGGCCAATTGCGTGTGGAACTTTCCGCGCACCTCTGAAATACACGCACACGCTCCCGCAGGCCAATCGTGTGTGGAACTTCTCGCGCACCTCGGAAATACACATGCCCAGGCCAATCGCGTGTTGAACTTCTCGCGCACCCCTGAGATACATGCGCCCAGGCCAATCGCGTGTGGAACTTCTCGCGCACCTCTGAAATACACGCACACGCTCCCCCAGGCCAATCGCGTGTGGAACTTCTCGCGCACCTCTGAAATACACGCACACGCTCCCCCAGGCCAATCGCGTGTGGAACTTCTCGCACACCCCTGAAATACACGCGCCCAGGCCAATCGCGTGTGGGACTTCTCGCGCACCCCTGAAATACACGCACCCAGGCCAATCGCATGTGGAACTTCTCGCGCACCTCGGAAATACACGCGCCAGGCCATTCGCGTGTGGAACTTCTCGCGCACCCCTGAGATACACGCGCCCAGGCCAATCGCGTGTGGAACTTCTCGCGCACCTCTGAAATACACGCACACGCTCCCCCAGGCAAATCGCGTGTGGAACTTCTCGCACACCCCTGAAATACACGCGCCCAGGCCAATCGCGTGTGGGACTTCTCGCGCACCCCTGAAATACACACACCCAGGCCATTCGCGTGTAGAACTTCTCGCGCACCCCTGAAATACACGCACATGCTCCCCCAGGCCCGATCGCATGTGAATCTTCTCGCGCACGCGTGTTCCCGACACCCGTAATACGCGTTCCCCGCTTTGCGTTTGCTGTTTGCCAGTCCGGTAAACTGGTTCAGTGTTGGCGCAGCCCTTTGCGATGGTTTTGCGATCTTGATGGCTTTTCCTTGCGCGAGGGCGTTCTTGGGGGCGTAACTGGCGCTGCTGCAGGGTCGCTGCGCCACGTCTGCTTTTGGAGGCGAGAATCCATGAATACGCTGTGCGCGGAAATTGATTTTATCGCACGCGGCTGGCGCAGACATTCGCACGGGCACGCTGTGCGCCAGCCGCGTGCGACACTTTTGTGAGGAATTACATGAATCGGCCTGAAAGAGTGCAACCTAACAGAGAAAGATAACTGTGAACTACAGACCATAGCTGTCCTTAGGATAGACATTGTACAAGAAAGCCCATACCAGGAAAAGGTGAACTAAAATAATTCTGAAAGCCAAAGCCCCAGAGGAGAAGGCTCTATACGCAAAGAGTGCAACCTAACAGAGAGAGATAACTGTGAACTACAGACCATAGAGGTCCTTAGGATAAACATTGTACAAGAAAGCCCACACCAGGAAAAGGTGAGCTAAAATAATTCTGAAAGCCAAAGCCCCAGAGGAGAAGGCACTATACAAGAATGTTCAGAACTCCTAAAAATATGTGACGGATTCAGACAAGGACAAGGAAAACCCATACTAAAGAGGCAAGAAAGACTGCTACTTACAGGAACTGATGCAAAGGATATTGAGAGACTGTTTAAAAATTGCATATTAACTCTACCCGCCAACTGGCCTGCATGCTGACCAACCCAACACCGCAAGACGCCAACCCCCGTGCGGTCAAAGGAAGAGTACAGTGGGTGGGATCACCTAAAGACAATAATATTCACCCCATACCTAAACTACACAGCTGAGAAGCCAAAAGAGCGGCTGGCCCACACAGCACACTGCCACGAGGCGCTAAAACCCACCCCCCAAGCTCCCCTGGAACACCCAGCGTAAGGCGATATTTTAAAGCAAGCCCAGCCTGTAAACTCTTGAAACATTACGCCCGTAAAGCTGAAGGTACCTGGCGTCATTGGCTCTGATTTGGGTCGAAATTGGACCAAGTTAACGAAGCCGACAAAACTGCCTCCTCCCCCGCCTGTGCGAAGGCCTTGGTGGCAGAACGCGGTGTTTGCTCTGCAACGCCTGAGGGCGCCCCAAGCTGCGGGAGAGGGCTGTGGTGAGGGCCGATCGGAAAAGGAACCCAAAACAAAACCGGAGCCGCTTCACGCGGACTACATTGACCATACGCACGGATCCAGAGACAGTGCTCCCTCCGTCCACGGTGCTTGGGGGCTCCATGTGCCCGGTGGCGACCTGGTGCTAGTTCTACCACCTCCGGTCTAGTCTCCGACTCCCTCAGAGCCCTTGAACGACCTCATAATCACCCTGCAGCGAGGCTGCACAAAACAGGCCAAAGAGGCATCACGCGGCCGACCTCAAAGCCTCCTGCACTCTGTGTACAGCAACCCCTATACTCTAACCTACATCCGGGCAGACCCGTCGAGCGCTAGCGGACAGAGGGGTTTCCGTGGGGGTGAGCTCCAGCAGCAACGCAGCGCCAGGAACAATTGGTAAGACGCGCGCAAGGGTTTGGCCACGCTCCAACGGCCGTTACGGTGCAGCCACACATCCACGTAAAATCACAGAAATTGTGCTACTAATCTAGTGACTGCACTCCGACTCTCAGAGACACTGCAGTTGGAGCTGTGTCGGGCAGGGTACTCGCCCTCAATGAAGCAGTAGTCTCTTGGTGCAAACAATTAGAAATACCTGCGAGGCCCTTCTACCCACGCGACTAGCTGAAGTTCGGCAGCGGCAGCCCAGTCTGGCCCCTGAGAGGGTTCACTGTCTCTCAAACTCCTGTAGAGACACAAGCTCTTAGTTACATTATTAGGGAAAGTCGCAAGCATATGGCAAGAAGAGATGGCAATACGGCTGCAACACTGCTGAAGGGCATGAATAAGGCCTCTAACAATAATACACACACTTATTAGCAAACGTTCTGGGCCCAATATCACACAAGAGGCCAGTTAAGGGCTACAGCAGACCAAAAGGAGCTAACAATTCTGGTCCCAACCAACCACTACTCCAGTAGCAGTTGCGACCTCTGCACTGAAACGCCTATACCTGTCAGCCAACGGCCCACACATCAGAGCCCCGGAGGGTTTCGTGCCATCATATAGTAAGTGGAGTCCCCCCTTTGAGCAATTTCTAAACAGGAGCTGACTGAAGGGAATCTGGGCCTACTGAACTAGAGTGGTGGGGACTGTTCACACAGAGGGGCGCAGACGGCGCGGGTGCGCCCACCCCAGCGGTCTTGTGCCTACTAGTGGTGCTACATTCACATGAAGATCTGATCCGGTCCCAACCTAGTGGGTCACCAGCCTCAAACTATTTTGCCAGACATAACAGAAGACCCAGATCAGCCAACTTAATAAGAACAGCAAATAATCCTCCCCAGTCCTTCTTCTACCAGAGGGGCCAGCATCAGAGGTCTGCCCCACTGTACTATTGACTAGTTGACATAAGTGGCAAGTATCAGTGCGAGGGCTCCCCTACCTCCGGCGTCTACCGTGTGCGCTGGGTGCGAGCGGTCTGAACGCACGGGCAGAGGGAAGCTCCCTACAAGGATTGCGGACCACACATGAGGTAGGCAAGTTGGGGCAAACACAGGCTCGGATGCCCTCACAGGCTTAGTATTGAGATAAACCTGGGGCCCTGCCACGTAACAGACACATACATTAAGCTGACGCACGGTGGGCACGGGTCATAAATACCCCTCTGGAGCTACCACAAGATTTGTAAACAAGCGCAACCTCAAGGCGCCCTAAAGATCCAGAGAGCGCGACAAAAGAAATCAAGAACAACCAAGAAGCACGTTGCTGGCCTAAGGGCTCTAAGCGGTGAAGGAAGCATACACACTGGTCAAGGAGTTAACCTCAGGGCTTCCGAGAAGCACTTTCTGCTCCCAAAGGAGCAACTCTGATGCCAGGGGTTAGGGGAAGGTCCGGACAGTCAAAACCGAGAACCCAGACAAAAACTCAAGTGGGCCAAATTGAAAAGTGCTGGGGTCAGAGTCGGCGAGCGGAGAACGATTCACCCCCTCCTCCGCTGGAAAGTCCTACCCACACAGTGGAAACATCACCAAACACAATGACGTCAGATAAAGAGGAACTCCTGAATTGTCTAAAGGGGATGGAAGCCAGACTCACAAATTCATTCCACAACCAGCTGGAACAGATGAAGGAGGAATTGAAATCTTCCCTCCAGGAGGTAAACAGAGAAATGGCGGACCTGGGAGGCAGAATAGATATAGTCGAAAATGGCTTATCAAATGTAGCAGAAGAATCTAACCAGAACAGTGTCCTCCTGGAACAGCTGGCCAATGCAACAACCAACTTGGAACTTCAGGCAGAAGACCTTGAAAACCGCTCAAGAAGATCTAACATCAGAAATAAAGGCCTCACTGAAACGATCCAGTACCGTGACCTTAAGGACACGATGCAACAATATTTCAGTAGCTTGCCTCCGGAAACACAGCCAGACCAAATTGGGTTTGATCGTATACACAGAGTTGGCCAAAAACGGAATGACCCTGGATCAAGACCTAGAGATGTTCTAATAGCAGTAACGTCCTACTGTCAGAAAGAAGACATCCTGAGAGCAGCAAGATTCCACAATGACCTCACAATCAACGGCTCTCACATCCAACTATACCAAGACCTAGCGCTCAGTATGCTCCCCAAGAGAAGACTGATGTACCCAATTACAAAAGTACCCCAAGCAAAGCAGATACGATACAGATGGACGCACCCTTTCGGCCTCTCCTTTACGTGGGAGGGCAAACAGCAGAAAATCACTACCTGCAAGGAGGGCTGTGCAATCCTTCAGCTAAAAGAAGTTCAGGAGCTGATTAGGACCACGTCCTAATCCCCCAGACACCGCGGGTAAACCGTGGGAATGGTCAATCGAGAAAAAGCATCAGTCAAAGAAAACAGAGAAGTCGAGGGTTCCGCAACAGAGCCAGGAATAACAAGAGACGGAAGAACACTTGGGGAATTAACTAACCACTGACTGTACAACTGTAGAACAATGATGGAAGACTACAATACATCGAAACATACAAAACCTACATGGAGGGGAAAGAACAGCACATCTGAGAAGTGGGGAGGGAGAGCTGGAGGGATGCTGGAAGAGCAAAAGGAATCAAGGGGCACATCGACAGAACAAGCTAGAGACCTAGGGCACCAAAAAGGTAAACGTGGAAGTCACTGGTACACTTCAGTCCCAGCGTGTAACAACGCAACTTCTCCTACGCACAAATGGCTGAGTCAAGGGTAACATCTCTGAACATACAGGGCCTGAACTCGCCAATAAAACAACGGGTGAAACTAGACAGGCTGAAAACAATGCAGACGGCGATTGGGCTCCTACAGGAGACACACCTCCTTCCCAAAGACGAGAAGAGAATGACTAATCGGAACTTTCCACAACAATTTTTCACTTCAAGTGGAGAGAAAAAAAGGGGAGTAGCTATACTAATCGGTAGGGCTCTAGACTTCAAAAAACTACAAACTCGCAAAGACAAAGAGGGCAGGTACTTGGGGCTCAAAGGGCTGATAAAGGGGAAATTGTACACAATCTTATCAATTTACTCTCCAAACAGTCGCCAAGATGTGTTCATAACGGATTTGCTGTGCAAACTGGGCAGCTGGTGCGAGAGTCAACTGATAGTAGGTGGGGTCTTCAATTATGTTATGGACCCAATGCTGGACAAAACACTCCCCACAGCTACTGACCAGAAAAACAGACAAGCCCTGGGCCGATTCTTCAGAGAATTAGGAGTAATTGAAACCTGGCGATTCTTCCACGGAGACAGGAGAGAGTACACCCACTACTCAGCCGTCCACCTCGGATACTCCAGGATAGACATGATCTTAGTATCCACAACATTAGTCCCGTAGAAAGTAGAAATAGGAGTGGAATATCACTCAGACCACGCACCAGTGATGGTGGGTGTTGATTGGGGGGTGGAAGGGAATAGAGCAAAACCACCCTGGAGATTGAACAAAATCCTTCTGAAGGACATAGCATTAAGGACCCATATGGAGACCACCATCAACAACTACTTCAAAGAAAACGATAACGGCCTGGGGGGTAATATGGGACGCAGGAAAGACAGTGATCAGGGGAGAATTTATGTCACAAGCAGCGGCATACTACCGTGAAAGAACATTAGTGACAAACCAACTAGAAAAAGAGGTGAAAGCTGCAGAAGCTCAACACAACGCCCAGGGCTCGAGGAAATCCCTAAGAGCGTTTCAGAAAATCAGAGCTCAACTGGAGAACCACACGGCGGATCGGATTGCCCAGACGCTGCTACAAACAAAACAATCCTATTATATCCATGAGGGCAAGGCTAATCGGTTCCTGGCAGCGAAACTGAGAAAGCAAAAAACCCGGAACTACATAGTGCAACTAAATGACGCCTATGGAAAACCCCACACAGCAGAGCTTGACAAAAAAGAAATAATGAAGCGATTTCATGAGGAACTTTTAAATAGTGAGAACCTAGACCCACAACACCAACTCACCTATATCAATACTCTCCAGCTGCCCCAAATTGCAGAGAAAGACATAACCAAGCTTGGGAATCCAATTACGGCACAAGAGATCAGCAATGCCATCTCAGCACTGCCAGCAAATAAGACTCCAGGTCCAGATGGCTTTGGCAACGGCTACTACAAGACATTCCGCACACAATTGCTAGACCCGTTGACAAAACTATTCAATACAATCAGAGAAGAGGGGAAGGTCACGCGTGATATGGGGAGATCTATAACTATACTACCCCTGAAGCCAGGTAAAGATCCCAACAATTGTGCGAGCTATCGGCCTATAGCATTGCTGAACACTGACGCAAAAATCTATACGAAAATTCTAGCAACCTGTCTAATGAAAATTCTGCCAAGCATAATACACGATGACCAAGCAGGGTTCATCACTGATCGGCACACACAAGACCACGTCGGAAGGGCAGTAGACGTCATAGCTGCCGGGCGACAAACACAATAGTAATTTGCAGTGGCAGCTCTGGACGCCACCCAGGCCTTTGACAGCATGGACTGGTGCTATATGAGATTGATCTTAGAGCGCTACGGCTGTGGCCTAGAATTTACTAAAATGATGCTTGTCAATTACCAACATCCGTCGACAAGCTTCAGGATCAATGGACAGAGTACCGAGTTTGTGAAGATCAGAAGGGGCACTTGACAGGGCTGCCCCTCTCCCCTCTGATTTTTGCGATGGCAATGGAGCCATGCGCAATGCAGTTCCGACAGGATGCCAGCATCAGAGGAGTTACAATTGGCCAGGAAACCCACAAAATAGCCCTGTATGCGGATGACATTATGCACTTCATGGGAGACCCGAAAAATACAATGCCCAGAGCGATGGCTCAGCTGGAAGAATTCAGACAGGTCTCAGGGTTCTCTATAAATTTCTCCAAATCAAAAGCCATGAACATAACAGCAAGGAGAGAAGAGACCAAAACATTGGAGAGGACATTCCCGATGAGCTGGGTGGAAAGAAAACTGGAATACTTAGTTAGAGAATCACACAAGCCATATCAGACAAACATAATATAATATATGAGCAGGTGGGACTCTCAGGAGCTGTCCTGGTTTTCCCGCATTACAGCTGTCAAAATGACTAGTCTCCCCTGTCTCCTTTATGTAATAAGTTCACTATTAGTGCCATACCACCAGCCAAGGTCCGAGAGTTGCAAAATGCGATATTCAAATTCATATGGCATAGTAAGAAACCCAGGATCCAGAAACGAATCCTAATGCGCTCCCCCCTCCTCGGCGGCCTGGGAGTCCCAGAAATGGACAGATACATTTTGGCAGCACAACTAGCACAAATGCTGAGGTGGGCAAAACCAGAGGACCATAAAGGATGGTGTAGAATCGAACAAACAGCCTCATCGGCTCCCCTAATCGCCCTGTTGAGCCTGAGAAAAGAAAACCGAGACAGCAGAGGTGCTCTACTGGAAATGACGAAATGGTCACTTCAAACCTGGGACAAAGCCCAGAAAAAGAAACACATTCCGAGCGGAATGGAACCATATACCCCACTGATGCACAACCCAGATTTCACACCGGGTCTTCAGCGAGGGTATTGGGCGGGTTGGTCAGGGGCTGAAACTATGTACCTGAAAGACATGTACAAAGACGGCTCCCCATTGCTCTTCACAGACTGCCAGCAGAAATTCAATATAGGAGAAAATGAACGCTATAGATATGCACAAATAAGGCACTGGATTACCCATCCAACGGTGAAGAGAGCAGGCATGAGAATGCCATCAGGCCTAGAACTATTGCTGCAGGAAGGCAACACGGCGAATGGGATCTCCAGACTCTACAAACTGCTCTCCAATGACCAGCCGACCGTCAATCTCACATACAAAATGAACTGGGAAAGAGACATGCAAGAGTCACTAACAGAGGAGGAATGGTACCAAATATGGGCACGTGCACACAGGACCTCCAGATGCACCACAATAAAGGAATCCGCTTACAAACTATGCCTCAGATGGTATATGTCCCCGAACTGCATTCATAAAATCACAAAGTCATATTCACCAAATTGCTGGAGGAACTGTGGAGAGAAGGGAGACATATTCCATATGTGGTGGACATGCCCTAAAGCGGTCACCTACTGGAAGGAAATACTAAGCCACATAAAGGACATTTCAGGGGTTGAACTGCCGAGATCCATGAAGACAATTCTCTTAGGAGTCCCTATAGAAGGGAAATATGCAATGTCAGGATCGACAGCCAAGCTTATTACTCACCTACTATCAGCAGCAAGAATGACCCTTGCACAAAATTGGAAAAACAAAGAGAGCCCAATCTCAGCATGGTGGTGGATTAAGATCTGGGGAGTAATGGCTATGGAGAAGATATGCACCATCAGTACTGGTAAATATCTAAGATTCTTAACTACCTGGAACCCATTCCATGAACATGTACGGGACAGAGAAGCTCTTTTCTTCAAACCCTGCCTACTCCGGAGCACGCATGTAATCTGAACTCTCCCGGACATAAAGACATTGAGACACTAACGTCAGGAACAGATTCTAAATAGTCTGAACTCTAAAGTGTAAAATACTGCTAAAAGTTGTGGGGGGAGAGGGATTTATAGGGGGTGAGGGGATAAAAAGAAAGGGTGAATGGGGGAGAGGGGAATCGAAAACTGAAAATCCTTGAAGGTAATGCGAACTCTTACAAACTATAAGACATGAACATAAGTAAAATGCAGTACCTAAGGGATTATTGTTGGCAAATGTTATGTTGTAACTACCTGTATGCCTTCGAACCAAAAATAAACATGGTTAAAAAAAAATAATTGCATATTAACAAAAACCATAAAAGAAGGGGAGACAAGTGCAAAAAGCACAATCATCAGGAGAAGGGAGTCATTATCCTGGCCTTAGTTTATTAAACAGGTGGTAGGGTCAGTTAGGCTTAGTTTTGGACAGCTGACGTATTCCTTTTGGACATTCACTGACGACTGCAAGGGTGCAGCAGGAGGAGACTGACACACATGTGGCATGGTAATTGCTATAGGCTTTTATTAGTCAAGAAAATAAAGCAAACACCTAACTTTCCCTACTTCTAGGATGGGTTTCTCTTCCTCAACTAAAGACTATAGGGGTCTGTCAGAATGTCCTTGTAAACTAAAGGGTCCACCGTCATGTGTCAAAATCTCTAATTCTGTCCCTTACACTTAAAACTAAACTAGAACGTTGCGTCAATGTTTTTGGTCCAGGAGAATGACTCCCTTCTCCTGGACTAGGTGGCACAGTTCTGGTTGCAAGTTCTTAAACAGGGGAAGGACTCCCTTCCCCTGGTCCCAATACTTCACAAATAAAGGACTGCTAATCCTATAAGACTCTATATCCTAATGTTCACTGGTTCTTGACTCTAGGGGGAATGACTCCATTCCCCTGGATCATTTGTTCTCAACACAGTACTTGTCTTGCCAGGGGGAATTACTCCATCCACTTGGTCTCTTGGTTTTGATCCTTCTGGCTTTACTGTTTCACATACAAAACCAGGGGTAATAACTCCCTTCCCCTCGTCTAAGGTTTCCATGTTCAACTTTCTTAATGGTCAAGAGAATAACTCCCTCCTATTGACTGTGACCTTTTTTTGTTCCTTTGTGATTATAACAAATACAAAAATAGAGGTATTTTATAACGAAACATTTACAACGAAAACATACTGATTTTGTTTTTCATTTTATTATTTGGGGATCCTAGAACCTCCTTGGATAGCTAATGGCCTCTTCTTGACCACTTGGATGAGGAAGATGGCTTTGATCTTTCTCTTGGGTTCTCCTTTTTGAGCTGGGGGTCCCAATATTACTCCTAGTATCTCTGATTATGTGTGACCTTCTCTTCTTGCCCAAGTAATGAGAATTCTTGCCTCTGATATCCTCTTTTGTTTGCCACAACCATGCGCTGTTCCCAGTAGCCTGCCTGGCAACCCTTGTAACTTACGTACTTGTTCTGGCGGGCTCCAGCCTGTTTCGGGTTCTGCTTCAAGCTTCTCATTGCTCCTGTGATCTTCCTCTGCTTTGCAGTGGCTCTGCAGTCTCTGGTCCCTCACAGTACTTAAGTTCTCGCCTGACCGCGTGGGACGCCTCGTTTGCGGAACTGGACTACACAGTACTCATGTTCTCGCCTGACCGCATGGGACGCCTCCTTTGCGGAACTGGACTACTGCTTCACCAGCTCTCGGGTAAGTGCTTCAGTGTCTGACCGTTCTGGAGCTGTCATGATCCCAGCACAGAAATACAGATCCCATTCAGCAATACGTGAGAGTCAGGGAACATCATTTCTATCAGTGTGTAAACAGTGGCTTCAAGCCTGGCGCAAGAGGCTTTGCCTCAATCTTAGCATTGTACCCATAATCTCATTACACTTACATTATCTTCTCTATCTTCAACATGGCCACCGCTAATCCCATAAAGTAACTCACAGTGCATTCTACACCTGCAGCGGAGGGAGCTACGTAAGCCCCCACCTCCGCCGAAGCTCTCGCTTCGCGTCTTCTCCACTGACAGCCGGTTACGCTTCCAGCGATCTCCTGACAGAACCTGTCAACAGAAGAAAATGATTCAAAGATATTAGTTCCATAGCAAAATCAACAGAAATACTGTTAAGACTTACCGAACCAAAGGTTTCCATGAATTTTCCGCAGTCCGCAGTAATATTCGAAGTCTACGCATCTCCTGTCAGAAGCTCCGTCGCAGCCGCATCATTTCTTCCCTCAGCAGCCTTTGTCCGCGGTCGCAGCGTATTCTTCCAAAAGTTTCCACAGCAGTTCCCCGCATTGTCCAAAGGTAATTTCTCCACAGTTTCTCCGAAGACCTGCAAAACAAAGGTATTTAATGAATGAATGAACTTGTTAAAAGAAAAGAAAGAAAGAAGTTTCATACAAGCTTACCTGAAGTATCAACAAGGCTTTTTCTTCGCTTATTTTTACCTCGCTTGTTTCAGAAGGCAGCTAATACTCTGTTTGTTTTTATTTTATTTATTTTTATTTATTTAACATTTATAAAGCGCTCACACAGCCCGCAGGCATCGAGGCGCTGTTACAGGAATTGTTTGTTTTTCTTAGTTGTGTAATTGTGTTTTTTTTGTCTTAGTTACGTATTTATAACGCGCTTAAACACCCAGAGGTTTCTAAGCGCGGACCCGGGGATCGAACCTGTTGTTCCTTCGTGTCGTCTTGCTTCCAAGACGCGCACGCTGCCGCTGAGCTATCCTCCCGGGACGACAAACTGACCTAATTTAATATTCCCTTAAAAACGAGTATAACTGCAGCCTTAACACAGCCTAAACCCTTGTTAGGTAACCACAAACCTGCAGAGGATAAAAGTGAATTTTAGCAAGAGAGATCTCTCCAACGTAGGGACCATTTCGAATTTGATGAACTATAAAGAATTATTATTCTTACCAAGAGACTTTCCCTTGATACAAAAAAAAGGACACTACAGATAATTGTTGTGTCCACAGAACTAGTGCCCAGACCACAGGTCCTCAGCTGAAAAGGCATTACGCTCCCGCAGGGACTTAAGGTAAGCGTTACAGCAGCCTTGTCTCTTTTTATGTCGGTTGTTGCAGCACTTTTCCAAGGCTGACTACAATGCTTCCCTATTTTCCACAGGGCATTCTTCATGGTTCCACACCTTCTCCTTGTCTCAGTACTTATCACATAAGTCTGCCTTGGATAGTCCAAGCTTTCTTCCTTTCAGTAGGTATCAGATTTATGGTTTGTTAGGCAGAATCCAGGCCAGTTCCCTTAGGGAGGACTACCCCAGATTAGGACTACAGGTGAGAGTAATAAATCCCTTTTGGTATCAGTCTGTACCACAAAGATTTAGTTGGTAGCTGTGGCTGAGCAGTCAGACTTATCTCAAGAGGGAGATGAGCAGTATTCAGGGTTGACACAATATGTAGTACAGTACAAGGGAGCAAGGAAACACTGACCAAAGTTTTGTATTAAAAAGAGAATATATATTTATTTTATACACTTCTAAGTCAACACATAGATCACAGTTAATAAAGTAAGTTAAGTTTAGTCAAAAGAAAAGCACATACAACTCCCTATTCAATTTTAGACAAGTTTGCGGTATAGTGAAAACTGAGCAAAACGGCACAGTGAAAACCTACTACAAATGGCACTCTACCAATTCAACGAAAGGGAGGGAAAGTACAAGTTAAACCGAAATATCTTCAGATACCCCCTAGCAACTCTTCCCTGAAGTTTTGTGAACAAGTAATGCACAGTAACACTTTAACCAAAAGACAAGTGAATGAAAACTGAGCAAAATGGCACTCCACAAGTTAAAACAGTAGGAAGGAAGAGGGGTTTAGAAGATTTAGGTGCATCAACACATTTCTTATTGAAAACTAATCTAGTGAGAGCAGATCTAACAAATCAGCCAGAGTCAATAGGCCTGAGTCAGAGTCAGTGGTACAGGACCAAGAGTTTAGAAGCAAAAATGTTCTTGTAGCTGCAGTCAAGTCTTCAGTAGAAAACTTTTGAAGAGGTAGATGCAAGGCGAAATACAATGTTAAGAGAGAGGGTGGCCGACCCCACAAGTAGTTAAAGGATTTAAAACACCTTTAGGGCTACTAGGGAGAAAGGGCGGCCTGGTGAAACAATGTACCTTAAACGTGGAGAAGTGGCTCCTGCGGTGGCGGTTGTTCCTGGTAGTTCCTGCAGGTCGAGGGGTCCAACAGAGGAAGAGAGGCTCTCGTCGTGGAGGAAGGTTTGAGTCGCTGCACTACCCAGGGATGAAACCAGCCACGGTGCTGCCAAACGAAGTTTACAAGGTACGCTCCTTTTAATCGCGGTCCGGGTCGATAGCTGCCTGGCTATCCGGTCTTCAAGTGCGGGGCACTGTCGAGTCGACCAAGGCAGGTCCGAGGATGCGATAGGTGAACTGGTTAACCCCACCAGCTCAAGGGAAGGAGGCTCCTCCGCTGAAGATCTCCTCTCGTCGTGTGGAAGAAAAGTGGTGAGACGATCCGGCAGGGCTTCACCGGTGGTGTCGATGCTGAAGATGTCTCTGGCTTCTCTTCCCTTCGGTTCCATTGTTCCAGTGGCGACATCTTGCTCTTCCAGTCCTCAGGACCCTGCTTTTATGCAGAAAGAGACACATTCATACAGCCTACCTGTCACTCACACAGAGGAGTGGTCATCTTGGCGGATGACCCTCCGGCCTATCAGGTTAGAGTGCGACCTGAGTTGCTGTAGCAACTCTGTCCAGGGGTTCTACTCCCCCTCCCAAACAACAGACCCACCCCAGACTCAGTGGCGCCAAAAGGAGGGCTTCTTGGCAGAAGCCCGCCAAAAGACCGAACAAAGGATCCCGACCTGGGTTAGGAAAATGGAGTAAGACTCGAGAAAGAAGTTTTATCAAAGTTCTGGCAAATAAAACCTACCGGAGTAAAGTTAATACAAAATAGACCGGCGGTATGTTAGAGGCTGTCAGTAAAAGTGGTAGCCTCGAACAATGGGAAAATCCCATAGAGAAATATTTGCGGTTGAATATAAAAGGTAGCAACCACTAAAAGGTAGCAACCACTGCCACCAGCCATAAACTTTGTAGAGGGGGACTTTAAGGTACCCTCTCGAAAATGAACATAGGGAAAAAACTATTAACCCCTTCCAGTACGTCCATATTAAGATGGGGTGTACTGGTTAAGTTCATAAAAATCGACTAGTAAAGTCAATGGGGACTTTACATGCCCTGCGAGACAGTAGTCAGTCCCAGGGTATGGAGTCTATGTTTGGGGGTCGCTACGACACCCCTGTGTCACGGCACGGAGGGTGCTGTGTGACACATGTGCATAAAGATGGTTCCTATGGGTGAGAGAAAAGATCCCATAGGCATTAAACACAAAAATAGCCTAGAACACACATAGCAAAAATGCCTAAGAGTGGGAAAAAGAGTCTCACCCTTAGCAGGTAGAAAGAAACAAACCCTTCAAATCCAGCAAAGCTGCTGGGCGACTCTATAGGTAAGGGAAATTAGCCATGAAATGAGAATTCTCCCTAACATGGCCCTAAATATATGCATGTTTGTATGGCCTTACATATATACATGGGTTTTTTAGGTATGGTATCGGGGGTGTACAATGTAGGTGGGGTTGTGAGTGGTGATGATTTGAGGTGGTTATACTGAATTCTCCCTCAATGTTCATCCTTATCCCCAGAGGGGGAGTCTCTCCCTATGAGATCCTCCTGCTGTGCACCAGCCCCAGGGGGAAGATCGGGTAGTAGCATCACCCCCTGGCCTCATGGGAAGGGGCTCCCCCTTTGGGAGAAGTGACGATATCTCAGGATTTGTCACACGACTGACGAGCACCGTAGTTAGTAATGTAGGTACGGATCACTGCATAGTGATAGGGAAAGATAGACCTTATTCTTATTCTTCAATAAAAATATGATGAAAATTTCCTCTGAGTGTCTTCTTCTGACCCACCACATGTGATGTGAGAAGTGGGATGTATACCAACTGATAAAAGTTGCGGACTCGTACTATTCACTAAATTGAGTCTCAAGGCCAAGCTCCCACAGTAACCACAGCTGAATCCATAGGATTTGACCTATAAAGTACTGAAGAAATTGTGATACCACTGAAATTGTGATACTACTAGGCGAGACACCTAATCCGCACTTTGCTGATCTTAGCACCTCCCCAAGGACCCTATTTTCGACTAGCCTCCAAATCCGGTTTAACTTGGAGATATGGGTTGGATGTTATGTTGGGAGTTATCGATCCCGTCTTCTGCAGGGATATCAAAGTTCCCCTACACAATCATGGAAATAACCCATATACCATAAAACAGGGGGAGAAGGTGGCCCAAGGGTTCCTTGAAAAGACATTATTCCCAGTACCACAATAGTTAATAAAGCAAACACAACAGGGAACCAAAGGTTTCAGGCAGACAGACCTTCCAATAGTAGAGGAAACTCCTGAAGAATTAGAAGAGGTTGCCCCCTTACCTGAACTCACTTTCGTCCAAAGGAACAACCTCATCCTCACGGAGGCCTTTAGTAAGGTCACCACTGAGGAAAATGGATTGAGTCAGGCCACTAACAACTTCTTTTTAAAAACAAAGGATTACTTTACTGGGGCGATGTAACCCACAAGGGAGTATGGCGAAAATAACTAGTTGTCCCACAAAGCCATAGTAGAATCGTCCTAGAATTAGCACACACCCATCTGACAGCTACCTATCAAGGAGTCAGGAAGACCCAAAGGGCCTGATCACGGGTATAGTGGCAATACCGCCAGGATACCGCCAGGGCAAATAGTGTTAGCGCTACTCGGAACCGGCACTATTTGCGCCGGATCAGGAGTAGTGGTGTAACGGTTATTGCCCATTCCCCATTGGACCCAATGGGGCTGGGGCGCTATTAACGCCGGCGCTAATAGCGCCGAAAATGCCTGTTCCGCTGGTGCATTTACCTCCATCTCCGAGCTGGAGGTAAATGTCGCCATACTCGGGATTAGGCGGACCCTTAAATGCAGCGGTAATAGCGTTACTGCTGCATTTAAGGGCTAAGGCCAAACTCATGATGAGGCCCAAAGTCAGATAACACCCAGGTTTTATTGGCCGGGAGTCTTTGCCGATATCAAGAATTGTGTACTTACCTGTGAGATCTGTCAGAAAATGACAAACACTCCAGTTCCGGCCCCCCTATTACAACCTTTACCCAACATTGAAGTCCCGTTTTCAAGGATAGCGGTGGACAAAGTGGGCCCTTTTTGAAACATCTAACCTAGGAAATCGCTACATACTGGTAATCATGGACAATGCCACTCGATATCCAGAAACCTTTCCCCTGCGCAATAACACAACACAACAAATATTAAAGCATCTATTGCCTTTCTTTTCGAGAGTAGGATTTCCAAAGGAGATCCTTACAGACCACGGCACCACCTTTATGTCTCATTTGATGCAGGAAGTAAAAGAAATGGTCAATATTAAAACTTTAAAAACCTTGGTATACCATCCACAAACCAACGGTTTGTTAGAGCATTTCAGTCCAGTATTACAAGGAATACTGCGCAAGTTGGTGGAAGCCGATGGGACGAACTGGGACGTTATGATACACTGGGCCTTATTTGCAGTTAGGAAGAGCCGCCAAGCTTCACTGGGATATTCCTGTTTGAACTACTCTATGGCAGGGAACCACAGGACATGCTAAAAGAAACATGGGAGGAAAGAGAGGAAGCCTTTTTACCAATTTGTCAGACTGCACAAACATTTAAATCTCATATGGCAGCAGTATGAAAAATTATGAAAAAACACTTGGGACACGCCAAGGAACAACAGCAGGCTGCATATGATAATATTCGCATAGTACCTCGTACCTTCATAGTTGGACGGTCAGACTTGGTTCTTTTACCTACTTTGGAAAACAAGGTAATTTCCTTAGTTGTATGGACCATATGCAATCTTGGAAAAGAAAGGTCCTTTGAATTATCTCAAATTTGCTCATAGATTGGAGAATAGACCATAGCCAAGATACCACCATTACTATGGCCGCTTTCCTTACTGACTCTGATAGGGAAAACACATTAGTTTCTTCTGACCTATCACCTTCCCAACAGACTAACATTAGTGACTTAATGGACCAGTTTCCAGAAATACTTCCTGAGCAACCAGGCAGGGTTGCTAATTTGTTTCATTTCATTATAACCCCAGGAGAGAAGACCATTAATGTAAAATCCTACTGAATCCCTGAAGCCCGGAAGAAAATAATTGAAAAAGAGGAAATGCTCCAGGCAAATAGCATATACGTCAGAAAGCTAAATTCAACAGCTGTATTTGATAATTACCCTATGCTGAGAATTGATGATCTAAATTAAATGTTGGGCCCAATCAATTAGATATCAACCCTATATCTAACCAAGGGAAACTGACAGGTCCCGTTGCATCCAGCCGACCGATAAAAAACAGCCTTTTCAACACCAGAAGGTCTGTTCCATTTTAAGGTTTTACCTTTTGGTCTTTGTGGGGCCCCAGCCACTTTTGAGAGGCTAATGGATAATTAAAGCCCTTCTGAGTGTTTTGCAGAGCCTATTTGGATGATTTTGTGATTCAAAGTGAAAGGTGGCCTGATCATCATCTGTACGAAATCACTCAGACCCTGAGAAAAGCTGACTTCACAGCCAACCCTCATCTCGCACAATCCACCGTAAGACACTCCAACTAACTCCTATCCCCAAGCCCAAGAGAGACCATTGTGACTTCCTGGGGTTAACTGGATATTGTAGAAGGTTCATTCATAATTACTCCACACAATCCATAACCTAACAGACAGATTAAAGAATGGCCAACCACTGAGGCTACTCTGGTATAAAAGGGATCAAGCTAGTTTCGATGGTCTGAAACATGTACTTTGCAATGAACCTGTCCTTAAGATGCCTGACTTCAATAAAGAGTTTCTGTTATAAACAGATGCATTTAAGGTGGATTTAGGCGCAGCTCTCTCACAAGAACACGGCGGCGTCGAAATCCTGTGTTATATATGAATTGAAAACGTTTTTCTAGAGAACAATCTTACGCTACTGTAGAAATGGAGGCTCTCGCCACAAAGTGGGCTGTCACACACTTAAGATATTACCTGACAGGCTGAAAATTTAGATTGATCACTCCCTGTTAATGTTGATGAGCTTACGAAAAGACATGAATGCCAGAGTAATGAGATGGTCATTGGATCTACAACCCTTTTGTTTTACTGTCGAACATCGAAAGGATCAAGAACAACGGAATGTTGACTTCTCAAGCTGTTTTCCTGTCAATCAAGAAAAGGAAGCCAGAGCCATAAAGGGGGAGGGTATGTGATGAATTGAGGGAATGTGTCCCTTCTCCCCAAAGGCGAGCCCCCACCGCACCCCCCAGCTCCCTGTGCGGCTTGGGAGATGAGCCTGCACTGCAACACCCTCTCTATGGTTCGAGGCAAGTGGACCTCACCGGAAGAGACTCCCCCTTTGGGGACAGGGACTCCCGTTCCCTCGAGGAACTCGCTAATGCCCTCCACATGATGGCATATTTAGGGCTATTTAATACACAAAATAATTACAAGTTTCCAAGACTGGGATGAAGAGAAAGTGAACTTATGCCGTTACCAGAAAGAAATAGGAAGAGGAGAGGGGTAGGAAGGCAGACCCCGACAGGGAAGGTCCTCTGTTAATAGAACACCTGAAGGAGGCAGAGCTGAATCAGACCACGAAGCCCGTGAAGTTTAGAACTGCTGCTTGCAGGAGAAGAAAGTGCTGGAAGCCCTGTGTATACGAGAAGCCAGAAGCCGAGACAGCTGGAGCAGAAAGCTTGCTGGTGGCGTGACCATGAAGTAATCATGGTGGTCAGGCTGCCCGTTCAACGACACTGACACCACCCCACAGTACAAGCAACGAACAGACCAGTTACCCATAGCAGTACCCAGAAGCCGAGAGAAACTCGCAAGAAACGGATGGTGCAGAAAGTGAACCGAGAAGCAAACGGAAGGAAGGAGAAGGTCCCCCACATCTACGGGCACCAGAGACGTTCCCCTGCAATACTGAATGTAACGGGAATACTGGGAAGTCAAAAGGGACTCATTATAGAATCAGAGGAACTCGTCCCAGTGCAAATGATGAAAGCATGAAAAACAAGTTGACTGACTTGAACTGTATTAATGTGATAAAGAGAAGCATAGAAACCTCAAAGAGTGGAAGAAATAGAATTGGAATATCACTAGTTCGGGATGAGAGAAAAATAATCCATTAACAAAGTAACAAATAGTGGAACATAACAAAGAGAGATAACTGTGAACTAAAGACCACAGAGGTCACTAGGGTAAACATTGTACAAGAAAGTCCATACCAGGAAAAGGTGAAATATCATTTTTTTGGAAAGCCAAAGCCCAGGAGGAGAAGGCACTATAGAAGAATATTCAGAACTCTCTAAAACAGAGCAAAGTATTCAGACAAGGACAAGGAAAACCAATACTAAAGAGGAGAGAAAAGATTGCTAGTCCCATAAGGGAGTTACAGGAACTGATACAAAAGATAACAAGAGACTATTTAAAAATGGAATTCTAAGTCACCCCCGCAGTTGTGGGGCTTCAGCCGGTTGATGTGGAAGATCTGATGCGTCTGCCTCCAGGCCTTGGTATCAATGAGGTAGTTAACCTCCCTTATTTTTTTCTAGCACTGCATAAGTCCCTGTCTGTTTGTCATGAATGGCACTGGGCTTAGCATGGTTCCATCTGGCCAGGAGTGTACTCAATCATAGATGCCTTTTGGTCATGCCATTGCTTCAGGAGCTCCATGCTAGCTAAGTTCTGGGTGCTCTGTTCTCTGTCTTTGGCCTTCCGGGACCAGAGGCCAAAGACATTGGGCCTCATTATGAGGTTGGCGATAACCCGCCGCTGCTACCAGCGGGTATCCGCCGACCTCGAAACACTGAATCCGCCACCTGACTTCCCGGTGCCACTGGAACATTACAGGTCCTGGCGGAGTGAGAATTCAGGCGGGTATTTGGGAAGTCCCCATTCCTGTGGAGTCCAATAGGACTCCACAGGAATGGGGACGCAGAAGCACCGGCACTGTTGCTAACGGTGCCGGTGCTTCCATGACAACTCTCGCCTACTGCGGCTGTTGCGCCCGGCAGGGTCAGACCTGCAGGGTACGGCGGCCCCGGTAGGCAGACTTGTAGTGTGAAGATCCAGATAGAAGCTTGCCGGTAAGCTTACCGGCTCTCTCGTTTCCGGACTGCCACACTCGTAATGAGGCCCAGTGTCCACTATGTTGTGGAAAGGAGTTTGGAGATTGCTTTCCCATCCTTTCTGCACCAGACATAGCATACTCCTAACAGGGTGCTCAAATGGACTCCCCAACACTACTCTGTGGGACCTCGCTGTAAGAGAACAGCAAGCATGGCAGGGGAATATCCCACTTTCTCCTCAGGTGCTGTTCAAAGCCACCTATCATCCCCTTCAGTCATCCCACATGAACGCAGATAAGAAGTTAGCTCTCCTGTTGGAAATTACTTCTTTGGAGAATCCCACACAAGAGGATTTGCCTATGAGAGCCTTTGCCACCACAGGGGCTTTGATGCTTCTCAACTGCACTGCCTCGGCACACCTGAGGAGGGTTGAGGATCCAAAGGACCCACAATGCCCATACCTATCCTCTCGAAAGGTCTCAACTACTAGTAGCAGAATTAAAGGGGCTTCATGACTCCTTCCTTCTTGCCTGATGCTTGGCAAGTATGGAAGGACCAGCCAAATTGTCAGATTTTTCCTCCCATCTAAGGCCAGTAAAAATGTGCAGATAACCTGTCAGCTGTCTTGGTCATAGCTAAATGACCTGCCAATGGAATGTTGTGGGCCAATTCTAGTAGGAACCTCCTGTGGCATTGGGGGGCCACCAACTGCCAACTGGGCGCTGGCTCCAAATTCTTGGGCTCGCTCATTGTATAGAAGAATGTGCTCCATATACGCCCTGAACATCCCAGGGACTTCCCCCTGGGCCTGTGTCTCTGCCTGCTTGCTTAGATCTGCCAGTGTGGGGCAGTCACACTCGGTTTGTCAAAACTCAGCCTGACAAGTCACTTAGTTTTGGCAGGCACTTAAGGTCTGCAACCACTGTGTTGCCCACGCTAGGTTGTGGTTCTGTGCCTGTAGGCAACCATGGGGACACTTGAGTCTGGTGCCACTGCAACAACCACTAGGCCCTCTCTGGCAGGCAGGAGCAGGTGCCTCTGTGGGCTCTGGATCTGGACTAGGCAGTACCAGAAGTGCAGTCTTTCTCCATCTTCAGTCGGAAGCGCCCCCTGGCCAATGGCCATAATGGTGGCTAAGTGTGCTGCTTCTTTGACCCAAGATCTTATGATAGCAGCAATGATTTTGGCATCTAGCTTGTCATTCCCTAACAGACAGTCCACTGGGATTGCATCCTTGAGAGCAACACAGAGTTAGGAGGTTTCCTCTCTCTAGCTGAACTCCATGATAGCCAGTAGGCCACAGGCAAGGCCATCAATCCCCTTAACTAACTTTGGAGATCCAGGAAGGATCTGGTCCTTTTACATCCACCGTCATCAGACAGCAGTAATCCTCACAGCAATATCCTATTCATGCTCTGTGTTGCCGCGGTTGAGTACCTATTACCTATCCCACTCTATAATAGTGTACATTCGGCCAGCCCCTGACCTAGTGGAGTTCATTGTCTAAGATGCCCATAACTTCCTCTTCTTCGTCCTCCTCCATGAGTCTTGCGCTAACTACAACCGGCTTGGTCCTCCCCTTAAAGTCAGAATCTCCTTTTCTATGTCTCTGGTCTTCCCACGTAAGGAAGCCATGTGGGGCTGTGAATGTGAGTGCCCAAGTGCTAGAGGTCCCCCCACTCTGCCTTTCTGTGGGATTGGAAGATGAAGATGGCGGGGATTTGCCCTTCAAATTTTTAGATCCCTTTCTTAGCAGGAGGGTGAGAACCTTTGTCCTTACCTTCCTTTGGTTTATTTTTTATCAGTCACCTTGTCATATGGCTCAGATGTTGTGGCTAGAGACTTTCTGTGTACTTGCGTACTCACAAACCTGTCAGCCGCCTTTGCAAGCTCCCTGCGGTCTATGATAGCCTTGTCCACTAAATGCTGCTGTAACTCAATCTCTCATTGTTTAAGCATACTCTCACATACAAACAAACTGAGCATGCCCTCAAGTGTGTCACTTTTGTTACCTGTAATCCATCCGCTCAGATATTTCAGAGACTGGTGCACAAATGCCTTAATTGTTTGATTCACCTTTTTGGTGAATTCTGTATAGCTCTTGAGGTATTATTCTGGGGTCTTGCATGACTTCCTGAGGACAGCATCCTTCTTCTTGACATAGATGGACCTTTCCTCAGGAGCTAACTGAATAATATCAGTTCCAACCATTAGTAGGTAGCTCATAATGGCTGCAAACCCATAACTCCTCCTCCATCTCCTGGAGGTGGAATGCTAGCTCCAGCTTTTCGAACCAGTCAAAAATATCTTTCCCCTCCACATGAGGTTGGACCAGGACCTTGGGAAGGTGGTGCTTAGGCTTTTCTTGGGAGCCACCACTGGAGATACTCCCCTCCCGCTGGAAGTTCTGTGTTCCTGCTGATTCTCCAGTTCAAGTCTGCATAGTTCATGCGTCACCAGATCCCTCATTTCTGTTCAGCTAAGGCTGCTGCAGCCTTCTTTTGTTCCCTTTCATCCCTCAGTTTCTGCTCTGCTAGTGCAGTATCTGCTATTTGTTTCTGCCTATCATCCCACTGCTTCTGTTCCTCCAAGGCCAACCATCTTCCATGTAGAAAGAAGTATCTTTCACTTAGGCCCCCTCCAGTGTAACTCACTCGGGACCTATTGGAAGCCCTGGATTTCACAGAAGATTTTGATTTGGCTCTAGACCAGTGGGATTCTGGCAAACTACACAACCCTCTCTCCGGGCTGAATGTTGGGAAGTGGCATCCCTGTCCCCATTCTCGTTCATGCCACCAGAGGAAGGGGGTAACTAAAGTGGGGGCTCAGTATCGCTACTGAACTCTGGTGTTCCTCCAGCCCCCTGGCTTGCTCAAAAGCTTGGACGCTTTTCAACAGCTTAGTTTTCCTAACCTTACTGCTGCAGAGCCTATGTCAAGTTTCCTGGTAGTAATAAAAAAATCCCTGGCAGCTAATCTAACGTTTACACTTTTACACCACATATTCAGCCCTCACACTTCTACAAACCAACAGTGATCCCAATCATAAAGGTAGAATGGGCACAGTTGATGCTGTTTGTGCAGTTTGAGACTGTTCGGGTGTAGAGGTTGCATCGTCCTAAAGGGAAAGCTGTGTTGAGCAGGGTCGAACGGGAGCTTGTTGCGGGTCGAAGGTAAGTGGATCGTGAAGACCTCCAGTGTCGGTTCGACGGACAGTTCAAAGAGGCTGGAGACTGGATGAGCTGTTCTACTGTATTGGTTTGATGAAGTGCTCAGGCAGTTGCAGATCTTGAGGGCCACCAGGGTCTGTTCCACTGGTAATGTAAAGTTTCAGTTCCACAGGTGTAAGCAGAAGGTGGACCATTCAGAGTAGTTGTTTAAAAGCTGTCATCAATATAACAATATGATATAAGCTGAGTTACACCTTAACGCTGATGACATAATCTACTATCCATCCAGGATGTGAATAATATCCCACAACACAAAATTTAGATGCATCAACACCGTCGATAGACTGTGGAATCATGTACAAGCACAATAGAATGAACATGAGTGAGACACAGTTTGTGAGTTTATTTGGATAGAGTGAGATATTGAGCACACTTGCAGCCGCGTTTAGCTATGCATTTCCACCTTTAGACTGTGGCATTAACTAGGTTTTAATGTTTAGTACTATTTAAGATGCACACAAGAATTATCCATTCGTATCAGTAATTCATGTCATTTAGATATGTATTTAACCTAACACAGTACACTAATTGAATATGGCATTAACCCACAACGTATGGAGTATAATATAATGCATCTAACATGGTATTCCAATTGAACATGTCGGTATACATGGCTAACCCAAGATGGACGCCAATATCCCTGTTGGATCTCCATCTTGTCAGGCACAATCACCATGACAACGCATCGCATTTTAACTGTAAGCACGACAGTCACGTTTGACTGCATTCAAATGCGCTGTTGTTCTGACACTCTGAAACACGAAGGTAAGCGACCTGCACCGATACAAGTAGCGTAAAACAAACCTATAATTGTGATCACAATTTAATAGTACAACGCAATCTTTTTTTTAAAAAAACAGCATAAGACTGCAGAGATAACAGAGAACTACGTTTGCCATGCCTGAAAAAAGGTCAGACCCTGATTTACTATACCACCTTGTGTGCACGTATTACAGTTAGCATATGCACAAAATTTTACTAAATATTATTAGTATCCACCTAATAACAGCAGAATGACTGCGATGCTTATAGTTATTAACACGTATGTGAGCACCCAATAGGTAGCAGTAAGTTTACACGGAAAGCCCGAACGAGTATGAATTACAGTAAGCTTTTCGCACCTGCCAAACACATTACTGTGCCACACAATTAGGGAACTAGCTGCATAATGCTTGTGACTGAATGCACACTATTTTAGAACACACAGGAAAACGTGATTTGTATATATGGATTACCAGCGGGTCTAACACAAACAGCATGAATGGTTATAAAACACGGTGTGCACCTATGTACTGTAGAGTACCAGCTTACAAGGCATAAATTAGTTTTCAAAAATTGATTAGCAGAGTTTGCCAATTAAATGTTTTTTGATTAGCAAACAGACGCATTTGATTAGTAATTTTCTACTAATATTGTTAATGTCACAAGACGTTATTTGCACCCAAGACATGAAATGAGCAACAATACAGCAGTTATGAGTACTGCTGAAATAAGACATTAGTGAGAGGAGTCAGGTCTTGCCAATTTTTTTAATTTCAGCTAAACCTATAGTTCGGGTAAATTAGTTTACCTATTCAGCCTAAGAGAAAGGCACTCGACCCATAAGAACAGAGGACAACACATTTAAAATGCGACTTCTGTAAAATGGTGCATGTTACTACAAACCCACTTCATGGTTGGCACACTGCTGCTCCCCAGAGGCCAGCCATGCACAGTGAAACTTTTATTTGATATTTACAGCAAACAAAATAAATGTTAAATAAAAGTTTCAAACTTCTCTTGTACATGCTACTCGCCCTTCATAAGATCTACTCGACTATGCGAGTGGGCGAAAAGACTTTGCGAGTCATGGATGAGTCTGTAAAATGTAAAAGGTTAGCTGCATGAATGGAGACACATAGCTATGATAAAAAAGGCTCTGAAAACAGTTTGGCCAGTTGTCTACCACAGGTGGTAATATATAATACAATCGTAAGCATAAAGCATAGCAAGAGATCTGGAGGCTAACTACAGTGTTTGGTATTGCAGTAGATCTGTAGATGTACAGACTGGATGGAACTTCTGATCACTGCTTTGCTTAAGCATCTAGTTCGCTTTGTGTATTGATTATGTAAAAGGTAAGAAAGACTAAGCAGAGTGGATTGCATAGCAGGTAAAGAACTGGGCAAACTAGGTGGAATATTGTACTTTGTGGTCATCTCACTTTCAGGGTACCTGATATAAAGGAACAGGGTGTTATAATGTGAAGGAGTATAGGTTCGCTCATGGGTTGAGCACCAGTTGCAAGATGTATGCAACCTGCAAGTTACAGAACAAGTTTTGTCATCAAAAGCATTTGATCATGTACATTTTCAAAAGTGTTCACTCGTCAAAATGATGCATATTTTCCAACAAAATGAAATATAGTTGACACTATGATATTTAGAAACACAAACCTAAACATTACTGTAAAGCATGGAGATGATGCAGTGTTTTACAGTATCAATACTGTAATTATGCATTATGTAACAACTTAGGTTTTATGAATGGAATTGCACAACTATTTTTAAAAAAAATATAAAGTTGACACATACAACTTTTTGCCAGGCAGGCTATAGAAAGCTTAATAAAAGTATCATCCTGATTACTTCTGGATTGCAATTATTTGACAAAGGAAAATAAATTCTGCCTAGCACTCCCACACATGCCTTTGGCCCTCAAGAGTGGAGGAGACGATTACTGCTGCACTTTCTGTCCATTAGCACTTGAAGTGAACAGAGAAAAGAGGGTGAAGAGAACACTGAGGGTAAGAGGAATCTAGGGCAAGCAGTGCTTTCATTGAAGAGGGCAACTTAAATAGCTAACTTTGGTACACAAGTGTCTATTTGATTAGCAAACCTACAGAATTGCATAGCAAATTGCTATGCAACACCACTTATTTTATGCCTTGGCTTAGAATGTACTGTTAAGCATGTTTTGACTGATTTGATTAATGTTACCAATGTCTCTCCTCCTCTTTTGTTCAATGTTAATGTATGTCTTTTGGGTAATCTGTTAATTCTGGATGTTAATTTTGGATATCCTGCTGTGTCTTGACACATACATGAATGCAATTTTTGTGGATTACATAATTTGGAAATATGTGGATATTCATACGTGTTTGTGACTACCATAATCAGGCTACAATCTAAGGCCCTAAGGTAGGATATTATGTCTTAATTGCATTGGCCAAACATTCGCATTTGCAAAAAAAATTATTAGCTTTTTTAAGAATAAAAACATTGGGGGTCATTATGAGGTTGGAGGTAAGTAACTGTCCTTACCGGCATGGAGCAAATACTGTGTCCGTGTAGCCAAGAGCCTGCTAATAGAGGGCTATTACAAATTTGCGGGCACGAGCTTTGCACCATGCCTGTAAGGGCATCACTGCCATGCCGTAAGAGGCCCGTAAAAGGCCCTTAGTGGCATCATGTAAAGCGCAGATTGCACTACCGGCATGAACCAATGCGGCATTAGCGCCCACCGCTATTAGCGGTGACCGCTAATAACGGTCACCTTAAATAAGCAGAACCGGAAGTAGCGTCATCGCACAGGAACAGGAAGGAGCACGGCGGCCATCTTTAAAAACACAATCCATTGCTATCCTCAGCAGCCAGGACCTGTATGAGACTGCTGTTGGGGAAATCACATTCTCTATCATACCACAATGCCTAAGGCTGTGAAGAAGGGTGCCTCCCGCCAGCGCAAGAAGCGCTTCAATGAAGATGAGCTGACCATGTTAGCTGAGACCCTGCAAGAACATGCTTACATCGTGTTTGCACAGAGCATGAAGAGGGAGGCCATCATACGCAAGAAGGAGATCTGGGCACTTGTGGCGCAGAAAGTAAGCACGGTCGGTAACACCCCCGCACTATCAAGGACTGCAGGAATCGGTGGGACGACTTGCGGCTGCTAGTCCGCAACATACTCTCTGCCAACATGAGCCAGGGAATGTCAACCAGCGGAGGAGCAAGCTCCCCCATTAAGCTATTCAGGTGGGAGGACATATGTGCTAGCCTAATTGGCATGGAGTCAATAGAATGTGTTGCAGACATGGAGTGTGGAGCCACGTCATCGGCGGACGAAGGTGAGTGTCCTAAGAAAGCACTGTAATGCAGAGTCTGATGATAGTCCACCAATATGTCTGTCTAAAGAGGCAAGCCATGGCCCAATACATCATAAGTATGGCATTGCAGCAAGGCAATGCCATACCGTACACAAACCACAGTAAGATGTCAATGGCATGAGTCACACTGCATGCAGGCCCCAAGAAATATGCATGTCACATACCATGCGTCTACCCCAACATGAGTGACCACTGACGGATGCCTGCATTAGCCACCCATGTAGCAAGCAACGTGATATGCCAAACTCAACTGCCTATTACCCTCTAATGTGTTGATGAGCAATTATACAAATGTATGCATGATGCTTCTCAAACCATCACTCATGCCGTCCCTCTCTTCGCCCCCCAAAGGCTCAGACCATGACAGCAAGGTGCAGAACTCACCCCCACAGCCAACCACACCCCTTAAGAGGGCCCGGGATGAGGCCAACAGGCCTTCCACCTCAGAGGGCCAACCCAAGGCCCACCATGCACCACCACGGAAAACTCCTACAGATGCCACTGCACTGGTTCCGCCAAGGGCAGTCGAGACGGAAGCCGCACCCCCTGTCCCACTGCCACAGGACACAGCTGATGTTCCACACTCAGCAGAGTCCAGCACAGTTGGGGAGGTGGCAGCCACAGCACCCCTGGCTCTGGAGGAGTCGCAGGATGAGGTGTGGGTGTCTGTGGAGGACGAATCCTCAGAACAGCCCTGCACACCAAGTCCAGCACCATCCCCCCAAATCACATCTTTGGAGTCTGAGCACGCCACCACCCGGAGCAGTCTGGGGGGGAGTATTACCAAGGGGCCATGAGTCCCATAGTGGAGCCCATCGAAGTCCAACATGAGACCCAAGCTCCTTCCACCTCCACAGGTGTGCCGGCGGGCCGCAGCATCATGAGGAGCTGTCTGCCCTTGTGTGTCAGTTTGTGAATGACAATGTTCACACAAAAAGTTAGGCAACACACAACTGTGTAAAAGCTACTAGCTGCCACCCGAGAACCCAAGGCTAGGTCCAGTTCGTAAAACCAAACCCGAAAAGGTTTTTTTACTGTGGGGTGGACTCAAATCTATTCATAAGGAGAAAGAATAGAACAAGGTTGTGGCAGAAGACAGAAGGATAGAGCGAAAGAAGGGGTGCTATCCCTGCCTAAAGTGCACTCTTAGCTAGGTTGCGGTGTTACAACGCCTGTCTAATAGTGACAGAATAAGAATGAAATTACCACTTCTATGATGTGTAATACATTCAACCTTGAGAGTCCCAACCCACTCTCTTCCAGATTGACATAAATCGGAAGAGACTACCAGTAAAAACAAGGGAAGGGAAAAGAGAGTAAACCCAGGAAAGTGAAAAGAATCACTTTTGCTCTTCAAAACAAACCATGTGTCATCTAATGGGATAAACAGTTTTTTAATAACCCATTGATTGTCACAATGCTCCTGGGGTACTCAAATTTAAAAATGACACAACTTGGGGAAATAGGATGAATTCCCATTCCCAAAAACACAAACAAAGACACTACAATCACCACTTCCCATGTGGGATCAACTTTTTGCTCATGGAAAGTGGGACAATGTAAAAAGGTTTGCTCAAACTAAAATGGGGGCAGATTGGAGCCCTTTTAGATGTAACAAACACAGTCGACCGGTTTCAGTGGCCTAAATTTAGTAACGCCACATTCATCAGGACAGTCTAAGCTCCTCAAAAGCTGGTGTATTTCATTACTCAACAACCAGTTTTTATGAGGAAAAAGGTTAAAAACGGAAGATGGCATAGTACATTACCACCCTGCCGTAGGTGTCATGGAACTGGAACAGTCTGGGAAGGAACCTGTGGGATCAACAAAATGAACCACAGTTACTAGGTAGCTGCTACATTCCACATATTGGATTTAGGATGGCACATCACTAGTATGCCAACCAAAACAGACACAGCCCATGGCTATCACAAAACACCACCTCATTTCCCAATCTCGGTATCAAAATCTCTTCTCTTTAGTGTAAAAAAAATGCCACCTGTATTAGTTAGCCACAATGTTATTTAAAACAAATAAACACACCATATGTGGTAATTCTAGCATTGTTATGGAGTGCTCTTGAAAAGCTCTAAAAAAAAGTGTTGACAACAGAGAGATCTCAACTCACCCTTGATGTTCACTCCCTTTTGTTCTAAAGAATGCCACAATTTAGTGCCCAACTTTACTGTCCACTCCACATGTAATGCATCTGTGAATAATTACACGATTATAATGATGTTAAAAAAAACTGGGTTTCAAAGACTATCAGTTTAGAAACTCCACAGTATAAATCATGTGGACAATTATTTAGGGGCAAAGATGTTTTATGGGACAGAAAATCACAGTGTCCCAAACAACAATTGCAGACATGCTTTGTTTTTGAAAAGGTCTGCAATCAAGGGGAGGGTAGATGCAACTGCTAAACTATCCCAAAGGCAAGTAGAGCATTCAGACATCCCTTCAGTCAAAAAATCTTCACATGTACTCACCAGAAAAGTGCATGACACGGGCACCTTCTTGGTCAAGGCAAGGCGCTCTGCGTAAGCGCATCTATCCCCTGTAGTTTTAATCTCTGTGTGTTAAGTAGGAGAAGAGAGGGCGGCTGCCTTTCCTTAGCGTATCACGTGACTCGCATTCGCGTGTCACGTGCATATCCGCCTGCCTTCGTATTGGCCGGCTCGTGTCCATTGGTGTATCACGTGACATAAACGTGTCACGTGCACGTTCGCCTGCCTCCGTATTGGCCGGCTCGTTTTCATAGGTGTATCACCTGACACGTGTCAGCGCGTCACGTGTTCGTTCGTCGGCCTCCAAACCTGACCCACTCAGGGCCAGAAACGCCCCCTGCAGAGTGCGTGCATCTTACCATACGCCAAGGTCAGGCGGAAGTATCTCAGCCCAGTCAGGCATCTCATACGGGGCTGGGAACGCCCCCTCTGGTGTACATATCGCTCCGTGTATGTTGTCAATGACCCGCTCAGGGCCAGGAACACCCCCTGCAGTGCACGTGCATCTCCACACACGCCAAGGTCAGGCAGAAGCATCCCAGCCCAGCCAGGCATCCCACACAGGGCTGGGAACGCCCCCTCTGGCGTACGTACCGCTCCATGGCCCTCATTACGACCTTGGCGGAGAACCATGGTGCTATTTGCACCATGGTCCATGGCGCTAAGCTGCCAACTCCGCCATGGTGGTTGGCGGACTTACCGCCCCATTCCGACCTTGGCGGGGCGGTAAGTCCCCAATCCCCATTTACCCTTCCCCATTCCCATTTTTGCCCCATAGGGTATAATGGGAGTGGGGAAGGCGTTAATTACGCCACCGTAAATTACGGTGGCGTAATTAACAACAAGGTCCCTTAGCGCCATGGATTTTAACGCCTGCTAAAAGCAGGCGTTAAAATCACCATGGCGCTAAGGGAACTCGTACTCAGGCGGAAAGGGGCGCCATGGTTTACGCCGGCGTAAACCCCTTTCCGCCAGGGTCGTAATGAGGGCCCATATATGTTGTAAATAGGAGGGGGAGCCCCAACTGAGTAAGGTACCATACGTTGAACCCTAGTACTGGGCGGCAGTGCCCACAGAGCCCACGTGCTCAAGTTACATGCAGCCACAGCCCACCCAAGGGAAACCCCATCCCTACAGTGCCACTTATTTAGGGAAATAAAGTTCGTATTGAAGTACATTAGGGCCCACTAGGACATAATATACACTCACAGGGGACAAAAGGTCTAACATCCTGTGAGTGTTAACATATATCCAGAACACCATCGGGGTAACTTCAGTCTAAGTCATTGCTCACAGGTGTTTACGTGAATGGCTCAGGACATCATGGCCAAAGAATGCCAGGGTATGTTTTCATTGAGACCCACTTTGTCAGTTTTTAAACGGAAAACCCATTTTTGTTCCCGTTTCAATAAAAGAAGGCTCATATCCCCTCCTCTTCTCCGACATTTTACTTTTTCTATAATGGTCCACTCGATTTTCGAGGCCAGATGTTTGAACCTCTGAAAATGGTCCACCATGGGGGCATTCTCCCGGTGAGTTCTAATACATGATAGGTGTTCCTGGATACGTTTTTTAATTGGCCTTGTAGTCATGCCAATATATTTTTTATCACAGGGGCACCGTATCATGTAAATCACATTTGATGTATTGCAATTCGTGAAGGCAAGTTGTTTCCACGGTGTCTTTAGGCCAAGATCTAGTGTTTTAGTGTGTTTTGTGAGACTACAGACATTGCACTGGCCACATGGTGTATGTCCTTGTGGGGAGGTGTTGTTCCACAGGGTGGTTTGCCCTGTTATCTCCTGGACTGGTGTATATGAGTGTATTAGGGTGTCCCTCAGATTTTTTCTTTTTTTCATGGCAAATCGGGGTAATGGCAAATTAACCTGCCCTACATTAAGTATGGGCCATAGCTTAATGATTTCCCTTTTAATCAAATTGATTTTGTTGGAATAGCTAAAAACTGCTGTGATCGTACTATCTCCCACCGGTCGTTCTTTTTGTTGTAAGGTTAGATCCCGTGGGATGTTTTTGGCTTGTTTCCTTGCCATTCTCACAGTTTTTTTTAGGGTAACCACGTTCTAAGAGACGGTCTGTAAGTCCCTGTGCCTGTAGGTTATACTCCTGAGTGCTAGAACAATTACGCCCATAACGCAAAAACTGCCCAAAGGGTAAGTTTTCACAAAGGCATTTCGGATGGAAGCTAGTGTAATCCAGAAGAGAATTGCGATCAGTGGGTTTTCGAAAGATGGTGGTAAGTAGGGCACCCATACTTGGTTTGATTTCTACATCAAGAAAATGTATAATCTCTTTAGAGATACAATGTGTAAACTTAAGATATCTATCTCTAGAGTTTAGCCAAGTCAGGAATTCTTTAAATTGGTCTTCAGTTCCTGTGAAAATGGCCAGGACGTCATCGATATAGCGTGACCACAGGGTGACATGTGTCCTGAAAGGGTTGGATGCTTGATATATGTGGGTCTCCTCGAATTCGGCTACATACAAGTTTGCCAGGGAGGGCGCAAATGTAGCGCCCATAGCCGTCCCTGAACATTGCTCATAGAAGGACTCTTTGTAAAGAAAGAAATTCTTGGTGAGTGCTAGTTCTGCTAGATGTATTATGAGATCGATGGGAACCTCAGGGGGAATAACTAGATCTCTAAGTACCTTTTCCACTATATCCAGGGTCGCTGTCTGCGGAATATTCGTATATAGGGCTTCTATGTCGAGTGTAACCAAATATTGGGTGGTAGGATCAAATGTCTGGCCTTGAAGTGTGTTCAGTATACTCATAGTGTCCTTCGTTTATGAGCGCATTTTTGGGATAAGTGGCCTCAGGAAGAAATCCACAAATTGCGAGAGGGGCTCCAAAATGGAGTCGATACCTGCAACAATGGGTCTCCCAGGGTAGGAGTTAAACCCATGTGGACTTTCGATAAAGCATAAAATACCGGAATTTTTGGAAATTTTGGCATAAGAAAAGCTGCTTCTTTGTTGCTAATGTGACTTTCACATGCAGCTTCTTCCAGAATATTGGAAATAACGACACAGAGATTTTAGGTAGGGTCACCAGTAAGGATTTTATAATGTTCTTCATTGTTTAGGAGCGATATGACCATGGCATCATAGTCGACCAGGTCCATGACAACCGTGGCCCCACCCTTATCCACCTGCTTAATTATGATGGCTTTGTTAGTACTGAGATCACGTAGGGCTTTACGTTCTTGAAAAGTAATATTCTGAAAGAAGCCTTTTTCTTGCTTCTCAATTTCCTCCATTTTTTTCATTATGGACTTCTCGAATGTTAAAGATTCTGCAGAGGCGATAGGTGGATAGAAAGTGGATCTGGGGTGTAAGAATGACAATGCCCAGGCAAGGCAGGAGTGGCAGGAAAACACCACCTCTCTGGGCAAGATAATTGCTGATTCCACCGCCTCCGTGGGCAAGATTGTTGCAGACAATACAAGCCGACTGTGTGAGGAGGTATCTGCCCTGCAGCAGGTCCTCAGCCACATCGCTGATGCTATGGAGGCAGAACGTCCAGCACCCCAGATGGAGCAGGCGACCACACCATCATCCTCTAGCTCAACCCAGACCAGTCCACGCCGCAGGTCGTCACGCACCCTGCGCAGGCCGGACATGCCGCCACCAGGTCCAGAGAGTTGCAAAAAGTAGACTGGCCTGCCTGATGAAGGCATTAGACACTTGTTGGGACATGGGTGGGGGAGTTGTGGGGGGAGGGAGTAAGCGGTGAGGGTGTGTGGGGGAGTTGTGGGGGGAGCAGGAGGGGGGTGATGGTGTGTGGAGGCGTGGGGGAAGGGGGAGGGGGTGAGGGTGTGTGGGGGAGTTGTGGGGGAGGGGGAGGGTAGGGTGGTGAGGCTGGTGGAGGGTTAGTGCACTTTCGTTTTCATTATAAATTCCAATACACCCGTTGTGTTAAAAGAAAAACTTGAGTGGACATTCATCATTGCGCATGTGTCATATATTCATATACAGTGCATAGTGTATATCTACCCCCACACCCAGTGCCCTCTGTGCATCAGCACGCGATGATGTGCAGCCACTTCATCTTCATCCCCTTCATCATCACCATGTGGTTGCAGTTCAATGTCGGGGCAGGGGCACGTTGCGTCGGATACACATGTTGTGCAGCATGACACATGCCATGATGATCTTGGCCACCTTCTCATGCCTTTAGAGGAGTACCCCACCCGACGGGCTAAGGCTGCAAAACCATGCCTTCACCAGGCCAAAGGTCTGCTCAATGCCCACACAGGTACGGGTTTGGGATCGATAGTAGTCCTCCTCGTGCCTGTTCTGTGGGTTTCAGACAGGGGTGAGGAGCCACGGCATCAATGGATAGCCACTGTCACCTGCATGGGAGGCCAAAAAAGGTATATGTCAGTCAATTGATGATGGACAGCTGTACTAGTCACACATGCCGGCAGATTATCGTTGGTCACATGCACATGTCCCTGGTTGTATGCATGTCATTTTTAGGCCCTCAATGTGTCCTGTGCCATGGAATAATGTTGTGGGTTGCATCTTCAAGATGATACACGGTGTGCTCTGCTGTCTTGTAGCTCATGCATTGTGTACGCATACAGCTGTGTTTGTGTCAATTTGGTGATGTGTTGTGTTCTGTAGGGTTTTCTGACTGGGAGCATTGGCAGTAGGCTCTGCAATATTAGGCATTCAGCACTGATCTTTCCCCTGGTGACATGCAGCATTCCTGTGGTTGTGGCGGCCCTGTAACAGACAGTGGATTCCCTAGGTGGTTCAGTCCAATGCTCTCCCATGGATGCTTGTCCTGTGTGGTGATTTGCTGGAGACAGCAACATAGTGCATATACACTGCATGTTGCTGGATGGTGTTACGGAGGGTGAGGTCCGATGATGAGTGGTGCACGTATTGTGGGATGTGGGGTGGTTTATTGTTAGTCATGTTGTGATAGATGTCGACCTTACTTCATTCCTATGGGATTTCGGTGTCATGTTCTGTTAGGGATGCTTTGGGGCACAGTGTTTAGCGATGTACACATCGTGCTGTCACATATACATTGACACCATGGTGGTGTGTGCATCTCTCCCCCCATTTCACTGCCATGTGCCTGTCATGCAACTCACCAAGCAGCCAGGAACATCGTACAGCATGTCGCTCCAAGAAGCGTGGTAGCGTGGTGTTCAGCAGGACCATTGAGTCATGAGTTGATCCGGGATATCGGGCACAAGAATGTGTGATGATCCTGCTGGTGTCGCATACCATCTGCACTTTGATGGAGTGGTCTTGCTTGCGGTTGCGGTACACCTCCTCCATGGCATGCGCAACCACCAACTCCACGTGGGTGCAGTCGAGGGCGCCTGCACAATTTGCCATGCCTGCCAGTGCATGGAAGCCAACTTTTGTTTCAGAAATCTCCTGGGGAGTCCGTGGTAGGGATATGTAGTCCCTTGTGTGCTTGAGGAGGGCATCCAGCACTTGGTTCAGAATGCGAGACAATAAGGGTTGTGATATGCCATGCATGTGCCCCACTGTGTGCTGGTAGGTGCCTGTGGCAAGGAAGTGGAGCACAGACACTACCTTCAGTAGAGGGGGGATGGCGGTGGGTATTTCAGTGAGGCTGACTATGTTGTCGTGTATCATGTCCACGATGGTGGTGATGGTGTCCCGGTCCAGACTGTACAGGGTGTGGATCTGTTCAGGGGTTAGGTTGAAGGGACTGGCTCTGATGTGAGGGATTTGGGGCTGCCTGCGTGGGTACGCTGCCTGCACTGGTCTCCTCTGTGGTGCCTGCTGTTGCTGTTGTTGCTAGTGTTGCGATGCAAGCATGTCCTCCAGCTCCATTATTGCTACTACTATTGGAATCATCTTGGTGTGGGAAGGGTTGTGGTGTGTGGGTGTGCTCCTTTTCTACTGGCCCAGACTCCATTGCCTCCACCTGTGCTGATAGTGTGCACCTGTGGCAGTTGGGAATACTGCACATAGCATTTAACGGTTGGTTCTCGATGCCGGTATTTACGGCATGCCGGTATCCACTTTTTGCGTCTTCATGATGCCGGTATTTGCTTGTCCGCCTGACTTGTGATTTACTCCCTTTAGCGGCATGCCACTATTGGAGGTATGATGGGCCGCGTGCCCGCGCCCATGCCGCTATTTGAGGCACCGTTGTTTACGGTACCGCTAATAGTCGGTTGGCAGGTCGTAATAGCCCGGAGCAGTAAGCGATGCCGGTAATCCTTTACCAGCATCGTTTTCCCCTTACCTCCAACCTCGTAATGACCGCCATTGTTTTCTGGAATCTGAACAATAAGCTTGTTAATGAACTATCACAAAGGCAAATACAGCATTTAAGGAATATAATCAACCCCTAGTGGGTAGGAGGGTGTGCGGCCCACACCGAAGGCTAATCAGCCTTGGTCTTTTCTCTGCATGTACATATGGTGGCACACATTGGTGGGCTGGACCCCACGCACATCTTGATGAGCTCTATTTTTGAAACACAAAGAAATATTTGTATTAATAGAACAGATAAGCAGTGCCCACTCAACCACTTATCGTTATATTTATGAGAAATACCATCCACCATTCCTTAACACAGGTATGGATTATATTTAAAAATGTATTTGCCCCCAGAAGTCATAATAATAGAGTATTTGGTATGGGGGTGCATGTCTTAAATGCCACCCTTCCCTGTAGAGACTTGGCTGTCCCTGCAGCTGTTAGATGGACACCGTTAACCTCTGAACCTGCTCTATGCCACTGGTGGACAGGTACACAGTTCAGGCTACTGGTGCAGCAGGGCACAGGTGTACACTGTGTTTTTGGCCTAGAGTTTATTAAAGGGGAATTTGATAAGCAGATTTCCCTTTCAGAACTAGAATTACCAGCATCATTTTATTAACTAATAAAAATCAAAAGAGCCAGGACTTCTACACCCTCACCAGATGTCAATCCTTCACACTAATCAACTGCCTAATTTGGTTTGGCCAGTGCATGTTCCAACTTCATAGCTCTTCTACTCTTCCCCTTCTTAGTGTAACACAACTGACACTTTGGAACTGTAACTTAACACCCTCAAAGTCAGGAGGCTTGTTTTTTTTATGCAGGTTTTCAAATTGTAATTGTTCTAATGAGTATTGATTAGCCTATTTCCCCATTAGCAGGTTCATTTGCGATAGGCTCTTCCCTAATGCTTCCACCTCCTTAATTTGGTATTTATTGCCATTTAATGTCACGTATGTGTCACTGATTGAAAATGGCCCAGTCCCAGAAAACACTATCTGAGACCTCAAAGGTCCTGTTCAACGTGTTAGGATCAGATCGTCATGTCATAGCGGCCCACTGAGGCTGTGTTTGGGCTTCTCCATGCACCATTAAGTTTACTTCCTTGGTTTCCGAGTGTCGATGACAGAGTGGTGTGTGTTCCCTTGTTGGAGTAGTATTTCTGTAAAGGCTGAGAAAAAATACACATGATGACAAAGATTTATTTATTATTTAAGCAAGCAGTTGTATCATACTTTTTAAATCGTGTTGCTAGTTTATGAAATTTTAAAACATAACGCAACTAAACAATAAATATACATTTACAGATTAATTTCATTAAGCAACATTCAATTGTCAAACATATTCACTAAAATCCAATACAAAAGGAAATAAATAAGTTCAACTAATATCCCCATCAATTTAAATACACATCTTCATCCAAAGATTTGGGAACGATGACTAAAACCTTAATCAAAGCTATGATTAATTGTGTTGAATAGCCAATCATCAGCCTATTTCAAAACTGTTTGCTTTTTAGATCTACTTCTTGAGCTACAAATTTATTAAAATGCTATTTCATTTTAATTGCGGTTTCGGAACAGTATGTTACCCAATGTTTAAGCGTCTCTAAATCGTTTGTATTCTTAGACAATCTACAATAGCGGTTCTTCCTCTTTATTTGCTGAATCACACCCCATCTCTGGAGTGCCCCTAAAAGATTCAACCCAAAATGAAGAAAAAGCGATACCTAGGGTTTTGGAATCTTTTTGCATAAACAGGCAAGCTACAATATTTACTGTGTTGGATGGGCAATTTGCTGTATAATTTGTGTCCTGCCATTGCATCTTGATCTCTACGCCATTGCATGATTTCATTTTTTTTAAACACCCTTCCAGGGTTCTCAAGGAGCAAACCTCTATTTCATTTTATTCCCTCCAGTATAGACACACACTCTTCATCAAATTGGAGCAAAACTTTGCAATTCTTTGAGGCCAAAATACCTTGGTGATCCAAAATTGCATTGGAGAATCAAAAATGTTCAGAAACAATCTTAATTTTGCTATCTGTACTATAACCTGTCACGAGAGTCGGCTGAATGTGTGTCTAATGGTCACAAACGGAAGAGATGATGTTTGTCTCAACAATGGGCTCTATGACAAGTTGGGCGGTATCCCAGCAGTAAATCTGCCGCGATCCCGCCCAACGCAAATTGCGTTACCGCAACTCGGTCTGTCGCTATTAGCACCGGATCCCAGAGGGTTGAGGGGGGTAAGTCCCCATTCCCACTGGACCAAATGTGACATTCTGGGCACTATTACCACAGCAATATTAGCACTGCGGTAATAGCGACGAAAATGGGCCGAAAGTGGAAATTTTTACCTCCAGCTCAAATTTCTATCTTTCTGCCCAATCTCAGGATTGGGCGGACCAGTAATGCAGCGGTAATAGCTTTACTGACGCATTTCAACCGCTCTGCACAACCCGGGATGACCCCTCAGTATCTTCCAAAATAGGCCTTCCATACTCTCAAGAGACCTCCAGTTCAAGCTATAATACTCCACCCAATGTAATGCAGAGGGTTGAGATAACATTTTATCACGGAGGGTAAGGTACTTGCAAACTTTCTTACCATTTAATTTCGGGTGTGTGAAAAGAGGCCCTAATTGTGTCCTTAACTTCGCTGTCAATAGATCAGTGTTTACTTTATTACTGATCAAAAAGCCCAAGTAGTTTATTTCCTGGGTAGTTTTCAATGTTTCTCTATTAATTGACCATGAGTGGTAATGATCATTACAGAGGTTTTACTCATATTGAGGATTAGATTATTCAAGAATAATTAGTCATACAAAGTATTTGATGCTTACTGCAGACCAATATGTGTATAGTCTAATAAGACTCTATCATCAGCAAATAAAAGCGCAGAGACCCGTAAGCTACCCTATTTTGGAGGAAATGCACAACAACAAATCAAACATTCAAACAAGTCAGATATGTAGAGATTAAAAAGGCAGGGTGCCAAAACCCAACCCTGCCTGAGTCCCACATTTGCATTTACCAGGGCCCTTAATTTTTCTGTACTATCTAATCTGATTTCCATACTAGTATAGGAATGCAGTTCCACAAAAAATCGTAGCAACCCTCCAGGGATCCATAGTCTATTCCTATTAATCGTGCCAAACGCACTAGTTAGAACGATGCTTGCCAATAATAACAGCGGCCAGCCCTTAACTAGTGCTTGTTTTTTTAAGAACTGAATAATCAGTCCATTAGGGGTGGTCCCGTTTTTTTCCCTGAACCTTGTTTGAAACTTATCCGGCTTATTAATTGCTTCTGCCCAAAACATTACATTATGTGATAATAATCCAGTGGATAACTTGGAGAATCAGTCTAATATCTATATTGTATGATAGTGCCCTGGTGACTGAATGGTCACCCCTTTTAAAAATTGGTACAACGTAACAACTACGCCAAGAAACCGGGATTGCATCCATTTCCATCATTGAATTAACTATTTCACAAAAGATTCTGGACAATAGTTCAAAATTGGATTTAAAGACTAAGGGCCTCATTCCAAGTCGCCCGCTCTGGTATTAAATTGACAGTTTTCGTGGATACCGGCACTTTCCCGGACCGACCGACTACGAGTTTGCTGGTGGGGCAATTGAGTTACTGCCTAAAAGCAGGTGGTAAGGCAGGCGCCCTACTGGCAAATAAAGCTGTCATTACATGCACCGGTATTGCCGGTGCCAGTAATGACGGCAAATCCTATGGGACTCCATGAACAGGGATTTACACTGTCACTTGGAATACGGCGGACCTAGTTTTGGAAAAGGTAATAGCCTTTGCCGGTATCCTGGCGGGTTTACCACCAGGATACCGGCAGGGTTATAATGAGGCCGAAAATTTGGAATACCGTCCAGACCAGCGGGTCTAGACACCTTCAAACTTTTTTATCAAAGATTCTATCCCCGCTAGTCCAGACCTTCCTGCCCAGGGCTCAAGCTTGTCCAAAACAAAGTTATAGTTAGTAACCACCTCACCTCGAAATGTCTCTGCAATACAACTAATCCAGTCCCCTTCAGGTATTACGCTATCCATAGACTGATTTACCTCTATGACATCACCTGCCAACCTATTTACCTTTTTCCAAAATATATCCGGGTTGAATTTGTTAAAGACCTACAGCATACCCTGACTGTCTCCATACCATCTGTGATCCTGGTCCTCAGGATTCTAATTTCATGTCTCAAAATCTTTTTTCAGTCCTGCACCTCCTGGTCAATGTTTTCCCTTTTACAAAAGCCCTGGTGGTTCTTACTCCTACTGCCCATCATCACATCTCTACCAATCTCCTGAATCAGAACCATCAATGTAATAGGTTCTAGACTCTGTTCTCTTAAACCTAAGAAAGTTCATAGAACCTCCAATCTTTTATTGAACCTCACTAGTAAAGAAGTCGACCAAATAACCCAATTTTCCGTGAAAGTATCTTCAAGGTCAATCGGTGCCCCGTCACATGTATGATGCTCCACCCTCAAGTGATGTGAAACAGAGAGGCATACGTGATCATTTACTGAACAGGGTTGAACCTCTAGACTATGGTTTTATTTGTGTTGTTTTCAGGGTAAAGGTTGGGCTGAATGCTTTAGGGACTCAAGGATTCTGCACAACTAAACTACGACATCTAAATGTAAACATAGTCGGGGCAGAACCAATCTAAAATGAGAGGGCTTTCAAGAGTCCATCAGCTCCTATGGTGTACATTCAAATCACAGGCTTTAATCTATTCCAACAAATCCCATCCCTCCTGGCACTCCTTAGTCTGCAACACAGGACTGAATGAATGTGGCCGAAGGAAGTTCAAAACCCTAAGCTTATTAAGTCCTTAGCCTTCTGGCTTCTTTAAGTTTTAACTGAAATGTGCCAACAAGTGGCTTACAAAAGGGTTCACACATCCTATTGTTAAATGTCCATCGCTACTTTAACACAGCATAGCAAAGAGTTGTCCTTGGAAGGCTCTTCCATGGCTTAATTACAATCTGGACCCTTCCTACTTTCGGTCTTCCTACTTTCACAATGCCTTTCAATACCTCTCCCAGGATTAATGCATCCCTGATTTATTTTCTCAAGCTGCGCATCATCCTTTGATTCTCCGATCTTGTACTGGATTTGTCTCTGGTTCTTCTCACTGAACTGGTTAGGTATCTTCCCCAACCTCTAATACTTGAGATTGCTTTACAGGTATCTCACAGACATCAGATTCAGGATCTCAGCTAATTCTGATGCCAGGACTTGGGTTTCTCAACATTCACTGCAGTGTTGTTTAGACCTTTCTCAGCATTCCCTTAGAGCTCCCCCAGAACTTGGCTTTTTCCGCATTGACTTTGCTCTCTTCCAGACCTTGGGTTTGTCAGTATTCACTTTGGAAACAATTAGTATTCCCCCTCATTCAGAGTCCTTTTCAGGCAGACAGTATTATTTAACCCTCCAGCCAGGGATCCCTCCTCTTGGAGGTCCTAAGGATGTCCTTCATACTCGAGTTTGCTTTGGGTTTCACTGCTTGGCACTGGGTCCTCTCTCTAGGCCCGTTCTTCCAAGCAGTGTATCCTCTAGTGGGAAGGTTCACTGGAACAGCCTTTTCCAGAGTAACTGCTGCAAAAACGTGTAGTACCTCATCCTGTCTAGCGATTTCCAAGTGTATCCAGGGATCGACGGGAGGCTTAATGGCTTTGTTCCAGTCTTCTTCCTTTCTTGGATTTGCCCCTTTCCTTTTATACTCTTTAAGGGGTCTTGGTAATTGGGTCAGCTCTTGGGATTGGATGGTGCCTCTACAGAACTGTAGATTGGCTTCTGCTTTGCATTTCCCCCAACAAGTTTTCACATTTTTCTAAATGAGTCTCTCCGAATTGGATAATTAGGTGATTCATCTCACCTGCTTGCTCTGCATGTATATATGTGGCTCAGGTTGTTGCAATTATCTAGGAATATTTTCTGCCTGTGTTTGTTCATTTGCAGTATTCTGCGGCTGCAGGATAGTGAGCCTCAGGGTCTTGCTGCATCTCCTGCCAACCACGTGGATTATGGTTGCGCCATCTTCTTGCTCAGTTAGTTTTGAGAAACTCTTTGATCTTGTTCCTTGCAACTCACAATGCTATAAACAAATGCTGCACTGGTCTGACGGGTGGTTGTACATGTGCAGCCCTACAAGGTTATCACCTGAGGGACTTGTAGCAAACTCCTCCTGGCAAACTGGCTGTGAGGGCACTGTTATCTTCTCACAGGAATGTATGAGTGGTTTGCAAAGGGTAGTTTTCACAAATCCCTCGTAAGGTGATGTTAGAGGTTTTACCCATTCCCAATGATAGGTTGCTGGGTGTCTTTAATTGAGAGATCTTCATCATTCTTTGGCATGTAATATCACACCTTTGGTGGGGATGGCAAGCCTGCAAGATCCCACTCTTTCCACCTTGTGGGTGGACCCTAGGGTAGCACCCAGACCAGCACAGTACCTGGTGGCTCACCCTCCGTCACATATTAAGACGGGGAGTTCTTTGTAATCACCACAACACATGGTGTGAGCTGGTTTCCATGTCCTCCTCTACCGTGCGTGCGTGTCCAAGATAAGGCCAGGAACCGCAAGACTGATTCCACCTGGGTCACCATTGATGCCGGTCCCCGATCACCATCACCGTCCATCTCTGTAGCCAGTCTGCCATCGAGCTCCTCCTCAAAGAGGAAATCATCCACCCCGGCCAAGTTACGGGACAAATCAGAGAAGCCAAGGCCAGTAGGAATAGAAGAAGGCTGTGCAGCCCAAGCAGGCTCAACCAGCGCAACAAATACTCTGTGGACCACCTTGTCGACATCCTCTGGGGTGACCGCTACTGTTAGGAAAGATTTCATATTTGAATGTAATTTTCCCTCCATGTGCCAACCCCCAAACTTTTTGCTGCTGTTTTACACCCTGATCTAACCTTTGCCAGAGAAGCACAGCCCTCATCTGCACTCCTCTGGGCTTTCACTCACTTCTTATGGGGAAACTGACATGCCCTTAAGACAGTCAGTACTGGGAGACTGTGTTTCCCTTAGTCCTTTCCTCATGTTGCAGCTTTTGTGCAACATGTAACAAGAGTGCAATGTACCTTACTTTACAGCACCCTTGGGTCTCTAGTTATTCCAAAGGCCCTAGAAACTCTCGCTGGACTTATTATGAACTGTGCAGATGTGTCACAGACAGGACTGGTGGCAGCTATCGTTTATCTTATGCTTTGAACCCTTTTTTGCCATGTTATCCGCGCTTACCGCGTTTGGCACGAATAGGTGGCCTGGCTCCAAAATGGCCACCATGCCATGAGGTTCTTTGTCCTGTCCTTTGGCCATCTTGCCCCTTCACCTTCCCCAGGTCGAGCCGACTCGGGCCAGTCCTTATTTGGTCATGCACTTTCCCGCAAAACCCAAAGCTTTCGCGGTCTTCTGCATGCCTTGTGTGTGCGTCTCCAGGATGTGGGCTGGGATGTCTGTTCCCAATACACATCCTAGGTGCCAGAGAGTCTGGAGTGTCCTGAATGCCTGGGAGCACCGTGGTTCGTGATTGGTCCACGTATGGAGTGAGTGTTTGTGAGCAGATCTCCCATTGGGTCCTCTCCGTTTTGGCGCAAAGGGAACTTTGGATAAGAGGAGGCCGAAAACACCACTACCAGGTCGATCTTCTGAGATCACACGAACAAAGGATAAAGAGCCAAGTATCCTACAACAAAAAGCTGAGTGTCATGATGCCTACCTCCAAGGAGCCAGGTCCGACCCAGCAACCCCAGAGGCAGGCATCATTTCCCCCAGGGAAGTGCCAGCGGCCCCAAGCTGGGGCCCTTTGGACACAGTCCTGGCGCCTTAGGCGCCAGGCTCATGTTGGTCCCCTGTCCTGGCGTCTTAGGCGCCAGGCTCATAAAGCTAGACATATGTTCAAGTGTTTTAAGGTGCACTTACCTGATGCAGACCATGCTGCTACATCCAGGCCCTCTTGAGGCCTGAATGGAACTACTTTACCTGTGGACCTACTTTCCCCTGGGTGTAGTCGGGGAAGGATACATACCTGATCGGTGGAAGGATACATACCTGGAACTTCTTCCAAAGCTATTTAAACCACGCCCGATCAGCAACTCACGCTTCGCGTTGTTCTGCTCCTCGCAGCTGGACGCTCACCGTGTCAGCTCCTGCATCTGGACTTCAGCCACGCCTGTCAGCATCCTGGGTCACCTGCTAAGAGAGAATTGGAGAGAAAGAAGACCTTACCTGCTAAAGCTGCATCACGGAGACTTCACACCGACGATCCTGAAAGGGAAGACATCATTTTAAAAGCATTTCGCTCCGATCGCTGCAGCGCTGCATTTCACTCACCTTTCCTGGGCACCTCCATCTTCAGCAGCGATCATCCGGATCCGCAGCCCCTTCCCAGAGCCTAGAGAGAAAAAGACAAGAACACAAGGTGAGAGAAGGAAGGGAATAGGAAAAGCTCAGTTTCCTTCTAAGACTTACCTGTTGGGTCATTCCCATTTCATTTCGGGTCCTGCCGCTTCCTGGCATTCCGGACCCCGGCCCCTATGGGGAAAAAAGACAAAGACATTGAATGAGCGAATGCAAAGACATTACCCGAACGCTCATCCAGAACTTACCTGTCATTTACTGGAACTGCACGTTTCACTTCGGGTCGGCGCCATATCTCCGGCATTCCGAACCCCGGCCCCTAAGGGGAAAAAGACATAAGCTTTAGCGCTTGCTGCAATAAGACAATGAACATTATTATTAAGCTTGAACTTTTGAACTTGCTACAGAACTCTTACAGCACCTTACCTGAATAGTCAAGCTTATTTGAACTCCCATCAAACCTCAATCCAGTGAAGTAACTGGGTTTCAACGCGCCCCTGCATCAGAAGCAGGATGGAGAACTCATCCTTCCAGACCCTAAGGTGAGACTTCACGGGGAATCGAGGAAGGGTATCGTGGAGGGTTGGAAGGGAGTGGGAGGCTTGAGCATTATTCCGTCAGTAGGTAATACTCCCTTTTCACGCACAGGGGAATATTCCTGCGAGCCAGTGAGTCCATCTTCAGAGTCCTGCGCTTCACCATAGAAGAAGCATCAGCACTCGAAGCCAGACCTGCGCCTCCGTGGGAATCAGGTGAGCGTGACACAGAGTCGAGGAACCGCTGGTGACCCGCTGGAAGGTTTGGCACTTTGAGCCCGCTGTCGTCCTGCGAGACCCTTCTGCATCTGATCATCCTTGAAGGTCTGCGACCCATTGGAATAGTGGGACCAACTATTCTCGGCACCTTCATCAAACCCTGCAAGTAAGCCTCTTCGGAAGTGCCCCTGGGCCAATCAGTGGGCTGACCAGTTTACGCAGGACGTTTGCTCTGTCATCGCTGCGGTTTCGAGGAAGCCCTCGAAACTTGGTATACTGCTTGCTCTGTTTCCACAGCACCCTCACACTGAATTTCGTACACTTGGCATTCCCAGGTCTGAAGTGAGACGAGTGCGCCCGGACCGGAGTAAACGCGGTTACCGTGTTGCCCTGCTGTGGCAACGACCTGTGCAAGTTCACTACACTTGTGACCCTCTTGACCCTGAAGCCTGCTACTGCGGAAACTACACAGTGTCGAGACGTCTTGATTGTCGCAATCGAACCTGCCAGCGAAGTCTGGGTCTGCCTGCGCCGGGGACCGGTGAGTAGTCCGTACCCCAACCGGTGGCCCCTAGCGCAGGAGCCCATTTCTTTTCCACCGCTGTTGCAAAATAGCGACTCTATCCCGCACTCTCAACCTGCCTCTGCCCGCAAGTGGAGGTCTTGTTCTTCATCGACCTTATCCGCCTTCCTGAGCTGCTAGTGACCCTTGAAGATTCCCTATTTTGTCCAGTGGTACAAGCATGTGCATGTACTATTGAGCATAAGGCTCCTCTCTTCGTAGGGCTTGGACTGCCTCTTAGTTAGGTGTATTCTTGATGTGGAACTGGGTCTAAAGATTACTTGCACTGCCTGTTTTCCTCCCCATCTAGATGGTCTACATATTTCGTTCTTCTTAATCTGTTAGACCCCTCTGGTCTTGTATATATATCGTGTTGATCGTGATGTGTTGGTTTACTTCAGTATTATTGTGATTCTTTGCTATGGTCTATATTACAAAGGCCTTGTAATAAATGTGTCTATATTTTTTATGTAACACCTCTCTGGAGTAATTTGTAAGTGTCCTTGCTTTGTGTGCTCATTGAGGTCTTTCAGTCACCCTCACCCCTCTTGAGACTTAGTCTTGACCGCCTGCCATAGCTACCCTGATTGGTCTGCCTTGTCCAGAGGATACCCTGTTCCAAGAAACTAGGTTGGCCTTCTGAACCTCTGCCCCTCCAGTTCGGAGTTCAGAAATCCATCTTAACAGCTCCGACGGGTAGTACTGACACTATGTGGGTGGTCCATACAGCACAGAGGGTTTCCCTGCCTCCCAGGTGCAACACGGCCACCAAAGCAGTGACAAAGGCTGCAAACACCCATGGGGGGGAGCACCGACTTAGGCCATGGTACACAACCCTCAGGAAGGAAAGAGGGGGGGGCAAAGAGGCCCAGAGCAGCCCTCCAAGGTTTATGTTCAGCCAATGGACATCTCATCCATGGACAATGCTGACCAAGCGTCTGTCCATACAGTCCACGAGGACGACGGCGGCGCAGGGCCTAGCACTCCATTGTTCCCTACAGAGCCCAGGGACATATCCATGGACATCCTGTCAACTCTCTACACCCTAGTGATGGAGATCCAGCAGAGGTTGCCCCCAGCACCTGTTGTACCACAGGCCCCTGACCAGCCTCTGCGTAAGAAGAGGAAGTGTCATCCGACGCCACCGCATCAGCCACTTCCTTCACGTCGGAATCCAACTCCACCAGTGGACCCGGATACACACACGGACACTGCTTCGGACACAGCAACGGGAGCCGACGAAGATGAGGACTTTGTCCCGGCAGACAGTGAATCACTTCACCTGGGCGCCCCTCATAGAGTCTCTCCACCAGATGAGGTGGGATCATTAACTCCATGATCTCCATGGCCTCCGAGCTGTTCCAGCTGTTGCCAGAGGAAACCAAGAAGCAGGGCTTCCTATTTCAGCAACAAGAGTCCAAGAGAAAGACGATCATGGGGGTACCCTTTTTGGACAACATTTGGGAGGAAGGCCAAGCCCTCAAGAATAACCCATGCACGGCTCCAACCAAATGAGACAGGTTGGAGAAGAAATACAGGGTATCGGACTCCTCACACAAGTGCTTGAGGTCACAACCGTTGACGGACTCGGTAGTGTCGGCTGCCGCAAGGAAATTTTCATCCAACCCGGATCCCTCTTCATCAGTCCCCCCAGACAGCAAGGGGAAGAAGATGGACGCCATGGGGAAGAGAGTCATCTACACAGCGGCATCAACGATCAAGGTGGCTAATGTTCTGGCTATCTTGTCCCAATACGACCGGGAGCTTCGGTACAAGCTGGGCCCGATCCTGGAATTCCTCCCTGACAACAAGAAAACAGAGGCTCTCACCCTCTTTCCGGAAGGGGAGATTGCGTTGGATCATGCCATTATGGTGGCAGTGGACATTGCCGACACAGGCTTCTAGCAGATGGGAAACAGAGTTTGCCTTAGTCGGCAGGGATGGTTTAAAGCCACGAACTTTCTCCAGGACTGTTCACAAAATGCTTGGCCCCAGTGGTGGCCCACCTGCGTCTGTAGGGCATACAGGTGCTAGTAGCGTATAACCGTACATAGACGATTGGCTGATACGAGCGTTCTCCCGGGAGCTGGCTGACAAGTGCACGAAGGAGACTGTCTGGCTACTGACAGAGCTGGGGTTCTCTGTGAACTATCCAAAGTCCTGCTTAATGCCATCGCAGAACGTGCTGTTCCTCAGCGCCAGGCTCAACACAGTGACTTGCCTGGAGTCCCCCTCGGAGGGGAGGCTAGCAGCCATTCAAGGGAAGGTACAGCGGCTGTCGTCAGCGAAGCGAAGATGGCCATGGTTCGGGCCATGAAGTCTTTGGGCATGATGTCGTCCTACATCTACCTCATCCGTCTCTGCAGGTTGCAGATGTGACCCCTACAGAAATTCTTGGATGCACTTTGGATACATGTGTCTGGGAATTTTGCAGACAAGATTCCTCTCAACGAGGAGTTCCAGCGGGCGATAGAGTGGTGGGGGTACGCTCCCATATACATCGCCCAGGGGACGGGATTTCAAACCTTGCCATACCAAGAGATGCTCACCACGGACGCCTCTCTGGAAGGTGGGGGAGCTTACACCGGATGTCTACATGCCAAAGGTCTGTGGCTTCCGGATGAGAAGGATCTGCACATCAACATCCTGGAGTTATGGATGGTGCTCTGGGCCCTCAAGTCTTTCCTACCGTCTCTGAAAGGCAAGGTGGTGAGGATCTTCAGGGACAACACCACCACCATGTTCTACATCAGGAAACAGGGGGAACTCGATCCAAGGAATTTCAGGACTTGTGGCATTGGGCCATCGGCAGGCGATGTTCCTCATTGTGCTCCACCTGGCAGCTGTCAAGAACACCATCACTGACTCTCTCAGCAGGGAACTCTGCTCCTGCCACGAGTGGGAACTTTGTCAGGATCAGGTGAACTGTCAAATGGGGCAGACATCCGATCAACCTTTTTGCCACAGGTGCAAACGCAAAGTGCTAGAAGTTCGCCAGCAGGTTTCACCAAGAAAGGAACATGGGGGATGCGTTCTCATTCCTGTGGGAGGGTATGTTTCTGTACGCCTTTCCCAGTTTCCTCTTCTGCAACGTGTAATCAACTTACTCAGACAGTGTTGGTGCAAGATGATACTCATCGCCCCAGCGTGGCCGAGGCAGATTTGGTATCCAGACCTACTCAGCCTGTCAGTGTCGCCTCCAGTCAAGTTGCCAGTATTTCCGGATCTGCTCACCAGGGAGGGAGGCCCAATCCTTCATCACGACCCAGGATTTCTGAACCTGAAGGCATGCCTCCTGCAGCCTTAGAGTTTGGCAGTTATGAGTTGCCAGCAGACTGCTAAAGTGCTTTGGCCTTAAGTGGAAGTGTTTTGCTATGTGGTGCCGGCCTCAGAAGATTACCTCTCTGAGGGTCACGGCTCCACAGATTCTTCTGTACCTGATGTCTTTGGCAAGAGCTGGCCTGGCTCACACGGTTAGGAAAGATTTCTCTTTGCTGCACCTTTCCTTTCATCTTTATGGAACCCCCAAACTTTTTGCTTTTATTTTTGAATCTGACCTGTACTTTTTACAGTACAGTGAAACCTTAAGCTTCACTAAACTGGCCTTTGCTCATATTTTATGGGGAAACGGATATGTCCTTCAGGCTGTCAGTACTGGAAAACATTATTTACCTTAGTCGGGTTACTACTTTTTATCATGGTACAATGCAGCTTACACTGCAGTACAATGGGGTGCATTTTTGTTTTGCCCTAGACTAACACTCAGAGGATTTTCGGTTACCCTAGGTGTGATGAAATGATAGGCTGGTGGCAGCAGTGACTTTTCCCTACCTTTTGGGGATTTTCTTTTTAGCTTTACCGCATTTACCGTGTTTGGCTATTAACTGTGGCTACTGGTCAAACATGGCCGTGCCACAAGATTTTTCTCCTGTTCTTTTGTCATCTTGTCCTTTAGCCGAAGAGGCCAGGAATATCCTTATAAGGACTTCCTGTGCCAGGGAAAGCAGGGGCTTTTGGCAGGCTACTGGAGGGCTGTGTGTGTTTGCTAGCAGGATGTGGGCTGGGTCTGTCCAATCCAGAAACGGGTTTCAGTGTGTCTGAGTGGTATGCATCAATGTTCCCGCCAATGGTCCTGATTGGACCCCTGCTGGGGTATGTGTGTGGGCTAGTCCTGCCATTGGCTAGTGAGGGCAGCAACTCTTACCCTGCACCCATTCTTCAGAGATCCTGGAGAAACCTGAAGGAGCCAAGTATCCTATCCAGCTGTGAGACCCGCAGAGACACCTGAGACCTGACTGAAGGAGGCCTGGCAACCAACTTCTGCTGCTGTCCTGGAGTAGTCTTGTCTTGCTCGTGATCTTTTGTAGTCCTGTGAAGGTGCTATGACTCTTGGAGCAGAGGGACCATCCATTCCGAACGTCTGCTCGGTGCTCTGCCAAAGGAAGCCTTCAGAAGTTCCTGGCAACCATCCTGTCACTGACCATCTTCCTTTTTGGGCTACGGTGCTGGCAGCGTCGCCATACCAAGTTCTGGCCTGAAACTTGGGGGATCCTCAGATGTTCCTGCAAAACTACCTCCTGCGAAATGTCGGCATCCTAGTATCAAGGGGACCCAAGATAGGAGGGAAAGTCCGACCACGGCTGCTGAGTCCTTTTGCGTCGCCGTGCGCAGTAACCACTGTCCGAAAATTGATAACCTGACCCAAGTCCAGTCCTGAGAGGGGTGCTACATCAAGTTTTTCTGCATTCTTCGACCGAGAGTCCATACAACAGTAAAAGACACCAACTGGAGATGACCTCGAACCTGCAACCCCTGGGAATCGAGGACTGCAACCTTCAGCGGGAAAAGCAACGTCGGACACCCTTCCTTTGTTCTGCCAAGTCTGAGGAAGTATCGGAGTATGGGGGGGTAAGTTGCAGAGTTTCTAACCTACCTCTATACTCCCCTTATAAGTCATGGGCTTCTGATAAAGCTTATTTATAACAATATTGGCTTTGCTATGCTTGCTTGAGCAAGACATCTGACTGTTTGGGCTACTTTTGCGCATTAGTCTAACTTGAACCCTAACCATAACAACCCTTCAATGGACCCCAGAGACCCTACCTGCATTTTGTCCTACATCCTAAGTTCTGTGGAACTGGGACCTGAACTATTGGGCAAAAGGCCCCAGGCAATTTAGGGCTGGACAATTGTAGTTAGGGATTATCTATGTGGACCTTTCTGTGCATAATACTTGTCTAACCTTTCCTTTGCAGGAATTTCTGATATGTATTATGCCCTATAAAAAAGTGAATGTATATATGTATTTAGTTTGATAGTTTTGTGTGATTCGTCTACCGGCTAGTAGTGTGTTTTGGCCATAAATAAATAACTGTATTTGTATACATCCTGTCTAAGTGTAATCTGTGATTCCCATTGTGTGACCTCATTGTGGACCCCTTAAAAGCGCACCACCTCTGAAGAACTTGGCCTAGACCGTCTGTTCCTGTCACAATATAGGTTGGCCTTCTATACATCTGTACACCACGCCAGATATAGAAAATCAGTCCTAACAAGCGCATCTATCACGGTACACCTTGCGGCCATCTCACGCCACACCAGATCCCTGGGAAGATCCTCATTGTGGTCCCACAGACTTGTTAAGGAGTTCCTCAAGGGGCTTTTTCGATCTTTCACTCCGGTGAAGGCACCTGCCCTGGCATGGGAACTCAATGTGGTCCTGACAAGACTCATGGGGCAGCTGCCGAACCTATGCATCAAGCCCCGCTCAAGCTTCTCTCGTGGACAACGGCATTCCTTGCGGCCATCACCTCAGCTGGACGTATGGGTGAGATCCAGGCCCTATCCTGCAAGCAGCCGTACCTTACTTTTCACGAATCAAGGGTGGTATTTCGTACGCTCCCCACTTTAATGCCAAAGGTTCTGTTAGAATTCCATCTCAACAAGCCTTTGATGTTGTCTGTGTTCTTCCTGAACCCTTCTTCGCCGGCGGAGGGGGCCTTGCATTCGCTGGACGTTGCTCATGCCTTGAAGTTGTGCGTGACACGCACAAAGAGTTTTCTTAAGACTTCTCAATTGTTCATGAACTTTGGACCAGTGAATCATGGGAAGGCCTTGTCCAAAGCTTCCATCTCAAGATGGCTCTCCGGGTGCATCATGCACTGTCATCGGCTGGCTAACCGGCCTCTGACGGGCTGTCCGAGGGCCCACTCCACCAGAGTGATCGCTGTTAGGACAGCGTTCCTTTCTGGTGTGCCTCTGCTCGACATATGCAGGGCTGCAACATGGAGGTCAATGCATACCTTCACGAAATTCTACTGCGTCATCGGGGATTCGAGGGAGGAGTCTAGGGTCAGCCAGGCAGTGCTACACAACCTGTTCGCTTGAGGTGAGTCTGTTCCAGGAGTAAGTGCTAATTGCTTCTGTTGAGCCTTGCCACCTCCCGTGGTTGTGTAATGTTGTACTGCTGTGTATTCGTTATTCATGCGCATGTGAATCCATGCCCATGCTGGAGAAGGTTTAAGTTAATTACCTGTAACTATTGTTCTCCAGCATTGGTCTGGTCTGGCATGGATTCACATGCAAACTCTCCCTCACGCCCTTTTGCGGCTCTTCTTGGTTATACTGCCACTTTACATGCTTGCCAAATCTGAAGATGTCTGGGGCTTAGGGAGAGGACTGTGATTAGATGGGGGCAGTATGAGCCAGAGGACAGTGATTGGTTTAGAGAGGAAATACAGTTTTAAAGTTAAAGTGAAACTGTTTTTTCTTTTACTGAGGATTTCCAACTTGAATATTCATGAGCATGTTAATCCATGCCAGACCCATGCTGGAGAACAATAGTTACAGGTAATTAACTTAAACCGTATAATTGATTATTCATAACATGCTTAATACCCATAGGTTTCTAAGCACGGACCCAGGCTCGAACCTGTATTGCTCTGCGTTGTCTTGCTTCCAAGGCGAACATGTTGCCACAGAGCTATCCTCCCGAGACAGATGAGTACAACGATTATGTGCCGGCTGGTGGTAAACCTCTGGGTGCAAATGAACCCGCCAGGGCTTTGCCCCCTGAACGAAGGGGGCCCTTTTCATAGCATGCTGTCAAGGGCCTCAGCCCTGTTCAACGTGGTCCCAGAAGAAAAGGAGGAGGAAGGGTTACTTTTCAGTGCTAGGAGTCTTCACTAAAGACGGTCATGTCGATTCCATTTCTGGACGATGTTTGAGAGGAAGGGTTGGAGCTGTTGAAGATGATGAACACTGCACCTCCCAAAAGAGATAGGCTCGCAAAGAAATGTAGGGTGCCAGACTCCGCCACCAGGTGCATGAGCATTTCAATCCGGTTTCATGTCATTTCATCGCCTGCACTTTCATCCCCTGTCATTTTAACATGCACCTTCCATTGAAAATGCTCATCTTTTTTGGGCCCCCCCGCCCTCCATCCTCCCTCCCACACTTATTTTTGGCTATTGCCTACCCGCCCAAACCCTTATCTGCCTTTTCCCACCTCCCTAAAAAATTCGATGAGCATTTTTTCGATGGAATGTGCACGTTAAAATTCCAGGGGATGAAAATGCAGGCGATGAAAGGACATCGTACCGTGAATCCATGCCCATGCTGGAGAAGGTTTAAGTTACTTACCTGTAACTACTGTTCTCCAGCATTGGCCTGGCATGGATCACATGCAAACCCCCCCTCCGGCCCTTCTGCGGCTCTTCTTGGTCATACTGCCACTTTACATGCTTGCCAAATCTGAAGATGTCTGGGGTTTAGGGAGAGGACTGTGATTAGATGGGGGCAGTATGAGCCAGAGGACAGTGATTGGTTTAGAGGAGAAATACAGTTTTAAAGTTAAAGTGAAACAGTTTTTTCCTTTTACTGAGGATTTCCAGCCTATCGATGGGGAATATTCATGAGTGTGTTAATCCATGCCAGACCCATGCTGGAGAACAATAGTTACAGGTAAGTAACTTAAACCTTATAATTGGGTATTCATAACGCACTTAAAACCCATAGGTTTCTAAGCGCGGACTCTGGATCGAACCTGTGTTGCTCTATGTCGTCTTGCTTCTGAGGCGAGCGCGCTGCCCCTGAGCTATCCTCGCGAGACAGATGACCTCAACGATTATGTGCCGGCTGATGGGAAGCCTCCGGGTGCGGATGAACCCGCCAGGGCTTTACCCCCTGTTGAGGGGGGCTCTTTTCATAGCATGCTGTCAAGGGCCTCAGCCCTGTTCAGCATGGTCCCAGAAGAAAAGAAGAAGGAAGCGTTACTTTTTCAGTGCTGGTTATGTCGATTCTAGTGCTGGATGATGTTTGGGAGGAAGGGTTGGAGCTGCTGAAGATGACGAACACTGCACCCCCCAAAATAGATAGGCTGGCAAAGAAATGCAGGGTGCCAGACTCGGCCTCCAGGTGCCTAAGATTGCAGCCTTCTCCAGACTCTGTGGTGTCTGCCGCAGCCAGGAAGCGCTCTGCGAACCCATCATCCTCGTCCATGGTGCCTCTGGACCAGGCGGGGAAGAAGGGAACATGGGAAGAAGCTGGATGCAGTGGGGAAGTGCATCATTTAGACCACAGCTTCCACCATCAAAGCCACCAACGCCCTGGCCAGCCTGTCCCGGTATGAACGTAAACTCTGGTACAAGCTCCAATCCTCGATTTCCTGCCAGCGGACAAAAAGGCTGATGCCATGGCTATCATGGGTATCAGGCAGGTAGTTGGGGCAAGCTGGGTGGAGGCTTGGCAGGCCTGGCATAGGCACACAAAGAACCCATAACAAATCCCTCCTTTCATTCCTTCCTAGTGTTTGTAGTAACTTCCTGGTTACCACTTCCTGTTGCCAAACAGGAAGTACATGATAACTCATGAGTTCTCTAGTGTTTGGGTGTGGCTGGCTATATAAGCCACACCCAAGATTGTTCCAGTACTTCGTGTTGCTTACTGTGAGCTGCATCAGCAACACACTTGCCGTGCTCTGGATCAGCCAGCATCTGCTTACCTGCTCCGGATCATCCTGTTTCTGCTTACCTGCTCCGGATCATCCTGCTTCTGCTTACCTGCTCCGGATCATCCTGTTTTTGCTTACCTGCTCCGGATCATCCTGCTTCTGCTTACCTGCTCCGGTTCATCCTGCTTCTGCTTACCTGCTCTGGATCATCCTGCTTCTGCTTACCTGCTCTGGTTCATCCTGCTTCTGCTAACCTGCTCCAGATCATCCTACTTTTGCTTACCCGCTCCGGATCATTCAGCTTCAGCTTACCTGGTTCTTACTCCACGCCACAGCTATCTCCAGTCAAGAGGGGACTTCTACACCGGCACCTGTAAGAACAAAGAAGAACAGCGTTAACACGCGCACATCAGTAATGCTGCGCATACTAACCGAATCTTCCTGCGACGCTGGAATCCAGGTTAGTTGCACGAGCGCACAAACCACTTTAAGAAAGAAGAGACATTATTCATTGCTCACTCCAATAACGCGGACACTTATTTCACTGCGCTCTCTCTCTCTTTACGTGGTGCATACTTACCAAAAGCCTCCGTGCAAATTTACCTAACCACCAAGTCTCCAGTAGCGCTGAACCCAGACTCGAGGCGCTAATACCACATAATTTCTCCTGCAAAGGAAAGGGAGAGACATTAGGCGCGCTCAAATTGAAGGCGCTGCGTAAACCTACCAGCTGCTAGCTTCTACACGCAGCGCTACTCACCCACAAAAATACCGGCAAACAAAGACAATACGGACAATTTTTGACATTCAACATTCTCCGCGCAATGTTCACTTGTGGGAAGGACTTTCTAGCCAGTGAAGAAACTGGCGCCTTGAACTCTCGAGGAGAATTGCCTAGCATTTCGGTGCTGGACTGCCCCAGGGCAGGACAAAGACTGATATGTTTGGGATATTCTTCTCTGTGAAAGATAGTGAGCTAAAGACTCTGGGTAAGTCTTTCGTAACCAGGACTAATGTCTGGCAGACAGACTCCCAGGACTCCCCTTGTCAGTTTACTTTGAACTCTCGGCCTCGCTGTGAAGGCATAAAACAGCGTTTGGCATCTGAACTCAGCCTACAGGCATTGGCACCAATCACATGAGTGAATCGCCCCCCTGCGCATGCAGGATGGAGTGCACACCCTACTAAAGATCAAGGTATTCCTCCGGGTGAAACAGGGGAAGTGAAGACTCGGGGTCAAGGGAGGCTCGTCCATCGCTCCTGCAGAGACACAGGTGAGTGTGACAATGGCCCTATTCCAAGAGGGCTAGGTGGCCTTGAACCATGCCATCACAGTGGCACTGGATATTGCAGACTCTGGTTTCCTCCAGATGGGAAATGGAGTAACCCTGCAACAACAAGATTGCCTTAAGGCTACTAACTTCAGGGCGGCCGTGCAGTCCACAGTGGTGGATATGCCTTTTGAGGGGAACAATTTGTTGGGAAAGGCGGTGGACGAGAGCTCCAATCGATTCAGACCAACATGGACACTGCACAGTCCCATGGGACTTTGAGGCAGAGAAGATCATCTTCCTTTCGTTCCTCAAGAGGGAAATCAGGCATATCCTCCAAAGGATACTCTGCACCCTATAACCAACCCTCCTGCTCTACCACCCAGGAGGCCTACAGAGGGTGCTTGCAAGCCTCCGTCCACAGATCCGTGCGCCACTTTCGCACCCCAGTGGGCAGCTGACTAACAAACTTTGTCGGCAACTGGAAGACCATCACCACAGACAAATGGGTGCTGGGCGTTCTTCATCAGGGGCACACCTTGGAATTCCAACACAGGTGTCTCGCATTCCTCCTGTGGTACATCAAGAACTACACATGGCCCAACTGCTGCAGGACGTCCAGGCCATGTTAAAAAAGGGGGCAATAGAGCCCGTCCTCCAGCGCCTCCAGGCTCTTACGTCAAGGGAGAGTGTACTCTCCCTTGACGTAAGATGCCTCAACAAATACTTGAAATCCCAGATGTTCAGGATGGTCACGTTGCAGCACGTGCTTGGCAAGCTGGAGGAAGGGGATTTCCTGGCAACCTTGGACCTGGAGAACTCCTACTTTCACGTCCCCATCCACGCAAAGCATCGGAAGTTCCTATGGTTCGCGGTCCAGGGACGACACTACCAGTTCAAGGCCCTGCCCTTCATTCTGAAGTCAGCAACAAGGGTGTTCACGTAGTGTTTGGTTCCGATGACAGTGTATCTGTGCCTCAAGGGGATCCATGTCTACCCTTATCTAGATGACTGGCTGATCCGCTCCCACGCGCTGGCAATCCAGCACAACACAGAGACCATTCGGCTTCTGACGGAACTCGCATTCTCCATAAACTATCCAAAGTCTTGCATGGAGAAATCGAAGAACCCTCTGTTCCGGGGCGCCTGCCTCAACACGGTCTCATGCTTGGCAACTCCCTCGGAGGAGATGGTTACGTCCATCCTGGGGAAAGTGCAGTGCCTGTCGTTGGCACAGAATGCAACAGTGCGAGCCATCAAGTCGTTGTTGGACATGATGTCTTCCTGCATCTACCTCATCCTGCTGCGCAGACTGCAGATGAAACCTCTTCAGGAGTTTCTGGATGTACGTTGGCTGCAAATCACAAGCACAGGTTGTTCTGAACAAGGAGTTCCGACATACTTTTCAATGGTGAGGTGCACGCCAACATCTCACGAAAGGGGCTCCTTTCCAGACACCTCCATTCGAGGCCATGGTTAACACTGACGCCATCCTGGAAGGGTGGGGGCCCACACCGGACAGTCACACTCCAGGGGCCTCTGTCTCCTGGAATAAAAGGACCTCCACATCATTGTCATGGAACTCTGTGCAGTCTTCTCGGCCCTGAAGTCATTCCTACCTCAGATTAAAAGGAGGATGGAGTGCATCTTCACGGACAACACCACCATGTTCTACATCCGGAAGCAGGGTGGGACGCGCTCTGCTGCACTTTGTCAGGAGGCCGAGGCCCTGTGGTGCTTGGCCATCCCTCAAGACATGTTTCCCGTGCCCTTTCACCTGGCAGGCATCAAGAACACCATCGCAGACTTGGTCAGCAGGGAGTTGCGTTCCTGCCACAAATGGAAGCTTAAGCAAGTACAAGTGACTTGTCTCTTCAGCAAATCAACCTCTTTGCGATGGCGTCAAAGTGCCAGAGGTTTGCCAGCAGGTACCCTCCTCCGGGGAGCATGGAGGATGCCTTCTCATTCCCATGGGAGGGGCTCTGCCTGTATGCCTTCCCTCCAATTACGCTGCTGCTACATGTGATCAACCTACTCAGACGTCGTTGCAGGATGATACTCATCGCTCCTGCGTGGCCTCAGCAGATCTGGTACCCGGACCTGCTCCGTCCATCAGTGGCTCCGTCCATCTGGCTGCCTCCACTTCCCTACCTTCTTACAAGAGAAAACCGAACAATACTGCAACACGACCCAGTGTTGCTGAGCCACCCGGCCTGGCTCCTGCTTAGAGTTTGGACATTATGCTCTCCCTCTGGAATGCAAGAAGATTCTGGCTAAGAGTAGAGCGCCCTCTACACTGTCATGCTACGGTCACAAGTGGAAGCGCCTCACAGTGTGGTGCAGGACTCAGAAGATTATATGACTGTGAGTCACGGCTCCACAGCTCTTTCCGTATTTCCTTTCCCTGGCCAAGGATGGCCTGGCTCACTCCTCAATCAAGGTTCATCTGACTGCCATATCCCGTTACACCAGTATGCCTGGTAAGCCACATTTCTGGTCGCGCAGGCTCGTCGAGGAGTTCCTCAAAGGCCTCTTCAGGCCTTTTCCAACAGTGAAGGCTCCTGCTCCGGCTTGGGGGCTCAACGTCATTTTGACTAAGCTCATGGGAACCTCTTTTGAACCAACACATCAGGCCTCTTGGAAGTTTCTATCACGTAAGACAGGTTTTTTTGTGGCCACCAGCTCGGCCAGGCAGGTCGGGGAGATTCAGTCCTTCTCTTGCAAGCAACGCACTTGTCTTTCCATGCTACGAGGGTGGTGCTGCGGACCCATCCCACCTTTATATTGAAGGTTCTTTCAGACTTCCATCTCAACGAGCCTTCGGTTCTGCTGGTCTTCTTCCTGAATCCTTCGATGCTGGCGAAAAGGACGCTGCATCCGCTGGACATTGTTCGTACCTTGAAGTTTTATGTGGCATGCACAATGGACTTTTGGAAGACAGCCCAACTCTTTGTGAATTTTGTACCTGTGAATCACAGGAAGGCTCTATTTAAGGCTTCCATATCCAGGTGGCTCTTTGGCTGCATCATGCACTGTCATCATCTGGCTAACAGACCTCTTCCAGGCCGGTCGAGAGCTCAGTCCACCAGAGCCATTGCAGCAATGACCGCATTTCTCTCAGGAGTGCCACTGCTCGATATCTGCAGGTCTACTATGTGGAGGTCCACCCACACCTTTACGAGATTCTACTACGTCCACAGGGATTCCAGGGAGGAGTCCCGGGTCAGCCAAGCGGTGCTACACAACCTGTTTGTTTGAGGCGAGTCTGTTCCAGGTGTAAGTGTATTGCTTCTGTTGAGCATTGCCACCTCCTGTGGTTGTGTTTTTGTACTGCTATGTAATCCTATTCATGAGCATGTGAATCCATGCCAGACCCCATGCTGGAGAAGGAACAAGTTAATTACCTCTAACTCCTGTTCTCCAGCATGGGTCTGGCATGGATTCACATGCAAACCCTCCCTCATTCCCCTCTGTGGCTCTTCTTGATTCATACTGCCACTTTACATGCTCTACCAAATCTGAAGATGCCCACCGGGGGTGGAGCTTAGGGGGACGACTGTCTTTGGATGGTGGCAGTATGACCCAAAGGACAGTGGTTGGTTATAGAATAAATTACAGTTTTCAGGCTAAAGCAAATCTGTTTTTTCTTTTACTGAGTATTCACAGCTTGAGGACAGAATATTCATGAGCGTGTGAATCCATGCCAGACCCATGCTGGACAACTGTAGTTGCAGGTAAGTAACTTGTTCCTTCTACAACTACAAATGTACATAGTAGCACCGTCTATGCATCCATTTCACCTGAGCCTGTATAATTAACTGGCTTGCCATATGTAGAGGATTGCCAGGCTCCCTGATCTTGGTTGAGTATACAGTGGAACATAGCTCTGCATCAAAAACCAGCTGAAGTTTAAACTTTTGTGGTTTTTATCATTGAAACACTGCAGACTAAATGGTTCTTCATTGTTTTTTTAAGTGTATGTATGTGCTGATAAAGGTTAAAGATAGGTCATTGTGTTGAGCTCTTGCAACAGATACCTGTGCTCAACTTGCAGTCAGAGGTCTTAACACTGGCAGGACCAATTTAGACCTTTATTCCACTGCGGTCAATAAATTGTGTACCATCAGTTTGGGTAATAACCCCTATTGTGTACCAAGTGGGAAGAATCTGGCACGAAAGACTGTAGGAAACTGGGATACTATTCAAACTGTATATTGTCACTCTTCATTGCGTGAAGTATACCGTGATTTACCATGCAAGTTATAGAGGAGGCTGAAGGTTATTTCTAAGCTGGGGCCAGCTCTGAAGTAGGTTTCTCATTTGTCCAACTTGTTGAGTTTCTTGCTGTTAATAGCTATCCAGATTGCCTTGAACACCAGTTGATGAAGACATGTTTCCAGTTGTCTCCAGTGACTCACTGGAGGCACACAGTGGCAAAGTTGCACAGAGGACATAGACGTTTCCCTTTGGTTCATAAGTTCTCGTCTAGGACTTTAGTCCATACTTTAACATGTGCAGTATGCCTTTAATGTTGCCTTTATTATTTTGAATGGTACTAGCAGAATCAAACCTAAAAAGTGTAACATGTAAAACTGATTCTCCTACTACAAAGCCTGGACAACTACTGCAACATTTCTGCAGTTCTGATTTGTAACTGACAAGTACCTCACTGCTAGTTCTAGTGTGTGGAGTCAATTGTTTTTCTTTCTACTGTTTACCCATCTTTTTTTACCATACACCAAAAGCCTGAATCACCATGAGAACAGCCTTCTCTGCCATGACACCACACCCCTGTGACCATGTGGCTAGGCACATGTATACATGTGTTAGTAAAAGATCAGAAATAGAAGATCAAAAGCAACATTAAAGAGCCCTGTGCAATTAGAGAATATACACTTGTTTTTTGTTTCTATTAATTTTGATCAACTGGAAACCATGTCTCTCCGACTGTCATTCTCAGAGCCTTTGTGCCATCATCTCAAAAGTGGCCTTATTACTAGTATGCAGTAATTCTACAATTTCACAGTGCAATTCCGGCCAAAGTCGTTTACTGTTATTGCTACTCTGTCTTGCGGCTGCCCTGCAGGATTACAAGTGGTGTTAAGGCAGTGTCGATCCCCATGTTTTGAGTCCACCTGACTCCATGGGGATTTTACAAATTTAGCGATTATTCTGACACAGTGAATTTGAGGATTCACCGCCATCTATATATTCCGTAGTCCAGGAAAATGTATGGTATTTGTATAACCACCCAAAACGAACCAGTAATAAAATTACAGATACAAATGTATTGCACTGCTGAACTCTCAATGATGCACTAGGTCAAAACCTCAAAGCAATCTGATGACCAACTATATATATCAGAAACCTGCACCAGTGGCAGCATTAGCTTCTATTCATCATGATTAGGAAGGTTGCCTCTTTATCTGATTATCACTAGGCCATACGCTGCTGTGCAGGCAACATTCCCCATGCTTTCTGCATACAGGGAATAAAAAAGACATTCTACTATGAAGTGCTTCGATTCAATTGGAAAATTCATTAGCTTGGGTACCCATGATCTCGTCTCTGCTGTCCCACACAAGCCGTCTCTCGTAGCTCTTAACATAATTGGCCTCATTACGAGGCTGGCGGTAAGGCAACAACGGCGCCGGTATCGCTACCGGCACTGTTGCTACCGTACCGCCATACTAGGAGTTCTGCTCGTGGGTGCCCTTGCAGCCACCAGGTCTGACCTGGTGGCCGTACCGGCACCCGCGAGCAGAACAGGATTGTAGCACTGGTACCGTTATTAACGGTACCGGTGCTACCACCCTCCCCATTCCCATTCAGCCCTAAGTGGCCGAATGGGGATGAGTAGTCCCTTATTACCGGCACCCGTGAATGGGCAATTACCGGGTCTGCCAAACTCGGTGTGACCCGGTAATTGCCCATTCGCGGGTAACGGAAAAAAATGGATAACGGCGGCAGCCGTGCCTGTACTACCTCGTAATGAGGCCCAATGTTTCTATCAATCCATTTCACAATTGTAATTCTCATTCCCTCAGTAGAGCTCAAATTCATAAACAGCAAGCAACGTCCTTTACTTCAGAGAATAATACAGGAAAGAAAGAAAATTGGAATGTTACCAATCGGAAAGAAAAGCCAAGCAAAAATTAAAGTCGGCAGAACATGCCATCAAACCCTAAAATTTAGATCTGTTAAAATGTCTTCAATCTCCAAATTATTGGTCCATTCCATCTTCTTGCATTGTAAGACTTCTATGATTACAACAGTCCTGTGGGTCTGATGTGTCAGTTTTAACATCAGCCACTGCAATCTTTTTACGTCTGATACTTTTCATAGAAGATCATATCTTGATTATTCTAAACACTTGCATTGCAGTACGCATTCTCATACTTTTCAGATGTTACTCACTGCTGACTGGACCTGAGTATTTGGCTACTATTAATACTGTCCTTTTTCAGCAAGCACCTCGGTTTTATAATTCCTCCTGCAGTATTTCCACCCGCTATTGATAGCACACCTTTACCAAAAGTAGTTTGTAGTTATCAAAATAAGGGTTTTTCTTCAGTAATCCTGATCTCGTTTAGTCATGTGCCCAGCATGCTGGTTTATATCACATATACAACATGAATCCAGCACACACTTGTCAAATGAGGCCATGCACAGCATGTCTCTCATGCCTTAATAGGGCATGGTTAAAATAACCAAAAACCAAGCCCCGGTGAGTGTCGGATTTCTAAATGTCTTCCCTATAACCCCAGCACCTCATAGCCTACATGCACCCTGCTCTGCTATGGTGTAAATATGAGGTGTGCCAGCAGAATATGCGATTGGTCGGGGTGGTAAAACTACACTGGCCTGTAATAGGTTATCTCCAAGCTCCATCCTTTCTTTGCACTCACACATCCCCCTTAATAACTGTTTCTCAACAGAGATTGAACACAAATGGACTTAGTTTGTGACATTATTTGGGGGGAGTAGGGCTGCATGCATCATGAGCGTTGTCCATATCATTGTTTAGGGGCAAAGTAATGAAGTCAGTATGGTTGATGTAATCCATAACATGAAACCCACGGATTTACATGTCTGTATAGTGCACGCTATCATTAGTTTGTGTTGTTTCTGCTTGTTTCGCTTACTGCATTTGTCACTAAATGAGACATGAAGATAAAATTCATCAGTCATTTCAGAACAAAAGCCATTGCAAGTTAATAATGTTGCTTTAGAGCAGTGGTATTCAAACTGTGGGTCGCGACCCCCTAGGGGTCCGCGGGTGCATCCCAGGGGGGCCCTGAGAGCTCAGCATGAAAAAAGATTTTTTTTTTTATTTATTTTTTTTTTTTTTTAGATTGGAAGAAATGGGCAGGGGTGGCCCACATGGGCGGGCTGAAGCATGAAACTGTCTCAGGCAACAATGAAAAAGTGGCCCACAGTTGTAAATGGATATTCATTCCTTTAGTCACAGACTGGGCCTCATTACTACTATGGCGGACCAGTAACAACGGTGCTGGTAAGCTACCGGCACCGTTGCTACCGTTCCGCCATAGTAAGAGTTGTGCTCGTGGGTGCTTGACAGCCCCCGCCAGGTCTGACCTCAGCTCGTCGGATGCACCAGCACCATTATTAACGGTGCCGGTGCATCCGAGCTCCCCCTTCCCATTTGAGCCATATGGGGCTCAAATGGGAATGGGGATCTACCGGCACCTTCGAAAGGGCAATTATCATGTCCGCCTAACTCGGCATGACCTAGTAATTGCCCATTCGCGGGTGCCAGACCCGGATGCAACTCCAGTGGCAGCCGTGCCGGTTTTACCGGCACAGCTACCGCCAGAGTAGTTATGAAGCCCACTGTTTCAATAGTACCCAAAGGGGTGCTTTGTGTTAAAATGTAAGTAAATTGTGATATATTCAGCAACAATGGTCAACATTACTAACTGCATAGTGGCCCCTCACCCATTATGGAGGAGCTAAGGAGCCAGCCCAGTGAAACAGTGAGCACTCCCTCAGCTGCTTTATCCAGCTAATGGAGTGCTCCTGGGCTGGCTGAACTGTCAAAGGGAAACACTGTTTCCCTTTGACAGTTCAGTTTAGTTCCCCAGCCGCACATGCTCACTGAGCCATGCAAGTGCTGGGGCGTTTTGCTTCGCCAGCATTGCATAGCTCATTGGAAATGCTGGCTGGGGCACTGCATGTCTGTATGTCCGAGGGGGAGCTCCTGCGCCTCCTCGCACATACGGACAGAGCAGCTGGAGCAGCACCCACACACAGGCCAATGCAGAAGGTACGTTTATGTTCATTGTTTTTATTTAAACATGTGTATGGATGCGTTATGAGTGAGTGTATGGTGATGGATGCTCATGTGAATGATAGAGTGATTGCTGTATGAATGTGCAGCGCCTTGCATATACACAAAATCATGTTCATTGTGTTAGGACCAGTGGGGCCCAGGGGACAGGGATGGTATCTTTTTACCGGACATCTATCATTCAAAACCCTCTGCCTTGTCCGCAAGGCTTTCTGGGGCCTCGGTCCAAAATACCTTCAGCTATTCCTCCGCAAATACCTCCCCTCTCGAGCTCTTCACTCCTCTACCTCCAACTCCCTCAGGGTCAGTCGTTTATCAAAGAAACGAGCTGGGGGTAGATCTCCGTCTTCGGCTGGGGCCTCCCTCTGGAACAGCGCCCTGCCACTCTAAAACTTGAGGAGAACCATCTTTCTTCCTGCACTTATCAGACCTACCCTGTCTGCTGCCTTAAACGTAGCACTTGCAAATTGCTGGCTGCACTACCACTGTTTGTTGCCTTTATTATTTATTTATTGTTATTTATCTGTTTCTCCTCTGCTTCGCACTTTCCACTTCTCCCCCCTTCCATGCACTTTTCCCCTCACACTTGCGCGTTCTCAATGTCACTGGGCCTAGTAAGATCGCTGTTTTATTCTCCTCTGTTCCCCTCCCTTGCCTTGTCACGCTCTGAAACACTTGTGTACGAGCGCGATAGAAATAAAATATCAATGCCTGCCCCCTGGACTCCCAGCAACAATTGCAAACTATTTGGCTATTTACCCATTTTTTGTTAAAAGTATGCTCTACAATGCAACATTTTAACCTATTATTTAAAAAAAAATTCACAGGGGGAAACCCCCCGAACCTCCCCTTAATGCCCCTCCACTTAAAAAAGATTCACCAGCCGCCACTGGCCCTCAGACTGTGTTGGGAACGGGATGGGGGAACCGAGGGACTATGGTGGGAGCACAATGGGCGGGAACCATGGGATAGTGATGGGAGCAGAGTGGAGAGAGCCCTGGGTGTGTGATGGGGTGGGGAGAGACCAGCGACTGGGTAGGAGTGGGATGAGGGAGCCCAGCGACTTTGATGGGAGCAGGTGACGGCGCGCAATATATACTGTCCATTTGGCATTTCTGGGGGGTCCCGACCTGCCCAAATTTTGCTCAGGGGGGCCCTGGCCAAAAAAGTTTGAAGACCACTGCTTTAGAGTCTCTAACCAAGCCAAAAGCAAACATTGGCCCTTTTTACATGAGATGGGAAGCATGGTGTGTTTGACAACATCTGTATATTTCTGATTAACTGCATGCTTCATGGACATGTTTTACCATATAAACATTATTTATCAAGCTCTTTAAATAAATAGTGATGGCATTTTTATTTGCTATGTTTATAAACCACCTTAGAAACACAGAACTATCTTACTCCTATGTATATGCCCATGGAACAGCGTTTACGTAATAAGTAGCTCGTAGTTCCATGAATTAATAATACTCATATTGAGAAATTAATTATGTGAATTTGCTTTTCCTTCACACCACACAGGGGGAAGAAACACATGAAGTGCTGCAAAAGACTGCGGTAGTAATGACATGCTTTCATACCCTAGGAGGTAAGAGCAGACTTGTAACCACAATGCTATTCTAACAGTCCATAGGTTAGCACTGCATCAGTTAAAACAATATCATTGTATTATATAGTTCAGACCTCTGAAACATTACTGATTCAAGCAAAAGATCAAGCGATTGTTGATCCTGCAGGATTTCCCGCAACTGAGCCGTAAGTACTTGACAAATATCTTAGGTGTGTTGTGTTCCTTTGCATTATAAAAGTATGTAAATCCAGATGATGATTATTACCATGGTTTTCCTCTTTGATGTTAAGAAGTATATAAAACAATGTACATTTCAACAATCCAATCCTGGATGGCAGAAGACTGGCTTTGCCTCAACAGCAAAAAGACCAAGCTTCTGCTGGTGGGTTCACCCTCCACCCTGAGTAAACTAGGCACTCAATACTCCTTCTTCACCATTGACAACATTCCTATCTCCATCTCACCTTCCATCAAAACCTTGGGTGTCTTCTTAGAACCTGACATGACCATGAACAGGCAGGTTAATGCCAAAGCCTCCACGTCAGCCTACCACTCCAAGCTCATCAATGCAGTCAGACCTTTGCTATCTCAACAAAACTGCCTAACCATCGCCAGGGCCATCATCGGGTCAAGGCTCGACTACTGCAATGCCCTATTCATAGGCACTTCGGCCAAAAATGTGGGCAAACTCCAACTTGTTCAAAACAACGCGCTCAGAGCCACCACGGGTCTCTCACGTAAAGAACAGAACTCAGGAGATAGGTCCACTGGCTTCCGGTTAAACAAAGGATCATCTTCAAAGCCCTAGCTCTGACTCACAAGTGCCTCCACAACCTCGCTCCTCCCTATCTAGCACAGAGAATTACCAAACCCTCTACGGCCAAACCATCCAGATCTCAATACACTAACCTGCTTTCCGTCCCTAGAACTCGCAAAGCTTGTGCAGGCGGCTCTAGCTTCCCCTCAGTCGCTCCCACTCTGTGGAATGCCCTCCTGCCACACCTCAGGCTCATTGACTCTCCCTCAGTGTTTCGCAAAGCAGTCAAAACGAACCTCTTTGTTTGATGTATCTTGTGTTGTCATACTGTACCCTCAAAAACATGCAACCCTGTATTATGAGCAAGTCCTCTCATGGGCGGCTTCTTTGTAACCCTTAAGTAAGCCTGCTTTAGCTTTGATTCAGCGCCTCGATGCCTGCGGGCTGCCAGTGCGCTCTACAAATATAAATAAATAAATAAATACATGCCTTATTTTAAGAATGCGGAAAATGTCAGGTGACAAGAAGGAAATCTCTGCACTAAGGTTTGAATAGTTATGTAGTTTTGCCCCCAAGGAATGACTCACAGAATAAGTGGCTGCCCTGAGTGTGGACTCAAAAAAAGCCTCACCTGTAGGATATAAATGCAATACTTCAAAAGTAAGATCTGGATTATTAAAAGTGCGCCAAAGAAAAGCCTACACAACCATATATTTTATTATCAGAACCGATTGTTGCTATAATAACTTCTTGATAAAAAAAATAAATAAACATAAGCAAATGTATTTTCCTGGTCCAAAGGAACCATTTTGTTCCTTGGTTACATTTCAACACAAACATTAAGGTTTAGGGCAACATGTTTCGCACTATTAATACAGTTATACTATGTCCAGTAATGAAAGCTGATAACAACGAAATTATTTTGTCATGATCCCATTTGGTAAAGTGTTTTATAAATATTATTTGCACTGGAACTGTCATACTGCCTTTACATTATATGTTACCAGATGGGTTATACAACTGCTTGGATATGATCAACTCTGACAAAAGCAACAGAAGAGCACCCATCTATGTTCAATAATCATGTGAAATACTTTGAAGGCAGTATATCAGTGTCAGTTTGACATTTAAAGTAATAGACACAAGTATTTCTAATGGATTCCTTCCTCCCATGGATTCCTTATCTATGATATTCTACCTTCAGAGTCAGCTGCCTTCAGAAGCCTTTTCACTACCTGGGAGTGCAGTGTGGCTCTACATCGGCTCTGTTCAGCAGCTCTTTGCAACCCACGCCAGATAGGACGTCAGGGATAGTATATTTAGGGCCAACTAGCTCGATGACCTCAGTTCCTCTCTGTATACTCTACACATCCTGTATGCTTCGGGAACCCCACTATATGAAATGATCTACTTAAACCTCTGTGTCATGCCTAACCCTGCTAAGGCTTCTGGCTTTAAACCTTGCATTTATTGTCGGAGATACATGTCTGTCTCCAACCACCACAGAATTTGCGTATACTGCCTAGGGGAGGAACACAACTCACAGGATTGCGAGTCATGTCAATACACACACTTTAAGGCCTTACAGAGGAGAGTGCCATGAAATTCTTTAGCTTTTGCCACAGGGATGATAAAAGGACTCCTAAGATCCTGGGCGTGGAGAGAAGGAGATAAGAAGACACATCACCACTCTCAAAAGACAAGAAGAAAAAGCATTGCACGAGGTCTAGATCCCCAAGCGCTTCTTCGAGACACCATTGTTCTTCACCAAGGTGGCACGAATCCTGAGCCACCTTGGAAGATTCAGCCCCAAAAGTACCATTTCCCACTTTAACCTCCACTCTGGAGCAATGGGAAGAATTTGAACTAAAGATGCTCAACATCTTTACCAAGGTGCTGATTGCGGCAATTGGGGTCATTATGCTTGGGGAGCCGGTCAGGACCCCAAACGAGAGTGCAACCACACACCTATGGGCTCAGCCCTGACTCAGAAGAACTCTGAACCAAGCCAGCAGAGTGCTGCTCTGCCTTCGGGCAGCAAATTCCCAGTACTGCCTCAACACATTGCCAGCATCACCATAGCAACTCAAGAACATGCCCCACTTCCATTGGGTACACTATTAAAACATTTCAACATTCTTTGATGAGATGGGTGATCCGATCTCATTTGGATTGCAATAACAATGCTCCAGAGATGTGAGAGGTTTCACAGATGAATTCTATGGTGAGGGAGAAGATTCAATCGAGCTGGCCTCCAAATTGCTGGAGGCCAGCAGCCTTAACACCTCCCCAGAGCTGGAGATCCATCCCCACTGACTCTGGAAAAGCCTCATGCTTCCTTCCAGAAGATGATGGTCAAGTTGGTAGAAACCCTTGGCTTGTCGGCACCCACCAGACGAGTTCACATTGTCTGACATTTTGGATGACAGCCTTCAAAGAGTGGCGTTGCTGCCTTTCAACACGGCAGTGGAGGCCCTAGTATTAGAGGCCTGGAGGGACCCAGCCTCTTTCCCTGCAATGGACCGAGACTTTGCCAAGAAACAGCATCTGGCAGTCCAGATCCGCCTTGTCTCTCCACACAAGCCTCCCTGGAGAGCTTAGTGATTCCAGCAGCAACAGCCAGTCTCAAAATTGTCTCCTTTACATCCTCTTACAGAAAGACTACAGAACTGGATCATAGGAGGCGCAAAGTGTTTGCCTTGTGCAGCCTCGTTTTGAGAGCGGTGAATGCATCTTGCACCGTGGCCACATTTTCTTTGGACAGTTGTATCCGAGACGGCTGAAAATCCCCTGGCGTGTGACGTGAGAAGGGCCTTCTAATCCCTGTTGCAGGATGGCAAATTGACTGTGCCAACTCTTGCAGTCAGGCCTTGACATGGCTTTCTGTGTGGCATGTAACAATTCTCAGAAGTCACTCCGCATGAGGACCTTAGGGTTTGCTCCAGATGTTCAGATGAAATTCCTGGTCACGCCTTTCAATTGGCACAACCTCTTCAGAACCAAGGCTGATGACTCCCTTCTAAGGTTCCAGTCATCAAAAGCGAGAGCAAAATCCTTTGGATTAGCTGCCCAACAGCCCTCAGGTCCTGCTGCCAGGGGATGGGAGTTTCGACCCTTTTCCTTGTATGCCTACCGTGGCAGGTGACCTCCGCTAAGCAGCAGCTATGTTTTCCCAGCAGCCAGGGAAAGGGGCGTGTATCCCAAAGAGGGGAGACATCACTGATTCAGCAGTGCCCTTTGCAGCCCAGGTTCAAAACCCCTATGAAGAGGACTTCAAACATCGCACTGCAGGAGCTTGAACTATGCCAGGACAAGTTCAAGTTGATGAGCTTGGCCCAGATTTTGCAGGACCCCAACCTACAGGACTGCTCAGTGTCCCTGGATCTTTAGGACTCGTACATCCAAGTACCAGTTCATCTACAGTATATGATGTATCTGAGATTCTTGGTGGGATCTTCCCACTACCATTTCAAGGTCCTGCCATTCAGCTTTTCTTTGACACCCATAGTCTTCACCAAGCTGCACTTAGTGGTTGTGGATCACCTCAGGTAGGAAAGAATACATGTCTAATCCTACTTGGACGACTTGCTCATCTGACCTTGTTTCCCACACCAGGCCTTAGCACATCTGCACCACATGTGCAGACTGTTGCTCAGCTTGGGTTTTCCCCTTCACTTTAAGAAGACTCAGGTTTCGCCGTCTCATTCCCTACAAATTATTGGTGCGGTCCTAAACACTTGCCTGGGCATATCTTGCCCTACCAAGGATCGAGTGGCTAATATCATCAAGATGGTTCATGTCTTTCAATTACAAGAGCTTGTTCTGGCCTCAGCCTTCTTCTGTCTACTGGGTCTAATCACTTCCGGCATTCTAGCTTACGCATAAGGTTGCTACAGTGACTGCTCCGATGTAAGTGGTCTCAGTTTCAGGGAAAGATTTAGACCTTTTGCAGATCTTAGACAATGTGTCACAAAAACTTGTATGATGGTCCCTGCGAGTCAACCTACTAAGGGGGTTGCTGCTCTGGCAACCTTACTACAATTTATGGTGGTGACAGATGCATCATTCCAAGGCTGGGGCGCTCACTTGTTAGATCTTATGGTGAGCGGACTTTGGTCTCCCACAGAGACCCGAGAATATATACGTTTGCTGAATTGAGGGCTATCACGCTGGCACTGGTTGCCTTCCTTCCCCAGAGCGTAACAAGTGTATACTGGTCCTGACGGGCAACACAGTGGCCATGCACTACCTCACCAAAGGCGTGGTGTGGGGTCCTTGCCTCAGTTGGAAGAGATTCATCATCTTCTGGTGAATGGCGCCATAGAACTAGAATGAGACAGAAGCTGGTATTCTCTTTGTTTTCTAATTCTGAAGAAAGAAGACAGGCGCCTACAACCCATCCTGGACCTGAGACGCTTGAACTTGTACCTATGCAAGGACAAGTTCAAGGTGATCAGCTTGGCACAAATTCTGCAGCACCTCAACCTACAGGACTGCTCGGTGTCCCTGGATCTTTAACTACTCGTACTTCCAAGTACCAGGCCATCTACAGCACATGAGGTATCTGAGATTTGTGGTGGTTTCTTCCCACTACCAATTCAAGATTCTGCCCATTAGCCTTTCTTCGACACCCAGAATCTTCACCAAGTTGCTCTTAGTGGTTGTGGATCACCTCAGGTGGGAAAGCATCCATGTCTTCCCCTTCTTGGACGACGGGCTTGTCTGACCCTGTTTCCCAGACCAGGCCTTAGCACATCTGCACCACATGTGCAGACAGTTGCACAGCTTGGGGTTCCCCCTTAACTTCAAGAAGACTCTGTTTTTCGCTGTCTCGTTCCCTACAAACTATTGATGCAGTCCTAAACATTTGTCTGGGCATATCTTTCCCTCCCGAGGATCGAGTAGCTAGTGTCATCAAGATGGTTCATGTCTTTAATTCCCAGGAGTTTGTTCCTGCTTCAGTTTTCTTGTGTCTACTGGGTCTCATTGCTTCCTGCATTCTAGCTTACACATAAGGTTGCTACAGTGACTACTCCGATGTAAGTGGTCTCAGTTTCAGGGAAAGATGTTAGACCTTTTGCAAATCTTGGACAATGTGTCTCAAGACCTAGTATGATGGTCCCTGCAAATCAACCTACTGAGGTGGTTGCTGCTCTGGAAACCCTTACTATAACTGCTGGTGGGTACAGATGCATCATTCCAAGGGTGGGGCGCTCAATTGTTAAATCTGATGGTGAGCAGACTTTGGTCTCCCACTGAGACTCGCAAACACATAGATTTGCTGGGATTGAGAGCTATCATGCTGGCACTAGTTGCCTTCCTTCCCCAGCATGTAACACGTGTATACTGGTTCTGAAGGGCAACACAGTGGCCATGCACTACCTCACCAAAGGGGTGGTGTGGGGTCCTTGCCTCTGTAGAGAAACAATGCGACTCTTGGCTCTGGAGAATGATGTATCTCTGACGGTGGCTAATCTAGCTGGGATAGAGAACGTGATAGCGGATGCTTTGTGCAGACAGGCATCGACCTTCCACGAGTGGGAGCTCTGCCAGGAAGGAGGTTCTGGAGGAAAGCTAGATCTCTTTGCTTCCAGAGTGCACACGAAGTGCAAGTTGTTCTCCTTGAGCGAAGTTCCTAGACAGGGAGCTCAGGGGGGTGCATTGTTAGTCAAGTGGAACTTAGATCTCTTTTGTGCATTCCTGGCGATCCCTGTCATTCAGCTAGTTCTCATCAGATTATGGGGGCCATTACGACTAGGGCGGTAAGGGATACCGGGCACCGGTAATCCCTTACCGCCCGATTCCGAGGTCCCTTGGAGGGAACCGTAAGGAACGTGTGGTCAGACCACACGTCCCTTACGGGTCCCGCTAACGGACCAGGGCGCTAATAACGGGCTTGCTAGTTGCAAGCCCGTTATTAGCGCCCTCCCCATTCCCATTGCAAATGGGAATGGGGAATGGTTTGTTCAATGGGGACTTACCGGTCCTGCCAGGGTCAACTACACCGGTAAGTCCCCATTGAACGAGACCGGACACAGGCACGGTTTGGGAGGCAGCCATGGAGCTTGTAATGAGGCCCAATGACTGTCTGGGTATAGTGGATGTTTATCGATCCAGACTGGGACCGGAGGACGTGGTACGCGAAGCATCTGGACATGTCCATCTGCCCTCACTGGCACGTTGGGTCAAAAGTGGACTTCCTAATCGGAGGGGCGGGTCCCCCATCCAAACCTCAGCAGTCTTCATTCTTCGCTGCTGAGAGGCTGAGATACAAGGAGTGGGAGTTGTCTGACTACATCCCAGACTTGCTCTTTTCAATTTGGATGCCAGCCACTAAATTCATTTATGCCTGCAGGTGGCACACATTCTCAGCTTGGTCTTGGGAGAGGCATCTGGACCCTTTCACCTGTCCTACTTTTTTAGTCTGTATTTCTTGTTTTCGTTGGCACTAACTGCCTTACAAATTGGCACCCCTGACTAAGGCTTTTTCTTTACAATCATCACTGGTACACATTTTTTTCGGGGCATGTGCAACCCGTTTCCTCCACACTCGTTTGTTGTTCCTGCGTGGTACTTTAATTTAGTGTGACCATTTCTCATGGAAGCTCTGTTTGAGCCCGTGCCTTCATGTTCATTAAGGTTGCTCACACCAAAGGAGATTTTCCTGGTGGAAATCACTTCTGCGAGATGGATGAGTGAGCTCCAAGCATTATCTATTAACGGTCCATGCTTGGTATTTTCCTAGGAGAAAGTGGGCCTCATTACAAGTTTGGCAGTCCGGTAACAACGGTGCCGATAGCACCGTACCAGCACCGTTAACCAGACCGGCACATACAGGCCTTCGGTGGCGGAAACACTGTCAGTGCAAAGTGACCCCCATGGTGCTACCGAACCCATTAGCCCCGTGACCACAAACAGCGTGACGACTTGCCGGAGCTCCCTGAATTACCGGCACACCGTTATACGAGGTACATTACAAGTACCATGTACACAGAAACACTGCCATAAAAATGGCGTTAGCACCGTGAACACAGCGCCTGTAATACCTGGACCGCTTAGCAGGCGTTAAACAGTGCCAGGTGAGCTGCAACAAGCCCCAGGTGTGCACAATTAGGCCAGCTGTACATCATTGGCCACTGGGAACCTACAAAAGGGCCACATCCACACCCAACCCACCTCCCAACACAACCATGCTGGCAGTCAGCATGGCAGCATTTGGGATGGGGAACCTGCAAGTAGCAGTGGAGTTAGAAGCAGCCCTGAGGCAGAGGGGGAGGCGTAGGGGCAGGAGGCAAATGAGGAACCCGGTGGCCATCCCAAATATCAATGTACAGCAGGTACCACCCCACAGGCATCCAGCAATACCCTGTATCAGGCCCTCACCCTGGAACCTGACCCCGAGTCAAATCCACACGTTTTACCGGCTTGACAGGGCTACAAGTATCAATTGTCACCCTCATCGATGAAGACATCAGCAGCACAATCAACATCCAGGCTGCTATATCACCCCTCCTGAAGGTAGTGTCAGTACTGCACTTTCTTGCCACTGGAACCTATCAGCACACTGTTGGGGAGCTGCACGGGCTGTCACAACCCTGTTTTTCAAGGATTCTCTTCCAGGTACTGGATGCGCTGCTGCGTCATGTTTCAGACCCCATTTCCCTACCCCGAACCCCAAAGTGGCCTTCCATTCCCTTGCCGGAATGCCCAATTGCATTGGTGCATTAGATTGTACGCATGTGGAGTTGACTGTCAGACATGCAATTGAGGCGATCTATCGCATTCGGAAGCAATTTAACTCACTCAAGGTGCAGGTCTGTGATGCACAACTACTCATCACACATTGCTGTGCACGTTTCCCGGGGTCCGGACACGACTCAATGGTATTGCGGAACTCCATGTTGCCAGGTTGTTGGGTGAGTAGAACTACCAATGCATTACCTCTGTGTAGTGGGGGGGGCAATAGACAACCACCAGTGTCCCTGGCTGTTGGGTGAGTAGAACTACCAATGCATGGCCTCAGTGTAGTGGGGGGGCAATAGACAACCACCACAGTGTCTCTGTCTGTTGGGCGAGTAGAACTATCAATGCATGCCGTCTGTGTAGTCGGGGGATTGGGGAATAGACAGCCACCACAGTGTCCCTGGCTGTTGGATTAGTAGACCTACCAATGCATTACCTCAGTGTAGTGAGGGGGTGGCAATAGACAACCACCACAGTGTCTATGGCTGTTGGGTGAGTAGAACTACCAATGCATTACCTCAGTGTAGTGGGGGGGGTGGGCAATAGACAACCACCACAGTGTCCCTGGCTGTTGGGTGAGTAGAACTACCAATGCATGACCTCTGTGTAGTGGGGGGGGGGGGGCAAAAGACAACCACCAAAGTGCACTGAGCTCACCGCTGCAACAGGGAAATGGCAGTATGCCATGTCACAGGAATACATAGCCTAGTTAATTGGAAAAGAAACCTAGCCATGGAGTGGCGCAACATGCAATGCCAACATGTGGGTGCAAGTATCTCCACTGGTGAATAAATAGTAGCTACACCCATGTGCACAATGGCTACACATTGTGCTGTGCGCAGTAGTCACTTCACTCGTGTGGGCTGTGTCTGCCTGACGCAGATCTTGCCAGCACCTTACAATACATGAGGCACCTACTACATCTGAATACACCATTGTGTCAATTGTAATGAATGAGACATGTAGTTGCCTAGCAGCACATCACAAATGGAGACATCCGACAAATCAGTCTCTGTAGGAATGTGCGGCCCAAGTGTGCAGAATAGAAAAGTTCTTCAAAGTCAATATACCAGATAGCACATTGTCATCTGTGGGTTGTACTAAGTTGTGTGCTGATCTCATACTGAGAGTCTGTACATGCTATCATTGGCAAAACAACCCACAAACACAAACATGTCTCCTCACTGTCATTCCCATGCAGGTGATGCCGGATATGCACTCACGCCATGGCTCCTGACACCCATCCGACAGTCACGGAACCGGCATCAGGAGGCCCACAACCGGGCACACATACGGACACGGGCATGATAGAGCGGACCCTTGGACTGCTGAAGGCCAGGTTCTGCTGCCTCAGCCCATCTGGCAGGGCATTGCAGTACAGCCTCGTGAAGGTAGGCACAATTGTGCTAGCATGTACCATGCTGCACAATATGTGTATACGCAGGAACATTCCACTGCCCCCAGACATGCAGCCAGCAGATGAGGATGAATAGGATGAAGACGATGATGATGGGGTGGGTGTACAACTAGGCCGGGGTGCCATTGATGTACTACATGCACAGGGAGCACTTATTGACAATTTTTTCTGATTAATTTCAAATGCACATGGTGCACATCAGTTTGTAACACTTACATTAAATGATTGATACACACACGGAAGAAGATTGTCCACTCGTAATTCACATTTGCAAACCAGTGTATTAAGAAAACAACAATTTTCCAGCATGGGGTCTGGCATGGATTCACATGCTCATGAATATTCCCCGTCGTCAGGCTGGGAATCCTCGGTAAAGAAATAATCAGTATCAGTTTAGTTTCTGATCTGTCTTTCTTAGTAGTAACCAATCACTGGTCTCTGGGTCATACTGCCCCCAGCCAATGACTGCCCTCACCCTAAGCCCCTCCCCTGGCAGCCATCCTCAGATTTTTACCGCACGTTCAAGTGTTGGGAGTCCTCGTACTATAGCTCTCGAGCTTTTACTGCGTTTTGCGTTTTTTCAAAGAGTTTTATCTAATTTTTCGGTCAATCGAGCCTCAAGCTCCACCGTTTCTACTTCCGATTAACGGGGACCCGTTTCAGAAATTTCTACGCCCCTCAAGTGCGGAGTTTTCGTCAAGTTACGCTTTTTGGAGGATTCCAGAAGTTTCTGAGGCCTACCTCGTGGACATGGCCCAGGAAAAGGGAAGCTCGACACCCGGATCCAAGCTGTTTAGGAACTGCCCTGGATGCGGATTACAGAATGTGCTCAAGGAGGACGAGCATTCGAGATGCCTCTACTGCCTTCACGAAGACAAAACGCACGTGGAGAAGGACTGTGCGTTTTGCATGAACATGACGGATCAGACTATGAGGGATCGTCGGATCCGTCTCGCCAACTGGCTGAAAGGAAAGAGCCCAGCAGGTGAGAAGAAGAAGAAGTCCGAGCGGTCTTCTAAGTCCTGTGAGGGCGCTCCGGCGATGGGGGCCCAACAAAAGGCAAAGCAACGCGAGTCCACAGGCACCGGGAGCGCCGAACGGTCAGGCTCCTCGGCTGCCAGGCAGGGCGCACCTTCACCAGCGCCATCATCCACGAGCCAACGCTCTGGCTCGGGGAAGAGAAAATCCGAGAACCCGGCTAAGCTTCTGGAGAGGCCCCGGTCGATCTCGAAGGAACCAGCCGAGGGGGAGCGAGGCGGTGACCCCCACCCCCGAAGGTGAAGGCCTCAAGCGTGCACAATGTGGTGCAGGCCTTGATTCACCCGGCTAAAGCCTCCACCGAGGTAGTTGCTGCGGCCCTGGCAAAGCCTGTGGAGGCTAACCCAGTGGAGGCGACCTCGGGGCCCAGAGTTTCCCTGCCACCACGGAGGGAATCCTCTTTTCAGCCCATCGAGAAGACCCCTGTGAAGACCCCAGTGGAAAAAGAGGGGGGGCGCTGGCCGTTACGGACACAGATACAGCCTCCGAGGAGGAGCTGGTTGAAGTCGTGAAGGACCTCAACAAGAAGTTTGAGGAGGTCCGGTCCCACGGGAGGAATCCCGACGAGGAGGACGAAGAGAGTGACGGTGGCACCGACGAGGTTCCTGTCGAGGAGGAGCAGCCAGTGCGCCCGTCGCAACCTGAGCCACAGGACAACTCGGTGGCCATTTTGATGGCAATCCAAACCGTATGCACGGAGATAAGGACGAGATTGCCTCTACCCCCAACGGTTGACCCAGCAGAACCGGGCCCGTCGGGAAGCCCCCCAAACAAGAGGAGGAGAGTTCATCCACCCCTGCCCTTTCAGCCCTTGCGGCCCTCTCAGCCTCCATCGTCTTCCCCTGATCCTAGGGAGGACACGGGAACAGATATGGCCATGACGGGGACAGATGACGACGGTGGTGACGACGGGATGGGCCTTCCATCACCACCCCCTCGGGCCTCCCCGCCCGATGAAATTGGCTCCTTCCACGCCATGATTGCCAGGACATCTGAGCTTTTCCAGCTCTGCCCCGAAGAACAGAAGAAGGAAGGCTTCCTCTACCAACGGCGCGAGGCCAAGAGGAAGACGGTCCTCGTGGTGCCGTTGCTGGATGACATCTGGGACGAGGGACTTGCTCTTTTGAAGAACCCGTCCATGCCGCCTGCCAAGAGTGACCGGTACGAGAAGAAGTACTGGGTCCCCGACGCTGCCCCTTTGTGCCTTAGGGCACAGCCGACCCCGGATTCGGTCGTCTCGGCGGTGGCCAAGAAGAAGGCGGCGGGGGCATCGGCTTCAACTTCCCCACCAGACGGCGAGGGAAAGAAACTGGATGCCATGGGACGACGAGTCAACTCGTCTGCGGTGACGACGATTAAGGCGGCCAACGCCCTAGCGATTGTGGCCCGCTACGACAGGGAGTTGTGATACAAGATCGCCCCCTTGTTGGACTTCCTACTGGACTACAAGAGGGCAGAGGCCCTGGAGATCCTACAGGAGGGTGAGGTGGCGTCGGACCACGCCATAACGGTAGCCACGGACATTGCCGGCACCGGGTTCTGCCAGTTGGGCAACAGCGTTTGCCTTCGACGGCGGGGGTGGCTCAAGGCGACAGATTTCCGCCAAGACATGCAGACCAAAGTTTTGGACATGCCCTTCGACAGGAACAATCTGTTTGGAAAGACATTGGATGAGTCACTTCAGGCCATCAAGACCAACACGGAGACGGCCCGGGCCTTGGGAGTTCTGCAGCAACGAAGTCCGCCCTTTCGGAACTCCGGAGGCAAGCAAGGTGCCTCCAAAGGATTCGGCGGTGGCTCCTCGACGTACCGTCAGGCGGCTCGCTCCTCGTCGCAAGAGGCCTACAGAGGACAAGGCAAGTCAGGGGGATCTCGCCGTCGTCGCCTGGTAGGCCGAGGCCGCAAGGCCGATGCCAATCAAGACTGAACCGGCCATAGCATCGGGCCCCCACCTGAGCACCCCGGTGGGAGGCCGGCTGGCGAAGTTCGTCAGCGTGTGGGAGTCCATCTCCACCGACCGTTGGGTGCTGGATGCCCTGGCCCACGGGCACACTCAAATTTCTAAAAAAGTGCCCCTGCATTCCTCCCGTTGCCAGGAAGGAAACCCACATCCCTCAACTGCTGTTGGAAGTAAGGGCGATGCTCAAGAAAGGAGCCATCGAGCTCGTCCCAAAGAGGCTCCAGGGCTCCGGAGTGTACTCAAGGTACTTCCTCGTGAGAAAGAAGACAGGAGGATGGCGTCCCATCCTGGAACTGCGTCGATTAAACAAATGCATCAAGGCACAGAAGTTCCGGATGGTCACCCTCCAGCACATGCTGGGCCAGCTGGAGGGAGGCGACTTCCTATCGTCGCTGGATTTGGAGGAGGCTTACTTTCACATCTCCATTCTAAAAGGACAATGAAAGTTTCTCAGGTTCGTGGTCCAAGGATGGCACTACCAGTTCAAGGCCCCTCCATTCGGGTTGAAGTCGGCGCCCAGGGTATTCACCAAGTGCCTGGCACCAGTGGCGGCGCGGCTGCGCCTGCAGGGGATCCACGTCTACCCCTACATGGACGACTGGCACATCCGGGCAAGAACAAGGGACCTCGCAGTCAAGCACACAGCGAAGACCGTCCAGCTACTCACGGACCTGGGATTCTCCATCAACTTCCATAAATCCCACCTGGTTCCATCGCAGGTCGCACTGTTTCTGGGAGCCAAGCTCGATACAGTAGCACGATTGGCCTCGCCGTCGGAGGAAAGGACGAAGGCCATCCAGGGCACGGTGCAGCGTTTGCTGGCCACGGACGTGGCCAGGGTGAGGTCCATCAAGTCCCTTCTCGGGATGATGTCCTCATGCATCTACCTGGTGCACCTATGCAGGCTACTGATGCGTCCTCTACAGGAGTTCCTAGACGCCCGTTGGATGCAAGCGGTGAGCAGTTTCGAGGACAAGATCCCGCTCAATGAGGTTTTCTGCCAAGCAATTTGGTGGTGGGGCCCCCGTGCGCATCTCGCGGCGGGCACAGACTTTCAGATCCCGGCACACCAGGTGACGGTGACGACGGATGCCTCCTGGAGGGATGGGGGGCGCACACCGGAGATCTTCACGTGAGAGGCCTTTGACTCCCGGAGGAGAGGCCACTCCACATCAACATCTTGGAGCTCCGGGCAGTGTTCTGGGCCCTCAGGTCGTTTCTCCCGTCCATCAAGGGCAAAGTGGTGAGGATCTTCACCGACAACACCACCACGATGTTCTATATCCGGAAGCAGGGAGGGACCAGATCCCCAGCCCTATCCAAGGAAGCCCAGGATCTGTGGCATTGGGCCGTTGCCCAGGGGATGTTTCTGGTACATTTTCATCTAGCAGGGATAAAGAACACCATCGCCGACTCACTCAGCAGGGAGCTGCGCTCGTGCCACGAGTGAGAACTGCGTCAAGATCAGGTGGATCGACTCTTCCAACGATGGGGCAAACCCCAGATCGACCTATTCGCGACGGCGACGAACTCCAAGTGCCAGAGGTTCGCCAGCAGGTTTCCCCAGCGGAGGAGCATGGGCGATGCTTTCTCGTTCCCCTGGGACGGCCTGTTCCTGTATGCATTCCCACCGTTGCCGTTGCTACTGTGACTCGTCAACCAACTCAAGAGGTCCCTGTGCAGGATGATCCTCGCCGCACGGGCGTGGCAGAGACAGATCTAGTTCCCGGACCTTCTGGACTTGTCAGCGTCCCCACCAGTCAAACTGTCGACCGATACAGATCTTCTCTCCAGAGAAGGAGGTGCCATCCTTCATCACGACCCGGAGTCGCTGAACTTGCAGGACTGGCTCCTGCAGCACTAGTGTTTGGAGGGTACGATATCCCGGCGGACTGCAGAGAGGTTCTTGCAAAGGCCACGGCGTCCTCAACTCTCAAATGCTACGGATACAAATGGAAGAGGTTCTCTGTCTGGTGCCGCGCACAGAAGATTACCCACCTACGTATTACGGCCCCTCAAGTGCTACCGTACCTACTGTCGCAGGCCAGGGCTGGACTAGCGCATGCTTCCATCAAGATACATCTGGCAGCGATTTCCCGATACACCAGAACTACAGGACGGTCATCCCTGTGGTCTCATCGCCTGGTGAAGGAATTTATGAATGGACTGTTCCGATCGTTTCCGCTGATGAAGGCTCCAGCCCCGGGGTGGGAGCTCTACGTGGTGCTGACCAGGCTCATGGGGCCATCATTCGAGCCTCTGCATTCGGCACCGTTGAAGTTCCTGTCATGGAAAACAGCGTTCATTGTGGCCATCACCTCCGCACGACGGGTGGGAGAGATCCAGGCCCTATCCTGCAAGCCTCCATACTTGACTTTCCACGAAACGAGAGTGGTGCTTAGGACACACCCCTCCTTCATGCCGAAGGTGCCGTCGGACATCCATCTCAACGAGCCCTTGGTGTTGCCAGTTTTCTTCCCGTCGCCTTCGTCGCCGGCCGAGAGGACTTTGCACTCGCTGGATGCAGCTAGAGCGCTGAAGTTCTACGTGGACCGCACAAAGAGTTTTCGGAAGACATCACAGCTTTTTGTGAACTTTGGACCTGTGCACCAAGGGAAGGCCCTCTCGAAGGCTTCCATTCACAGATGGCTCTTCGGCTGCATCATGCAGTCACCGGTTGACAAACCGACCGTTGCCCGGCCGTCCGAGAGCCCATTCTACCAGAGCAATCGCTGCTACCACGGCGTTCTTGTCTGGTGTGCCCCTACTGGATATCTGCTGGGCTGCTACGTGGAGGTCGACGCACACCTTCACAAGATTCTACTGCGTCGACCGGGATCCCAGGGAGGAGTCCAGGGTCGGCCAAGCAGTGCTGCGCAACCTGTTCGCCTGAGTGGGCCTGGTGAGGAGGTAAGAGTTGCTTAATGTTGAGTTTATGTAATGCTTAATGTTGAGCCTTGCCACCTCCCGTGGTTGTGCATGTGTGTACTGCTATGTATTCTTATATTCATGAGCATGTGAATCCATGCCAGACCCCATGCTGGAGAAGGAACAAGTTACTTACCGGTAACTGTTGTTCTCCAGCATGGGTCTGGCATGGATTCACATGCAAACCCTCCCTCCTTCCCCTTTGCGGCTCTTCACTTGGTCATACTGCCACTTTACGTGCTACCAAATCTGAGGATGGCTGCCAGGGGAGGGGCTTAGGGAGAGGGCAGTCATTGGCTGGGGGCAGTATGACCCAGAGACCAGTGATTGGTTACTAGTAAGAAAGACAGATCAGAAACGAAACATACTTATGTTTTCTTTACCGAGGATTCCCAGCCTGACCACGGGGAATATTCATGAGCATCCATGCCAGAGTCATGCTGGAGAAGAACAGTTACAGGTAAGTAACTTGTTCCATAGGAACAGGTGCAATGAGAAAACATGCCCACGCGTAACCTCCCCAACGTACCCACCCACCGCCCAGGGCCCAACTAGCTATTCCCACTATGGAGCACCCCCACATCCCCAACGTACCCACCCACCGGCCAAGCCCCAACTAGCTATTCTCACTATGGACCACCCCCACATCCCCAACATACCCACTCACCGCCCATGGCCCCAACTAGCTATTCCCACTATGGACCACCCCCACATCCCCAACATACCCGCCCACCACTCAGGCCCCAACTAGCTATTCCCACTATGGACCACCTCCCCAACGTACCCACCCACCACCCAGGCCCCAACTAGCTATTCCCACTATGGACCACCCCCACCTCCCCAACGTATCCACACACCGCCCAGGCCCCAACTAGCTATTCCCACTATGGACCACTCCCACATCCCCAACGTACCCACACACCGCTTAGTCCCAAGACACAATATGGTAACGTGTAACTTCAGTATCTCAGAGTACAGTCTATTTCTTGCCACGCTTGGGCCCATGAATGTCCCTTGGAGTTGGCCCAGACAGCCGTGCGGACCTCCTGCTGTAGCTACCTCCCTGAGAGCTTGATGGAGTGGTGCTGGTGGAGGGCATAGCGGCTCATTATAGCCTGCAGGGCCAGTGACATTGTTTCAGCAATGTTAAATTAAACGCTGTTGCCCTCCCGGGCCCTTCGGGACATCAACATGTTTGAACTTGCATAATGGCCAATGGCACGTGCTAACATGCGGACTGACTTCTCGTTGCTCTCCCGTTGCAACCGTGACTCCTCATGTTGGAGCCTGGACCTTACTACTTGGATTCCCTGTCAGGGCATGATGCTCACTTTGGTAGTGTGGTCCTACAGAGTTTCCTGGTCTAGGTGTTGTCTTCTCGCTTTTCTCCCTCCTCTAGATCTACATATTGCTATGGGAGTCTATCAAAGATGAGGAACCTGTGGGAGGAAGTAATCCATTAAAAGAACAAATTACTTATCTCTCTGTAATGTTCTTTCGGATCGATGTTTCTCCCACTGATTCCTCATCACCCTCCCATCCGCCCCTTCTGGTGGATAGCTTGTACACCTTATCTATTCTACAGTCCCTCAGCAGCTGAGTGCTTGGAAAAAAGGCTGAACTGAAATCATGTGGCATGGTGGCTCTATATAACGCTGGCCACAATGCCATACCTCTAGTTTGGGGAGCATAGAGGTGCAGAGCAGAGACAATGCAGAGCAGTGCCCTATCCCCTGTTGCCAAAAATGTTTCCATTGACAGCTGGCACTGGAGAATATCATAGATGAGGAATCCGTGGGAGAGATATCCACCAGATCGAACATTAACTAGAGTAAACAATTTGTTCTTCTAATTATAATGATATGTTTTTTAAGAACGTGTTCCCAAAATGTCCAACCAGCCTTCATGTGCTACATGTTGGTAAATGAGGTTGAGTTATGTTCGTGGCAGATCCTCATGGCTCAGCAACGGTGTTTCAGGACAAGAGGTGACTGTACTGACAGGTGCTTGGACTCAGAGCCGACCATTGCCTTCATTTGAAGGATTTACTTCTTTTTGAGTATTTCAGCGAGTACTTCTTCTGAAAACACTATACATGTGTGTTTTCGGTCACATAATGACTCAAGATATTTAAGTCACCACGTATAAGAGAAATGGAAAAGAACACTACATTGCAAGCTTGCAGTGCCTGTTTCCCATCAATGTATCACTGATTCTTCATGTTTTGTTGAATCAGAATTGAATCAGACTGACACACTCCTTTATGACTGCCAGGTCTTGAACTGTCAGAGCATTAGTTGGGTACTTTTTTTAATGGCTTCTTATATTCCTGCACACCACTGTATTTAGTAGATAGACAACAAACCAGGCATCTGCCGTGGTCCTGCTGGAGGTATAGTTAGACCTCTTTGTTTTCAGTTTGGATAGTATGTCAATTTTATCAAATTGAAGATGTCTCAGCTTTGGTGCCTCAAAGTCGATCTGGAGTTCCTATGTTATTACTGCCCACTTACTTACTGTACTGCAGTCTCCTCCTGTGCTATTAGGGTTGCAAGTGAGGTTGTCAGAAAACATCACATTGGCAAGGGGATTGCTACCTGTGGTGCTGAAGATATACATTTTGGGGCCTGAGATTCTGTGAATGCCTCATTCATGGTGCTACAATGCCAAAATAGTGCCATTTGTGATCTGTTTGGACCCATTCATTTTAAGTTGTAATTATCAAGAAGTGTTTGTTCGGGCCAAAAATAACTTGACAAATATTAACTGCCCTAAAATTCCTGTACAAGCCACTTTGTTATCATTCAGTTCAAGGAAATATCAATTTCAAAATAAAAAACACCCATAAAATAAACACAGCTAAAACTAAACAATGTTGTCTTCTTTCTTTTTTCTTTCTGCTTAAATATCTGGGTTCTGCTATATGATCCACCTCCCATGTTTCTTTACCTTCACCCTACCTCTAATTCCTCTCTGGCGCCTGTTAGGAAATATTTCTCTGGGGCGGGGCGCTGTTGCGCCGAAACAAGATGGCCGCCTAATCGCAGTGCTCTGGACTGGGAGAGCGCAAAAACCTAAAAAGGTGCCCTAATATACTGCGATACTACTCTACACTGGCGGTATTTGTGGGTGAACCACCAACCTACCGCTCTGCCAACTCCTGGACCCAGGCTTCCCCCAGGGGCTGAGCTTTGAGCCCTGTTCGGACTGGGGCTGTGGTGTCATCTCCGAGCCGCGTTACGGCTCCAGGAACTGCAGCTCTCCCTGATACCAGAGAGCGCGGCGCTGCAGGCCGCTGCGGGGGAGGGGCGTTGCAGACCTCCCGGGCGGCCCGAGCGTTCCACGGATGGCGGATTCACCCGGCATCTCCCGGATCCAGGCTCCTGCTCTGCCGCTCACCACTGAGGACCCCACTCTGGCGAGCCACCACCCCCGCTGATCGACTTCGTGCTGGCCTGGGGGCTCCGAAGTCCCTGCTTCCTGGCCTCGCATGGTGGGCGACGAGGACGCCGACACAGGTTCTCCTTCATATACCCTGCTTCCTGCTTACCTGTTGTGGGCCCCGTTTGGACTGGGGCCTTGGTACGCTGGCCCGCTCCACGCTACGGCTCCTGGATCTGTGGCTCCCCCCGACACCGCTGCGGAGGAGGGGCATCGGGCCCTCTCGTGCGGCCCGGGCGGCCACCCTTGACCGGAGCTCCACTGGCTTTACGACCACTGCGGCCCGCCAATTTCTCGGGGGCCTGGAGGCCCCGGAATCCACCCGCCTCCTGGTCCCACCGCCGCGGGTCCTCTCTCATCCAGCCTACTCGCCTGCCCTCCCTCCGCTGCCCCCCTCACATGGAACACAGAACGCTGCTCACAGCAGGGTAGGGAGCACGGGGGGGTGTCTTTGCTGGCTCCGTGGCCCACTGTGCCTCTGCGCGGCGGCGGATCTGCGCCAGGCCCCCCGCTCTGGGGATATCCTTCCTGAAATTGGACACGTACTGCGGCTACGGCCACCAGCTTCACAACCTTGGCCTCCCTGCGCTCTTGCAACCCAGGGGCAACCTGACTGGCATACTGGGCCCCTGAGTCCCCCCGCCTCCTGATCTCACTCGGGGGGAACGGAACCGTCACTGCAGGTCCTCTATCCTCCAGCTTATCTACCTGCTTTTCCTCCGGTGCCCCCCTCCCACGGAACACAGAACTCTCCTTGCGGCAAGGTGGGGGACACGGGGGGAGTCGTCCCTCTGGCTCCGGTGATCCTGTGCTGCCCGCTTCGCTCACTACAGGCGCGCCCCGCGGCCCGCCACGTCTCTACTCAGCTCTGCGCCGAGCCCCCTGCGCTTGGGGCGCCTCTCCTGAAATCGCTCTCTTCCCCCCCACGTGCACTGTGGGGGCGCATACTACAGCTGGGAGCCCGCACCGCACTGCTGCTCCCCCCCCTTTCCCTACCACCTGCTGACTGTCTTGGTGTGGTGCCTGCCATATACCCTCACTTATACGCGGCGACGTACTTGGCTGCGCGGATAGCCATCACGGGCCCGGTTGTGCCGTGGACTTTGTGTATCTCCTGGTTCACTTGACCTACACCGGCGGCCGGCCTGTACTACTGCTAATTGCCCTCCCGCCCGCTGCCGGTGCATTGTCTGCTCGCCTCCCCCCCTTGTAGTGTGACATCCAACCCGTACCACGGGAGCTCTGTCTGGTCGTCTCACACCTCCTCGCAGTGAACCGCCTGCTCTAAGTTCCTCACGACTGTGCTCTCGCCGCTCCCCATCTATAGCACTCCTGAACTTATAGCTCTGCTTTCCACCATGACTAAGGGAGCCGGCTCCAATAAGAAGCAAAGTTCACTAAACATGTTTGCTAAGACCCCCTCTAAGTCACTTTCTGATCCCCCGGAGGAATCACCGACCACCACTGCACCCTCCACCTCTGACGACTCGCAGAAAATGCTAGAGTACATACGAGAGGGTTTCACCACACTCCACACTAAGTTAGACGATATGAATGGGACCATCTCGTCTACTAAGGCCCATATTGAGAGGACGGACAGCAAGGTCGCTGAAATTGAGACAAGGGTTGGCACCGCAGAGGATGACCTGATTTCCTTGCGTACCGCTGAAACCACCTTGACCAGCCGGGTCTCTGCGGTCGAGAAGAAAAATAACGACCTCGAATCCCGCTCCAGGAGGAATAACCTCCGCATTGTAGGTATACCAGAGGACAACATTCATGAGCCTATGGAGGAGTACATAGAGCGCACCCTCCTGACGCTCTTGGACAACCCCAAGCTGTCAGCACAATTTGCAGTGGAGAGAGCCCACCGATCCCCGACTGCCAGGCCCAGGCCGGGTGCTCCGCCCTGTCCCATCATAGCCAGGATCCTCAACTTCCGCGATCGTGACTCCCTGCTCCGGGCGGCCAGGGCCAAGGGGGAGCTGCATCTGGGGGCGGCTAGAATACACTTGTATCCGGATTACTCGGTGGCTGTTCAACAAGAGCGTAAAACCTTCCTCGCGGTGAAAAAAAGACTTTGAGACTTGGGAGTCAAGTACTCCATGCTCTTCCCTGCCAAACTGAGGATCGAACATTCTAATCAAACGTATTTCTTTACCATCCCGGAAGAGGCTTCGAAGTTTATAGACGAACACATACCTGGCTGATCTAAGCAATGTTAATATGTCTCACATGCTCCATCATCTATTATCATACCTGCGCCATGGGATCGGACCGCCACAGCGCTCCCTCCCTCACTGTGAGAACTGCTCATCGTAGCCCACTACTGCACAGGTTGCCTCTGGTTCCCCTTCACCTTTCCGTATAGGCGATGTTTCGTTACCATGCTGTCTCATCAGAGTTCCTATTATCTGTTTCTTGTTGGACTCACAGCTTGGACATATCCTGCTCTCTCAACCCATCCACCTCTGTGTCATGTTCCTACACCCTGGTCCCTCACCAACCATGATTTTGCATGCTCCTCTCTTGCGTTGTAGCGGACCGCACGGTCCCATCCTGTTTCTCTGCGGGCCCTAGCTTATGGTTCGGGTACCGTGATGACCTGCACCCGCTCTATGTTCTCCACCTTTACCTACCACGTAATATAAACCTCCTGACGCTCTCCCCAGTCCGGCGGCCACTGGCCGGCTGCTAACAGTCCCCCAGGCACCGATGCCTAAAAGTTCACGGTTGTTCTGGTTTTGTTCGGGTTTCATCCCTCTGATTGGGGGAGGGATGTGGGTGGGGGGTTGGAAGGGAACGTTCTGGTTTAAAAATGTCTTGACAGCCTCCGGAGGCACCGCAGACACCGCGCCCAAGCAATCCACATATACAGTCCACCATCTACATACACCTAAGGTACACAATTTTCACGACCCTGGAATCCACCCTTGCTTATTCCACCGCCATTCATATGAAAATGGCTGATACCTCCTTGACTTTTATGAGCTGGAATGTCAGGGGATTAGGCAATCATAAGAAGATGCGGCAGATCCAGCTCCACGCCGAACGCCACGGAGCGAAGATCCTTTGCCTACAGGAAACCCACGCTTGCTCGGAGCAATGTGAGCGATTCGCCAGACAATGGGGCTCCCAGAGATACTACACTAACTATTCTACTCAGAGTCGAGGCACCCTTACCCTAATACATAGCAGCCTCAAGTTCACCTGTCATCAATCCCACATAGACCCACTTGGTAGATTTGTACTCATCACTGGTATACTGCAGCGCCAGGAGATAATAATCCTGAATATATATACGGTCCCAACGTTGACGACCCCGACTTTTACCATCACCTAGTCACGTTACTTGAGAGCTACCCCCTGATCCCCATCATATGGGGCGGGAATTTCAATACTATATTAGACGTCACCTTGGATAGGGCCGGTTCTCGCCCTCGTCAACTGTCTAGAGCGGCCTACTCGATCTTGACCTCGCTCCCCCGCTTGGCACTGGTGGACGCTTGGCGCCTAATGCATCCTGATGACCGTACTTACTCCTTTTACTCCTCAGTACACGATTCCCACTCTAGAATAGATAGATGGCTGGTCACAGACTTAATGATTAGATGCGTAACTAGCTTAGCCATTCTCCCCAGGACACTCTCGGACCACTCACCAGTACTAATTTCCTTAAATTGGGGACCTGACGCCAACAAACCAAGGCTGTGGAGGTTGAGCCCTCACGCGCTCCTCGACCAGGTTTTCGCCTCTGAGCTTGAATCCTCAATTGAGGAATATTTCGAGATTAACTTAAATTCCGTCTCTACACATGCCGTGCTATGGGAAGCCTTCAAGGCACACACGAGAGGAGTCGCCATCTCTAAGAGCAGTGGTATCCTTAAAACCATCCGTGCCGACATCGCCACCAGCGAATCGGCCCTATCTGCTTATGAATCACAGTATGCTGTAGATCACTCCCCGGCCACCTTGGCAAATCTGGGCACTGAGCTGGACAGGTTCCGTGGCCTTGCTGAACGTGAGGTTAAGTTCCTGGACTCCCCTCGGTTGGCGAGGAAATACGGCGAGGGTGAACGCCCCGGCAGAATGTTGGCTAGACTGCTACGCCGCGAACTTGGTGCCCCCAGCATACCGGCCATTGCTAGATCAGATGGCACACTCGCCACCTCCCCTCAGGACATCAACTCTGAGTTTCTCGCATTTTATTCCTCCCTATACTCGGAGGTCGACACCTCCCAGATAACCGAAATCAACTCCTACTTAGAGAACCTCCCGTTATCAGTCCTATCAGCCGAAACTAGTGCCTCCCTTGAGCGGCCCTTTACTCTAGAAGAAATCGTTGGGTCCATCGAGTCACTGGCAGCGGGGAAGGCCCCCGGCCCCGACGGGCTCCCGATGGATTTCTACAAATTATACAAAGCCCAACTAGCGCCGCACCTGCTGGCCCTGTGGGAGGAATCGTGCGAATTGGGCATACTCCCTCCATCTCTCTGTGAGGCACTCATCACGGTGCTCCTCAAGCCTGGTAAAGCCCCCACGCAGTGTGGCTCCTATAGACCCCTCTCCCTGATTAATAGCGATTTTAAAATGTTTGCCAAACTCCTTGCCAACAGCTTGGGACCATATATGTCCCACATTGTTCATCCAGACCAAGCGGGCTTCGTCCCGGGCAGGTCCACCTCCCTAAATTTAAGGAGACTCTTTAATATCCTTAACAGAATCGACCCGGCCACACATGCAGTGGCTGCCACATTAGACATGCATAAGGCATTTGATTCAGTTTCTTGGAAATACTTGTGGTATCCGTCCTCGAGAAATGTAAATTCGGCCCCAACTTTCGCACCTGGATAAAGCTCCTTTACACTGCCCCGTCAGCCAAGGTCCGTACAGAAGACAGATGCTCTTCCCCTTTTCAGATATTTAGAGGAACACGTCAGGGATGCCCCTTCTCTCCGTTTATTTTCGCAATTGCCATGGAACCTTTCGCTGACATGATCCGGCAGTCACACTCACACAGAGGGCTGCGCACGTCTGGCCAGACTGACATAATCTCCCTTTATGCTGACGATACCCTGTTGTTTGTTCGATCCCCCGAAATTAATCTTTTACCGATACTGATAGATGTGGCTCGATTTGAGGATATATCAGGCTTGACGGTCAATTGCTCCAAGTCTATATTATTCCCGCTCACGGACTCGACGCAACCCCCTAAGGATCTGCATGGGTTCACCTGGGCTTCTCCTAGCTTCACCTACCTGGGAGTGGTGGTCTCCAGGCACACGTCATAGCTACGAGACGACAATTATCACACTTATTTAACCAAGCTCGAAACTAAAACCTCAAGCTGGACTAAGCTTCCCCTTTCACTAGCGGGCAGAATAGGCATACTCAAAATGATCGTATTACCTCAATTATTGTATCGCTTTACCAATCTCCCCCTGTGGCCTGGGGATACCTTTTTTCAAACACTGCGCACCATATGCAACACATTCCTTTGGCACTCAGGGGCCGTTCGGCTCAAATTGAGTACACTAACTGCCCCTAAAGCGTTGGGCGGCTTTAGCGCACCCGACTTCATCAGATACTGGGTGGTGGCCCAATCACAGTTTGCTGCATTCTGGTTCAACACTACTGATCCCCCCATCATGTCCGCCTTGAGAAGCTGGCTGTCTGTGACCGAGTGATTGGGTCCCTGGTCCTCCGCCCAACCTCCCCTTCCTTAGACTCTGCGAACCCGGTGGCTTGTACGTCCCTGGCGTTGACTAAACTCTGGTCCATGGTCGGTTCACCCCGTCCGTTTCACGGGGACCTGCCCCTGTGGAACTTCCTTCCCGATGTTCCACACATCCCACTTTCGGTAGTCACCCGCTGGGCCACTGCTGGCTTCCTGACTTTACGTGATGCCTTTGAACAGGGGAACTTCATAGAATGGTCTGACCTCCCCCCCCTACTCAGGCGACGACCTTCGGTGTGGCTACAGTACTCTTCACTTAGAGCACATCTCAAGTCCACCTATCCAGACTTCCCCGCCTTGCCCACTGATGAACCTATAGTGGAGGAGCTCTGCTCCTATCTCTCCTTCAGGGGTAAAGTGTCGCGGCTCTACTCCTTACTCCAGACCAGAGCGGCCCCCCACTTTACCGAGCTAAGACGCAGATGGGGGGAGGACCTTGATGCCGAAATAACTGACGAGAGGTGGGCTCGGATGTGCGCCAGGACTCACGAGGTCTCCTACAATACTAAATTTAAGCTCATTCAGTTCAAAGTCTTACACTGGTATCATCATACACCCGCAAGACTTCACCGCATGTTTCACACCAACCCCCCTACCTGTCCTAGGTGCGGCGCAGATCAGGCCTCCTATATACACATGCTATGGCTATGCCCCCATCTGTCCCATTTCTGGCTAGACATCTGCTCTACATTATCAGACATTCTAGATCACCCAATCACCCCACCCCACTGCATTGTTTATTCCACGATTTCCCACAGCTCCCCCGCGATGCTAAGAAATTGGCAGGCCTCTGCATGCTACTGGCAGTTCGCTGTATACTACTTTGCTGGCTTCGCCCCAGAGCGCCCACCTACGCCCAGTGGCTCAGATCGGTCACATGGGCTCATGATACTGAGCAGTCCTGGAGTGCTATACAACATCCCCACTTTAGACCAAGGGACATCTGGCTGAGATTCCGTGACTATATTTCTGCCATGACCTCGCCCCCCACCTCTTCTTCTACATCCCCAGATGCTTCCCCCTAAATACCATACTACCCCGGGGCATGTATATTACTCTCTGGGTGTTGCCGATTATTGATATGCTACATTCATGTAATTGTATATGTTTCTTCCTCATACTGTTTGTAAATTATGCTGGTGCCTTGTGGTCTTCCTCTGGTCCTTTGTTTGCGCTGTCAAGTCAATAAAAAAGAGTTTTTTTTTAAAAAAAGGAAATATTTCTCTTTACTGCACCTTTCCTTCAATCTTTATGGGAACCCCAAACTTTTTGGTTTTATTTTTTAATCCGACCTGAACTTTTTGCAGTGCATTGAAGCCTTAAGCTTCACTACCCTGGCCTTTGCTCATATGTTATGGGGAAACTGATATGTCCTTCAGGTTGTCAGTACTGGGAAACATTGTTTCCCTTAGTAGTGTCACTATGTTACTACTTTTGGTTATTTTTGTGTCACTTGTGGTAACTTTTTATCATTGTACAATGCAGCTTAAACTGCAGTACAATGGGGTGCATTTTTGTTTTACCCCAGACTAACACATTGGATTTTTGGTTACTCTAGGTGTGCTTAAAGTATAGGCTGGTGGCAGCAGTGACTTTTCCCCACGTTATGGGGATTTTCGATTTAGGTTTACTACATTTACCACGTTTGGCTACTAACTGTGGTTACTGGTCAAATATTGCTGTGCCACAAGATATTTCGCCTGTTCTTTTGCCATCTTGTCCTTTAGTCCTTTTGTCCTGAGAGCCCAGGAAAATCCCTATAAGCACTTCCAGTGCCTGGGAAAGCAGAGCTTTTGGTGGGCTACTGGAGGGCTGTCTGTGTTTGCTGGCAGGATGTGGACTGGGTCTGCCTCACTTCAATCCACAAACTCGTTTCAGTGTGTCTGAGTGGTATGGATGAAAGTTCCCACCAATAGTCCTGATTGGACCACTGCTTGGAGGTGTGTGTGTGGCCTGGTCCTGCTATTGGCTAATGGTAGTTACAGCTCTTACGTGGCTTTTAGGATAAGAAGAAGACCCCTGCACCCATTCTTCAGAGATCCTGGAGAAACCTGAAAGAGCCAAGTATCCTATCCAGCTATGAGACCTGCGAAGAAACCTGAGACCCGACTAAAGGAGGCCTGACAACCAACTTCTGGTGCTGTCCTGGAGAAGCCCTGTCTTGCTCGTGATCTTTAGTAGTCCTGCAAAGGAGCTACGACCCTTGGAGTGGAGGGACCATCCATTCCTGACGTCTGCTCGCTGCCCTGCCAAAGAACGCCTTAGGAAGTGCCCTGGAACCGTCCTGTGGCTGACCAGCTTTGTTTTTGGGATACTGTGCTGCCGGCGTCACCGTACTGAGCTTCGGACTGAAACATGGGGGTCCTCAGCTGGCTCTACAAGGCTACCTCCTGCGATATCCCGGCATCCTAGCATCAAGGGGACCCGAGATAGAAGGGAAAGTCTGACCGCGGTACTGAGTCCTTTTGCGTCATCGTGCGCGGTGACCACAGTCTGAAAATTGCTTACCTAACCCGAGTCCAGTCCTGAGAGGGGTGCCACATTTTTCTGCATTCTTCGAGAGTCCTTGCAACAGTAAAAGACACCAACCGGATATCAGCTCGAACCTGCAACCCCTCGGAATAGAAAACTGCAACTTTTGGAGGGAAAAGCAATGTCGGACCCTCTTCCTTTGTTCTGCCGAGCCTGGGGAAGAATCAGAGTACGATGGTAATTTAGGGTTTCTAACCTACCCCTATACTCCCATTATAAGTCAATGGGTTTATAGTAAAGCTTTTGTATAACGCTTTTGGCTTTGCCATTGCTTGCTTGCTCAAGACATCTGACTGTTGGGCCCACTTTGCAACTTAGGGCTGGACAATTTTAGTTAGGGATCATCTCTGTGGACCTTTTCTGTGCATAATACTTGTCTAACCTTTCCTTTGCAGGAGTTTCTGATATATATTATGCCCTATAACAAAGTGAATGCATATATGTATTTAGTTTGATAGTGTTGTGTGATACATCTACCTGCTAGTAGTCAATTTTCTATAGTGTGTTTTGGCCATAAATAAATAATTGTATGTTTATACATCCTGTCTAAGTGTAATCTGTGATTCCCATTGTGTGACCTCATTGTGGACCCCTTACAAGTTCACCCCTCTGAAGAATTTAGCCTAGACCGCCTGTCACTGCTACCTAAACTGGTTTGGCTACAGCTTCCCAGAGTAGTTCCTGTCACAACATAGGTTGGCCTTCTATACATCTGTCCAACAGGCCAGAGTATAAAAATCAGTCCTAACAGTGCCCAGCACATGGCCGCTTCAACCTGCGTTTCCTCTGTTTCAGCCTCTTTACTCCTTCCCTTACAGTGCTACTGTACATTTTCCCCAAAATATATATTAATAAATGCACAGATTTAATTTTCATTTGCTAGTATATATTCACTATGTTCAGGAAGGGCTGTGAAATTTTTAGAAAAAATATGTTTGCTTTGTAATTTTACTAAAACAATTCCCTTTTACACCTTCAGAAGAGGATGTTTCTCATTGTCTCATTTTCATTTTATTTTATTGTTTAAAGCGTGGACGTAGCTTGAGAGCAGCGGAGCGTTGTACAGGATGCGGGTGGCCAACATTTGGGCTGGCATCTTTTAACAGTAGCTTAGTACTCTGTGTTGGGGACTGTGCGTTAATCTGCTCGCCCATTGAGATTAGTCCTTGGCCAGTTGTTGTTGAAGAAGCCAGGTTTTGAGAAATGTGTGAAATTGGAGAATTGTGGTAACCTTCCTAGTCGATATTGTGATTGAGTTCCAGTGGGATGATGCGTGACTAGAGAAGGATTGTTTGTGGGTCATCACTTTGTGACTGAGTTATAATTCGAGCTGTTTGGTCGATTTGCTGCTTAAGGAGCATGTGCCACCAGATATGTGGCACTTAGCTGCCAGGCACACTGGTGTACTACTCGTGACCTCTCTGCAGATGATACATGCAGTCTTGAACAGTATCCTGGCCTGGAGAGGAAGCCAATGTAGTTTGCATATACTGAGGTTATTCAGTAAAAGTGCTTTGCATCCATAATAAGGTGGGCTGTAGTGTGGTAGTCTGCTTTTTAGGGCACAAAGTGAGCTGCTGGGAGCCGTCTCAGGGGTATTTCCCCCATAAATGTGCAAGGCTGAAGTGGCCTGCTCTATGTTTCGGAAGTCCCACAGCAGGATAAAGGATTTGATTTTGCAAAGGATGGAGAATTGGGGCTAGGCGTTCTTACCTGTGTGTTTCCGGAAAGACAGGCTGCTTTTAATGTTGAAGCCTAAGAATTATGCTGAATCTGAAAGTTGCAGATCAAATTGCTCCGTGCACATACCTTTGAGCCATTGTTGGATGAGTTGTGTTGTAGGGTGACCGATGAGAACAAGCTCATTCTTTGAGGGGATACTTTTGAGATGGACAGTCGACATCCAGGACTGGATGATGGTTAGGTAATCGCGAAGACAACTGATGTCTGTAGGCTTTTTGTTTTCATGTGCAACTGAGTATCATCTGCATATTGATGGATGGCTATATCTGGATATTTGATCAGTGCGCCCAGAGAAATGTAAAAGGTAAAAATATCTGTGAGCAAAATGGAATCTTGGGGGACTATGCAGGAGAGTGGGAATCACGTAGAATGGAACATGTTCATCTGGAGGACAAAGTGGAGGAGCCGTGGTCAATGGTGTCCAATGCAGCATAGAAGTCAGTGGGGATGAGAAGGCTGTGACTCGCGGTTATATACAATGCCCTCTAATGAAACGCCTGACAACGCAAGTACCATGTATATTATTAATTCAGAGGGTGAGAGCATGACTGACGCTACTAATTGTATTGATCTAAGTGGCGCCAAGGAAGTAGATGAAATAACTCTTTCCAATGATGTATCTGTTAATGAGTTTGTGTGTAATGGACGGGATGTTAGCGATGTTAGCCTGGAACAACACATAGTACAGCAAATGCTAAATAAGGATACCTACGAGGTAATAGGAGCTAAAATAGAAGTAATGTGTACAAGTCCTGAACAGGGTGCAAGTAGGAATATGATGTCTGACAGTATTACTGATTACGAAGCTCATGAAGTCTAAGAGATCAACGAGGACCTTAATCTGAGCACAATGAGTTGGGATGTTCAAAGTTTTTGAAAATCTGCTGATGCTTTTGGTAGCGCGATGTGACAGCATGGAGAGAAAACTTGATGTGCAATCAATCTTGTTGCACAAAAGCATTAAGAGAGGGAGACAACTAACTAGCAGTAGTTGTTCCAACATTAGTAGGAAAGCTAATAGCCCCCTTAAGAGTTTCCTTGATGTGGCAGCTCAAACTGAGTTAGTTGATGCAATGCAATTGAATGATTCCTACACTGTCTCTACTATTAAGAAAAGTGGATCTAGACAGTTGTTCCATAAGAATGGTGTTTAACCCAAACATCTTAAAAAGAAAGTTTCACAAGCATTTATGTATAGCTCAAAAGGCAAGTCAAAAGACTCTAATGGCTTTGTAGTATTATTGGACTCTAATGTGTCTGTAACTACAACTGAATTGACTAATGCGCAAGACGCTTCTTGCATTGAGAGTCTTGTGCCGCCCCTGCTATCCACTGACCCAAAGAATTGAATAGTCCAAGTGCACCTACCTAGGATTGCAGCCAGTGGCCCTCATAACAATGAAAGGACGGTGTGAATGATATTCGTAACTACTTAAATGAACCAGTAGATGCTGTTAAAAAAGTGTATGATGCACAGAGTCAGTCCGTGGTTACTAATCAACAAAAACCTGTAATGGGCACAGTTAACGTAGCTAATAAATCTATTACGCTTATCTGGCCCCAGAGGGAGCGTCAGGAGCTTCTGGGAGGATGGTGCTGGGACGTGCATGTGAAGTGGTCTACAGGCACTGCACCTAAGGTGAAAGAGTAGTGTGGTTACTGACTAAGCCCGGGTTCCCCTCCAAATCTCCTTGCCCACCCCTGGTGCCCCTGTACTTCTCAATGGGCGTTAGCTCACCTGTGGGTTCACAATGGTGAGCTCTCCATCCTGCTTCTCTCGCAGGGGCCCTATGCTCCGGTGTAGTTGTGCTTCAGTTATGCGTGGAAACACCAGTTACTTTACTAGTGCTTTAGTGCTCAACCTTAGACTGGCTGCAGTGTGAGGTTGTTCCTTGCTGGCCTTCAGTGCAGAGAGGCCAATGGAATTATCTGTGAGACCGGGCTGGTCTACTTGCGGTATGTTGGTGGTGTTCTTACACTCGTGGCTACTGCGCAGGTAAGTCTTGTGGCTGGCGCTGCTTGCACGATGTTGGAAAGCCTCCAACAGCTGTGTGTCTTAGGATCAGCTGTTTGCTGGCTCTGTGTGCGTGCTGAGAAAGTGTTGCCTGTGCGCTGTACACTTTGTTGTGGGGCACTGGGCAGCCCCGTGAAGTTCCATGAGCCCCCTCCCTCCACAGACTCACTTGGGACAGATCTGCCTAGTTCGAGCTCCTCGTTGCTCTGCGCGGCCGGGAAACGCCCGCTTTATTTAAAAGCATGCGGCGGAGTGCAACGTCACTTCGCTGTGTGCTGAAACCCTTAAAGGGGCAGCACCCCTTTTTCATGAGGACAAACAATAAACAACAGAACAATGCTAATACTAAAACACAACACCCACAGCAAATCAGATCAAAAATGGACCCCATTAATTACAGCCACCCGAGTCCCCTTAACACTGTAGCAACCCACCGGGGTCACTCGGACTCACTGTTCCAACACATAGTCACTGAGGCGAACAGGTTTCCCTCGCCCTGTCCTCAGGGGGTACCTCCTGCTCGCCTCCTGGAGAGGGGATCCCTCTGCGGCCATCACGCTGACCGGAGAGCAGGGAAGAGAGGCCACACCCCTGCCCTCACCTGGAACCTCTGTTATGTCCTTGTCCGGGGGCACCTCTACCCGAGGTTCCCCTAGTCTTTTAAAGAAGTTTACTTTTCGGGTGACAGATGCCTTGCCATCGGAGGCCGTTACCATGGACCCCTTGACGGCCACCACATCTAACGGCTCAGGCTCGTAAGTTAGTGATAGATTCCTGTGTGGGTGCCTGTTTCTGATAAGCACCTCATCGCCAGGCATAAGTTGCTGAGATCGGAGACCTCTTCTCTGGTTTTCTTGTTCAGTCCTTAACCTGCGGTCACATTCCACCTGTTGATCATCAATGACCGCAGGCTCCTTTTCCCCGACCTCAGGTATCAGTCCTCTCGGGCATCGTTTGAATAGGGCTTCCACCGGGGCCACTCCCGTAGATGTGTGTGGGGTGGTCCGGTAAACATGTAGAAACTGGTAAAGAGCCCTTTCTAGGCATCGGCCTTGCCCCTGCGCGATGTGGAATACTTTGGTGAGAGTTCCCATCAGTCTCTCCGCCTCCCCGTTTGCCCTGGGCCACAGCGGGGTGATCTTCCTGTAATGAACACCATAGCCCTCCATCAGGGCTGCGAAACCCTCGCCCTGAAATGGCACCCCATTGTCCGAGCACAGAACCTTGGGGAGTACATTAGCCGCAAAGGTCGTTTCCATGGCCACCACCACATTCTCAAAGGCCACCGACTCAATGAACTCGACCTCAGGGTATCTGTATCATTCGTCAACCACCGCCAGGAAGTGGGTGCCCCGTGTCGTGGAGCCAAAGTCTGCATGCATCACTTCCCATGGTTGTGTGCCTCGGGGCATGGCTTCGATGGAAGGCTCTCTTTGCGCTGGAGACGCCGCCTGGCACCATACACACGACACCATGAACTCCTCCACCCGTTTCTCCAGCTCAGGAAACCACACCTTTAGCTGCAGACGAGCTTTCATCTTGGCAGCCCCTTGATGACCTTGGTGGGCCAACCCAATGACCTCCTGGACCTTCACTTGAGGAACGACGATCCATTCACCCCTGAGTAGGATGCCAGACCTGGAAAATGACAGTTCGTCCCTCACCTTCCACAATTGTTCAAGTGTGACCTTCGCCTCCTGCTTCCGAATCGCGAGAGAATCCAGAACCGCCTTCCAGGATCCCTGCTGCATCGCAAATTTCAGGATGAGAAAACACTCATCCTGGGCCGCAGCCACCTCAAGGTCCTCCAAGGGCAAGGAGTTGGGAGTTGCCGCCTCCACCACCAACTGAACATGAGCGTCTGCTTCCTCTGCACAGTCATCCGCCCAGCCCTCTGGGTCCTCTCTGGGGTGGCGAGACAGATAGTCAGCCGCATTGTTGGTGCCAGGCCGATAGACCAGCGAGCCACCATACTCAAGTAGCGCCAGCATCCACCATTCAGTCTTCACAGGTGGTTTTGAGGATGAGCCTGCCAGGATGGGCAGCAGAGGCTTGTGGTCGGTCACTACCGTCACCGGTCGACCCAGGACATACAACCGAAAATGCCTGCAGCCCCACAGAACAGCCAAGGCCTCCCGCTTGATCTGGGAGTATCGTTGCTTGGTCTCAGACAGCGCCTTGCTGGCATACGCCACTGGCCTGACACTGGAATCGGCACCGACCTGTGTTAACACAGCCCCCAGACCAAAAGGGCTGGCGTCCACTACGATCTCCGACTGGAGGGCAGGATCGAAGAACGCCATGGTGTCCTCTGCCGTGAGGGCGCTTTTGATGTCTTCAAAAGCCGCTTGTTCTGGAATTGTCTGTGAGACCTGGCTGGTCTACTTGCGGTATGTTGGTGGTGTCCTTACACTCGTGGCTACTGAGCAGGTAAATCTTGTGGCTGGCGCTGCTTGCGCGACGTTGGAAAGCCTCCAAACGCTGTGTGTCTTAGGATCAGCTGTTTGCTGGCTCTGCGTGTGTGCTGAGAACACGTTGCCTGTGCGCTGCACACTTGCCTTTAATGTCTTTCCCTTCTCGTGTAGGCGCAGCTTGCAGGTTTGCAGGGTGCGTGTAGCATTACAGTGCACCTTAAACTTTGTTTCTGTTCTTTCCCCTTGCAGGCAAGGCTCCCCGTGCTGGCGAGGCATGCAGTGTGAAGTGCCGGCGTTGCTGCAGCTCCAATCACGGAGACGTGAAGAAACGCGCTGCCTGAATGAGGGATGAACACTGCTGCCTTCGGATAGGAGTTTCTCTGAGGAGACGTAACGAAATACAGTCACGGGATTACAGGTAAATTCTACATACTGGGTCCTGATGATAACTGCCTTGTGACAGCAGAACAACGTGAAGCGTAGAAGCAGCCCTGGGCGTGGCTTATATAGCCAACCACGCCCAGTCACTAGCACTGAATTGTAGAAGGTGCTGCATGGCCCAATGCACAGCTATCTTAGTAGATCCAGGAAGCCCCTCCCTACTCTGCTCTAAAGGTTGCTGTGGCTGCAAGAGGCGCCAGGATTACACCCAATTACCTCCTAGGCCTGGTTTCTTGGGCAGCAATGTACCCCTACCCTGGTACCTACGTCTAGATGGGGGACGGGTATATGTCTGTGGGGTCGCCCCGCTGGTGGTCATGATAAAATCACAATCAACTGATCATATAGTAGTAAATGTGATTGGCAGCAAGGATAATAAGTCAGTATCATATGGTGCTTACTGTGAATCCCCTAATATGACTAAGATGCATGCGTTTCAATTGAAGTCTACAGCTGGGATAGAGCTTCAACCCCCTTGAATCGAGCAGTGGTGTTACAAATATTTCATTAAATCGTCCCTCATCGAGTTATCAAGAATGATTACTTCTTAATTGTGAATCAATTGGAGGATCCAAGTAATCTCACGTGAAATATATGGTGTCGATAAAATGCCGTAAGAGAATACATTCTCCAGTTTGAGAATGAGTTTTTCAAACTTGGTTACTGTTTCTCTGAGGTGAAGATGCTGACAGTTAAATATGGCCATACGCCCTCTTCCTACATCGAGAGCTGCATGGAAGCGAGATCTGCGCTGCACCAGAAAGTCAGTAAGGCCAACAGAGAAACCATTGCGACAACTCTGCCCAAATCCACAGCGGTTGAATATCCAGTACTGGAATTCAATGTAATGAGAATTGCTGAAAGAGTTGAACATAAGTTAGCAATGAGTTATGAGAACTTGATGAAACTAGCTAATGACACTATTATGGTGATTGTGATTCAGGCCTATAGAAATATAGGAAACAGTGAGTTATTTGGTAGACTTGGTTAGCTGTGGGCGGAACATAATGGATGGACGAAAGGGTTTGATGTAGCTAAGAAAAAACCTTCAATTGATACCTTGAAAAGGTGGCTGAAAATGAAAATATATGGAAAATGATGTTGTACGCCAGGCCACCAATGTTAACAGCGGCATATTCATCCAAACCACAAATGCCTCGTGTAGTGGCTCCAAGCTATATTGGTACCTTCCGAAATAGTGCTACCATAAGAACATATATTTTGTTTAAGTTTATTGCTAGTGATGGGTTGGAGATCAAGGGCGCTAAACTTGGTATTCCGTATGCAGAGCGGTTATGTAGATTGTGCGGTGAGAATGTGCTTGAATCAGCTCAACATATTATGTGTCACTGCATCAGTATAGACACACTTAGAACGCAGCATATGGAATCAAACAGTAATAAATATTGGCATGAAGATGCAACTATAAGAGGGAACAGGTTGCTTGAGGGCAATGATATTAATTAGATTTTTTATATGCTGAAATATTATGAAGAGTTTATGGAAATTTTAAGAACTTTATCCCACGGGATATTTTAATATGTAACAAGTGTTCTGTTTTACTACCTATGTCACTGGAGTTTATACGCAAAGCTATTCCAAGTTGTACGTGCATTATTAAATAAGCAGTCGCCCTTATCTGTGATTTAGAGGGCACCATCCACTAGCTGGAAGGAGGCTGTCTTGATGCTAAACTTGACACAAAACGCCACCTGACAGTCGTCGTTCCACCATTTTGCCGATAAACAGCAGGTTCATAATGGCCTGGTAGTTAGCAAGGTATCTGGCACTTGCGAATATCTGTGAATGACCCTTCATTGAGAGACTTTAATGATGCTGAGCAGTGTGTTGAGCGCTGGCCCATCAGTGTGATATGTCATTTAGAATGCCCCTATACACAAGTGTTTCAAGGTGCGACAAGACAAGGGGGGGGGGGGGAGACAGAAGGAGCACAAGACCAAGGATCTTACTAGGCCTTGTGACACTGAGATCGACCAAGTGCGACAACGAGAAGTGCAGGGGAAGAGAGAGAAGTGCTGGGGAGACAGAGGGGGGAGGGGAGTGCAGTCAGGGCAGAATTGCTCTGGGTAGGTTTGGGCAGGACAGCGCAGCTCTGGATAAGTGCAAGGAGGCAGGGGACTGTAGAGGTTGCTGTTACAGCCCCTAAGTGTGCGGTAGCCTGGAGACAGTGGAGGTGAGACTAATCAGGGGGAGTCTGGTACCAAGGTTGATTCGGTGATCTGTCAGATTTTGTCTATTTGTCAGATTTTGTCTATTTTTTCAATTAAAAGGTTGTTGATTCGGTCAAATCTTTCCTGTTTTGCTGTCACCTTGGGGTAGAGTGAGGGTTTGGTATTACGCTTTGCAACTTTGCTGAGGGCTTTCCTCCTGTTAGATGCTGTTGGATGGTGGTGAAGTAGCAAGCAGCTTTGGCTGCAGTGATCAGAATCCTACATTTGGCGCTGAGAGATTTGCAGTTTGTGAGATCTCCACGGTTATGTTTTTTTTGTGCCACTCTTTCTCTAGGGCTCTGATTGAATGTTTGTTTGTGATCTCAGGGTATACCAAGGGGCAAATGGTTTGGTCTTAGTGTGGATGGTTTTTTGGGGGCATGAGTGTCTAGCAGTTTCATGGCGAGTAGCTGAATCCTTCTCAGAGGACAGAGGCATTCCCTCCGGTATGGAAGTCTGCATATTTTGCTTCTAGCCCATTGACGAGGAAGGTTTTGAATGGACAGCTCTGAGTGAGGGGGTGTTTAGCCTCATCTTTCTGGGCCGTGGTTGAGTAGGTGATCGGCAGTGGGATAGTAGCATGGTCAGACCAGTCGAGTGGGATAGTTTCTGACTAGGTGATCAGGGAGGATGATGTAAAGACTAGGGGCCTCATTACAAGTTTGCTGGTCCGGTAACGACTGTACCGGTAAGCTTGCCAGTATCGTTGTTACCAGACTGGCAAACTATGAGTCTGCGACCGGGTGCCTGTCTGCCGACCTGGCGGGCGGAAAGGCACCCGCTCGCAGACCATGTCGGATGTACCGGCACCATTCACAAATGGTGCCGGTGCATCCGACCTCCCCATTCCCATTGAGCCCTATGGGAATGGGGAGCAATTTTTACTGGCACCCAGAAAAGGGGAATTACCGGGTCTGCCATGGCTGGAATGCCCAGGTAAGTCCCCGATGTCGGGTGCCGGTAAAAAAAATGACTCCAGAGGCACCGCCAAAGTCATAATGAGGCCCTAGCTATAGAGTGTTGCCTTTGTTGTACGTAAATTTGCTTAAGGTCCATGAATCCGGTCAGTGCGAAAAGTGCATTTTGAGCGTGGTCGTCGACCTCAGACTCAGGGATGTTAAAATCTCAGAAATAGACATTATTAGTGTGTGCTAATTGGGCAGAGGAAAGTAAGTTGGAGATCTCGCCCATGCAGGAGTCACTCTTCTGAAGTGGTCAGGTGATAAAATTCATCGTGAGATGAAGAGAACCGCAGGAGAGTGATGTGAGCAAGCTTATTCTGGGAGAGGGGATGATGGATCATGGCCAACTGCTCCTGTGGATGATTGCTACTCTGCATCCTGCCCTTCCTGGCTGGTTAGCATGTTGAATGCAGTGGCCGGGGGGTGGGTAAGAGAATGTCAAAAACATGGTGAGAAGATGGGGTAAACATGATTTGGTGAGGGACGGGGGGCGCTCGTGGGCCCAGGCAAGATTGCTACTTGTTTGTCAGCTCCCGGCCAACCTCCTATAAATCTGGTCTTCATCCTGTCCTTGTTATTGTTATTGTTATTGTTATTTTGCATTTATATAGCGCCTTATATACCATTGGTATGGTCTGAAGGCGCTGGTAGGTTGAACGCCCTTGGGAACCGAGGTTCGGGTCAGTGGAGAGATTAGAGAGGGTCAAGGGTGCGTGTGCGCACCAGGTATGTGTGCAGCTGGTGCGGAATTTCTGTGGTAGCTGCTTCCTAGCGATAGGTGTGGTGGTTGAGGAATCAGGAGTATGTGTTCGGTCTGGCAGGATTATCCAGTCCGAGTGAGGCAGCGTTAGGCCTGACGAGAACGCTTAGCTGGGGGTGAGAAACCAGCAGTGTTTACTTAGAGTGATGGGGAGTGAGCGGCGGATGTTGATATGAGAACAGATATACCGAATGGTGTCATAGTATCTCTGTGTTCTACTTGAGTGGTGGTGTAAGGAGAGAGTAAGCGTGGGGTGTGAAATGAAGTAAGCTCTTACAACGGTTCCTTGCGTTCCACATCAAAGTCTGCACATTACGCAGACCGGTCCGGTCCGTTCGATGTGTTTCGTTTCTCATCTGCTCTTATGCACTATTCATCGGGTCGGCGAATTCTTCCATATAGCGTACTCCTCCATCTAGCCGTCATCCACCCTCCGCCGTCATCCGCCCTCCGCCGTCATCCGCCCTCCGCCGTCATCCGCCGTCATCCGCCCTCCGCAGTCATCCGCCCTCCGCAGTCATCCGCCCTCCGCAGTCATCCGCCCTCCGCAGTCATCCGCCCTCCGCAGTCATCCGCCCTCCGCAGTCATCCGCCCTCCGCCGTCATCCGCCCTCCGCCGTCATCCGCCCTCCGCCGTCATCCGCCCTCCACAGACATCCGCCCTCCACAGACATCCGCTCTCCACAGACATCCGCTCTCCACAGACATCCGCCCTCCACAGACATCCGCTCTCCACAGACATCCGCTCTCCACAGACATCCGCCCTCCACAGTCATGTTCCACAGGCATACACCCTCCACAGGCATACGCCCTCTACAGTCAACCGCCCTGTCCAGTCATCCGCCCTGCTCAGTCATCCGCTCTCCACAGCCATCCGCTCTCTACAGTCACTTTCTACACATAGCCGCTCTCCATACTCGGACCGCTTTCTACAGTCAATTGGTTTACACACTCATCCGTCACCCCCATTGATTTAGCTTGTGGCGAGCTGTGACCTCTAAGATCCGACACCTGTCACAGTAGCCCGGTGGTCAACTGCCGGTGAAATCCTGTGCAGAATTGCCGTCCCTGTCCTGCATGGACTTGGCGGCATGCTGTGTCTTCTGCTGGGAAGTCATTGCGGATCTCGGCTGCTGCCGTGGCGATGAGCTGCCCCGGAGGGCTGTGCCAGAGGTGCTCGAAGTGTGGTGCTCTGGAGTGAGGAGTTGCTCTGGACGCAGCCCCTGGAGGGGCGTGCAGAGCGAACGGCAGGTCTGGTGCACTGTGGGTGCAGCCCCGGCCTTGGGAAGCGTGCTGGGTAGACGGCCAGCTGTTGCGCCTTTCAGGGACCTACCCAAGTAAGATGTAGTGCCCGGTCGAGGATAGAGTTCGGCACGCTACGGCTCAGCCGGCGGAGGGAGGCCAATGTACAAATCAGTTCCGAAGGGAGACAGGGAGAGCCTCCTGTTTATACCACGGTGTTTGCACTCTGGGCACATGCAGAGCTGATGCAGTGGGCAGCCTGTGATTGGTAGCAGTTTGATGGTACTATTAACACTTACCCACAGCTGAGTCTCTCCACCAACAGGACTCTTGGCTTTGGGGCACTTGGGAGTTTGGTCCTGTGGATATTGGACTGGATCTCCTGGCCATACGTATTTTTTTTTTAACGTGCAGCCTGCGGAACAAAGATATATCCATAGCCGACACCCCTTTGGCCTGAGGGGGGGTGCAGAAGGAGGGACGGTGCCCTCTTGGTCGGGCATAATCCTGCGTTGCACTCCGGTGTGGGGAGTGGTGAGTGATGTGGGCTGAGCACGCTTCTGAGGGGGGCCATTAAAGAAGGAGCTGTTTTCTTGGCACCGGGCGCTGCCGGTACTGCGGGACTCCAGTTACTGTAACATCGAAGGAGCACAATCTTCGGGTGTGGGACCTCTTTGGGTGCCCCTGGGGCAGCCTTCACGCCTGGCAGTGGAGTAGGGGAAGGGCACGGGACACATGGTGAGATCTCTTGCAGCATGGTGGAGTTAGGGGCACCACTGAGGGGACATTAAGAACCATACCCTTGATGCTGAGTCGGGCCGACTTGCATTGATGCACATCATGGGGAAGGTGGAGAAAGGCCAGTCAAAAATCCAGTTTGATACCCTGGCCCATGTGAAAAAATCCAAAGCTGGAACCGCCTCCTAATGGAGGGGTGCCTGCTCCGGGGCCAGCTGGCACAAGTGATGCCCTGGACGACATTTGGGTGATGTTCACGCAGGTGCAGGCTGGGATCCAGTCGCTCAAGGGTAAAATGGATACTTAGATCTGCAAAGTAGATCACATGCGGTCTGGTTGGACAAGCATGGGAAGAGACTGGACGAGGCCGAGACTAGACTGTCAGCAGTCGAGGATGAGTCATCTGCGACAGCGCAGGAGCTAACCCAGGTCAAGAGGGCGCTCAGAGAACTGACAGACAAGCAGGATGACCTGGAATCCAGGTCAAGGAGGTATAATCTAAGGATTATTGGCATTCCGGAATCGGCCAATCAGCAATCAATGGAGCTTCTACTGAAGTCCATTATACAGGAGTCATTGAGCTCCGAGGGCTTTTCTTCTGTGTTTATTTTGGAGTGTGTACATCGGATACCGAGTGGCGGGCGGCCGATCCCAGGGGCATAGGCCCGTCCAATCATAGCAAACCTGCTGAATTACCGTGATAGAGACTTGGCACTTCACAATGCAAGGGAAAAAAAGGACTTGACCTTTAATGGTGATAGCCTTAAATTCTTCCCTGATTTTTCTAATAAGGTGCAGGCAACGTGGAAGATATAGTGAATGTTAAGCAAAGGCTCAGGTATAGGGGCCTAAGGTATTCTATGATGTTCCCGGCGAAGCTAAGAGGAGAGTACAATGGGCGTGTTCTATTTTTTCACTCACCCGAGGAGGCCAATAGTTTCTTGGAATCCTTACTGTGGGCTCCAAGGCAAGTGGGAGGCGGTGCAGAACAGTGGTCTCCTCCACTGAGGGACGATGACTGAACTGGGCAGTGTGTGAGAATTGGGGGCATAGTGTTTGCTTTTGAGGTGATGGAAGTGGCCACGTGATTATGGAGGGCGGCGGGGTGGCTGGGCTCAGTAGGCTTTCTCATACGTTTGCAAATTAAAGTTAATGTTGTGGGGTGGGGTATAACTGGTGGGTTGGGGATGCTAGTTGGGGTGAGGGACGTGGGGGTGTGAGTGGGCATGGTTGGGTGGTGTTGTGGGTTTGGTTGTCATTCCACAAATCTGACCACCTGAGTCGTTGGACTGTGTACTTTGGCCTTTGACTGTGGAAGCGCCACAAGATACTATGTAAGAGTGAGCTCTAATAAGTAAAGGGACGCGATTTATGTCTTGAAACATCCGAGGTCTCAACTCGCAGAGGGATGTTGTATTTGAAACGGCATGGTGTGAAAACTGCCTTCCTACAAGAATCATAGCTCTCCCCTGTGGGGGAGTATCGAGTGGGTAAAGCATTTGGGCACCACATGTGTTTTTCGTCAGCTTCTCTAGGGGGGTGTGCATACTGATCAGTGATTCAGTTGGTTTTCGTTTTGTCGATATGAAAAAAGATGAGGAGTGTAGGGCACTTCTGGTCACTGGTTACAGGGGCAGTTGGTGACTCTCATAAACTACTATGGCCTGAATATAGAATCAATGGACACCCTGGAATGGACAGAGATGCAGCTGTCGAGACTCTCCTGGGTCTTGTACTATTGGCTGGTGATTTTAATGAGGTGATGGACCCAACACTAGAAAGAACACAGGGGGTGCAGAGATCACTTAGGAAGACTACCCAGAAGCTGCAGGGGATGTGTATAACTTGGGGGCTGAGAGACATTTGGAGGGTGCGGCATGGAAGGGAACGGGGATACACCTTTATGCCTCCAGTGCACGATTTATTTATTTATTTTTGTTTTTGTATCTTTTATGACGTTACGGGGTGAGTGGAGGAGTGTGGGATATTGGCTCGGACACTTTCAGACCATTTGCCAGTAATGATGTTATGGGGATCCCGGGGAAGGTATTTAGCAGACCTGTGAGGGCCTTCAAGAATGTGGGTTATTGGGTAATGTGTTCCGCAAACCAATTGTAGATGTGATCTCTAATTTCTTTATTTATAACGAATACTCGGTTCAATCAAAGGCAGTACTGTGGGAGGCCTTCAAATCTGTCGTGCAGAGGAAACGTATATCAATGGAGGCGGGCATACTCTACGCGATTAGGAAGGAACTGGCGGATAGTAAGGCCAGGCTGTGCCAGCTGCGGGCGGATCTGGATCAAGGGGGGGGTGGGGCACAGAGGGTATGACTACGGGAAGAGTTACTTTACTTTACAAATGTATAACGCGCTCCTCAGAACCCAGAGGCACATGGGCGCAACAAGGACTAACAATCAAACATAGAAACATGGAGCTCAGTTTATGGGAAACTGGGGGGCATGGTTGTCATAGAGGCAGCTAGCAGGTTAGTTGAAAAGATATGTTTTGAATTTTTTCTTAAAGTTTTCAACTAAGTTGATCTTTCTAATTTCTTCTGGCGGAGAATTCCAGGCATTCGGGGTGCTGCATAAAAAGTGCTCTGTTTAACCTGTGACAGTGTGCATCTCGGCTCTTTGAGCTGTAATGTGCCATTTGATCTGAGCTTTCTTGTATTCAATTTCACATGCAGGTCCCTTGAAAGATATACAGATCCTGTGCGTGTGATACACTTATGTGTCATAACAAGTACCCGAAATTGTACCCTATCTTTAAAGGGTTACCAATGTAAGTCTCTTCTTGCTTTGGTTACATGGTCAGATCTCCTTAGCCCCGTGATGGCTCCGACTGCGCTGTTCTGAATGATCTGTAGTCTTACAAATTGTCTTGTTGATGCCCAAAATAAGACTGCCACAGTTATCCATTTTAGACCCAATAATCACTCTAGGTAAGATTTCACAGTTGGCTTTTGAAATAAAGGGACGGATCTGTGTAAGTCATTTTAGATGGTATGCAGATGAGGATACCAAGTGGCTCACTTGCGCTCTCATGTTAAGATGCTGATCCAATACAATGGGCCTCATTACGACCCAGGCGCTAAGTGGTTAACGGGGCTGTCCCTTTGCGGGACCCGACCTGAACGGCTGGTCTGGACCAGCCGTTACAGTAGGGACCCGCAAAGGGACCTCGCAGGCAATTACGGTACCGCAATTTGCGGTACCGTAATTGCCGCTTCCCCATTCCCATTGAGCCCTATGGGGAAAAAATGGGAATGGGGAAGGGCCATGGTGAAATGGGGAAATACTGCCCCGCCAACCTTGGAATGGGGCGGTATTTCCCCATTTCACCATGGCGGACTCGTTACAACACCGGCACCAACCATGGTGCTAATAGCGTTATGGTTTAGCGCCGGTGTTGTAATGAGGGCCAATGCCTAATGTTTTCACTTTTGTTTTAGTTTCTAAATTGTGTCCTGCCAAGGTGCAATTTTTGTAATTTTCCCTTAACTTTTCTATTCTCTTAGGGGTTCCAACAACCATAGTTTCTGCCTTTTCTTTGTTCAATGCGAGTCCGTTTTAAACTATCCATTTTTGGATGATGTAATAAACTTTGTTCAATCTTACGGAGTCCTGCCCATGATATCTTGACAGTGGGCGGGATGACACATTGCGAGAGGGTGATAAACAAGCACCCTGGTGGACTCCAAAAAGCAGGACACTCGGGAGGAGTGGGGGTGGGGCTTCCGCAATGTCGCTGGACACCCTGAGTGTTCTATGACTCAGAAAGGATTGAATCCAAGCTCATGCAGTATCTGAGAATGTGGCTACCTCCCTCAACCTGATGACTAATAGCTGATGATCGACCAGGTCGTAGGCAGTCGATAGATTTAATAACATCAGAAGCGATGTTCCACCATTGTGCATGGTGCGCAGCAAATTGGACTTAAGGCTCAGTAAAGCTGTCTCCATACCATGGCCCTGTCTAAAACCAGATTGCCTGTCATGTAGTATCTTATGATTATTCAGAAACTCTGAAATCTGGATATACGCAACCCGATCTAAGATCTTTAATAAGAAACAGGGGGCCTCATTACGACCCAGGCGGTAAGTTACCGCCTGGGTCGTACCCTTACCACCATGGTGTAAACTATGTTTATTTACACCATGGTGGATGGCGGATTTAACGCCCCATTCCAAGGTGAGTGGGGCGGTAAATCCCCATTTCCCATTTTACCCTTCCCCATTCCCATTTTTGCCCCATAGGGCATAATGGGAGTGGGGAAGGCGCTAATTACGCCACCGTAAATTACGGTGGCGTAATTAGCACCAAGGTCCCTTAGCGCCATAGATTTTAACACCTGCAAAAAGCAGGCGTTAAACTCACCATGGCGCTAAGGGACCTCGAAATCAGGCGTTAAGGGTCGGCGCCGTTTACGGCGCCGTTAACCCCTTAACGCCTGATTCGTAATGAGGCCCAGGGTGTTGGTTATGGGCTTGTAATTAAGTGCGTCAAAAAGACATAAGACAGGTGGAGCTATCCATGCTGTTTTCAGGTGATCTTGGACATGACTTTCAGAGAACGAGGTGTTAATGAACTTGGTCAAGACTTCAATCATAGATGCAGAGCAGGTTTTAAATAACTGTGCCGGACAAGAATCCCCCTTACAATGTGTCGGTCTAAGTTTGTCAATGATTGTGATAAGTTCTGTCTGTGTTACAGGGTGAAAATTAAAAACAGGCATCATAGTATTATCAGAAGTTTGCTCTCTGTCTACTTGGACTGGAGCTACATCTCTTCTCTTCAGCTCTATGGGCCTCATTCTGAGAAGTGCGGAATGGGTTTAACGGCGCTGGTAATGGTGCCGGCACCGTTAAACCCACTCCGCACTATTACGAGGTCCCCTCGCGGGACCCGCTCTGGACGTCTGTTTTTTCCAGACGTCCATAGCGGGTCCCGCCAGGGGACCAGGGAGCTAACAATGGGCCCATTACGAATGGGCCCATTGTTAGCTCCCTCCCCATTCCCATTGAGCCCTATGGGGGCTCGAATGGGAATGGGGAAGGACCGGGCCCGGGTTCCCTGAAGGAGGAAATACCGGGCCCTCCATACTTGGAATGGCCCGGTATTTCCCCATTCAGGGAATCCGGACACGGTTTTGGAGGCAGCCATGACCTTATTAAGGGCCTGGCTACCTCCAAAGTCGTAATGAGGCCCTATATTTTGTTTAATCCCATCAAGTTAATTTAACATTGCTTTGTGTTCGGAGGCACACCATTCTGCATCTTTCATTGGCAGATTCTCTGGTGGCAGACAAGGTGTTTCCAATTCTTTTAGGATTTTAAACTGTTCTTTAGACTCACGTTGTGCCTTATGTATTGTACTGTCCAGCATATTTCGTTTTGCTTATATTGTGGCCATTTGGAAAGCTTTGGAGGCCTCATTAAAAGTTTGTCTGTCACTTTCCGCTTAAGAAAGTTTCCATTTATAAATATTTTTTATTTTTCTTTGATTTAAGGCTCTGTATTTCTAGTGTGAACCAACAGTTGGTTTTCCTGACAGGTAACAGTTTGGTTCTTTTGGGTGCCAGAGAGTCCACAGATTTTTGTTGGGTACTCTGAATTTCCTCACTCATTCTGTTAGCATTTTCTAGCAATTCAAAACATATTGTTAGTGCCTTACATAGCAGAACTGGCAGTTCGTTCCAAAGAGCAACCAGCTCATACTCAAAACAGGCTGGAGCAAACCGGCCTATGTCACGCACCAGCGCTCACACGCCTAGTTGCGGTATAAGAGTTAAAACACACCAGTTCCCTAAATAACAAACCTATATGCAGTAAGAACAGAAGCTAAAAGGTTTCTAAGCAGCAACAAAAGTAAAATGCTAAAATTATTCTTTCTAGAACAGATTTAAAATAATTTTAAAAAATGGATCTGTAGCAAAGTGGCAAAGAGGCAGGACTGATAGATTTGGATAGGTTTCAGGATGCTGCACGAAGGGAAGCTCCGTTTTTACAGAGGCAAAGGGCAATCCAAAAATATGGGGAAGGTCAATGCCCGGGTAGGCTCTTGGCTAGTGCAGCCAGGATGGAGTCCACTAAGACGCATGTGATGGCCATCAGGGACAAGGACAGGGTGCTGCAGTATACGGACAGTGACATTGCACAGATTTTACTCAGAAGTTCTCGATCAATGTAAGAGATGATTGCACTTACCTGTGGATTTTGTTCATTTCTCATGAAGTTGCCCTCATATCAAGGGAATTTGGTCAGCAGTGTTTCCAGTGGTTTCTGAGATAATCTGGGAGCATGTTGAACCGTCCTCATTGATAGCTTTGTTGGGGTATGCTGGGGAGATCGCCAGTTACCCAAGGAGGCTGTTGGGGGTACTGTTGAGAGTGGCCCTGATCTGGGCTGGGAGCGGAGACCCAATGTGAATTATGGGAAAGGCTGTGCTATATTGCAGTGTCATGGAGATGGAATATAGTGCAGTGCTGCCTCCGTGCGCTAGGCCAAAAGACATCTGGGGGCCGTATAAGCTTTATTTGATCTCTAAGGTACAGGTGGATCAGACGTCCCCATAGGGGGCGAGGCCAGGTTGCAGCAATGCTACTTTCGACTGGAGGTGGGAAAAGCGGGCAATGCACCTAAATTTGATGTGTACCCTGTGGGGATGGGGCGGGGGGGTGGGCGTCACCGGGTCATGGAAATAGCTGGGGGTGAACCAATGGCCGGAACCTGTGGTTGGGGCAGGCTGTATGGGGTGTGTATGATAACTGGGACCAAAGTGGCCAGGTATTGACCAATTGCTTGATAATGTTGACTACATTGTTATTTGACCTTTTGTGCTTGTTCAGAGTGGTGGACTGTTTGTTGTTGTTGGAAAACATGAAAATAAATATTTAAAAAAAAACATAATTTGGTGCTGAATAGGGGGTCAAGGTTGTTGTACGAGATGAGGTCAGTGGTCTCTTCAGCGGGAATGACTGCTTAGCAGGCATTGATCAGCACGAGGGGGAGTGTGCTTGTGGTTTGTTGTTTTGTGCATGGGGGCTGGACAGGACATGGGCTATGGAGGGAGGAGACAAATGGTCCTGTATTTTGGTATTTTGTTTTATTTTCTATTGTGTAGCAACTAGTTTGTAGGTGAAGTGCTGGATGGAAGGTCTGGCTCTTGGCCCTATCAGGACCGAACAGGCACAAACAGGTAAGGCCCTAAGGTCCTTGTCTTTGTCCGTCCTTTGATGAGGATGCTGGCCAGGAATATATGCTTAAGGAGGACTGGTATAGTAGGTGGTGCGTGAATCAACAGAGTAGCAGGACCTGGTCAAATGACCAGCAGCCTACTCACTGTTGTGTGCCTGGAGCTGGACTCGAGTCCTTAAGTAGCCTCCTGCAAGGCAGCAAAACTGGTGGTGGGTGGAGCAGCCGAGTGGCAGGAAATGGTCACGTAACCAGGGTACTGGAAACATCCCTAGACTGGGAACACCAATTGTCTTTTTGTGTACATATTATGAGAATGACGGTTGAAAACGTATTTACCTTGCCATGTGACTTACTGAAATACCTCTGAATTAAGACATCAAAACGTTATTCCTATAAACTGGCATACTAGCCATATACAAAACATCATGTGCCATGTGTAAGAAAGTGATACGTCATTCATAACTAACTTCCAGTGAAAAGTAGGCAGTCCTCTTGCACAGCACAACTTTCTGTAAATCTTCAGCTGATTGCACTAAGCTATACACCTTACCGGTAATAGTAGTGACAATATGAGCATTAACATACTTTCTATGCATTACACTGATAGGAATTCCTGAACATATAGGCTAGCAGTGTATAAAGTAAGTCTGATTAGCACGGAGAAAAGCCACAACATGCACCAAATACAAAACAAAACAATGGCCCATAAACTGTAGCTGCTTTGAATATCCCAACATTTTTTTACCAAATGCCCAAAATAAATCTAAATGTTGCAAAGTATACTCAGATAGCATATGAAGGTCACAACTATACTTTAAAGATGCATGAAAAAATATGATATAAAGAACCCAGCCAGGAGGCAATTTCTTTTTTAAATTGGATCCAGAACAGTTCTAAAACGTAGCATGCATTTATATGAATTTAACCATAAGTAGCAATTACTCCAAAGGTCGTTTGATGGTAGGACTATGATCAATACAACTATGTTTTTGTGTCCATAAAACTCAAAACATCAAGTGTAAAACAAGTTTCCAGAAAAAAAAAAACTACCTGGGTGTTACAAGCTGTTGATCGTAGAGTTTGAGACACCTTCATTAGGGGAGACATTATTGATAATTCTTCTCTCATCAAGTATCCACTAACAGAGGTATGTGATGAATCCAATGGAGTTTTCACGGATTTCCTGGCGGTGACCTCCTCCCATGTGGCCAGGGGACGGCAGCCGCTACCTGGTCCTGACCCTGGGGGCAGCTATATGAGGGAGGATCACATGGGAGGAGTCAACTACCAGGGAGATGTCATGACTTCATTGGACGAGACGCGGTATGCCCCTTTTCCCAGGAGGAAGACCCCAATGCCCAAGACCTTAATGGCTATTGCCATGTGTTTGTTCCTCCTTCTAGAGGAAGCAAATAAACCTCTTTTCAATATTCTGTAGGTCAAACTTCCACCTATGACCTGTAGAATAAAAGCTCCAACAAATCCCTTTTTGCTTCTGGTTCACCTTTGTTATTTCATATAAAACCATTGAGAGAGACTATCCGAATACTGTATATCCAATTACAACCATGGACTCCAAATCCCATAACCTCTTACGTACTGTGATGAGGAGGATGAAGAAGTTGGTACAAGGTAACAGGAGCCTGAAGCTCAATGTGCGGGCTAGTTGTTCTGCTCACTGTCTCCAGAGCCCTGGTCCTCTCTAAGCTGGACTACTGTAATAGCATCTATCTAAATCTGCCTGCCTCCACTCTCCGCCCTCTGCAACTTATCCAGAACAGGACTGCGAGACTTGTCCTTGGCCTCAAGGCCAGGGATCGTATCTCTTCAGGACTGAAATCTCTGCACTGGCTCCCAGTGTCTGCGAGGATTAAGTTAAAAACTCTCTGCATTGTACACAAGGCCTTCTGGGGTCTGGGGTCGCAATACCTTCAACTCTCTCTTCCTAAATATCTTCCTTCTCGAGCTCTTCGCTCATCTGCCTCCAACTCCCTCAGGGTCAGTCGCTACTCCAAGCAACGAGTTGGTGGCAGATCACTCTCTTCGGCAGGGGCCTCTCTCTGGAACAGCCTTCCTGTCTCCCTGAATCTCTAGGAGAACCATCTCCGGTTCCGGAAACACCTCAAAACCTTCCTCTTTGCTTCTGCTTTCTCTCCTCCCCTCCCCTGCTGAATTCCTGACTGAAAATGCCCTGGTTACCTGGCCACCCTTTCTGATCTCTGGCCCAGGCCCCGTCAATTGCCCACCTGCACTGCCTCCCTGGCAACCCCTGCACCTGTCGACCATTTTCTGTATCCCTACAGTCCCCCTACCAGCACTTATGTCTGCACTTCCTTGCACTTGCCGCTAGCTGGCTGTTTTATTTGTCTTATTTATCTTATTTATTCCACTTTCCCATGTTCTGCACTTTCCCCTCTTCCTTCCCCCGCGCACTTTTCCTTTCCCCCGTTCCCATGCACTTGCGCGATCTGAATGACACCTGGCCTAGTAGGATCGTTGTCTGTCCTCCCTCTGTCCCCCCCCCCCCCCTTTGGCACGTCGCGCCTTGAAAAACTTGTGTATAGGCGCGGTATAAATGCCATATCATATCATAGCGCGGCCTTACGATCTGCGCCTGTGGCACCCGATGCGGGTCGGGAGCGGAGCACGCCCTGGGGGCCACCAACTGTGCCCGAAGGCGGCCAGCCCAGCTGAGGCTGGCCACGGACACACTGTCACACCGCGCCGCATACATCTGGGTGAGAGTGGCACTCGAAATAAAGTGGATGCAACTAAGCAAGTTGCGTACACACACCCGTGGCATCCACGGGCCCGCTGACCCCGGACAGTAACATACAGTGCACTGGCGCAGTACACTAGGCCAGGAGGTGCATGCACAAACAGGCCCAAACGACGACCTTCGGCCCCCCAAGCATATGAACGCTGGTGGTGGTGTGTGGAACGGCCCTGTGCGCGGTAATCAGGCCGCGGGTACGGGAGCGAACTGAATGACATTGAGAGACCAGCAGGGTTGTGCCCCCCGTGACAGCGGGCTGCGTGTGGAGGACATAGAAGCCGGGAGAATTAGACACCCCCTAGCCCACGCATGAGGCGGGAAGAGAGGAGGAGTGAGGAGCACCTTGCGGAAAGCACTGCAGAATACCGCCCACGCGGGACCGCAGGGACACCCAGGAAGGCCCACAAGCACTTGAGTAGCCACAGTTCTGGAGCAGTAGGAGGTGGGGCACGCAAGCCTATCCCAAAGCATCGTCAGTGCACAATTACGTGGGAGGACACAATCCACCCCAGGCGCAGACTCAGCAGCACAAAGGAACCCCCAACATAGCCCATCCAGGTCCCGTGCCCACCGGGGACCAGTTATACGGAAGCCAGAGACTACACACTGTGAGGCTCGCACACGTAAGCCCAGAAACATTAGGATGGCCAACAAACTGCTCAAAACAAAGGGCAAACAACCCACGATGGACGAATATGCCAAAACATCACCGGTGGAAGAGGGGGCAAGGAGAAAACCCCCACCTAGGGCACAGCCACCTCGAGCAAAGACCAGGAGATCCTTGCGGCAATTGCAGACCTGAAAGTGGCTTGGGAAACCAAATTGGGATTGGCCATGGTCGAACTGAAAGACGCTGGAGCTCAAAGTTGGGGCTGTACAGGAGAAGGTGAATCTCCTCCGGCAAGGCATTAGAGCGCTGGCAGAACGCACAGGCGACTTAGAGAAGGAAGTGGCCCCGAATACAGCTGCATGTGCAACCCATAAATCCGAGCTTCATGCCCTAGTGCAAAGTGTGGGCAACCTGAAAAGCAGGGCAGAGGAGGCGGAAGGACTCGCCCAGAGGAACAATATACATATCATAGGATTGCCTGAAGGAGCTGAGGGACCCAATCCCATGGAGTACATCGAATCAATGTTGCTGCAGGAGATGACTGGAGGAGTGCTGACCCAGGGGTTTGCGGTGGAACGGGCGCACAGGTCCCTGACGAGGAAGCCACCATCGGAGACCCCCCCTAGGCCGGTGATTGCCAAGATCCTGAACTATCGCGACTGGGAAAAAATCCTAGAGCACTTCCAGAAGGGAGGAACGATACAAAGGATGTCGACAAACATAACGGCATACCTGTATTAAACTCTGCAGGTACAACGCTGACGCATGAACTTTGGTGCAGTGAAGAGAAGATTGCGGGAAGCGGGCTACAAATACATGCTGATCTACCCTGCAAAACTGAAAGTGTTCCACAAAAATAGAACACTGTTTTTTGATACCCCAGAGGATGCGACAGAATGGCTGGTTATGCAGAGCTGCCCCCAGGAATCAGATATCCAGAAGGAAGATGGCGCAGATAAGTAGCATAGATACCGTGGCACCCATGGTGTTGCAGTCTCACACATTGGGACTAGAATATAGGACAGGATACAGCCTGTCGGAATAGAGCGACTATGGCTGCGCACTTATGATCCTTGAGCACGGAAACTAAGTGAAAGGTGTAGGAGCCTAACAGAGCCAGCCCTCACACCCCCACAAATAGACTAGTTAGGTCACCAGTAGACCGGTGACACCCTGCCGGGTCTCTGATCTCGGCATTCCGAGGCAGGACCAAACGCGGGGGAGCCTAAGATCCAGGGATGGAGCTGGGCACCAGTTGGGGAGGGTCAGGGAGAGGGGAGGGAAGGGTTTGTGTGCAGTGTATTATAGTTGGGCAGGGGGGGTTAGTTGGGGAGTTCAAGTTGGAAGAGGGAGGGTTACGAGCCCAATTGCATGTCTAACTAGACTGGAGAGGAAACCCGGGATGGGAGGAGGAGGGACAATCCACACATGGCAGGGGGTAGCCTTAGAATCATAACCTGGAACGTGAGAGGCCTCAACAGTTATCTGAAAAGGAATAAAGTAATGATGTATCTGAGAAGGCTGAAAGTGGACATAGCATTACTACAGGAAACCCACCTTACTAAGGATAAACTGAAGGTGGTCAAGCAAAAGTGGAGAGGGACCACCACAGGAGCCACATACTCAGCGTATGCTAGGGGGGTGGTCACGTGGGTGGCACCTAATGTACTATTCCAGCTGCTTCAGTTCACTGTAGACCCAGATGGTAGAATGATAGCGGTGCGGGGGATGTTAGAAAACAGGGAAGTGAGCATTATAAACTCGTACGCCCCTAACCAAGACACGGCGGCTTATTTTAGGGCCCTATATGGCAAAATTAGCCCCCTACTCGGCGGTGCTTTCATCTGGGGAGGAGATTTTAACTGTACATTACACCCCAAATTGGACAGGTCAGACAATAAACTAGATAGACCCACCCCGGCTGCAAGAACATTACAGGCCCTGCTGAGGGACTTTGGGCTTGAAGATATCTGGAGACGGCTACACCCGGAAGATAGGCAGTACTCACATTACGCGGCCCCTCACAACCTGTACACGAGACTGGGTTACATGTTTTGTGGCCTCGGAGTTGGCAGGAGAAATGATAGTTTCGGAATACAAGGCCAGAGTACTCTCGGACCACTCCCCCCTGGTCTTGGTGTGGAGGCACCAGCCCCCTAGAGCGAGAATCCCAACATGGAAGCTTAGAGCCGAAGCCCTGCAGGACTCAGGATTCCACGAGGACTTAAGGGAGGCGATTATCGAGTACTTTGACATCAATACAGGGAGTGTGCAGTCAGAAGGAACCTTGTGGGAAGCGTTTAAAGTGGTTGTGCGGGGCGCAACGATATCCAAATGCAGAGGGCTCCAAGGGGGCATAGAGCGGGAGCTACAGGAGACAGAGAAAGAGCTGGGGGAAATAATGCAGAGGGAGAGCACCTCACAGGAGGATGCTGAACGAGCAATGTTGTTACAATAAACCAGCAGGGAGCACTGGGACAGATTATGCAAAGTGAACTATAAAAAATATATCGAAAGGCAACATCCGGGGGGTGATAAACCTGGAAGGCTGCTGGCATGGTTATACAAAAATGAAACACCACGTCCAGTGGTCAGGGAGATAAAGGGGGAAGAAGGCCAGACCTGGGATACCCAAGAGGGAGTCAATGAGGGGTTCCTCAGATGTTATAAACGCCTGTATGAGGACACAGGGGAGGAGATGGGTCGAGAGATTCAGGAGACTCTGGAAGACATAGGATTGCCCAAATTAAACGATCAGGAACGGGAGAACCTGGATGCCCCAATCACATTAGACGAATTAGAGCAGTGATCCAGCACCTACCCACGTGCGGGGTCGGATGGGCTCCCAAGCAAATTCTACAAGACATACAGGCAGGAGGTGCTCCCCCAATGCTTGCCATGGGGGCAGGTAATGTCCCCAGGGAAATGGTTGCGCTTGGGGACTATTGCTGTAGGAACTCTTGATTGCTCAATGGGCATTGTGATTCTTGTAACCACCCACATTATAGCTCCTTATTGGTTGTCCCTTCCTTTTCTTCCATCATGGATAGAGCAGATGTCACCTGTACTGAGGTCACGGGTAGACACCAACAGCAGTGGATGTGCCGTGCCTACCTGGCAAGCTATTCCATGTGTTGGGACAGAGAGAGGGTCTTCCCACCCGCCCTATGGGATTCCGAATGAGAAACAAATGATAGACCGTGCTTCAAGAGAGCAGCGGTGTGGGGGTGCATGCAGGAGAGTGTGCTATTGTGTAGTGCATGCATTAGGAGCTATATAGTAGAGACAAGTGTAAATGCCATCTTAGTTACAGGAAGCCATTTTGGAACGTAGGCCCAAGTGAGGCAAACAAAAAAAAAGTGTTAGTATTAGGACTGCATTAGTAGCACAGACAAAACCCACACCACGAGTGAGCTTCAGGGAAGCTAGAAGCCTTCCTTTGCCTCAGAGGCTGTAGACCTTCGTGCCCTGGGAAGAATGTGCTCTGCAAGGCCACGAGAAGGGGGCAGAGCGCCTATTGGCAGTTACCATCCCACGATACAGATAGCATGGCCCCACATCCCCAACTGCCCCCGCGTCAGACCTACAGCCCTCCTGTGCTTTAATCCTAAGAACCTCACATACCATGACGCCAGCCAGGCCCAGACAACCAACCATAAAGCTGTTAGACCACTGATTGTTCAAGAAGATCAGAAAGCAAGGTTATTTTGCCCTCACATTTGGGTCACGTAATTTGTGCAGGGAGGTGCCAGGGAGGGATGAAATTATAGCTCAAACGTACCGGGTGGAGGGCCTGGGGAGGCTGCTGGCACATCTGGGAATGAGTGAAGTATGCAAGTTGGTATGACCTCGGCTCTTGAGGCGTTTGAACGAGGGGGGCTGCCAGAGTCCATGAGGGAGGCTGTGGTCATTCCGCTCTTAAAACCGGGCAAGCCAAGCATGGATTGTGGGTCATATAGGCCCCTATCAATGCTCAACCAAGATAGCAAAATCCTCACAGCCGCGTTGGCAAACAGGCTCAAACGAGTTATAGGCAAACTGATACACCCCGATCAAACAGGCTACGTCCCAGGCATGAATATAACCGACAACCATAGGAGACTCCACCACATTATTGAACAGGCAACCTGCCTTCAACCTGAACTTCCCACAGGTACAAGCATTACTGTAACTCAAGACTCGATTGCTGCAGTTGTGAGCTACCACGTGAGTTACCTTGCTTGATTGCTATGCTATCCCAAAGTTTCCACACCAGCTAGTCTACTAGTCCCCATTGCTACCCCACCATACTGAAGCCACGCTGCCCTGCCCTAGCTATCTGCTCCAAAGTATCTGTTCATTAACCAGTCTGACTCACAATGCAAAATTCTGATTTTATTTATGCCTTGTTTTCACTGTGACTCAGTGCCATTCTGGCTGCCCTGCTAATTCTGAACTTAGATATGCCCTGTTTACATTGTGATTCAACGCCACTTTGGTTGTCTTGCTAGATTTGAATTTAGATGTGCCCTGTTTACACGGTGATTCAATGCCATTTTGGTTGTCTTGCTAATTCTGAATTTAGATGCGCCCTGTTTACACTGTGATTCAATGCCACTTTGGTTGTCTTGCTAGATTTGAATTTAGATGCGCCCTGTTTACACTGTGATTCAATGCCACTTTGGTTGTCTTGCTAGATTTGAATTTAGATGTGCCCTGTTTACACTGTGATTCAATGCCACTTTGGTTGTCTTGCTAGATTTGAATTTAGATGCGCCCTGTCTACACTGTGATTCAATGCCACTTTGGTTGTCTTGCTAGATTTGAATTTAGATGCGCCCTGTTCACACTGTGATTCAACGCCACTTTGGTTGTCCCGGTAAACTTGAATTTAAGGGCACCCTGCTTACTCTCTGAAGTAGTTCTGCCTGCCCGCACACTGTATTTTGCCCCATTGCTGGAATTTCGAATCTAGGTAAGCCGCACTAGCTGTTTCAATCCACCTACACACTGTATTGTACCCTTTTTTATGACCTCCTTATTGAGTTAACAAAATGTTCCTCCCAGGCATCTACTCAATACTGCTGAGAATCATTCTTCACCTTTTCATATCCGCGTGCCCGCCTAGCTCTGCCCTCAGTACTGTCAGCTACACCTTACCCCGCCTCATAGAGCCTAGCAACACCCTCATGCTTCCCCAAATCTCTCCTCCAAGCCTCTCAGACAGGCTTACCAGACTACGGACCAGACTACCTAGACTACATGAGCCCCGAGCCAGAGTCTCCACCCAATCCAAACTTACCAACCAAACTACCATTACCACCTGCGCTAACCTCACGCTAAAAAAACCAAACCAAAGTCACTCAATACTATGACTACCAAAAACAAAGCGTGCAATACAGCGACCACCCCCACGCCTACATATACCACCACCACACCCTTAAAAGGGGCCCTCATCAATGCACGCTCCGTAATTGCCCATGCCACGGACATCGCAGACCTCATTCTAGCCGAAGACCTAGACTTCCTAGCCATAACAGAGTCCTGGCTCCATGCAGCCGCAGGCCCAGCCCTATCGCTAGCCATCCCCAATGACTACACCATCATCCGAGCAGACAGAACTGAATCTAGAGGCGGAGGCCTGGCCATCATCGCCAAAACTCACCTTAACATCAGACTAGACTCCGCTACACACCTTCCATCATGCGAAGCACTCACAGCCAAGCTGCCCACTGCTAACTCCCAAACGATATCCATCCACCTACTTTATAGACCGCCTGGACCCCTGGGATCCTTCGAGGAAGACCTCAGTGCAATCCTCACTGATAACCTAAAAAACTCCTCGCAATGCCTCCTCCTAGGAGATTTTAACCTAGGCTACAAAGACCCCAAAGACCACCAGGCCACCCTTATTAATAACACTTTGTCTGAACTAGGCTTCACACAAAAAGTATCTGGCCCTACCCACAACAAAGGAAGAACCCTCGACTGGATAGCAGACCATAACTGTGCTGCACTTATCACCAATAACTCATCTCAATCTTGGTCTGACCATCATCTCCTCTCCTTCTCCCCTGAGGCCTCAAGCCCCATAACTAACTTGACGCTAGCCGCAGCCATCCCCAAGAGAAGCAAGAAAAATATCACAGTGGAAAAACTGATCCCACTCATCCTCCCTACGCTCAACCGACTCCCAGCTTCCAACCCCTATGACCTCGTAGAAGGATATAATAATACTATGCGCACAGCCTTAGACTCCATTGCACCCCCGAAACTCAGAAAAAGCAAACCAAAAAAGCACCTTAACCAATGGTACTCCAGCCACCTTAAAGCGCTTCGACTAGAAAAAAGTAAAATGGAACAAGTCTGGAGACAGTCTCCCACAGACCACAACAAGCTACTGCTTAACAAAATCAAGGCCAATTACAAAAAAGAAATCATAGCTGCCAAACAAGAATCCTATAACCAGAGGATTGCACAATACAACTCCAGCACCAAAGAACTGTTTACAATTATCAAAGAATTGGAAACACCTGTGCTTATCCCAGATATCTGCATGAAGAACAAACAATGGTGCACTAGTGTCCAAAATGCACTAAATAACAAAGTCATAGGCCTTCAAACCAAAATTAGAAACAAGAAAGACTCCCTCACCAAATCAACCAACCACATTAATACCCCCACAAGCATTTCACCCACTCACCTCCCACCCAACAACACTCGCTTCAGCTTCTCCAAAGTATCTACCTTAGAAGTGGAAAAAATCATTCTCAGCCTCAAACCATCTAACTGTAAAGGCGACCTCGGTCCCCCACAAATCATTAAAGATGCGGCAAGAGACCTTTCGCCATTCATCACCAGACTCATCAATGCCTCATTCTCCTCAGGAACAGTCCCCAATAACCTCAAAGAGTGCTGGGTCCTCCCCCTCCTTAAAAAACCTTCCCTTGACCCCTCTATCCCAACCAACTACAGACCCATTACCACCGTCCCCTTCCTGCTCAAGATACTAGACAAGACAGCATACCAACAAATCCAAAAACACCTGGAAACAAACCACCTCCTAGGTACGCGACAATCAGGCTTCAGACCCCTACACAGGACTGAAACAGCCCTCATTGATCTGAAAGCCCAAATAGACACCATCAGAGACAACGGTAAAACTGCACTACTACTCCTACTAGACCTCTCCGCGGCGTTTGATCTAGTTGACCACAAAATCCTATGCAATCATCTGAACTCAGCTGCGCACTTCTCCCAAGAAGCCATCAGCTGGATCGAGTCATTCCTCATCCATGCGTGTCTTCTCCACCACTGCCGCTGCCGACCCCATTCCCATCACATGCGGAGTCCCTCAGGGCTCCTACGTCTCCCCCACTCTGTACAACGTGTTCACGAAGCCCCTGTTTGATGATCTAGATGGCCTCGGTATCACCTACACCAACTACGCTGATGATACACAGATCCTCATCCCGCTGACGGGAGACTACAACCAGGATTTGGCCTTGGTGAACAAGGTGTACCTCATCATCCAGGCATGGATGGCCTCGCACAGTCTATGCCTGAATGATGACAAGACGGAACTCATCATCCTTGGGTCCTCTACAAACATAACCAAACTAGACCAAAACTACACCAACTTCATCATAGACGGGAACCCGATCAAGGTAGCTAAAGAAGTGAAAACTTTAGGAATATACCTCGACTTTGCCCTAACCTTCCACAAACAGGTTAGCTCCATGGCATCTTCCACGGCCTACACATGTAAGCTTATAAGAGCAGCCAAACCCTTTTTATCCCCCCAGAGTTGCATTACACTAGCCAGAGCCTTGGTATTATCCAAATTGGATTACTGTAATGCCCTCTACGTAGGAGCAAGCATGCAAATCACCAACAAAATTCAGATGCTCCAAAACAACGCTCTCAGAGCAGCGCTTAACATCCCCAGGAGAGCCCACATCTCCAACATCCGGAAATCCCATAACTGGCTCAACACCTCAGACAAAATCTTGCTCAAAGTAGCATCGCTAACCCACAAATGTCTGAACAACGCTGCCCCACGCTACCTGGCAGACAGAATATGCAAATACACCCCCAACAGACCCACCAGAACCTCTAACGCAAACCTACTCGTAGTCCCTAGGTTCAAACGCACCAAAATGGGCGGCAACAGCTTCCAGGTGAAGGCACCCCAACACTGGAACGCCCTACCACCATCCCTCAGGACACCCCAAACCTTCACACACTTTAGACACAATTATATCCAATGGATAAAAATCAAAGATCACTAATACCTCTAACCCAACACCACACTGCCACTATCCTAGAATTAATGTTTATCTGCAAACTCTTTAAAATATCTGTAATGTACTATACCTCTCTTGTAAAACTGCCCTCTGTACCTCACTGTAACACTGTAAGTGATATGTATAAGATATGTATAAGCAACTTGTAACCAAGCTTTGAATAACCTTGCTGCTCATGCGCCCTCATACTCGCGGGTCTGGTGCGCAATACAAATGAATAAACTAAACTAAACTAAGGACCCCGGCGAAATGGTAATAGTCTCGTTGGATGCTATTAAGGCCTTCGACTCTGTGAGGTGGCCGTGGTTGTTAGCGGCCCTGAAAGAATATGGGATGGGGCCGGGGTACCTAAGGTGTGCCAAAATGGTATATAGCTCCCCAATCGCCAGGGTCAAAACTGGTGCAATAATCTCAGACAAATGGCAACTTAGCAGGGGCACTAGACAGGGCTGCCCCTGGTCTCCCATGCTGTACATCCTCGCCCTAGAACCATTGGTAATCTGCCTCAGGCAACAATATGGGGAGATAGGGATCCCCACGAAGGGGGGACCACACCTCATATCATTGTATGCTGATGATATACTGCTATACTTGCGCTTCCCAGAAGAAAACCTACAATACGTCCTGGAGGTGATGGAACGCTACGCCACCCTCTCAGGCATAGCAGTAAACCCCAAGAAATCAAGCATGTTCCCTTTGGGGAGATACAGGTGGGCCCCGCATAGGAACCTACCGGTCTTGCCAATACCCTGGCAGACCAGGACATTCCGATACTTGGGAATTGACATACATCACACGGCTGAGGAAGAACACAGATACAATACAGAAAGGGCAGTGGAAGGCATTAAGAATAGCATGGGGTTTTGGTCCAGGCTACCCCTTGCCATGGTAGGTAGGGCGGCTTTGATCAAGATGGTGGCCCTGCCGAGGTAGCTACACTTTTTCACGAACATCCCGTATATGCCCCCCAAACATTTTTTTTGCTAAACTCCACAGCTTATGCAGGGGCTTCTTATGGCATAACTCCAGGAATAGGGTGGCCCTTTGGAATTTACAAAACTCATGTGACAGGGGGGGCATAAACCTACCGAATTTCGAGGGATACTACCTGGCGGAACAGCTCCAGTATTGGCTAGGTGGCTGTCCGAAGAAGAGACGGCCAAAGCCAGGTTACTGTACAAGGACACCGCCCCCTTTTTCCTAAGAGAGGTGGTGTGGTTGCCTAAATCCAAGCTGCAAGGAAGGGCAGGATTATTGTCATTGGGCTGGGAAATTTGGAGCAAAGCATGGCAGAGAGTGGGAAACCCGACCCCATGCTCCCTGCAGGTGCGCTAGTGGCGCTATGTGGGGAGAACTTGCAAATGATAAGAGGGATCTGTAGATACTGCGAACCGATGGGCCCTGCGACCCTCGGAGATGAATGGCAAAAGGGGGAGGCACTAGATTTCCAGAGATTAATGGAGGACACCGGGGTGCACAAAAGCCAATATATCACCTATACTAGAATTACCAAACGGGTGCGCGAAAGGTGGCCCGAAGCAGTGCTAGCCGAGCAACCCGATGAGGTCATGGAGACGATTTCTCAGAGGGTGGGCACGAAATATCCCGCATATATGAACTACTGATGTCTAGGGTGGGCAAGGAGCCGCTCCAACTGAGGCGGGACTGGGAGGAGGAGGTGGGAGAACCTATGCAGGATGGACAATGGAAGAGGGCCCAGAGGTACCACAAGAAGGTGTCCCGAAACGCGAGGTTACAGCAGATCCAGTTATATGTTACTCATAGGGCATATATGACCCCTAGCAAAATAGCCAGGTTTGGAGGTTCAGTGACACAGAAATGCCCAGGATGTGGGGAGGTGGAAGCTGGGTTGATACACATGTTTTGGGCTTGCCCTGAGGTGGGTAGGTTCTGGACAGAGGTTAAGCTATGCCTGGCTGATAAAGGGATCACACTGGAGGTGGAGTCAGTTTGGGCATGCATGTTGGGGGGCTTTGCCAGACCACGCAACCTGAAGCACAGCAGTAAGATGAAAGACCTGGCCTACATCCTGGCCAAACAGAGAATCGCAATGGGCTGGAAGGCAGCCCAACGACCCAGAATAGAGACGTGGTGGGCTGACCTCCTAAAGTGGGCAGACGCGGAAACAGTAGCCTGGTATGAAGCAATCAATAGGGGCAGGGAGGAGGAATCGGGACCCCTGATAGCATGGAGACAACTGGTGGCTACGATGGTGGGACCCTCCCAGGCCGATCTTAGTGAAGTCGATAGGAGGGTAAAAGACAAGCCCGGAGATATGCAAGCTGATGGCATCGAAGCAGGGGCTTGAGTTCAGGGGGCGGGAGGGGAGAGGACTGTGATGTATAACATGTAAACATTAGATGTGAAGCTCATATGCGAATGTCCTCAATGTTTGTAGTGTTTGGAGTGTTGTTAATAAACATAATAAAAATGGTTAAAAAAAATAATAATAAAAAAGGATACCAGGCAATTGAAACACAAGAGTAGTCCTGGCATGGGAGTATATTAGGAATTGAAACTACATAAGAAGTCTTGGTGGGAATTACACGAGGCAGATGGAAACACAAGAGAAGTCCTGGCAGGAGAGTAAACCAGGCAGTTGGAAGTGCATAAAGAGTCCTGTCAGGGGAGTGAACCAGGTGATTTGCAAAGCTACAAGAAACGTTAAAGAAAGACATTGTTTGTTAGACAAAGAAGAAACTTGTGTTAAAGAAAGACTGTTTAGAACTTGGATTATTGTGAATCATGGAGTGACACAAAGGAACTGTTAATAAAGAGACATTGCCATCCCATTTAAGAACCCAGGAGAAGGGAGCCACCCTTTGGATCCAATGTCATTTCACCTTGCAGAACATTTTAGTTGCAGCTATTCTAATTTTCATTTATGAAAACGTTTGCCAATATCAGGTTGAAGACATTTCCTTTCTCATTTTCTTATTTTGTTTTTAGTGTGGGGGTCTGGATAGGACATTTTGGACACAGGGAGTGCTTCTTAGGCTTCTTAGTTTCCGACATCCTGACACAGACAGATCCTTAGGTTTTGGTTATTCAGTAGGGAAACTCCTCTTTAGAATAGGGTCTGAGAGGCATTTTGCTAACCCATTTTCATTTAAATAAAAGTCTTTAACCAAAAACATGAAAACCTTGTGTCAGGCTTTCATTTCTGACCCCTCACAGGTAGCAGTACCCTTTTCAGTGCTTTCCTTGTCTTTTCATGTCTATCCTAGCAAGTTCTACGGTGCTCTCCACTGTATCATCAGAATTCATGGGTGCTGCAGAATTTCAGGAGACGCGGCTACAAACACCCATGGCATGGTCAAACATTACAGGATCAAGGAGTTCCACACACATCATTTCCACCGATAATGGAGGACAAAAAGAGAAGCTGCACCACAGCTCGTGATGCCATTGGGAAGGCAGACTGTCAACTTGATGAGTGCCGTATATTTTAAATATCATGAGCCTAACTTTCTGGTGTACTTCAGACTCAGTGTTTGCTGTTGCATTCTTTGTCTTCCACTAGCAGTAGATTTTTATTTATTGTAAACAGCTCAACTTCATCTACACCACTTTCATTCCACTAAGCATGGTCTTCATACATAGGCCTCCTCTCTCCTTATGGGTTTTATAGTCTATGCTTCAATTACAAGTACAGGTGGCCTCTTTACTGAAACTCCCAAGAAGTAGTGTTTTCAAAGGTAACCTATTTCACTTTGCAGTCGGTCATCCTCGCCAGGGAGAGCCCCCCCCCTCAAGTTCATATTTAGGCATGTTCCTCATAAGGTGCTTGCTCCCTTAAGAATGAGCAAAACCTTTTTATGTGACAGTTCCAGCAACCAGTGCAGTTCATCGTAGGTGGGCTATGGTGTGCTGGTGGGTTCTCCTGTTGCTTCAAGTCCTTTCTGGGTGTCTTTTTACCACTTCACCTGACTGACAGCATGCCAGTTTCAATTTTTAAAGCTTGTTTCCATTGTTAAGGTGATAGGGCTGTTATGATATCAGCACGGCAGGCCCTTTCAACTAGACACCACAGTCAGAAAATTTCCTTTTTTCTGTTCAGCTGAGGAATAATTCACAACTGTTGCTGTGCTGCATACCAGCACTGAGACTCGGAAAGCTTACATTTGCTTCCAGAGCAGTGCAGATATCGCCTGATCACTAGAGAGTCTCAGCACTTCTGCTCAATGCCAGGATTCAGAGGAATTCCAACAATGCACAATGGCTTTTTGAAGTCATGATCCAGAATACACGAGAAACCCACATTCCTCAAGTAGAAAAATCTAAAATTAAACACATTTTGGAAACCAGCCATTCCTGCACCAGTAAATCAAATCATGCACTTGTGAACCCTCATAGTTAGGATTGTCCCGTAGCAGCTGATAGGGGCATATATAATGAGGAGTGGAAGTTTGGAGAAGGAGAAGTAGCAAGTTTGGTGACGTTTGGATAAAGGAGAAGCTTGTAGAGCAGAGGAGTAGGAAGTTTTTCCTGAACTCTGGCTTCTTTGGTGTCATGAACCCCAGCGTGATCAAGTATGTCGCATATGTGTCATCTGGCATGTTGCAGACGCTTTGAGACACTGATGAAATCTCCTACGATAACAGCCTATTTTAAATGCTTGATCAAGGCCCCTCCTCCAATTTTACACTGGCTTGTGTCTCCTAACCTGCTCCGGTCGCTACAATGATTGAGTCAATCCCACCTGGGCTGGTGGAAAAAGCAAAGGACCTCAATCACAGAGGATCCTCTTTCGACATTGGCAATGATTTGAGGTCTTCTTATGCAGTTACTGCAGGTAATCTTCAGGACCCGGTTGCAGTTGATAAGGCAAAACCATCATCGCTTGGGGGCGTGAAAGATTTCTTGGTGCCTTCAGCATCAGTGTAAACCCCTCCTAAAGCTTGGGTGTTGGCAGAGGTACTGGGCCTCAGAACCCTGTTGAAGACTGGGATTGTGCTGCAGAAATATGTCTTAGAGGAAAGCCTGCAAAATCTAAAATTAGCCTCATTTTGTCACCCATACTAGCAAGAAGCAAGAGGTACGTTGCATGCAGTGCTCTTTTGACTCAGGCCATCTGGCGGTACATCCTACGCCTTCATCGTCCATGGAGACTACCACTTCTCTTTTTTTCATAAAGGTGGTTCATCCTCCTCCTCTTCTGTTGCATCTTTATTTAATCTCCAGGGTAAAGAGATGCCTTGGTGGAAAACTCAGCATTACAGTTGAGGCAGGGAAGCTCCTTTTGGAGGAGCTGGCTCATTTTCAGGGAGATGTGCCGCTTGACAAAAAGGATATGTCCAGGTCTAGGTGAGCTGCTGACAACATTATAACTCAGGACCTCCTTGACAGATCGGTTCATCATGTAGAAACATCAGCGAGGGGTGGGTGCATTTCTAATGAAATTTGGGGTTCTGCATGGTTGCCTTCCACCACTTTTGCACAAGACATGTAAAACAAAATATTGGACCGTTCATTTGAACTCAGAGTTATTTCACAGTACCACTGATAAGGAGTTTATGAAGACCTCCACGCTCACAGCTAAATTGCTGCACTGCTTACTAAAGCTCCTCAGAAGTAGCTCCAGCCTCAGTCATCTAATCTGGACTTTACAGAAGGACCTCAGGAGTTCAGAAAGGTTCCTTGAGAAGAGACAAAGATAATAGGGAAAACCTGAGCTCTCACCCAGTGTGCCCAGAAACAAGCAGAGGATCAACATTAAAGGCTCTTTTAGGCAGTCCTCCTTTTGAACACTGAGGTGGTGGAAAACCAAAAATGAGGGTGGCGTCTGAGTCCACCTGATTACCATTGTAGGAATGATCTTCGTGTTAGTAGTAGGGTGGTTTTGATTTCAGATGATTTGTGGGTCAGGCTGGTAATCTCAAGGAGCTACAGACTGTGTCTGCCTCCTTCTTATCCTCCACTAAAACATAATTGTTCTTCGGTGCTTCAGTAGGAAGTACAGGGGTGGTAACAGTTCCCGCTTCAGAGTTTTTACTACAGGCTGTTAACCATTCTAAAGAAGAACAAGGCAGGCCTGAGGACAGTACTAGACCTGTCATCCTAAATTCCTTCCTTTGCTTAGAGAAAGCCAAAATGACCATGCTATCTCAGATTATGTCATCTCTAAACATGACTAGTTGTGTGTAATGCTCGTGAGAGGCGCCTACTTGCATTTTCTTATATGGGCCTTGCGCTGCAACTGGGAGACGAGCACTTTCAGTAAGGGGTGTTTTAACACTGTGGTTAATGGATAAAGGCTTTACTTTTATTCGTGATAGTATTGGATAGTTTCTCACATTACATTGATCAGCGTCTTCTACATTTGAAGGCAATTGCACGCCTTGTTTGTCAGCCGACACGTGTTTCGACCCAAAGGGTCCTTATCAAGGCTGGCGAAAATTCAAAATCATGTGGTTCGTGACATTTGTGACATGGATTATATAGGTGCATGGATAGTGGTGTTTAGGTGAAGTGAATTAAGTGTGGCACGTGGTTAATAGTTACATGGTACATACATTTGCATTGTTGAAAATCATTCACGTTGGAGGCAAAAAAGGTGGGAAAGGAGGAGAGAGGAAAGATGAAGGTTAGCAAGGTAGTGGTCAAGGGTAGCAGTCGAGATTGGGGGATTTTGAGGGAAATTGCCTCTTACCTATTGACAAAATTCTTGAGCCCCCTGTGGGGTCCTGGTCTTGGAATGGTTGCTGTCGTGTAGACAGGCGTGGCAGCTGTTGGGCCCTGAAATGCAAGTGGATTGCTGTTAGGATGCATAATGTTACATGTGCAGTGAGAATCTCTTTGGCCCATGGGTGTTGGATGACGGGCTCTGGCCTAGTATAAAAGAGTAAAATTGCTGGAGTCCCCAGGTAGGTAAGGGGTGTTCCCATGAAAGGATAACTGAGGCGGAATGGACCTCTAGGAAGTGAGGTCTGGCTGGGTCGTGCATGGCAGGTCAGGGCTAATGTAGGGTGGGGTTGCCTTCCGCCCATGGGGGCGTTTTGACAAGGTGATCTGTCCCTTTGTGAATGGTGGTCGAGCCCAGCTGTCCGGATATGCTGATCCCCACTACCTTGCTAAACTTCATCTTTCCTCTCTCCTCCTTTCCCCCCTTTTTTGCCTCCAACGTGAATGATTTTCAACAATGCAAATGCATGTACCATGTAACTATTAACCACGTGCCACACTTAATTCACTTCACCTAAACACCACTATCCATGCATCTATATAATCCATGTCACAAATGTCACGAACCACATGATTTTGAATGTTCTCCAGCCTTGATAAGGACCCTTCGGGTCGAAACACGTGTCGGCTGACAAACAAGGCGTGCAATTGCCTTCAAATGTACATGATGCTCATCAATGTAATGTGAGAAACTATCCAATACTATCACGAATAAAAGCAAAGCCTTTATCGCATTAACCACAGTGTTAAAACAATCATTTCAACAATTGAAGCAAGATAGCCAGGAGGCAGTTTTTCCTTATCTACCTAAACAACTTGGGGTACTGGCTAAACCCCAAAGCTCCTGTGATCTTGCAAAACTGAAACAATTTTATTAGTCTCAGATAAATAGCGGGCCTAGCGCAGGCTGCTTCCACATCTAGAGCCAACCTCGACCCTATCAACAACACTAGGGAAACGGCCAATGCTCAAGCCCTTGGGATCACCTAATTGAAAGAAACACGAATCGGAAAACATGGCAGAATACATGATGTCAAGAAATGAGGACATCAGAGCACTCTTTGCCCCACGAGGATCTACAGACAATGCCTTTAGAGACTCCAATCCACAAGAAGACCTCAAACAAAAGTTTATGAGATTAGAGAAACTATCAAGAAAAGAAATAAACAAATTCTGGGAAAAAACGACAATGCAAGAATATGCGGAGCTAAAGAAAATACCAAGAGGTCTAAGGATACTCATCTTCCCAGATTTTGATGATCCACTTGACTCTGATCTAGCGTACGAATGGGAACAAAACCTCGTCCAAAGCTCAACAATCATAATACTGCTACTGATTGAACATGCTAAAAGGAAACATGCAAGAATTGTCACTCTCCTAGAAGAACTAAAGAAGGAAATTGAAGACTATGATGCCCCGAAATCAACCAATGAGAACAATTACAAAACTATGTACAGAATCCTAAAAATCCATCAAGATGAAGTCAAAATGAGGAAATTACATAAATTCTTCAGAGATGACAAAGACTACAGGGAAGACAGAGTCTTTACCTATCAAGCCAAATATGACCAAGATAAACAACCAAAATCTAAAGAGAGCACACCCAATAGTTCAGCGGCCAGCTCTGATATAGACAGTGAACCAGAAGAAACATCGGAACCACTAGAACACGTAACGGACAAACAGCCAGCTAAACTGTCTTTTTTAGAACAAATCAAACGACTCAAGAAAGCAAGCCGTCTAAAACCACAACCCAACAAAAAAACTGTATCTTTCGCAGTACACATTAACAAATACAAGAACCCCACAAGAAGGGAGAGCGGAGGAAGAGCAGACAGAAGACGCAAGAGAACTGGAAGAGGAAATAGAACAAAGACAAACAAGGTCACAATCCCAGAAGTCGGTGGGACAGAAGAACAGCAAAATTTAATCATGAACTTTTCACACAAAGAACTAACCAAAGTGGAAATGAAAGTACTCAACAAGGGACTCTCTTTTTCACCATCCAGCAACAACAACTTCGTGGACATTCAAATTGACCTGTTCAAATTTACACAACGCCTTAAACTAACTAAATTCTTTGCTACCAAAACAACAATTTTCAAACCACAAGAAACGCCACCGGAACCTAGCCCACTCACCATACGGGACATAGAGGACATCCATCTCCTCAGTACACTTGAAGATGACACAAAAAGCAAACAAGAATGCATGCAAGAACTCGGGATCCAAAATGTAGCCATGAGATTCCCGGAACTCAAAAATAAATCCAAATTTACTCCACAACTCTTTGCGGAAAACTATATAGATACTTGACAACAAGCAGTCATCAATGATCTACATAGATTGGAGGACCAACGGAACAGAAGTACAAACAACAAAAAGAACTTATCTAATGAAGAACAAATCGCACTTAAGAAATGATGTGAAGATACGATCATCATAATCAAGCAAGCTGACAAAGGAGGCAATATTGTCATAATGGAAAAAATGGACTACCTCAAAATGGCTCAAAACCATCTAGAAACACCAGGCAACTATGAAAAACTGGACAGGAATCCACAGGCAAGAATTCTAAAAGAACAGCAGGAACTCCTCAAAAACTATCAGACAGAAGGACTCATAACAGATGAGGAATATGAATACCTCAGAACAGATCACCCGGTCATGCCAACTCTCTATTTCCTACCTAAAATTCATAAACCCTTTGATACTATTCCAGAAGGTAGACCAATTATGAGTGGAATAGGAGGAATAACTGAGACAATAGCCAGGTACATCAACAATGTGATACAACCAATAGCCACTAAGATACCAACGTACCTCAGCGACACCATGCACACCTTGGAAATACTCTCTAAAATCACATGGCAACCCAATTTCATAATGGCCACACTGGATGTCAAGGCCCTGTATACATCCATCAACCATGATCTAGCGATAACAAGCCTAGGATACCTCCTCAAGCATGAGTCAGCATCACATCTGGAACAAGTGGAAATGACCAAATCCTTTCTCAAATTCTCACTGAGCAACAATATATTCATTTTCAATGGAGAATATTATAAGGAAACCAAGGGGATCGCAATGGGAGCAAGCTATGCTCCAGCTCTAGCTAATTGCTTTATGCACTCGTATGAACAGAATCATGCAATGCGAAAAAACATGTACACCACCCACATTGTCAACTGGGCACGTTTTATAGATGACATCATCCTCATATGGAAAGGAACCCAAGAAGAATTGAACCAATACGTGGAATACCTAAATGTAAATAACTATGGTATTGAGTTAACCAGTCACATCAGCACAGACCAAATTGACTTTTTGGATCTAAGGATCGCAATAGAGGACAACAAAATAACAACCAAGACCTTTGCAAGCCAACAGCGGTAAACTCAACTCTTCATGCGAAAAGCTGTCACAGAAGCAGTGTTATTCACAATATCCCTAAAGGTGAATACATTTGTGACAGAAGAAACTGCAACACTGAAAAATACTTCACAGGGGAATGCGACTTGCTGGATTATAGATTCAAATGTCGAGGCTACTCCACTGCAAGCCTCATGTAAGCCAGGAATCACGCCCTAAACATTGAAAGAGAAACATTGCTCTTGCCCAAACCAAAGAAGAAAGATGCAAACCCCACTATTCGATTTGTGACCAGACACAACAAGGACAGTCATGCCATCCAAAAAATCCTTACCAAACATTGGGACCTGCTCCTCATGGATGAGCATATCAAACCTCAGTTGGAAGCATACCCCAGTATGTCATTCAGCAGAGCACCGACATTAGGAAACCTACTCAGTCCATCCTTTCTTTCTGAGAAAAATATCTCCGCACAGGACTGGCTAAGCAAACAAACGCCAATTGGCTTCACAAAATGTGGAACCTGCTCAATGTGCAAATATGCCACCCAAACTAAATGTGCTAAATTCACAGGCTGCCCAACATTCAAAATCATGGAGCACCTTAATTGCAGAAGCAAATTTGTAATTTATGCATTAATCTGTGTGTGCAATAAGATCTATGTAGGAAGCACCATCCGGGAGGTACGTACCCGGATAAGGGAACACATGAACAGCATACACTCTCAGGATCCAAAGCTACCACTGGCTAATCATTGGCAGAAGAATCACCAGCTGGATGACAAGAGCCAGATAAGATTCATTGGACTGAAAACCGTACGACTGGGAACCAGAGGAGGGGACAGAATCAAAAAGCTCAGACAAGAGGAAGCACGATTGATCTGCCATTTCAGATGTGTTAAAAATGGCCTCAACAAGGACCATGATTTCAATGTCTTTCTGTAACTTCTCTCCTGTGTATCTCTTCGCCCCTTATCCAACCAACCAGCTCCATATCCGCTGGACCATCACTGACGGCCATCTGCAGGACAATCACGGTCCCACGACCTACACCCTCAAGGACTTCCATGGACTAGGGAACCCCCGTCCCCATCCATGACCTTGACACACCAGCTTGAATGACAGGGAGGGTATCCCTGTGCCCCAACCTTTGCCACAGGACTGATAAGGACTGACCAACTATATTCAAGCCCAGACACACTGCCAATGGCTTCTAACATACAACTCTCTGCTACCCAGAGCCCCCACTGCCCTCAGCACATGCATGCCAGACCACATTCTCAAGCCATGGCTCCACTCAGCCCGGTCTCATAGGGGCTTGACACCTACACCAACCCCGGCATTCAGATGTTCTCTCTTTTTCTTTTAAAAAAAACATGTGCAATGTCATATATCTCTAGGTTTATTATCAGAGGACTTCGCCTCCAATCTAGGACATCGCCCACTCCCAGCTCGCGATCCCATTCCAGTGCCACAGCACCAATGCCCACATCACTGGGCACTCCGTGCGCACGGGGACACTATACCCCTTCGCGCACATGCAATAGGTCTCTTTTCCCCGAACTCAATACATGCAATCTACGCGCATGAGCCATTCCGCGCCACATTTTCCGTGACACGCGCACAAGCGCAGACAGGGACACTGTTCCCTCACACATGTGCCAAAGCCACACTACATGGCTTGACACGCGCACAAGCTCAGACAGGGACACTGTTCCCTAACGCATGCGCCGAAGCCACAACTCATGGCTTGACACGCATGCGCGATTAATTTATTAGGGCCGCCACACGGGCACCATCCAGGAGCCGCAACGGACGGAGGAATATAGCCGTATACAAGGTAAGCCTAAACCCTCACCACACCAAGACCACCGTACAGGCTGAACCTAAACCCCCTTTTTTCACGACAAGCCGATCACGTACAAGAACAAGTGTCTTGTTCTTTACAAGCATACGTACATTTCAACACCTGCCAAGCACCCTTAAACAGGGTAACAGAGATCGCGTTACCAAGTATTATTTAAGTACTGATGCACCAGGCCTGAACCGGACGGCTTTGATTTCACAACTCGGCCTGCCACGCCATTACATAACACGGCAACCCATGCCACACACAGCCAAGCCAGCTCCCCACACCCCAGGCCACTTTCACGGCCCTACTTCTTTGAGGGGATCAGCATATCCGGACAGCTGGGCTCGACCACCATTCACAAAGGGACAGATCACCTTGTCAAGACGCCCCCATGGGCGGAAGACAACCCCACCCTACATTAGCCCTGACCTGCCATGCACGACCCAGCCAGACCTCACTTCCTAGAGGTCCATTCCACCTCAGTTATCCTTTCATGGGAACACCCCTTACCTACCTGGGGACTCCAGCAATTTTACTCTTGTATACTAGGCCAGAGCCCGTCATCCAACGCCCATGGGCCAAAGAGATTCTCACTGCACATGTAACATTATGCATCCTAACAGCAATCCACTTGCATTTCAGGGCCCAACAGGTGCCACGCCTGTCTACACGACAGCAACCATTCCAAGACCAGGACCCCACAGGGGGCTCAAGAATTTTGTCAATAGGTAAGAGGCAATTTTCCTCAAAATCCCCCAATCTCGACTGCTACCCTTGACCACTACCTTGCTAACCTTCATCTTTCCTCTCTCCCCCTTTCCCCCTTTTTTGCCTCCAACGTGAATGATTTTCAACAATGCAAATGTATGTACCATGTAACTATTAACCACGTGCCACACTTAATTCACTTCACCTAAACACCACTATCCATGCACCTATATAATCCATGTCACAAATGTCACGAACCACATGATTTTGAATGTTCTCCAGCATTGATAAGGACCCTTCGGGTCGAAACACGTGTCGGCTGACAAACAAGGCGTGCAATTGCCTTCAAATGTACATGACGCTGATCAATGTAATGTGAGAAACTATCCGATACTATCACGAATAAAAGCGAAGCCTTTATCGCATTAACCACATGTTAAAACAATCATTTCAACAATTGAAGCAAGATAGCCAGGAGGCAATTTTTCCTTACCTACCTAAACAACTTGGGGTACTGGCTAAACCCCAAAGCTCCTGTGATCTTGCAAAACTGAAACAATTTTATTAGTCTCAGATAAATAGCGGGCCTAGCACAGGCTGCTTCCACATCTAGAGCCAACCTCGACCCTATCAACAAGATCTAATAGACTACTGTGCTTTGGATCTGGTTAGCTGCTGATGTGAGAGTGTGCAAAGGGGCTAAGGAGGAGAGCTTAGTCGTACCTCTTTTAGTGTTGCTCTGCTAACGGCTAGGCCTGTGGTGGCCGGGGGTTTGTGTGTGTGTGTACTGTAAGGTGGTAGGAGATTTTAGAGGGGAAATGGTTAGTCAGTGGGACAGTCGAAGTAGGCCTTACAACCTGTAACACTGCACTCTTAGCCCTGAACATATACAGACAGCTCTAATGTTTCTAGCTCCCAATGCCACTGTTCTCTTTCTCTCTCTCTCTCTCTCTCTCTCTCTCTCTCTCTCTCTCTCTCTCTCTCTCTCTCTCTCTCTCTCTTTCTCTCAGATACATTGTACCTCATGAGAAACAAAATAAGCATCTGCGAATTGGCAGCAGAAGAGCAAAGGGGTAGACCGAGCAATGGACATCAAAGACCTAATCCAGTTTTTTCTTGCCAGATCCCATCTTTCGTCTTGGTGGTTTCAGTGCCTGCTGGAGCTTATGGCTTTGTGTGTTCTTGCAGCACCCTTTGCCAGATTGAGAATGAGATGCCTTCATTTGTATTTAGCAGAGTAAAGTACTGGAACCTGGTGCAAGATAGGTAGTCTGCTAGTATTCTTTTTCCAGAAGTCTTTCGACAGGTCCTCGACTAGTGTGGCTGTCTGGAGAATCTTACCAAGGGAGCAACCTTTTTTGTTCCCAACACAGTCTCCTCTTTCTGTGGCTCTGCAGGACATGTCAGTACACAGCCTCTAGTCCAACCTAGAATAAGTAGAACATCAAGCTTGTAGTGCTCAAACCAGATTTTCTGGCTCTGGGAGCTTTTCTTCCCCTGATCTCTGGCAAGATAATGCTTATCCATACGTTCAAACAACCTGTATGTACTATCTAAACAAGCAGAGTTTGAGCAGGTACCAAGCTGGCAGTGATATTTGTGAGTGAGCGCTGGTACATTGGATGCATTTCAAGAGTGATGCACCTTGCAGGGTCGGAGAACGTGAAGGGGGCAGACTAAACAGATTGGCACATTCTAATCGCAAATTATAGCTTCACGATTCCCTGCTGCAGCAACTATTCCAGAGGTGGGTTTTCACACTCATGTAAATGTTTGCTTTAGAGGCCAACAGAAAATGCAAGAAATATGCCTCTAGTGGATTTGTTGGGCATGGCTTGGAGTTCCCTACAAAGCCCTCCTCATTTCATGGAATATTCAGTCCATATATACCTTTCCCCCAACTCCCATGATTCGCATGGTGGTGATGAAACGATGCATGACTACAAACGCTTCCCGTGATCCTGTTCACCACTCACTGGCCAGTCTGATGATTCCTGCTGATCCCCAGCCTAACGTATCCTGCCTATCTAGCTGACCTGTGAGGGCCTTCAAGAATGTGGGTCTATTGGATAATGTGTTCCGCAAACCAATTGTAGATGTGATCTCTAATTTCTTTATTGATAACGAATACTCGGTTCAATCAAAGGCAGTACTGTGGGAGGGCTTCAAATCTGTCGTGCAGAGGAAATGTATATCAAAGGAGGCGGGCATACTCTACGCGATTAGGAAGGAACTGGCGGATAGTAAGGCCAGGCTGTGCCAGCTGCAGGGGGATCTGGATCAAGGGGGGAGCAGGGCACAGAGGGTACGACTGCGGGAAGAGTTACTTTACTTTACTTTACAAATGTATAACGTGCTCCTCAGAACCCAGAGGCACATGGGTGCAACAAGGACTAACAATCAAACATGGAAACCTGAAACTGGGGGGGCATGGTTGTCATAGAGGCAGCTAGCAGGTTAGTTGAAAAGATATGTTTTGAATTTTTTCTTAAAGTTGTCAACTAAGTTGATCCTTCTAATTTCTTCTGGCAGAGAATTCCAGGCATTTGGGGGTGCTGTGTAAAAAGCGCTCTGTTTAGCCTGTGATAGTGTGCATCTCGGCTCTTCGAGCTGTAATGTGCCATTTGATCTGAGCGTTCTACTATTCAATTTCACATGCAGGTCCCTTGAAAGATATACAGATCCTGTGTGTATGATACACTTATTTGTCATAACAAGTACCCGAAATTGTACCCTATCTTTAATTGGTAACCAATGTAAGTCTCTTCTTGCTTTGGTTACGTGGTCAGATCTCCTTAGCCCCGTGATGGCTCTGACTGCTCTGTTCTGAATGACCTGTAGTCTTACAAACTGATTTGTTAATTCCCAAAATAAGACTGCTGCAGTTATCCATCTTAGACCCAATAATCGCTCTAGCTATGATTTCACAGTTGGCTTTTGAAATAAAGGGACGGATCTGTGTAAGTCATTTTAGATGGTATGCAGATGAGGCTACCAAGTGGCTCACTTGCGCTCTCATGTTAAGATGCTGATCCAATACCATGCCTAATTTTTTCACTTTTGTTTTAGTTTCTATATGGTGTCCAGCCAAGGTGCAATTTTTGTAATTTTCCCTTAACTTTTCTATTCTGTTAGGGGTTCCAACAACCATGGTTTCTGTCTTTTCTTTGTTCAATGCGACTCCGTTTTCAACTATCAATTTTTGGATGATGTAATAAACTTTGTTCAATCTTACGGAGTCCTGCTCATGATTTCCTGACAGTGGGCGGGATGACACATTGCGTGTCATCCGCATAGTTAATGAATTCTACCTGATTTTTGTCTAACATCTCAAAAAGGGGGGCGGGAGATACGTTTTAGAGAGAGGGTGATAAACAAGTACCCTGGTGGACTCCAAAAAGCAAGACACTTGGGAGGAGTGCAGGGGGCTTCCGCAAGGTCGCTGCACACCCTGAGTGTTCTATGACTCAGAAAGGATTGATACCAAGCTCATGCAGTATCTGAGAATTTGGCTACCTCTCTCAACCTGGTGAATATTAGCTGATGGTCGACCAGGTCGAAGACAGCCGATAGATCTAATAACATCAGAAGCGATGTTCCACCATTGTACATGGTGCACAACAAATTGGATTTAAGGTTCAGTAAAGCTGTCTCCGTACCATGTCCCTGACTAAAACCAGATTGCCTGTCCTAGTACCTTATGATTATTCAGAAACTCTGAAATCTGGATATACGCAACCCAATCTAAGATCTTTAGTAAGAAACGGGGTGTTGGTTATGGGCCTGTAATTAAGTGCGTCAAAAGGACATAAGACAGGCTTTTTTATAAGTAGAGCTATCCATGCTGTGTTCAGGTGATCTTGGACATGACTTTCAGAGAACGAGGTGTTAATGAACTTAGTCAAGACTTCAATCATAGACGCAGAGCAGGTTTTAAATAACTCTGCCAGACAAGAATCCCCCTTACAATGTAGGTCTACGTTTGTCAATGATTGCGATAAGTTCTCTCTGTGTTACAGGGTGAAAATTAAAAACAGGCATCATAGTATTATCAGAAGTTTGCTCAGTGTTTACTTTGACTGGAGCTACTTCTTTTCTCTTCCACTCTATATTTTGTTTAATCCCATCAAGTTTATTTAACATTGCTTTGTGTTCGGAGGCACACCATTCTGCCTCTTTCATTGGCAGATTCTCTGGTGGCAGACAAGGTGTTTCCAATTCGTTTAGGATTTTAAACTATTCTTTATACTCATGTTGTGCCTTATGTATTGTACTGTCCAGCATATTTCGTTTTGCTTATATTGTGGCCATTTGGAAAGTTTTGGAGGCCTCATTAAAAGTGTGTCTGTCGCTTTCCGCTTAAGAAAGTTTCCATTTATAAAAAATCTTTATTTTTCTTTGATTTAAGGCTCTGTATTTGTAGTGTGAACCAACAATTGGATTTCCCGACAAGTAACAGTTTGGTTCTTTTGGATGCCAGAGAGTCCACAGCTTTTTGTAGGGTACTCTGAATTTCCTCACTCATTCTGTTAGCACTTTCTAGCAATTCATAACGTATTGCTAGTGTCTGTAACCATTTACTCATAGCTGTAGGGGTCTTTTTTTATTAATATTCTGTGTTGTTTTACACTGACTTGTTTTTTTCTATCTTATCTTGTCTTCACATATAATATCCACTTGGATGAAAGTATGATCTGACCATGGACATTGATTTACCAGAGGAGTAGATGTAAACATGTTATGTGTGGCAATCCAGTCTAGAACATTCTCCTTTATATGAGTTGGCTCTCTGACAAGCTGCGGAAATCCCAGGTTACTAAGTGATTTGTCCAGGTTTTCTGCTGCTAAATCTTTTTTATAACCCAACCACAAGTTAATGTCTCCCATAATAATAACTTTAGTATTACGTTCGAGAAATGAGAGAAGTCGATTGCACAGTTGTGATGAAAATTCCTTCATAGGATTAGGGGGTCTATATAGTAGTATCATGTTGATGGTATTTTCTGGATTATTCCTGATTTTAATATGGAGCATTTCACACCCAGATATACATTCTATATCTATTTTCCATACATCTAGTGTGGACTTGAAAATAATCACCACCCCCTACCTTTGCTTTCTTCTCTATCCTGCCTCAAAATGTTATATCCATTTGGGATTGCCAGTGATAGAGATGGCTCAGCTGCCTTAATAAACCAGGTCTCAGTAATTGGACAGACATCTAAGTTGTGTTTAGTTATATAGGATGAAATATCTGTGGCATGCTCTAGCAATGACCTTGTGCTAAGGAGCAGGGTTTAAACACTTCAGTGGTTGCGAAATCTTTCATTTGTGCGTGGTTTAGTGAGTTTAGTTTTTTATTAACAATGGTATCTTCCTGGTCATCTCGAGCATTCAGTCCTTTGTGTGGCATAGCAGCCCTTTCTGTATCAAGTAAATGAAATAGTATGCTAGTGTACTATTAATATTATCAACCTCGTGTTCTATGGCTCGCAAAGAGGAGCAGTTGATCTAGGAATCAATGTATAAAAATAGATAAGCCTAGTGAATGCTGCCCAGCTGATTCAATTCTTACAGAAAGCAAGCAACTATCTCAGTTAGTTTCTTACTAGGCTTAAAGGCAAGTTCCTGCAATGTAGCAAAGTTTGAGTTAAGTACAGCAATAGGACTGTCCATGCCGTTATTAAGGTATTAAATAAGAAAAGTACCTTACCTAGCAGAACTGGTAGTTCGTTCCAACGAGCAACCAGCTCATACTCAAAACAGACCGGAACAATCCGGCCTATGTCACACGCCGGCGCTCACACACCTAGTTGCCGTATAAGAGTTAAAACATAACAATTCCCTAAATAACAAACCTATATGCAGTAAAAACAGAAGCTAAAGGTTTCTAAGCAGCAACAAAAGTAAAATGCTAAAATTATTCTTTCTAGAACAGATTTAAAATAATAAAAAAAAATGGATCTGTAGCAAAGTGGCAAAGAGGCAGGACTGATAGATTTGGATAGGTTTCAGGATGCTGCACGAAGGGAAGTTCCGTTTTTACAGAGGCAAAGGGCAATCCAACAATATGGGGAAGGTAAATGCCCAGGTAGACTCTTGGCTAGTGCAGCCAGGACAGAGTCCACTAAGACGCATGTGATGGCCATCAGGAACAAGGACAGGGTGCTGCAGTATACAGACAGTGACATTGGGCATGCATTTTGGGAGTTTAATGTGCGGTTATATTCCTCGCACACAGAAGCTTAGCAATCAGACCTAGATTGGTTCCTTTAACAGATCGCACTGTATTGGGTAGGAGGAGCGGGAGATGCTAACCAGTCCCATTACTGAGGGGCAGGGGCATTGAGCGATCAAGTCACTCACAGCGGGCAGAGCCCCGGGGCCGTATGGTCTTACTGCATACTTTAAATAAAAAGCATATGTGACTCTCCTCGACCCACATTTGCTGGGTATGTACCAACAAGCGGTGGAGGACGGGATGTTTTGTCGCATGGTTCGAGAGGTGGGGGCCACTATAATATTGGAGCCAGGCAAGGTGGCGGAGGAATGTCTGTCCTAACATTCCATCTCGTTAATCAACTTAGATAATACGATATTGGCCAAGATCCTGGCGGTTAGGCTGGCTCCTCTAATGTCTCAGTGTGTCAAATCGGACCAATCTGGTTTCATACTGGGCAGGTCAATGGGCCTCATTCCAAGGTTGGCGGTAAGTATTGGTTTTTACCGGCATGGCGGAAAGAGCGAGTCCGATCTGGTACCACGCTGCTATTTACAGGCTATTCCGACCTAGCGGGCCTGAGCTTTCCGCCATGCCGGTAAATCCCCTAGCGGCATACCGCTAAAGGGACCGTTAAACCCCTTAGCGGCATGAAACGAGACGTTCTTTACAACACCGCCATCGAAGCTTCACCGTCCGTAATTAGCGGTGACCGTAATTTACGGATACCGTAAATTACGGACACCGCTAATTAACGGATACGGAAATTACGTCATCGCACAGGACCGGGAAGGAGCGCGGCGGCCATCTTTAAAAACACAATCCATTGCCATCCTCTCCAGGCAGCACCCTTGGGACGAACTTGAACCTCGGAAAAGGCCTACACAACCGCCAGCTATGCCCAAAGTCCCGAAAAAGTCAGCGGACCGCCTCCGCAAGCAGCGCTTCAGCCCGGAGGAGCTGCAGGCCATGGTGGGCCACCTGGAGGAGCACGCAGACGTAGTGTTCAGCAGCGACATGCGCAGAGAGGCAGTGGTCTGGAAGAAAAACATATGGGCAGAACTTGCTGAAAGGGTGAGCGCAGTAGGCATCACCCCCCGCACCTCCAGGGACTGCCGCAAGCGGTGGGACGACTTGCGGTTGAGGGTGTGGAGCATCCTCGCAGCCAACCGCAGCCAGGCACTGCTGACTGGAGGTGGACCAAGTTCACCAATGAAACTAGCGCCATGGGAGGAGACCTGCGCTGCATTGATTGGCACAGAATCAATCAAGGGTGTCGGTGAAATGGAGTGTGGGGCTCCGTCGTCTGCTGATGGAGGTGAGTGACCAAAGTCAACACCGCCAATGGCAAATACATGTTGAATACACTTCCAAACCCCGTCCAATGCACCTTGTCATACTGCCCTCCACCCATTCTGATGATGGCAAGACAACTGCCACCAAGGGACAAGTGCTACCACATAATGCCCCCCAATCACAGTGCGGTAACTAGCACATCCCAATAAGCACAGTGTGCGAGTCAGACTGCACATGACCAGGCCAGGATTAGTGACTCCCACACCTGCGTACATATCCGACACATCCGTAGAAACCAGTGATGTAGTAACGGCCAAAATGCCACCAATCCAAAATGACTGAAATGTGAATGCTGCCATTAATGACATTAGCGTCTCACACAACCACTCATGTTGTACCTTTGTTCTACACCCACAGGCAGTGAGCATGAGGGCGATGAGCCTGAGAGAAGCCGTCCCACAACATCCAGTGCCAAAGGCAGAGACCACCGCGTACCGGCCAGGAAGGACAAAACCACCACAGCTCCTCCAAGGCCCATTGGGGTTGCACCACCCCCATCCCTCTCTGCACCAGCGCCTGCAACAATCACCACACCAAGGTCAGAGGAGTCCAGCATCTCTGGGGAGGTGGCAGCCACGGCCCCTCTGCAAATCCAGGACAGCCCCTCGTCCATCTGTGGGGCGTCAGAGGAGGACTCCTACCCCACTCTATACACCCCCGAGCCATGCAATGTCCCCCAGGTATTGTGCATGGACTCTGGGGAGGGTGACACACCAGTCCGAAGTGCACGTGGCGATGCACCGGGAGACGCAGATCCCATGCCCAGTACCCCATTCGAGGCCCTGTCAGGGCATGTCGACCCAATCCCCAGCCGGGATGATACACCATCCCAGGAAGCACTACGTGCAGGACAACTCACTGCCCTCATCACTGACTTCAATGAGGAAAACCGCCAGGGCAGGTTGGAGTTACTCGAGGAGCTCAGGCAAATGCATCAGGTGTTCACGGAAAGCACCAACCGTGTGTGTGAGGCACTTGGACGCATTGCAGACGCCCTTGTGGCAGCACGTCCCATTCCTGCGACTCAGCAGGAGGACACCCCCACAACCAGTCCCCCCACCCCGGCAAGCCCAGTACACCGCTTGCTGCGTTCTCAGCGGCGCAGGAACATGCCCCCCCCGGGCACCGGGAGCATGGATCAATAGACTATGCTGCCACATGTGGCCTCAATGTGCCACACGGGACTACTGTTGCGGAGTTGTGGGGGAGGGGGATGAGGGTGTGTATGGGAGTTGGCGGGAGGGGGGTGAGGGTGTGGATGGGAGTTGGGGGGAGGAGGGTGAGGGTGTATATGGGAGTTGGGGGGAGGGGGGTGAGGGTGGAGGTTTTGTTGTACACGTGTGAACCTACTAATACAATACACCGGTTGTGCATAAAAAATATCAGAGTGGACATTGATCAATGTGCATGTGTCTTTTAATGACTCACAATGCATGGTGTACATGTATCCCCACAACCAGTGCCCGATACCCTGTCATCCTGACACCCTCAGCTGACTTGAGTGTCAGAAATATTGTCCAATCAATGATTGCCACACGGCACATCCCTCCTGTGCATCTGCACTGTGATGCTGTCCTGCCAATTCTTCATCCACCCCCTCATCATCATCTGGTGGTAGCAGTCCCAGGTCAGGGGGCAGTGGCACGTTCCGACGGATGCACATATTGTGCAGTCTTACACATGCCATAGTGATCCTGGCCACCTTCTCGTGGCTGTTGATGAGTGCTCCACCCGAACGGCTGTGGCAACAAAATGGTGCCTTCAACAGGCCAAATGTCTGCTCTATGGTCACCCGTGTACGGGTATGGGCTCGATTGTAGTCCTCCTCATGCCTGTTCTGTGGGTTGCGGATAGGGGCCATGAGCCACGGCTTCAAAGGGTAGCCACCATCACCTGCATGGAAGGGGAATGAAGCTAAGTGTTTGTACATTGATGGTGGCGAACGGTAGCAGTCTTGCATGGCAGCTGGTGATTCCTGGCCATACACACATGTCCCTGGTTGCATCAACCCCATTACTGGCCCGTCTATGTGTCCTGTGCCAGGGAATGATGGAGGGGTAGCTTCTTCAAGATGGCTTATGGTGTGCACTCACATCTTGTTGCACGTGCATCGTATATGCGTGCAGCAGTGTTGGCCTGAATTCATAGATGTGTTGGGTTCTGTGAGATTTGGTGGCAGAGGGTGTTGACTGTAGTCAGTAGCATACTTGTCTTACTGCACTGATCAGTACCATGTTGACTTGCACCACTACTATGGGTGTGCGGAACCAGTGACACGCTGCTGTATCCCTGTTGGGCTCACTTCTATGCACTCCCAGGGACGTCTGTCTTGTGTGGTGGGATGCAGGAGGCTGCGAGATAGTGCATATGCAGTGCATGGTGCAGGATGCCCTTACGTTGTGTGAGGTCCGCCGATGAGCGGTGCTTGTGTTGTGGTATTGGGCCAGGTTACCCGTCGGACGAGTAGTGTTGTATTTTCTACATTCTAGCATCGCTGTGAGGTTAGGCAGTCATGTGCCATATCGATTTCCTTGGGGCACTGTGTTCTGTGGGGTGCACATCGTGCACCGGCGTCGACATTCCCACACAGGTGTAGTATGCACCCCCCCCTTTCCCACCAAGTTGGGGTATGCATCCAGCCTACTCATGGCCCCAATGCGCTGCCTTGGCCCAATCAGGTGACTCACCAAGCAGCCAGGCACGTTGTCCAGCATGTTGCTCCATATAGCGTGGTAGCGTGGAGTTCCGCAGGACCAGGGGGTCATGTGTTGATCGGGGGTATCGGGCACAGCAATGTGTGATGGCTTTACTGGCATTTCATACCATCTGGACGTCAATGGAGTGGTATTGCTTGCGGTTGCGATACGCCACCTCCATTGCATGTGGAAAGATCAATTCCACGTGGGTGCAGTCGAGGGCACCTATGCAATTTGGCATGCCTGCCAGTGCATGGTAGGCAACTTATGTATCCAATATCTCCTGGGGTGTTCGGGGTAGGGATATGTAGTCCCTTGTGTGTTTTATGAGGGCATCCAGCACTTGGTTGAGTATATGTGGAAATATGGCCTGTGGTATGCCATGCATGTGCCCCACTGTATGCTGCTACGTGCCTGTGGCAAGGAAGTGGAGAACAGCCACTACCCTGAGTAGAGGGGGGATTGCAGTGTGGATTTCTATGAGGCTCACTATGTCGTCATGTGTCAGGTCCACTATGGTGGTGATGGTGTCCTGGTCAAGGCGGTACAGGGTGTGGATCTGCTCTGGTGTGAGGTTGAAGGTGGAGGCTCTGATGCGAGGGATTGGGGGCTGCCGGCGTGGTAATGGTGGCTGCACCGGTAGGGCATGCTGGGCCTGTCTCACCCTCCTTCTCCTCCTGTGTGTCCTCTGTGGTGGGGGCTGTGGTTGTTGTTGTTGCTGTTGTTGTCGTTGCTGCCTTGCAAGCAGGGCCTCCAGGTGCAGTAATCCTGCTACAATTGGTATCATCTTGGTGTGGGAGGGGGTGTGGGGAGTGGGTGTGCTCCTTTTGTGCTGTGCCAGACTCCATTGCCTCCACCTGTGCTGGTTGAGTGCACCTGTGCCTCTTGGAAACACTGCTCAGGGTTCTTAACACCTTCTCGGCGATGCCGGTATTTACTCCATGCCGGTATGGTACTTTGCGGCCTTGTAGATGCCGTTTTTTGCATGTCCGCATGACTTGGGATCAGCTCCGGTTTACGCCATGCCGCGAATTTCAGCATGGGGTGTCGTGCGCGCACCACAAGACCGCTATTTACGGCCTCGTACTTTACGGTGCCGTAAATAACGGTCTAGAGGGTCAGAATGGCCCGTAAAGGTAAACGATGCCGGCAATCCTTTACCGGCATCGTTTTTCCCTTAACGCCCAACTCGGAATGACCCCCAATGTCTTATGGTCTGAGGTGTATTTTTGGGTTAATGTCGGTAGTAGATGGTGATGTCCCCTTAGTGCTAGCATTACTGGACGTTGAGAAGGCGTTCAAATCCATCGAATGGCCCTTCTTGTTTACAGTGTTGAAAAGGATGGGGGTGGAGGAGGGTTTCTGTCACTGTTCTCTTTACTATATACTTCACCAGTTGCTAGAATTCAATTTAATGGTCAATTTACGAGGCCGTTGATCATGGGGCAGGGCACGAGACAGGGATGCCCTCTATCACTGCTCCTATTTGCAATTACAATAGAGCTGGCTGAGCTGATCAGGGATAGGCACTTGGACAGGGGGTATGGCTGTATACTCATCAGTTGGTGGTGTCCCTCTATTCTGACGACATGGTACTATATGTGACAGACCCTGAGATGAACCTAGCCTCTATCATGCTTGATTTCCTAGATTTTGGTAAGCTATAGGGGTTGAAGGTCAATCCGAGTAAGTCAGTGCTGTTCCCGCTCACAAACCGGAGGATGGCACACCGAGATGGCCTTGGATTCCAGTGGCACATGAAAAGCACTCGTTACCTCGCGGTTGAGGTTGCTCCGTCCTCTGACCTTTAGCGGAAAAACTATGTGACGGTCTTAGAGCAGGCGAGGAAAGCAACAGAGAGATGGATGAGACTGCTGCTATTTCTCTACGGTAGAATATGCATGATTAAGATGATTCATTTACCTTGGTTTTTATACATTTTTCTGAATGTGCCCCTGGCGGTGTCCAAATACTTTTTTCAAGGAAGTAAAGGCTGTATTGTCTCGGTTTATCTGGGCCGGCAAACAGCCTAGGGTCCGCTGGGACACTTTGACAGCACCTCTCGAGTGGGGAGGGTTGGCCCTACCAGATTTTGTATCATACTATGACGCGGCACAAGCATCATTTGTAGCATAATGGTTCTCCCCTGACACTGAAAGGCAGCGTGTGCAAATTGAGAGAGCGTTGGCGGCTCCCTGTCTATTGCAGGCTATTATGCTTAATCTCTCTACAGATCTTGGGGAAACCCAGAAATATGGTGGAATTGACCTGTGGGTCGTGGGTGCATATAGGAAAAAAAGGAAGGACAGAGCTGCTGTACTCTCCGAATCTTTCGGTGGTGCACATACTGGGGGCACAGCTGTCCAGGGAGAAAGAGTATGTTCAGTGTATGGCCAAACTAGGGATCACTCAGTTTTAGGATTTGTTCCCATTGGGACAATTCATTGCCATTGAAGAGTTCAAGGGGAGGGGAGAGAGCTCTGCTCTGGATCTGTTCTTGTATTTTAGGTTGCGGAACACGTGGAAAGAACTTTTTGTGATTTTCCCGGGTCCTCCTGCAGTGGCCCCAATATTTCACAGGGTAATAATAGCTGGGAACGTAGGAAGACTGGTATCAAATGTATACAAAAAAATTAGGGATGCCACAGTGGGTTGGTCGGATCTGGCATGGGAAAGGTGGGAAAAATTGCTGGGTCAGCCTATCTCAGATGAAGTTTGGCTGCACTGTTGTTTGCAAACTAGAAGGGTCGCGATTAATAGCTGGTACAAATTAATTAATTTCAAATTTCTCCAACAGTTGTATTATACTCCAGCGGCCTTGCACAGATTTTACTCGGAAGTTCTCGATCAATGTTTGCACTCAGCTGTGGATTTTGTTCATTTATCGTGGGGTTGCCCTCATATCAAGAGATTTTGGTCAGCAGTGTTTTCAGTGGTTTCTGAGATAATCTGGGAGCATGTTGAACCGTCCCCATTGATAGCTTTGTTGGGGTATACTGGGCAGATTGCCAGCCACCCAAGGAGGCTGTTGGGGGTACTGTTGATTCTTGCTAGAAGAAAAGTGGCTCTGATCTGGGCCAGGAGCCGGGACCCAATATGAATTATGGGAAAGGCTGTGCTATATTGCAATGACATGGAGATGGAATATAGTGCAGTGCTGCATCCGTGCCCTAGGCCAAAAGACATCTGTGGGCCGTATAAGCTTTATTTGATCCCTAAGGCACAGGTGGATCAGACTTCCCCATAGGGGGCGAGGCCAGGTTTCTGCAATCCTCCTTTCGACTGGATGTGGGAAAAGCGGCTAATGCACCTAAATTTGATGTATACTCTGTGGGGATGGGGACGGGGGCGTCACCGGATCATGGAAATAGCTGGGGATGAACCAATGGCTGGAACCTGTGTTAGGGGCAGGCTATATGGGGTGTGTATGATAACTGGGAACAAAGTGGCCAGGTATTGACCAATTGCCTGATAATGTTGACTACATTGTTATTTGAACTTTTGTGCTTGTTCAGAGTGGTGGACTGTTTGTTGTTGTTGGAAAAACATGAAAATAAAAGTTTTTAAAAAAACATAATTTGGTGCTGAAGAGGGTGTCAAGGTTGTTGTACGAGATGAGGTCAGTGGTATCTGCAGCGGGAATGACTGCTTAGCAAGCATTGATCAGCATGAGGTGGAGTGCGCTTGTGGTTTGTTGTTATTGCATGGGGGCTGGACAGGATATGGTCTATAGAGGGAGGAGACACATGATCATGTATTTTGGTATTTTCTTTTATTTTCTATTGTGTAGTAACTAGTTTGTAGGTGAAATGCAGGATAGCAGGTCTGGCTCTTGGCCCTATCAGGACCGAACAGGCACAAACAGGTAAGGCTCCAAGGTCCTTGTCTTTGTCCGTCCTTTGATGAGGATGCTGGCCACGAATGTATGCTTAAGGAGGACTGGTGGAATAGGTGGTGAGTGAATCAACAGAGTGGCAGGACCTGGTCACGTGACCAGCTACTACTCTCTGCTGTCTGCCTGGAGCTGGCCTCAAGTCCTTAAGTAGCCTCCTGCAAGGCAGCAAAACTGGTGGTGGGTGGAGCAGCCGAGTGGCAGGAAATGGTCACGTGACCAGGGTTCTGGAAACACCCCTAGACTGGGAACACCAATTGTCTTTTTGTGTGCATATTATGAGAATGACCGTTGAAAACGTATTTACCTTGCCATGTGACTTACTGAAATAGCTCTGAATTAAGACATCAAAACGTTACTCCTATAAACGGGCATACTAGCCATATACAAAACATCATGTGCAAGAAAGTGATACGTCATTCATAACTAACTTCCAGTGAAAAGTAGGCAGTCCTCTGGACAGCACAACTTTCTGTAAATCTTCAGCTTGTTGTACTAAGCTATACACCTTACCAGTAATAGTAGTGACAATATGAGCATTAACATACTTTCTATGTATTAAACTGATAGGAATTCCTGAACATATAGGGTAGCAGTGTAAAAAGTAAGTCCGATTATCACTGAGAAAAGCCACAACATGCACCAAATACAAAACAAAACAATGACCCATAAACAGTAGCTGCTTTGAATATCCAAAAAACAATTTTACCAAATGCCCAAAATAAATCTAAATGTTGCAAAGTATACTCAGATAGTATATGAAGGTCATAACTATACTTTAAACATGCATGAAATAATATGATATAAAGAGCCCAGCCAGGAGGCAATTTCTTTTTTAAATTGGATCCAGCACAGTTCTAAAACGTAGCATGCATTTATATGAATTTAACCATAAGTAAAATGTATTGACAGTTCTAACAATTACTCCAAAAGTTGTTTGATGGTAGGACTATGATCAATACAACTATGTTTTTGTGTCCATAAAACTCAAAACAGCAAGTGTAAAACAAGTTTCCAGAAAAAAAATAAACTACCTTGGTGTTACAAGCTGTTGATCGTAGAGTTTGAGGCACCTTCATTAGGGGAGACATTATTCATTATTCTTCTCTCATCAAGTATCCACTAACAGAGGTATATGATGAATCCAATGGAGTTTTCACGGATTTCCTGGTGGTGACCTCCTCCCATGTGGCCAGGGGACGGCAGCCACTACCTGGTCCTGACCCTGGGGGCAGCTATATGAGGGAGGATCACATGGGAGAAGTCAACTACCAGGGAGATGTCATGACTTCATTGGACGAGATGCGGTATGCCCCTTTTCCCAGGAGAAAGACCCTAATGCCCAAGACCTTAATGGGATATTGCCATGTGTTTGTTCCTCCTTCTAGAGGAAGTAAAGAAACCTCTTTCCAATATTCTGTAGGTCAAACTTCCAATAGCAGCTAATATTTGGTTAGACGATTTAACAAAACCTGACTCCAGACTATTACATTAAGTCTTAGCCCAACATGAGGTGTTATCATTGGCTGCTACCCCCTCCCATATAAAAGGTAATTGTCTTGATATAGTGCTAACAAGAGGAAAAGGGATCAGTTTGGCTGATACCCTCTATATTCACTGGATAGACCATTATCTCAGGTTGTACCACATCAAGACAGATCAGTACAAGGCCCCCTCCCAAGTCTACGCAAGTACTAAACAGATGCGGAAAAAAAAGATTTGGATGCCATACCTGGCACGGAACTTAGTACAGTACTGAATAAATATTCAGTCTAACGACTGTAATACCCTCTTTCAAGAAGGTACTCAAGCTATGCGCATTATTTGCGCTAAATATGCACCTATGAAAAATATGGTCTACAAGAAAGTTTCTAAACCCTGGTTCACCAGAGATCTTCTGGAGCTAAAGAAAGAACACAAATACCATGAAAACAGATGGGATCGTTCAGAATTAACTGAACACCTTAATCTGGCAAATAAAGCTTTAATTAGCTATAAAAAAGGCATTGTTCACAGCTAAGTCACTTATTGTATCGACTAAAATCTCAACTGCAATAAATCATCCTCAAAAACTATTTAAAACCATTGCTGATTTAGTTAATCCGAATACATATGCACCAGTGAAGGCCTCATTTGTGAATCATGCTAATGGCTTAAATACATTTTTCAGTGACAAAATTCTGAATATTAAAAAAAATATTAGGTCCCACAGAAATCGAGATAAAATCTCGGAACGTGAGGTTGTCAGTCAAATTATAGAACATGCGGGACCAATAATCCAGTTCAGTTTTAGGCAAGTATCAGCTGAGGATATTACAACACTCTTATCTGAGCTAAAAACCACAAACGATTCTTTCTTTCCATTGTCAGCTTTGGTTGCTAAACAACTTTGTCTGGAACTTACAGCTTTTATGACTAAGTTCGTCAACCTTTCACTCGCCCAGGGATTAGTCCCGGATGCTTTGAAAATTTCGATTGTCACTCCTTTGCTGAAAAAGGCTGGACTGGACCCGGAAGATTATGTCAATTATCGCCCTATCGCGGGTCTTCCCTGGCCTGGCAAAATCCTAGAGAAAGTAGTTACTAAACAGCTACAGGATTTTGTTGAAGAGCACTGCTAACTCCATCCTCTGCAGTCTGGTTTCCGTCCATTACATGGGACAGAGACTGCACTGATGGTCGTTTGGGATGATATGTTGCAGGCAGGGGATGCGGGGAAACTAACCCTGCTTGTAATGTTTGATCTCGCAGCCGCATTTGATACGGTGGACCATAGCATTTTGCTAGATCGTTTAAAGGATCTGGTTAACGTGGACCATCGGGCACTTCAGTGGTTTACATCCTTTCTCACCAATCGTCAACAAAGTGTCCGGGTTGGTGGATTTCTTTCAGAAATCCTCCTCCAGTGCTGTGGTGTGCCACAGGGATCGGCTCTCTCCCCACTCTTGTTCAATATTTATCTTCGTGCCTTGGTGAATATCCTGGAGAAATACCATCTCAGGTTTTACTCGTATGCTGATGATGCTCAGCTGTACATCAGGCTCGATGATGTAGAGGATGCTCTTGCCCTGGTTACCAGATGTTTAGAGGAGATAGGTACATGGATGGAAGAAAGCTGGCTGCAATTGAACCCAAAGAAAACTGAGGTGTTTCTGTTTGGACCGAAACATCTTCTTGACGGAGGAAAATGTCCCCCTCCTCCTCAGTTTCTTAAATATTCCACCAAGGTAAATAATTTGGGCTGTACATGGCAAAGTTACTTGGGATGTAATGCCCAGGTTTCAGCCAAGGTTCAGTCCGTATTGTACAACATTCGCCTTTTCCGCCAAGCTCTACCCTATATGCCTAGAGCAGATCGGGCGGCGGTGGTGGGGGGCGTTGGTCAATTCAAACCTTGACTACTGCAACAGACTTCTGGCTGGAGCACCGAGTGTCACAGGTTTCCCCTTTTCTCACCTGTTTTCTCTGTTTTGCGGAATCCTTTGTCGGGGTTTTCTTCCGAGCAGTTCGGGTCTTGTACAAGCCCGCTCGGCTGTCTTCGGATTCCAGGATTCGTTCAGCTTCTTCGTCCGGGATCTATGGAAAATCCAGGAAGCTTGGAATGGAGGCAGCACACAGAGGCGGTCTGCGCGGAACGCAGAAGAAACAGGATCAAGGAAGGTAGAAGGAAAGGAGAAGGAGGAAGGTCCGGGAACCAGGAAGCAACACAGTTCAGGAGAACGAACTACGGAGCACGTCAGGCACAGCTATCGGTAGCGTTGAGACGCGCGGAACTGCAGGGGAGTGGCTAATTAATAGAACGTGCTGCATAGGACGTAAAGTTCGATAGACCGCGTTCCGTGTATACAGCCATGTTGGCTGTACTACAGCGAGTAACCCCCGATGTGCCAGGGACCAGGAAGACCAGAAAGGGCGTGATCGATGGATCATGACAGCATGCCCCCTTCTAAAACCCGTTCCACCGGGTTTACCTGGATGTATTCGGTGGAACCTTCTGAGCAATCTGGGGGAGTTCAAATTTGAGACTGGTTCCCAGGTTCTTTCGCTGGGTGGATAACCTTTCCATTCCACCAGGTATTGAAGTTTGCCTCGTCTATATCGGGAATCACAAATACGAGAAACTTCATATTCCAGCTGGTCATTGACAAGCACAGGACTAGGTCTAAGACTAGTCCGGGTAGTTTGGATGAAAGTCTTCAACATGGATTTGTGAAAAACTGGATGTATCTTCTTCCAGGAGTCCGGGAGTTGGAGTCGAAAGGCCACAGGATTGATGATCTCTTTTATAGAGAAGGGTCCATAATACCGGGGAGCCAACTTATTCGGTCTGAGATGTCGGGGTAGAAGTTTCGAGGATAGTCATACTTTATCCCCAATGGAGTATGAAGGCCCTGGTCTTCTCCTTGAATCTGCATAGTGTTTGGTTTGGATTCGCGCTCTTTTGAGATGTTCCTTGGCTTCTCTCTGAACATTTATGAGTGTTTCAATCCAGGAATCGACAGTAGGAACAGGTGTAGGGTGTGGAAGAACAGAAGGTAAGACTGAAGGGTGAAATCCTTGGCTGCAGAAAAAAGGGCTGGTCTTAACAGCCGAATGGTCTGAATTATTGTAAGCGAATTCGGCTACTGGTACTAAAAGTGACCAATCATCCTGGACTTTGGTAGAGAAACAACGAAGATATTGTTCAAGGGTTTGATTTACTCGTTCTGTTACACCGTTGGTTTGGGGATGATATCCCGAGGAGAGAGCTAGTTGAATCCCTAGTATCTTGCAGAGGTATTTCCAGAACTGAGAGATATACTGGGGTCCTCTTTCCGAAATGATCTTGGAAGGAAGTCCATGCAGTCAGAAGATGTGTTCCAGGAAAATACAAGCAAGTTCTGAGGAGGATTGTAATTTATACAGAGGAGTAAAGTGAGCCATATGAGTGAATAGATCAATGGCGACCATGATAGTGGTATAACCTCTAGAAGGCGGCAATTCCACAATGAAGTCTGTAGCAATGATTTCCCAAGGTCTGGTTGGTGGTGTAGGCTGTAATAAGAGACCTGCTGGTTTCTGGTTATCATATTTGTTCTGATTACAGACGGAGCAAGATTAAATATACAGTTGTACATCGGTCTTCATGTTGGGCCACCAAAATTGTCTTTGTATTAGACGAAGGGTGTTGGAAATACCACGATGACCAGAATGAAGAGTATCATGGCAGAGATTTATTATTCTTTGTTGTAATTTTTGTGTAGGAATGACCAGATTGGTATCTTTGAACAAGTATCCGTCCTTGACTCTCAAGTTCCATTGATTCCTTTCTGAAATTCCTTTCAAAAGTTCCGAAGTCTGAGTTTGCATACAAATCTCTTCCAGGAGGTTGTTTGCTTGAGCTATGAATATGGTATGAGGAAACAACTTGGGATACGTCCGATCTTCCGGAGGTTCTTAGTCTGGACGAACAGAAAGTGCATCAGCTATTACATTTTGGGTTACAGGGACGTGGAGAATCTGAAACTGATATTGGGCAAAAAAAGAAGGCCCACCGAGCTTGGCGACTATTCCCATATTCCAGGGCTTGCAACACTTGTAGGTTTCGATGATCCGTGTGGACATGGACCGGAAATTTGGCTCCTAGAAGTAAATTAAGCCATTCTGTGAAGGCTTGACGGATGGCTAGCAGTTCTTTTTCTAGGACGGAGTAATGGGTTTCACTAGGAGTTAATGTCCGAGAAAGGTAGGCGATGGGATGTTCCAAGCTATCCTCGAATTGCTGTTTTAGGATGGCCCCAATGGTGTAATTGGAGGCGTCTGTCTCCACTATGAATGGTCGTTTAACATCAGGCTGAGCAAGAATGGGAGCTTGTGTAAACTCAGACTTTAACTGTTGGAAGGCTTTCTCTTGGGCCATGGTCCAATGGAAGGGAACATCTTTTTTCAATAAGGCAATTATTGGTTGGACAATCTCAGCAAAGGAAGGTATGAATTTCCTATAGAAATTAGCCAAGCACAGGAAGGATTGTATCTGTTTCACCGAGGCGGGGTTAGGCCAGGATAAAATAGCCTTAACCTTGGATTGATCCATACCGATATCATCGGGAGTAAGGACAAACCCTAGGTAGTGAACAGTAGAAGTATGGAACATGCATTTCTCGGGCTTCGCCAGGAGTTTATTTTCACGTAAGCGTTGTAATACTGCTTTCACATGTTCTTCGTGCTTGAGAGGGTCCTTCGAAAATATTAGAATATTACAAAAAGGAAAAGCATGTCCGAGAACACTCGATCCATGAAACGTTGGAACACCGCTGGGGCATTAGCAAGTCCAAAGGGCATGACTAAGTATTCAAAATGCCCAAAGGGTGTTCTAAAGGCTGTTTTCCACTTGTCACCTGCCATGATACGAATCAAATGATAGGCGCCCCTGAGATCCAGCTTGCTGAACAAAACTGCGCCTCTTACTGCCTCCAGGATGTCTGAGATCAAGGGCAACGGATAGCGGTCCTTGAGAGTACATTGATTTAGACCTCGATAATCCAGACACGGTCTGAGTTCTTTAGTGTCTTTTTTAGGAACGAAGAACAGGGAGGCCCCTGATGGACATTTAGATGGTCGTATGGCGCCATTTGCAAGATTTGTATCCAGGTATTCACAAAGGGCTTTCTTTTCAGGTTCTGACAGGATGAACATCCTTCCAAAAGGAATCACCGCGGAAGGTTCCGTTTCAATAGCACAATCTTCAGGTCTGTGGGGAGGTAAGGCCTGAACAATGGCAGAGGAGAAAACATCGGAATATTCCTGGTAAGCTTCCGGAACCCGGATGATGTTTGAGACTGAGACTGTGTTCTGATGAGTTGTAGGAAATCCTTTCGATGGTGTAGGATCAAGGTCTGGATGTAAGCAGTGGGACATACAAAACTCAGAAACCAGGAACAAGGATCCCGCTGCCCAATTGATATAGGGGTTGTGTCTTTAAAGCCAGGGCATTCCCAAAACCATGGGGTAATGGGCTGACTTGATGATGTCAAATCTTATCCTTTCTCGATGTTGATTCATAGCAAGCTCGATCTCCTTGGTCTGCAGGGTTATAGGTCCAGAAGAAAGGGGTCTTCCATCAATTGCTTCTACAGGTTGCATGCTAGTCCGGGATTCGTAAGGAATATGGTGTTTTAGGACCCATTCATGATCTATGAATACCCCCATAGCTCCACAGTCGACCAGTACCAGGATGGGGTATATTTCTTTCTTGGATGTTGTCAAGAAGGCCTGTAAGATTACCAAGGAATTTTGTCCAGGAGAGTTCAAGGATGGAATAGAGGTGGAGCAGACATCTCTCTCCTGCGCTCCGTTTAGGATCGGGAGCTGGCATTTCCCGAGCGCCGTGTGGGGGCAATCGGACATTCTCTTACTAAATGTTTGTCGGATGCACAATACATACACAATCCAGTATGAATCCTGTCACATCCTCTCTTGGGGGGTAATGGGTCCACGGAAGGCCCCTAATTGCATAGGTTCAGGCTCATTGCTTGGAGTAGAAATGCCTTCTGAGCTCGAAGGGGTTCCAATGGGGTTTTTCTGGAGTAGTAACTTGGTTTTCTTTTTTTCTGCCTTTCTCTCCTGAATGCGAAAGTCAATCTGTAGAGCGAGATCCATTAGGGCTTGAAAGGAACCCAGGCGTGCCACACTGGCTAGTTCGCCCCTGATCTCTTTGTTTAGCCCTCTTCGAAATAAAGTAAAACAAGCTTCAGAGGACCAATCCGCTTCCTTAGCCAGCTCTTTGAAGCATGTGACATACAAGAGCAAATCCTGGGTACCCTGATGAAAGTCGAGTAAACGTTTATGGGCACCGTAAACTTGTTCCGTGCGTTCGAACATGGTCTTGAGGGCCTCTATAAGGCCGTCATAGTCATCCAGGAGAGCATCACCAGAGTTAACCAATGGGGGGGCCCAGGTCAAGGCATTCCCAGAAAGATGCGAAATAATAAACTCCACTTAAGCTCTGGGCGTAGAAAAATAATAAGGCTTAAATGTAAAGTGGACCAAACAAGAATCTAGAAATCCACGAAGGCTCTTTGCTGAACCGTCGTACTTGTCAACGACACCGCCTAGAATTACACTCTCCTTCGTGGCGGAATCACGGGATAACACCAATTGTTTTAACGCTTTTTTTTTCTGCCTTTAAGTTTTGCACTTCGGTCGTCAGCTCTTGCATGCCACGTATAAGATCCTGGACGGCCGCTTCCATGTCTGTATCGAGATCGCTCAGGTGGCGTCTCAATCTGTCACAGGTTTCCCCTTTTCTCACCTGTTTTCTCTGTTTTGCGGAATGCTTTGACAGGTTTTTCTTCCGAGCAGTTCGGGTCTTGTACAAGCCTGCTCGGCCGTCTTCGGATTCCAGGATTCGTTCAGCTTCTTCGTCTGGGATCTATGGAAACTCCAGGAAGCTTTGAATGGAGGAAGCACACGGAGGCGGTCTGCGCGGAACGCAGAAGAAACAGGATCAAGGAAGGTAGAAGGAAAGGAGAAGGAGGAAGGTCCGGGAACCAGGAAGCAACACAGTTCAGGAGAACGAACTGTGGAGCACGTCAGGCCACAGCTATCGGTAGCGTTGAGACGCGCGGAACCGCAGGGGAGTGGCTAATTTATAGAACGTGCTGCATAGGACGTAAAGGTCGATAGGCTGCGTTCCGTGTATACGGCCATGTTGGGTGTACTACAGCGAGTAACCCCCGATGTGCCATGGACCAGGAAGACCAGAAAGGGCGTGATCAACGGATCATGACACCGAGTAATCAAATCCATCGTCTTCAGAAAGCACAGTGCTGGAGTGAGATTGGTTTTTCATGTAGCCAAAAACACTCACACATCTGGTCTCTGCCGATCACTACATTGGTTGACGGTGGTAGATCGGATTAAATTTAAGACTGGTTGCCTGGACTATTGATGCTTGCATGGGATGGCACCAGTATATCTGATAAATAAATTGAAACAATACCAACCGAGCCGCACCCTTAGGTAGAAGGACCAACTCCTCCTTGTAATTCCTAGGATGAAGTGCAGTTCTAGAGAAGACCGGTAATTCTCAGTGACCGGACCCAGATTATGGAATAGTCTCCCGTTATACCTGAGACAAGCTAACTCCTTGATGAGTTCTAGAGCAGGTCTCAAAACCTATCTTTTTAAATAAACTCAAGATCTAGGATTACTCCTCAGTTTGTGTTGTGTTCAATACGATCCAGTTGGTCCTCTCTGCCCCTTGTTTTACTGTTTCGTTCCATCTGCGCCAGGATACGATTTAGTTAGTTGTGTGCACGTTTATAAATGCCTCAAAATTCAAATTCACCTATGACCTGTAAAATAAAAGCTCCAACAAATCCCTTTTTGCTTCTGGTTCACCTTTATGTTATTTCATATAAAAACATTGAGAGAGACTATCCAAATACTGTATATACAATGACAACCATGGTCTCCAAATCCCATAACCACTTAAGTACTGTGATGAGGAGGATGAAGAAGTTGGTACAAGGTAACCGGAGCCTGAAGCTCAATTTCCGGGCCAGTTGTTCAACCAAACCACCTGTGCATGGGGTGGCAACCACACTATGGTGGCTGTTTAGGAGAAGACGTGGGACCTTCCGCAGAGGCTTGCAAACACTGGAGACACAAACCGGTGTGACGGAGGAGTGGAGTTCGCCAGGAGAGACGGAGTGTGCGAGCACGGCATGCTGTGGAGATCCCGTGAGCCACGAGAGAGTTGCTGGACGCTCAGCAACTCAAAGAGACAGCATTCTCCTTACCGGGACCTGAGGGGAAGCAGGAGTGTGACAGTGGAGCAGAGAAGGAAACCAGAAGTGTGTTTGACCAACCCAGAGTGGGAAGCGAGCAGCAGAGCCACGCCACAGAAACACAAACTACTCCGGAGGCTCTGCAGAGAACCGGTAAGTCAGCCCAAAGCAAGCAGGTATCCTCAGGCGTTCCGGTGACCGCGCCAACCACAATTTGAATGTTATGAGATTACTCATACAGAAACCACAAGAAGATTGTTTTAAAGCAGAAAAGGCAAAGTACAGACCCAAACCCCAATAAGATACAAATTTATGAGATGCAAGTGTGGGGCAAAGTTTGAACGAACATTGAAGCAGACAGATACACCGAGCCAAGAATGGTATATGTAGTTTTGGTGATACAGAGGAACTGTATAACACACAAGAAGTCCTGGCAAGGGAAATATACCAGGCACTTGAAAACATATAAGGATACCAGGCAATTGAAACACAAGAGTAATCATGGCATGGGAGTATACTAGGAATTGAAACTACATAAGATGTCCTCGTGGGGAATTATACCAGGCAGATGGAAACACAAGAGAAGTCCTGGCAGGAGAGTAAACCAAGCAGTTGCAAGTGCATAAAGAGTCCTGTCGGGAGTGAACCAGGCGATTTGCAAAGCTACAAGAAACGTTAAAGAAAGACAGTGTTTGTTAGACAAAGAAGAAACTTGTGTTAAAGAAAGACTGTTTAGAACTTGGATTATTGTGAATGATGGAGGGGCACAAAGGAACTGTTAATAAAGAGACATTGCCATCCCATTTAAGAACCCTGGGGAAGGGAGCCACCCTTTGAAACCAAGGTATTTTCACCTTGCAGAACATTTTAGTTGCAGCTATACTAATTTTCATTTATGAAAACGTTTTGCCAATATCATTTTGAAGACATCTCCTTTCTCATTTTCTTATTTTGTTAATATTGTGAGGGTCAGTATAGGACGTTTTGCACACAAGGAGGGCTTCTTAGTTTCCGACATACTGACACAGAGAGATCCTTAGGTTTTGGTTATTCAGTAGGGAAACTCCTCTTTAGAATAGGGTCAGAGAGGCATTTTACCAACCCATTTTCATTTAAATAAAAGTCTTTAACCAGAAACATGACAACCTTGTGTCAGGCTTTCATTTCTGACCCCTCACAGGTAGCAGTACCCTTTTCAGTACTTTCCTTGTCTTTTTATGTCTATCCTAGCAAGTTCTACGGTGCTCTCCACTGTATCATCAGAATTCATGGGTGCTGCAGACTTTCAGGAGACTCGGCTACAAACACCCATGGCATGGTCAAACATTACTGGATCAAGGAGTTCCACACACATCATTTCCACCGATAATGGAGGACAAAAAGAGAAGCTGCACCACAGCTCGTGATGCCATTGGGAAGGCAGACTGTCAACTTGATTAGTGCCGTATATTTTAATATCATGAGCCTAACTTTCTGGTGTACTTCAGACTCAGTGTTTGCTGTTGCATTCTTTGTCTTCCACTAGCAGAAGATTGGTATTGATTGTAAACAGCTCAACTTCATCTACACCACTTCCATTCCACTAAGCATGGTCTTCATACATAGGCCTCCTCTCTCCTTATGGGTTTTATAGTCTTCTCTCCTTATGGGTTTTATAGTCTATGCTTCAATTACAAGTACAGGTGGCCTCTTTACTGAAACTCCCAAGAAGTAGTGTTTTCAAAGGTAACCTATTTCACTCTGCAGTCGGTCAGATGTAATTCATCCTCGCCAGGGACAGCCCCCCTCTCAAGTTCATATTTAGGCATGTTCTTCATAAGGTGCTTGCTCCCTTAAGAATGAGCAAAACCTTTTTATGAGACAGTTCCAGCAACCAGTGCAGTTCATCGTAGGTGGGCTATGGTGTGCTGGTGGGTTCTCCTGTTGCTTCAAGTCCATTCTGGGTGTCTTTTTGCCACTTCACTTGACTGCCAGCATGCCAGTTTCAGTTTTTAATGCTTGTTTCCATTGTTAAGGTGATAGGGCTGTTAATGATATCAGCACTGCATGCCGTTTCAACTAGGCACCAACAGTCAGAAAATGTCCTTTTTTTCTGTTCAGCTGAGGAATAATTCACAACTGCTGCTGTGCTGCATACCAACATTGAGACTCGGAAAGCTTACATTTGCTTCCAGAGCGGTGCAGACATCGCCTGATCACTAGAGAGTCTCAGCACTTCTGCTCAATGCCAGGATTCAGAAGAATTCCAACAATGCAGACTGGCTTTTTGAAACCATGATCCAGAATACACGAGAAACCCACATTCCTCAAGTAGAAACATCTCAAATTAAACACATTTTGGAAACCAGCCATTCCTGCACCATTAAATCAAATCATGCACTTGTAAACCCTCATAGTTAGGGTTGCCCCGTAGCAGCTGATAGGGGCATATATAATGAGGAGTGGAAATTTGGAGAAGGAGAAGTAGCAAGTTTGGCGACGTTTGGAGAAAGGAGAGGCTGGTAGAGCAGAGGAGTCAGGAAGTGTTTCCTGAACTCTGGCTTCTTTGGTGTCATGAACCCCAGCGTGATCAGCCATGTTGCATGTGTGTCATCTGGCATGATGCAGGCGCTTTGAGACACTGATGAAATCTCCTGTGATAACAGCTTATTTTAAATGCTTGATCAAAGCCCTTCCTCCACTTTTACACGGCTTGTGTTTTCTGACCGGCTCCGGTCGATCCAATGATTGAGTCAATCCCACCTGGGCTGGTGGAAAAAGCAAAGGACCTCAATCACAGAGGATCCTCTTCCGACACTGGCAATGATTTGAGGTTTTCTTATCCAGTTACTGCAGATAATCTTCAGGACTCGGTTGCAGTTGATAAGGCGAAACCATCATCGCTTTGGGGCGTGGAAGATTTCTTGGTGCTATTAGCACAGTGTAAATACCCCCTAAAGCTTGGGTGTTGGCAGAAGTACTGGGCCTCAGAACCCTGTTGAAGACAGGGATTGTGCTGCAGAAATATGTCTTAGAGGAAAGCCTGCAAAATCTAAAATTAGCCTCATTTTGTCGCCCATACTATGAAGAGGTACGTTGCATGCAGTGCTCTTTTGACTCAGGCCATCGGGCGGTACATCCTACGCCTTCATCATCCATGGAGACTTCCACTTCTCTTTTTTCATAAAGGTGGTTCATCCTCCTCCTCTTCTGCTGCATTTTGATTTAATCCGCAGGGTAAATAGATGCCTTGTGGGAAAACTCACCATTACAGTTGAGGCAGGGAAGCTCCTTTTGGAGGAGCTGGCTCATTTTCACGGATACGTGCCTCTTGACAAAAAGGATATGTCCAGGTCTAGGTGAGCTGCTGACAACATTATAGCTCAGGACCTCCTTGACAGATCGGTTCATCATGTAGAAACATCACTGAGGGGTGGGTGCATTTCGAATGACATTTGGGGTTCTGCATGGTTGCCTTCCACCAATTTTGCACAAGAAATGTAAGACAAAATATTGGGCCGTTCATTTGAAGGCTCAGAGTTATTTCACAGTACCAATGAGGAGGAGTTTAGGAAGAAAAGGACCTCCACTCTCACAGGTAAATTGCTGCAGTGCTTACTAAAGCTCCTCAGAAGTAGCTCCAGCCTCAGTCATCGAATCTGGACTTTACAGAAGGACCTCAGGAGTTTGGAAAGGTTCCTTGAGAAGAGACAAAGATAATAGGGAAAACCTGAGCTCTAACCCAGCGTGCCCAGAAACAAGCAGAGGATCAACATTAAAGGCTCCTTTAGTCAATCCTCCTTTTGAACACTGAGGTGGTGGAAAACCTAAAATGAGGGTGGCGTCTGAGTCCACCTGATTACCATTGTAGGTAGGATCTTCGTGTTAGTAGTAGGGTGGTTTTTAATTTCAGATGGTGTGTGGGTCAGGCTGGCAGTCTCAAGGAGATACAGACTGTATCTGGCTCCTTCTTCTCCTCCACTAAAACATAATTGTTCTTCAGTGCTTCAGTAGGAAGTACAGGGCTGGTGCCAGTTCCCTCTTCAGAGTTTTTACTGCAGGCTGTTAACCATTCTAAAGAAGAACAAGGCAGGCCTGAGGACAGTACTAGACCTGTCATCCTCAATTTCTTCCTTTGCTTAGAGAAAGTCAAAATGACCATGCTATCTCGCATTCTTTCATCTCTAAATAAGACTAGTTGTGTGTAATGCTTGTGAGAGGCGCCTACTTGCATTTTCTTATATGGGCATTGCGTTGCACTTGTCACTGGGAGGCGAGCACTTTCAGTAAGGGGTGCTCTGTCTTGTGCTCAATGTGGCTCTAAGAGTATTTACAAAATGGATGTCAGTCAGCAGACCCCACCTGAGGTGAAAATGGATACAGATATACCAATATTTGGAGGAGTGGTTGCGCAACGCTCCCCCAGCTGAGGAAGGCTCAGCTGCTCTTCATTTCTTGTTACAGCTGCTCCTCAAACTGGGATTGTCAGTGAATGCTGAGAAATCCCAGATAGTTCCTGCTCACAACATATGCTTTATCAGTTTCATTGGGACTCAAACATGCCTATTTTGTTCCCCACAGCCTAATGTAGGTGGTTGTGTATAGCGGCTTACTGCCACTATTGGTGGCCTTGCTCCGTTTGGCTCTATGAAAAAAAGGGAGGGTGGGGTTCATTAGTAGGACAGTCGGAAAGGCAGATTCGTAAAACTGTGGTCTTGATGGGTACAGCTTGGAAGTATCTGGTTCCTGAGTGCAAGACTACGTTCTGTAACTTCAGCAGAAGAGACTTAGGAGTATGTTATCCATAGGGAAGAGATCAAGATCTAATAGACTCCTGTGCTTTAGATCTGGTTAGCTGCTGATGTGAGAGTGTGCAAAGGGGCTAAGGAGGAGAGCTTAGTCGTACCTCTTTTAGTGTTGTACTGCTAACGGCTAGGCCTGTGGTGGCCGGGGGTTTGTGTGTGTGTGTACTGTAAGGTGGTAGGAGATTTTAGAGGGGAAACGGTTAGTCAGTGGGAATGTGGAAGTAGGCCTTACAACCTGGAGCACTGCACTCTTGACCCTGAACATATACAGACAGTTCTCATTTTTCTAGCTCCCAATGCCACTGTTCTCTTTCTCTCTCTCTCTCTCTCTCTCTCTCTCTCTCTCTCTCTCTCTCTCTCTCTCTCTCTCTCTCTCTCTCTCTCTCTCTCTCTCTCTCTCTCTTTCTCTCAGATACATTGTACCTCATGAGAAACGAAATAAGCATCTGCGAGTTGGCAGCAGAAGTGCAAAGGGGTAGACTGAGCAATGGACATCAAAGACCTAATCCAGTTTTTTCTTGCCAGATCCCATCTTTCGGCTTGGTGGTTTCAGTGCCTGCTGGAGCGTATGGCTTTGTGTGTTCTTGCAGCACCCTTTGCCAGATTGAGAATGAGATGCCTTCATTTGTATTTAGCAGAGTAAAGTACTGGAACCTGGTGCAAGATAGGTAGTCTGCTAGTATTCTTTTTCCAGAAGTCTTTCGACAGGTCCTCAACCAGCGTGGCTGTCTGGAGAATCTTACCAAGGGAGCAACCTTTTTGGTTCCCGACACAGTCTCCTCTTTCTGTGGCTCTGCAGGACATGTCAGTATGCAGCCTCTAGTCCAACCTAGAATAAGTAGAACATCAAGCTTGTAGTGCTCAAACCAGATTTTCTGGCTCTGGGAGCTTTTCTTCCCCTGATCTCTGGCAAGATAATGCTTATCCATACGTTCAAACAACCTGTATGTACTATCTAAACAAGCAGAGTTTGAGCAGGTACCAAACCCTTGCAAGCTGGCAGTGATATTTGTGAGTGAGCGCTGGTACATTGGACGCATTTCAAGAGTGATGCACCTTGCAGGGTCGGAGAACGTGAAGGGGGCGGACTAAACAGATTGGCACATTCTAATCACAAATTGTAGCTTCCCGATTCCCTGCTGCAACAACTATTCCAGAGGTGGGTTTTCACACTCATGTAAATGTTTGCTTTTGTGGCCAACAGAAAATGCAAGAAATATGCCTCTAGTGGATTTGTTGAGCATGGCTTGGAGTCCCCTGCAAAGCCCTCCTCATTTCATGGAATATTCAGTCCATATATACCTTTCCCCCAACCCCCATGATTCGCATGGTGGTGATGAAACGATGCATGACTACAAACGCTTCCGTGATCCTGTTCACCACACACTGGCCAGTGTGATGAATCCTGCTGATCCCCAGCCTAAAGTATCCTGCCATGTGGCCAGGGGAAGGCAGCTGCTACCTGATCCTGACCCTGGGGGTCGTATTCTGAGGATGGATCACATGGGAGAAGATGGCTGTCAGGGTTAGAGTGGTGACTTCAACAGGAGAGAAGCAATATTATTGTCTTTCTTGCAAGGAAGATCCGTTAATTCCAGTTTTTAATGGCATGTTATCATTATTCAGAACCATGTGTACATGGTAAACCTAGAACATATCCCACATCTGATGTTTATGGTGATGGTGCTTTAAATGTAACTGTTCAACAATGTAACTTTGAATCAGCTGAAACTTCTTTGGAGTCCAAGTGCCAGAGAGCCTCAGGTACTGAGACGAGGAAGTGGAGCAAGGAGTACATGTGGATGAAATATGACATCAAGTGTAATGTGCATTCTAGTTGTCAAGATTCTAATCAGCTGTGTGGGACAATTAAATCTGTAAATCACCTGCAGCTGACAGAGTTGAGAAAGAGAGAGGAGAAAGGCTGCAGACTGCGCTGAGCGGGAAGCGAGTCCGGAAGCAAAGGTAAACTCACGGAGAAGAGCCGTGGGGAGAGCATGGAATGTTGGCCTGTAGCAGACTGGCGTCGTTCAGGACCAGGAAAGAAGAACTCCGGTGGTGTTAAGGTGAATGGCGCGCAGCGGGGCCATGGGAGACATGTCAGGGGCGGCTATGCCGTTATGGTGTTAGGGGCTGTGCCCATCCCCTCTCACTGGGTGGGCCCACTCCAATCAGCATGGTTCTATTTCGTGGCTGGCACTTGACTGTAATGCTGTACTTTTGTATTTACACTATGTGCTGTGGGGAGTGCTCTATTGAGCCATCCACACTGCGCTTGCTCAGTTCAGCTTGGTATGGATGGTGAAGAAAGGCTCTTCTGCAAGACGTGGGTAAATTGATCTGGGGCTTTAAAATAAAAACACACTCAAGGCATAGATTTCCATTAATCCCTCCCCTATCTTGTGTCTCACACAGGCTGGGGTAGTGTCAGAGGCGTGTTGACCCCCCTCCCCCAGCCTGTGTAGGAATGGGGTTAATTTACGATGCTGCAAGTGGAAGATGGGAAGAGGCGAGACTGCCACCCCATCCCCTGGTGTTCTTGTTACGTTAATCATTTCTCTCTTCTGACCCAAGACTCCACCCTCCCATGGCTACTGAGCAGGATTCCTGAAGAATGCACGTGAAGCATGTGCATGAGAGAACGGAGAGGAGTGTTGGGCCTATATACAGTACAGGTAAGCAATGCTGTGCTCTGACTGCTCTGCCCTCCGTGATCTGCTAAGAACACTGCAGTACATGTTGTCAAAACATTGTAAGTAAAGATGCATGGACCCATTCTGGACCATGTACATGCATGTTACTGTTAATGAGAAGCTGCACTGTTGGCACTCCTGCTGTTCTTCCATCAACGAGCGACTGACTGTTAACTATATATTACCATTGTTTAATTTCTTACGGAAATGACATCTCCATCGTTCCTTTTTATAACAAGGAAATGCGAGTCACTGGATGCATATGAACTTGTAAGGATGCCTGTACTCTTCTTTCAGTTTTCAGTTCAGTTATTGTACATAAAGAAGAAAAGGTGTGCTCAGCATCTGCAATCATCATATTGCATTTGGAAAGATTGCTTGACAAATCTAATTCGTGTCATACGTATTTGTATTTTGTGTCAATTACTGTTTTTGTTTGCTTTCTATGTGTAACAAGCATTGGCAATGCCAACAGTTTGAGCTTTGACAAAACTGGTGGATTTGCCAATGCTTGTTTTTAAATGGGCTTCAGTGAAGGGCACACAGAGTGCTTATAGATCCAGTGGCTGAAGGCAGACGTGTTAAAAAATGTATTACACCAGTACTGGGTTTCCAACTCCAATTAAGTAATTAACTCTCAGAATGCTTTGGAAAAAAGCACTGCCAGGCACTTGAGTGCAAAGTTTGATGGTAACGTTTGATTAAAGTAAGCTCAAAGAATTCCCACGAGAAGGTGTTTTGGGTGAGAGGGGCAAGAGCTGGGTGGAAATGGCCATAAGGATTAGCATGGCCATGGGCAGTCAATGGGTGGGCACATAACCAAAAATCACCTACAGGCTGCGTGTCCCTCCTCAAATGCCATTCCTCCCCATCTGTACTCTAATGCAATAATTTTGGCTTCTAAGTGTCACAAGTGCCACCTAACGTCCCAAACTAAAAATGTTCTAGTGACCCCAAACGACTGGTTTGTTCGGGCTCTCTCGCTATGCTTCGTCAAAGGCATTCAGTACAGGCAAATGTTTATGTCTCCCCATTAAAGGGTTTAACTGTCACTACTAATGGAACGTTTATAATTAATAATAGCTATTGGCTTTGCGATGGAAAACCATTGTCTTGGATTGCTCATGGTCTCTCGCAGAAGGATTGTGTTCTATCAGTCAGGCTGCACTGCCCCCTTTTGCAGTGGAACCAAGCCTGATTTTCATGTGGTATTCCACTTTCTAAAGGCATGATTAGTGAAAACGATAGTTTTGAGGGTGGACCTGAGCCATTCCATTGGTTCAGATTCATTGAAAATCTTCCACCTGGCACAGTTCAGTTTTGCTAAGTATTTCATATAAAGCATGATTTAGCTTATTATACTGCAATGTTGTGGTCTGGTTCCTGGGTGAGCAGGCATATAGTAGCTCAACAAGCAGTTGACTGTCCTTTGAACCTTGCCAAGAGATGTGGCTATTCACATATTTTGCACCACATAGGGGGCCTTGGTGATTTAGTCTAACACAACCTTTATCCCTCATCACCTTCTTATTTGTGCCTCAACTAATCTTCTTGTCCACAGCCTACTCTCATGTTCCTTTCATCTCTCTCCCAAATCCATCGATCAAGGTCTGGCAGGGCCACAATACTCCAATTGTCGAAAAAGGTTAGACATCATAAGACCAGTACGATGATCGATGGGCACAGTATGAACATTTAATAACATAACACATTGGTGTCCATAGCAAGCACCGACCACGCCCGGGGAGTACAATGGTAACAACCACTTGTCAAGCATACGGGAGAGCATTTAGAAAAAATCGATCCTTTAACACGTCCTCTGGGGTAGGATCATTGTCATGGCTATAAAGCCGTTGCATATTACAGTAATAATATATTTTCTGATGGCTTTATTTATGATGGTAATCGGCAGGAATGTGGCATTTTAGCAGTAATTGTTTTGGAAGCCTATTAAGCAATTAGTGAATCTAAATTAATAACCCCATGTAGTTTTCTTATTGAAGTATGCAAGTCCCAGTACATATTCTGAAGGAATTGGGCCTCGTTAATTCACTCATGGATAAAAAGCAATGCGAGGCTGGCAGGCAACTGTGGCGTCTGAGCCTGCTCCTGCACCCTCTTCACTTGGGACCTTCCCCAGAAGTGACTCGGTGCTCAACCCTGGCACCCTCCCACCTTCTCTCTGACACACGCCATACCCTGCATAGAAAAAAGAACGTGATGAGATGATGAGTAAACCTGCTTCTGTGACAAATCTTTCTAATGTTGACACTTGTTTCCACACCTCATCAGTGCAAGTCACAGCATCATTGCCACCATCCGTGCAGCCCTGAAATGTGCGTATGGCAGCTACATGTTGTAAACACGCAGGCCTTCCCCTTCAGATATAGTACTTGTAGCCACTTCTTTACTTGACCCTGCTTGATATTATAATGCGTGCATTATTAGCCACAGGATATCGTGGTGGGGACCTAGGAAGCTTTGGAGGACCAGGGGTCTGAGGGGCTGGGGTGCCAGGCTTCGCTTCCATTAGCAGTTTTCAGATTGACTCTTGTCAGACGATATGAACAGTTTATCCAGTTTTGCTTTTTCTTTATATCATTTTACTGAAATCAACATATTTTTGTATAGGGGAGTCAAAATCACAAAGGCCATAACGGAAAATAATTATTTTTTTAAATCTATTCACTAAGTTAGAAATTACAATAACATTCAACAACATGTGTTTGAAAATTATAAATCTCTAACCAAAGCTTAACTAATTGACTTTGCAAATGGAATTTGGTTCCCTTTGGAGGATGCATGGTATCTTTCCTATTCAAATATGGACGTTCGTTTTGGCTTGTTTCCACAGAGCTTCCTTAGAGACAGTCCTCCAAGATGGCTGCCTCCATTGAAGAGCTCGGAGCTCAAAGAGTTCTGAGATGGGCAGGAATGGTTGGGATTAGCCAAAGGGATTTGCATGGCTAGGGGTAGGAAATGGGAGTGATTCAATAACCGAACAACTTGGTATCCCTCCTCAAATGTCATCTCCATTGAAAAGCATTACAGACCCACATTTAAAGCCCATGTTTGAAGCTGTTATGTTAAAGTTCTTATTTTAATGATTATAGTTTCAGCTTAAAGGTAGCGCTTTCAGTGCCACCAAATATCCCAGACTAACAATTACATGACCACCTAAGAAAGCGACAATGAATAAGCAGTTGAGCTACAGTACTACAATGACCAGCATGCATTATTCATTTTGCTACCAATTCTTATGTATGTTAAGGATTTCAGTCAGGCGACACACACCTTGGTCTCGGCCTAGTATGCAGCGCACAACTGAAATGCTTAACTTTTTATATTGATTCTATGTTGAGATAGTACACCACTCATATCACCCCCCTTTTGAAATACCCCAGGTCACAATGGACCATGAACCAGGCTGGTTGGTAAAATACAATATGTATTTATTTATTTTAAAATTCAAAAGAAATCATACATTTTTTAATATGGAGCAGCAATCACCAATGGGGTGATGATTACAATGAGAATGTGAGCAATGCACCGGGTTTAACCTTCTAGTAGAACAGATACACAGCACAGCGGAATAAGAGCACTTTTGGTTTTGGAAAGATTGCACCCAAGTTAGGATTTCCCCCTACAATGTTCCCTCAACCCACCAATAATTAATTCTGAGTGGATAAACAGAAGCAGCAGGTAATCAGCAATAATAGGCAAGAATCGGAATACAAGTCTAACTTTCCCTCACCATATAAGAGAGAAAAACAGATTTTAAACCCCTTGCAATGTTATAAAATGACACTCGGAAATGGACAAATAAATAATGAATTTGTGTGAAAAACCTTGAAGCAAATATTATTCCTCACGAAAGCCACAATGCAAATACACTAACAATCACAAAGAATGAATTACCAAAAGCATACAGTTCGAAAAAATGAGTGGAAAGTTTAACACAGATCACAGCAAAATGACATGTGAAAGTTGGATTTTTTTCATTCCCGCCTAAAATTAACCAAACGGTTTTTAAGAAAAACGGGTGAAATACACTGGGTTGGGGGATAGCTATAGATCACAGGTACAATATGGAAGTGAAAGTAAGTCTCTAGCAGGTAGATTGAGGGAGATATGGAAGGTAGAGTGAGGTTCATTTTTAGGAAAATAGAGCAGTGAAAAGAGGAATCGGTTTTAAAATTGAAAGGCAAATCTTACTTAAACTAGATTTAATGGCTAAGAAAAGAGGAACGCCACCCGTGAATATAAAAGTTACGCTGCAGTTGTAAGCCTTCACGCAGTGTACCCTTTTTCTTAAGGGAAAATGAATTTATTTAAACACAATATCGCTAATGCCTTAGGATAAATGCAAGACAGAGATGAAGAGAAACATGGCGCTAACACTAGAAATCAAGGGCAGGGTTGCAAGAATGATTGTGACAGTTTCAACAAGGTATCAGGATAAGGATAGGGTGATTTAGAGAGTGGGATAAGGACAAAGACAAGATAGGCTATGGGTTTAGGTGGGGTGGCAATTGATACTCAGAGTCCACTTTGTAGTTTTTGGATTTTGGACAGTCAACGGTTCTGGTCACTACACCGCAGGGCGCCTGGCAAACAGCTGGGCAGTTCTGGTCACCAGATGGCACTGGACTGGAAGGGCAATTCTGGTCACTGGATACTAAAGATCAGCTGGATGGCAGGTTGGCAGGATGCATGCAGTTAGTGGTATCAGGATGCTTCCCCAAAACATCACAGCTTTCCCCTTTGTAATGGGAGATTAGTGGGTTTTCAGAATTGAGGCCTTGCTGGGAATAGGATCAGCACTGCTTGGGTTTTGCAGTGGGCCCTGGAGTAGGGTCAGCAATGCTTGGGCTTTGTAGTTCGGGGTCTGGAGTCTGGATATATGGAACAGGAATAGGATGCCGGCGTAGGAAAATCAGCAAGAGTCTGTGTGTGTGTGTCTAGAGTCTTGTCAGGGACTCTTATTTATAATACATAATGACATCACCAGCGTATATGACTGGGGCAGTTAACTAAACACACCTCTAACAAAGGGATTAGACAAGGGTGCTAGTCTCCGCCTCGCTCTCAGTTGGTTGGATTTCAGGAAAATGATGTCAGATTTATGGTGTGAGTTTTACAATGTCCAAAAACCTCCCACAGTTACTTTAACTAAAATCAGATTTTGCCACAAACATACATTTTACAATTGCAATCTCTTAGCAAATTTTATACACAGGTTACATATTTTGTGCAGCACATTGCAGTCCAATCCTCCAGTCCGTGAGACCTTGTTTTGCCCTTCTACCAGTTTTTTGCGCTTTTCAATGGTATTTATATTACTCAAAATTCTAGAACTTTATCCATGGGTGTGGATTATCATAAGGGATGTATGTACAAAAATTCACATTTGCAACGTAGATGCTTTTTCTGTAATCTGTCATATTTTGCCATTTCTGTCACCAAAGTGTCAATGAATTCTACCAAGTCTTAAAAGAAAGTCCAGAAAATCACTTTTACACTGCGAAAATTCTACATTTTTACAAAGTCTTGCTGCAGAGATAAAGTCTTTAAAGTTTATTTATGAAATAGTCTTTTGAAACATGGCAGTCCTTGTCATGTGATATTTTTTTTCCTTCCTTTAACTGCTGCCAACTGTCATTTCTTTCAAAGCAAGGTGGGTGTTTCTCAGCTTGATTGAAGGTTTTATGGCCACGTCACACTTCAAACTTCCTGGCCCTGGGAGTTCCATTGTCAGTGAGTTCAGCCCAGCCAAGATTCTTTCCCAACATGTAATTATCAGTGGGGTGTTAGTCTCTGCTGAGAGTTACTGGTGTGATTCCCTTCCTAGGGGGAATTTTCAGGGCTACCAACTGGACTAACTTTTTGGGAGCTTGCAAATTCAGCCCATGTGTTTTAAAATCTTTATTTTCTTATTTTGGGTCCTTTATTAAAACAAACCTGTGGAATAAAATAGCCCCGTGTGTATTTTCACCAGCCACAAACTCCTTCACATTGCTAGGTAATGGCAGGCTTTCCTTCCACAGTTTCCTTTTTAAATGGGCATTTTTCTCCTTCAGTTTTGCAAAAGCCTATTTTTACACGTGTTGAAAACTGCTAGCATTTCTTTCTTTAAATTCGGTTTGGCAGCTCCATAGGATTCCCCCGCTTTCTTTGCAGCTATAGTCATTTTCTTGAATGCAGGAGTTTTGTCTGAAGCATAGATACATTGAAACTGACCTGGCTCAGAGAGTTAGAGTCTCTTTGAACTGCTGAGGCTGGATACTTTTGGATAGAAAGAAATGCGTGTTCCCGTGCGAGTGAAAGTGAAGGTGCTTATTGATTTCTCTCAGAGTTGGTTTGACTGGGCCTGTCATTCAGGAATTATGCCTGGTTTTGCTGAGGCACAATGAAATATCCTGGGCATGGAAGGGCCTTTTTAATCACAGTGGTTTCAGAATGAACAGATGGATTTAGCGTCAAAGCAGCATTTTTAAAGGGTGAAAAGTTTCATTTTGAAGGGGAATTTTGGGTTTTCGGCAAAGCAGTGATGCCTTTTCACTTCATTCCATTTATGTTTCAGAATACACTGGCACGCTCCTTCAGTGTGTCCCCTTGTTCCATCCTGCCTGAAGTGTGCTTGTCAGGAAGGTGCAGTCATTGTTTTGTTTGTTGCAAAAATGCAGTTTGGAGGCCCTGGTGCGCACAGGAGCCAGCACAGCCATATTGCTGTTTCTTGCACAAATGCAGCTTGGTGATGTGGTGAAATACTGTTGAGTGGGTCAATAAAGCCCACATGTATTATTTAAACGCATTCACAATCATTAATTCAAACCTGTCACACTCATTAGATGTTTTGCCAAACGTTTTTACAAGGGTGGGAGCCATTTCTGGCAAACCCATTATTTGGATAGAAACAGTGCATAGTAATGAGGCGGTGCATGCAGGTGGAGTCAGAGACTTTGCACGTTTTATAACTTGTGGGTGCTGCGATGTCAGTTACCTGCTGTGCACAAGGTTCACAATGCCTGTCATGATGTTTGACACTTGGTGTGTTTCATTGTGCCATACAGTAAATATGTGTTTCACACTTCATGGATTCAGATGCAGTCATATGTTTTCAATAACTTTGTGAATTGCACACTCCTTGTAATGCTTGTTGCACTGATTCATAATTCTCACTGAAAGCCCATGTGTTCATAATGCTCCTTCAGTGGGTTTAATTGTTTCTCATTTCCCATGTGTCATGGGGTTTGCTTTGCCTCAGCTGTTGTATGCATTGTTGTTGCTTGAGCTCTGTGTCCTTCACATGTACCATAGTGCACCTACCCACGTGTCATGCCGTGGTAAGGGGCTCTGTCTACTGTCCTTGATATGCATTTCACTTTTAAGACCGTAGGAGAACAAGTGAAGCCCAAACATGCCCATTATTTTTTGTACAGCTCTTGGCATGGGGCTAAGAGGGAACACAACTGGCCCCCAAAGGATAGGCTGGTTGGAATACTCTGAAGTTTTGTGCAAAATAGTCACAAACAGTGCTATTAAAAAAAATAAACTTGAAGTCTGTTACTATAGTGCAGGGTCTATGTGAGTGGGTCTTCAAATATTGAAGGTAGTAGGAACATTTGGAGATCTCAAATGCCCCTCAGATGTAAGCTGTTGAAACAAACAAATCAGTTTGCTTTCTAATGCTTCTCGTAAGCTTACAAAACAAGGACGAAAATAGAACTACAATCACATTGCAGGAATTCAAAATGATCGGAGCTAAACGCTAGCATTTCTAGAATTTTCTAGAGTAGCACTTGGGGGCTCTGTATATGCTCAAGGAATTACTTTAGCTAGGAGAAGTGTAAGATGTTTGTTAACTTTACTAGTGTTATTTGAATTCAGCATTTTCTCCTAATAAATTACCTTTTCTTCTGCCAATAAAGTGAAAGCGGTCAGGCATGGCAGCAGTACCTTAAAAATGCTGACTTGGTATGCTCTTGGTGCGACTTCACATCCTCTGGCATGATCGACAGTAGATGTGCACATTCCATATGCTAATCGGCCCCCCTTGTTTCTGTTGCTTCTCTGTATGATTCGATTTCAACATGTTTCCGATCGCTGTGTGCCCTGTACCAGTACATGAGAAAACCGGCCTGTGCCACGTTATAGTATAATTCAAATTCTGCTAATGCTAGCCCACCCTCCCTCACTGGAGCCGTGATCTTGTCCCAGGATATTCTCGCTCGTTTACCAGCCGAAATAAATTGGGATACTGCTGACCTCTGTTCTCGGAAGTATGTTGCAGGCACTGGTTATAGGTGCATTTAAGAATATATTCAGAAATCTGGGCAAGATGGTCATTTTGACCACTGATAGCCTGCCGTAGAGGTTAAGTGGGGGGGAATTCCATCTAAGCATAGCCTTTTTAGCTTCTTCTAGGGTCATCACATAGTTGCTGTGATATACCATCCCCCTCTCTCTGGCTATGGTTATTCCAAGGTACCGAGTTTGTAGCAGGTCCCATTGGAATCCCCAGTTGTCCTGGAACTGGTTTACTGCATCTGTTACGGGGAATATGATTGACTTACTGGTGTTCACCTGCAGACCCGATAGATCGCCATAGCGCTGTACCTCTCGCATCACTGGATTCAGGTTAACGTTAGGGTCCTTCAAGAACAGCACCATGTCGTCTGCGTATAACGACATCACCACTCTGTGATTGTACAGTCGAATCCCCCTATGTATATGTAGTACCCTGATTCGCTCTGCCAATGGTTCAATCGGCAAAGCGAATAGTAAGGGGGATAATGGGCAGCCCTGGTGTGTTCCTCTCCCCAGTGATATCTTTCCCGTCTCCTGCCCGTTCACTCTTTTTTTTTTGCTACCGCGTCTGTATACAGTAGGGATATTAGGGAGATGAATAAGTCTCCCAAGTCCAGACGCTGCAGAATCGTGAATAGAAATGGCCACTCGACCGAGTCAAATGCCTTAATGGCTTCAAATAGAGCCGCCACTGCGGGTTCCTCCCGTGGTAGTGCTGCTATTAGACCGAACATTCTTCTCAGCCCATATGATGTTGAGCGCCCCAGGATGAACCCCGCCTGGTCTGCTCTGACCATTGTCGACATAAGCGGCGACAGTCTTGACGCCAGGATTTTTGCCAGAATTGTATTGTCGAGGTTGATGAGTGAGATCGGGCAGTAGGATGAACAGTCATTGCTCGGTTTCCCAGGTTTCAGCAAAACCACCACGACCGCTTCACTTAGGGAATTTGGCATTCACCCTGTCCCAACAGCCTGCTGGTATACCTGCAGTAGGTAAGGGGCCAGTTTATCGATATAATGTTTATAGAATTTGGCCGTGAACCCATCCGGACCAGGGGATTTCCCGCATGGCAGATCTTTGATCACCTGTCTGACCTCGGCAAGTGTCAGCGGTCGGTTCAGCCATTCCCTCTGTTCATCCATGCACCAGTACAGCCCTATCTAGCTCAAGTACAAGTCTATATCCGCTTGGGAAGTGTGAGTTTGAGTGGAGTACAGGTGCGTGTAGAATTTCTGAAACTCCTGGATTATTCTAATATCCTCAGACTGGTCCTTCCCGTTGTCATCAGCTATTGCTGCTATTCTACCTTCCTGGCCTCCCATCCGGTCGCTCTGGCTAGGGACCTCCCCGGGGCTTGGTCTTCTCCATATTGTCGGGGTGCCGTCTAATCCCATAGATATTTTTCTTCCCTCTGTGCTAGAGCATCAAACTCCTGGAGTGCCTGCAGTATTTCCGCCTGCTGGGCGTATGTAGAGGTTGGGTTATCCTCCTGCAGGGCACAAATAACTGCCTCTTTGTCGGCTAGTTCTCTCCTTATCTGCCTTATAATGCCAGATTCCCTTGTGATGCATTCCCCTCAGAACACACACTTAAAGCCCTCCCACAGAGTTCCCACTGAGTCTACCGACCCCTCATTGATCTCGAAATATGAGTCGATGCCCGCTGTCAATCCCTCCTTGAAGACTGTGGGCCTCATTCCGAGTTGGGCGCAAAGGGATTACCGGCAATGGTAAGGACACCGGTGCCGGTAAACCCTTTGCGCCCTATTCCAAGGTCCCTTAGCGGGTCCCTCCCTTAACGCCTGGTCTGACCAGGCGTTATGGACGGGACCCGTTAAGGGACTTCGGAGCTAATAACGGTACCGCAAATTGTGGTACCGTTTTTAGCTACTTCCCCATTCCCATTGAGCCCTATGGTGGCCCAAATGGGAATGGGGAATGGATTTTTCAATGGGGACTTACCGGTCCCTCCAGGGTTGGAATGGACCGGTAAGTCCCCATTGAACCAAGTCAGAGTCGGTACTGGTATGGGAGGTAGCTATGGCGCAAATACCGCCATGACTACCTCCATACTCGGAATGAGGCCCGTGTCTGAGAGGCCCTCACTTTTAAACCTCCAGGGGGTCGTGTTCCTCCCAGTCCAAGCAGGTTTACTGTTAGAAGGACGCGGCATGATCTGATAGCGTGCAGGCTAGTTTGTCCACCCCGGCAGCTTGGCCCAGGATGGTTTGTGATATCAAAAAGTAATCTAGCCTGGATGCAGAATTGTGGGGTCCAGAATGGTGTGTGTATTGACGTGCCACTGGGCTCCTTATCCTCCACACATCCTCTACTCCCCTCCCCCACACACCTGGATTATTCCCTGGAGCTTGTCTGACCCCTTTGTGTTCAGTTGTGGGTTTCCCCCAGTGTGGTCTCGGGTAGGATCCAGAACTTCATTGAAGTCTATAGGAATACCTCATATCTGTCTTTCTATCCATTCTAGTTATTCTATCGGATCTTGATTGGGTCCATAATAATTGATCAGAGTGTATAGTTTCTCTTGGATTACCCGTTGAACCATCAGTGCTCTACCTTCCGTGTCTTTCAGGACCTTTGTTTGTCGGAACCCCACTGATTTGTTTATCGGGATGCTTACCCCTCTTGCATACGGGGAGTATGGGGAGAAATATCTGGGGCATCCCCAGCTTCTCCTGAATTTGGCCTCTGATTCTGTCTTGAGATTTGTCTCCTGTAGGAGAGCAACTCCCACCTGATGGCGTCTCATGTATTGCAGTACTTTCCTGCGCTTAGAGGGACAATTGAGGCTCCTTACATTCCAGGTCAAAAATTTAAGTGTTGCCATTTCAGGTTTATTTAAGTTGCTCCACCCCCAATGTTGGAGGATCATCCATGGCAACCGTAACATCTCACCCTTTGACATACGTTCAGGTTGTTTCACCTTATGGAAATATACTGCTCCGCCCGTACTGGTGGCATCCCTCCCCCCGTCCCCCACCGACAACCCCAATTCATCAGTGGTGTCTTTCCTCCCGCCCCCCACCCTCCATCCCAACTTGTCCCAAACATGAACTCTTATTCCCCCCTCGCTGAATACCCTAACATTCCAGCAGTCTAATGTCCCCAAACATTTATAATATCAAGCTTCCGCTTGGGAGGTGGCTAGTGGCCGACCCTCTTTTGCACTCCCTGTGTGTGTGGTTTCCAGAGCTTCATAATTAATTTTATCTCCCATCGGTGTCATGCTGTCTTATATACCTCATGAAACAGGTGAATCCTCAGGTATTGTTCTCTCGTGGACGTGGGGTTCTTGGTAGCATATCTGAAAAGGAGCTGGCCTCCTCTGGATTTTGGAAGAAAACAGGTTTACCTTCATGCTCAACCCTCAGCCTGGCCGGGAACATCATGGCGTATCTCATGCCTCTGTCCTTTAGTCTTTTCTTGATGGCAATGAATGTTCTCCTGGACGCCTGTACCTTATCTGAGAAGTCCAGAAAAAATCTGATTGTGTCTCCTGTGTAACAGACTGTGCCTTTTTCCCTTGCTTTGCAGAGAGCTGTGTCTCTATCCCAATAATTCAGCAGGCGGGCTATTAGCGGGTGAGGCGGTGTACCTGGGACTGGTCTCTTGCCACTTGGTATCCTGTGTGCCCTCTCGACTATACACATTGGCGAAAACTCCTCGGGTGCTATCTCCTCCTGCAGCACCTCCTCCACCAACGCCTCCATGTTTCTCTGATCCAGTGACTCTGACAGGCCTACAACCCTGATATTATTTAGTCTAGATGGTGATTCCAGATCTTCCTGTTTCTCTGTAAGCTCCTTCAGAGCCCTCTTCACCTCAGACATCTCCCTGGAAAATGAAGCTGCCTCGTCTACTACTCTTGAGACTCTGCCCTCCGCCTCGTCCAGTCCCTCCCCATGCTTGTCTAGGCGCACCTGCATATGATCCACCTTACAGGTCAAGGTGTCTAGTTTCCCATCTAAGGATTGAATGCCAGATTGTAATTGTGTAAACATTGCTTTGATATCTTGAAAAGCTGTCGCCGAGTCTGGGGAGATTATTGGGGGTTGAGTTTCCTGTAAGTTCACCATTGTTTTGGTAGACTTTTTCTGTGGCGCTGTTTCAAAATTCAATTTTGCCTGCTGTTTGCTGCCTTTACCGTATTTGGACAAATTGTTTACCCTTAGTCCGGGGGTAGTCTGGTGTTGACTGTAAGGCACTTCCCTAGTATTCCAATTTCCCCTCTTGGCAGTCCCCACCATGTTGCAGTCCGGGGTTACGACCTCCTCTTGTCGCAGTGGTTGGTGAGCTGCGGTCATCCTGGTGTTGTACGATGCACTATTTTTGTGGATGAAAGTGGTAGTTCCCCTACGTCTGGGGTCCCAGATGGCGTGTGGGGGGCAGGCCTTGGAGCTCCTCTGTTGGGGATTACCCCGGGTCTTGCGTGACCCTGTGCCGTCAATGTCCCACAAGTTGCTACTATGGCTCTGTTGGGCCCTTTATCTCCTCTTGTTTCGTTGTGGCAGTGTTTTCATGTCACTGTATCCACTCGGTAATTGGGTCTTTACAATTTGAAGGTTTTCGACTGTGCCAGTGTCTCCCCAGCACGGGACACAGCCAATCGCCTGGGTGGGCCCCTTTTGCGGATCAGCCCGCGTGGTTACTCCGGGGGCATGAACCGTGGAACCCCGTTGTCACTTACGTGGACAATTTTCTTTGTGTGCTTTTCCGTATTGTACCTGGGCTTCAGTTGAGCACCTGTCACAGGTTGAGCTCACCAATTGCACCGTCTAGCTGGCAGTGGCCAAGGGGTCTGCTGGCGTACCCTCGGTTTCCTGTCCTTTGGATAGTAGCCCTATGCAACGGGTGGGCGGGCCTACAGCACGTATTTCCCCTGGGGTACGTTTGGCACCTAATACGGACTACCTGTGGTACCCCAGGCTACTATAGCTCACTTCACTTCCATAGTATTTGGGCAGTCCCTTTTCTACAGTGTTGCCTGGGGATCTGTCATATGCTGTGCCCTCCACTATGTCCAATTGCTGCCTGGAGGCACACCGCGCACCTCTCTCTATTGCACAACCTGTCGGGGAGGCGTGAAGTTCAGTCTGGCTCCCCCAGTTTCACCATATGGCCTGCCTTGCGCTGGTGTGCCGTGCAGGGCATTCACCGCCTCCAGTCTTCCGTGTGGACTTGCGGATCTGGTTTATGACCATTCCACAGTGCCCGGCTCAGCGCCCCCTCTGAGTACTCACAGAGTCCATCGTGCAGACAGGCCAGGGGGGTGTGAGCTTCCAGGCGTTCTGTGGTTCTCCCACCGTCTGCCGATGCCTGTTCCAGCTTTCCTCCTCTCCTTTTCTCTCCTCAACTCCGGGTCCATTGCCGCTGGGGCGGAAAACCTGGATGTTGCGTGGCGCGGTGCGCCAGCCCCCTATAACCTGTGTCCTCAGCCCACAGCAGGTCAGCCCGAGGGTTTGTGCCAGAGAACTCGGTGCTGCGTTTGAGATTGCCTGGTCCAAGTTTTCCTCTACGCTTATACCCAGGGCGCAACGGTGAGGCAGGGATCATGGTCAAGACAGTTATTCCTCCCCTCAGTGCCTTCCGGACCTGCGTGCCCCGGGTCCTCTCACCATAAAGTCCTCTTGGGTGTTCTAGAGGGCCGCTCCGGTCTCGGTTCCTCTCGGTTCTAGCGATCTGTGCTCGCCTTTCCCACAAGGTGGCTTTGGGTTACATAGTCTTCAGTGCTGAGCAGCGTATTCTCGAAGTGCACACCGAGGTCACTCCACCCCCCGATGCTCGGCTGCCGCTGCTCCTTGCTCGATCTGTGCTGCGCACACAGCCTTCCTCCGTCACCACAAAGGAGCCAGCTAGTAAGGGCTTCCCACCTCCGATTTTTCCCGGGATTGTTCCCACCATGTCCTGGCATTTTTCTTTGCTGGGTTCTGCTATGCGTTAAGCTTTGTTAGGCTGGAAATCATCCGGATTATGAGCCGGATTATTGAGTGCTGTGGAGCTTCACAGGCTTGTGGCCATCTTGGCCAGGCTCGCTAGCGCTCCCCTTTCAGGAGTAATACTTGTAAACTTGTAGACTAATAGGGCCTCATTACGATTCCGGCGGTAACCGAGCCGGAAAAACCGGCAGGTTATCGCTGGACTCGTATTACCATTCCGCCTCCATGATTCCCGGAATCACCGGGGCATTACAACCCCGGTGACCTGGTAATTCCGGAGGCAGAATTCGGTAAATCCCCATTCCCATGGAGTCCCATAGGACTCCATGGGAATGGGGAAGTGGAAACACTGGCACCATGCTGTAATGGTGCTGTGTTTCTATGTCCACCTCCTGGCGGGAGTGACACCGCCTGCCTGCAGAACTCGAGATCAGCTGGTCCGGAAAGAACGTTGGTGGTGGATTTACCACCACAGTTCTTTCCGTACCGGCTGACTCGTAATGAGGACCATAGTCTCTAATCTTGACTCCAGCCTTCCTTCTGTCTTCATCCTCCTTGACCTTTCCTCTGCTTTTGACATGGTCAATCATGCCACCCTGATCAGTCGACTCTGTGAGAACCTGAGCATCACAGCTCAGACCCTGGAGTGGTTGACCTCCTCCTCCTGGACTGACCCTCCCAGGTCAAACTTGGGTCCTTTCTCTCTGCCACACCTCTCCCCACATGTGTTCTCCAGGGCTCTATCCTCTCACCCTGGCTCTTCAAGTGTCTACTTGGCCCCTTTGGCCCACATGATCTCTACCTTACCTCTAACTTTCAGTGTTTATGCGCATGACACTCAGCTCTCTTTCAGGCCCCCCTAAGTCTCCTCTCTCGCTCACTCCTGACTCTCTATCCGTGATTCATGATTGGTGCGCCTCTAACGATCTTTGCCTGAATGCCAGTGGGACAGAGTTCCTTTTCATTGGGACCCCCTGCTCTCGCTTTCCCTCTCTCACTCTGCCCACCCTCCTTGGACCCTCTTCATTCGCCTTCCTGTGAGGCAAAAAACCTTTGGTGTCATCTTCGACTCCATTCTCTCCTCTCCTCACATCATGGACTGTCCCAAGAAGGCCCACTATCAGCTGTACCTCCTCAGAGGTATTCTTCCTTTTCTCACTTTCCCCCAGAAGCTCACTGTCTCTAGAGCTCTGGTTCTCTCTTGGCTCTACTACTGCAACATCCTCTTTATCAATCTGTCTTCCTCTACTCTCCGCCCTCTGCAACTAATCCAGAACAGGACTGCAAGTCTTATCCTTAACCTCAAGCCCGTGAAATCTCCCCACTGGCTCCCGGTGGCTGCAAGGATCAAGTTCAAGGAATCGTCCACAAGGCTTTCTGGGAATGGGGCCTGCACTACATCTGACTCTCTCTTCCAAAATATCTTCCTTCTCAAGCCCTTCGCTCAACTACATCCAACTCTCTGAAGATCAGACGCTTCTGCAAGCAAAGAGTGGGGATAGATCTCTCTCTTCTGCAGGTGCCTCCCTCTGGAATGGCCTCCCTGCCCCTCGGTTTGAAGGATTTGGCTTTTAGCCATAACTTTTAACGTTTTTTGTTTTTCAAGCCTTTAGCGTTTTGTGGGCGTCTCGTTCCTCCTGCGCTGTTGCTACAGCACATGAGGAACGAGGTGCATAGCAAGAAGGCAACCTTAACTACGGTAACTAAGTAATTCCAGGACAAGAAACCAAGTATCAGCACTTGGGTTTTCCACTGAAACAACCGCAGAGGAACTTGAAAACCACAAAATGCTAAAAGCAATGGCTAATAGCCAAATCCTTCAAACCGCGATCAGGACAGCCTTATCTTACATATAAGAACCACAGGACACTCGTCTTCTCAACATCCCCAAAAAATTACGAAAAACATAGAGATTTGTAAGACACAATTGAGCAGGGTAATGAAACCCAAGAGAAAAAACACTAACTCCTGACAGTCAGTATGCAAACAAATGGTGACAGTGACTGCTACTTTTAATCATCATTTAATACATAAGAAGCATATGTTATATATACATTGGGCAATCATAGGACACTCGATAAAATACATAGAACATACATAACATAGTACATAAATTTCAAGGGGATTGTGTCCTCCGCCGTATTCCACATCTATGACAGGTAATGAGCACAGCTGTGCTGCTTTGGAAAAGTTTCAGCAGAGGGCGTCCTGCGTCGATGACGGCGATATGTTGTTCGTTGAGGGTCAACGTCACCGGATGTTATATATAGGACGCACAGCGCCCGTAGCCTCAGTTCTGTTTTTTCCGCAAACGTGTATACTTCGGACTGTCAGCGCGCTTGATTCTTCTCTTCGATATCAATGTCTTCTTCTTCTACTACCCCAAAGTCAGGCTTTAAAAAATGTCGAAGATTTCCATCACGGACCCGCACGACATATGCCTCTGGTGCCTCGGCGAAAGCCATGCCACCGACGACTGCGATGATTGGCAGTCCCTGACTTCTCTGGCCTTGTGGGAACGTAAGAAGCAATTAAAGGTAAGTAGGGTGTCTAAGCCCCATAAGTCCAAGTTCACTGGGCTTTTGACCGTTGACTCGAGGGGCGACTCTCCGCGTCGGCGAAAGTCCAGGGGGTCTCGGAGTGGTTCCCGCCATTCCTCTGCCTCGTCGAGGCATTCTAGGAAGCGGCGTCATCGGTCGCCTTCCCCGTCTTCGTCGGAGTACTCCGGCAGACGGTTGACTTGTCCCACCAAGTCTTCGTCCTAGGCCGAATGGGATGCATTCCACCAGCTGATGATGGCGATTTTCGAATCGCAAGGCACAGTTCCGGCCGCACCTTCGAAAGAAGCCAGCAGGGAACGGGCTTGGTCCACTATTCGCACGCCTTTGGGCTCAGGCGGTCGGCGTGATCATCGGGAGCCGTCGAGGTCCCGCTCGGATAAGGGAGATCGCCATAGCCGTGCCAGGTCCAGGTCCCGGTCCTCGACGCCATCAAGACTTTCGGAACCTGTGAAGCCTTCGAAGAAGGCGTCAACGCTATCGGGGTCGTGTCCGTCGAGGGGCTCTCTCGAAACTCCGCCCTCGAAGAAGTCGTCGATGCCATCGGCGCCTCGTTTGACGTCGACGCCGATTCCCTCGGCGCTCTCAACGCCGTTTGTGTAGGTTTTGCCGGAGGTGCCCCGGAGGGCTTGGAAGCTCTGAGGAAAGCTCTCAGTAAGTCTGTGAGGCCTGTTTTTGAGCCCTACTCTGTTCCTCCTCCCAGATTGGATTTGTTCCAACCTTTGGAGTATATTTCAGAGGTGGAGGAAGGGTCTGATGATGAGATGGTTGTGCCTCTTGATGTCCCTGATGACCTTTTGTCGGGGCTCAGTCAGGTGGAGGAACTCTGTCAGTCCTTGCATGACGCCAGTGGTCTTGACATCTCTCCGGAGGTGGAGTTTGGCAGGCCTGAGCTCGGGACGCATGCCGAATCCTCCTATAGGTGTCTCATGTCAAGGGTGACTGAATACTTGGGGTGGTCCGCTCCACCTGTTGATTTTGATCAAGATGATCTGACAGGCATCCTCGACCAAGGTCCACCCACTGACCCGGTGTTGCCATTTCACATGGCTTTGCAAAGAAGGTTGGCGGCAGCTTGGATTGCTCCAGAGAGTCTCCCTGCAGTGAATAGGTTGCTTCCGAAAAAATACTGCCCAGCCAATAGTGACCCCTGCTACTTGTCGACGCACCCTACTCCGGGGAGTTTGTTGGTGCAGGCGGCTACGGCTCCCGTGAAGCAGGCTCTGTACCCTACCATCCCTCCTGATAGGGATGATAAGCGCTTTGATGGTTGGGCGAAGAAGGTATTTTCATCTGAGGAGTATGGCTTTGAAGGCAGCCAACTCTGTTTGTGCCTTGGCGAGATTCACTCACACTCTGTGGAATTGTGTATCTTTGGCGGCTCTGCATATTCCTGAAGGGGAAGAACGGGATGGCGTTCTAGCCCTCGTGCAAGACGGCAAGGATGCCATGTGTGAATCCGTTCAGTCGGGTTTGGACATGGCAGACTGTGTCAGCCGGTCCATGGCTGCGAGCACCGTGATACGCAGGTTTGCGTGTTTGCGGAAGTCGGGGTTTGCTCCTGATGTGCAATCCCGGCTTCTCAACATGCCCTTTGATGGAGTTCATCTGTTTGGCAGCAAGGCTGACCAGAGCCTTGAGAGGTTGCAGACCTCCAAAGCTACAGCGAAGTTTTTGAGCGCTGCAGTACGTCAACCTCTGCCTTTTCGTCCTAGGGGACAGCAATGGAGGGGAGGTTCCTTTCGGTACTACTCTACCTTTGGTAGATCACGTGAAGCTGCCAGTCAAAGGGGCCACCGTAGGAGTACCAGAGGTGGAAAGCAGGGTACTCAAGGTGCCAAAGCCGCTCGGGCAGTTGCCTCTTTGCCCTCAGGCACTGCCGCAGCCACGTCCGCTCAGTCATGAGGCCATGTCCCATGGTTCGCCGGTTGGGGGCAGACTTGCTCAGCATCTTGGAGAATGGCGAGCCATTACTTCAGATGTGTGGGTTCTGGAGATCATAGCCCACGGCTATTGTCTTCCCTTCCGGCAGAGGCCTCACGACAATCCACCGGGGAAGCTCTCTTTGAAGCGTCCGGATCCGCTCCTTGCGCAGGAAATCCTATCCCTGCTGGAGAAAGGTGCCATAGAACTGATGCCTGTAGTGGAGAGGAACAAGGGATGGTATTCCCCTTATTTTTTGATCCCGAAAAAAGACGGGGGATTGAGACCCATCATGGACTTGCATTGGCTGAACAAGCTCCTCAGGAAGGACAAGTTCAAGATGGTAACTCTTTCTCAAGTCCTCCAGGCCCTTCAACTTGAGGATTGGTTGGTGTCTCTCGACCTCAAGGATGCTTACTTTCATGTGCCAATTCATCCCAAGAACAGGAAGTACCTGAGGTTCGCGGTTGGCAACTCGCATTTTCAGTTTCGGGTCCTGCCGTTCGGATTGACTTCCGCCACGAGGGTCTTCACCAAGCTGATGGTGGTGGTGGCAGCGTATCTCAGGAAAGGGGGGATTCACGTCTACCCCAACCTGGACGATTGGTTTATCAGGGCGTGCTCTCCTGAGCAAGCCCTACATCATCTGTCCGTCACCTGCCACTCCCTTCACAAGCTGGGCTTCTCCCTCAATTTAAAGAAGTCCCATTTGACACCTATCCAGCGGCTCCAATACATTGGAGCAGTGCTCGACACATCTCTGGGGCAGTGTTCGCCTCCCCAGGTGAGTGCTCATCACATTCCGCAGATGGTGGACAAATTTCAACTTGCCCAGAGTCTCCCGGCGTTTGAGTTCTTGAGGTTTCTCGGACTCATGGCATCCTGCATTTTCCTGGTGCCAGAGGCCAGTCTGCGCATGAGATCTCTGCAGTGGGCGCTCAAGATGCAGTGGTCGCAGCTCTCCGGCAGGATGTCGGATCCTGTTCAGATTCCACCCTTGGTCGCACTAGATCTTCTGTGGTGGGCCGTCGACGGCAATCTGATGAAGGGAGCTCCATTTTGGCAACCTTGGCTGGAGGTGACGATCGTGACGGACGCATCCCTCACGGGTTAGGGAGCTCATGCCAACGACTTGACAGCCAGTAGCCGTTGGTCTCCGCCGGAGTCCAGACTCCACATCAATCTGTTAGAGCTGCGGGCCATCAGACAAGCCCTGAAGGCTTTTCTGCCGTCTGTGCGGGGGAAGAATGTCCTGATTATAACGGACAATACGGTGGCCATGCACTACCTCAACAAAAAAGGGGGGGCAGGGTCACTCCCGTTGTGCAGGGAGGCGATGCAGCTCTGGTTCTGGGCCATCCAGCAGGAAATTTCAATCTCGGCAGTTCATCTGGCCGGAGACGAAAACACGACGGCGGACGCTCTGAACAGGCAGAGCACGGTCTCTCACGAGTGGGAGCTGGCTCAGGAAGTTCTGTTGGAGATCTTCACCCTTTGGGGAACGCCACAAGTGGATCTCTTTGCCACCAGTGTCGACTGGAAGTGCGAAAGATTCTGCTCGCTGGAATTTCCTCCAAGAGGAGCCCTCGGGGGCGCGTTTGTAGTGGAGTGGTCCTTCCCACTGCTGTACACGTTTCCTCCAGTCCCCGTTATTCCGCAAGTGTTGCAGAGGTTACGGAGGTTCGGTTCCCGCATGATCCTCATTGCTCCAGCATGGGCCAGTAGAGCATGGTACCCGCACCTTCTAGACATGTTCATCTGCCCTCCATGCCATCTTCTCTACCGAGACGATCTGCTCTCACGGGATGGGGGTCGGGTTCTCCATCCAGAGGTCAAGTCTGTCAGCCTTCATGCTTGGTGTTAGGTAAGATTTCCACAGAGCTGGTAAATCTTCCTTCCCTGGCCCTGCTTTTCTAGTGGGATATTTTTCATTAATACCTCAGTGAGGGAGAACCTTTTTCCACACTCACCTAATCTTTAACTCTTTTTATGGGTGTCATTTTTAATACTCCTCATAGTGTCTTTTTAAAGTTATCATGTCTAACAACTTATTGGCAATAAGTGCCTGTTGTTGCTGGGTTGCCCTGGGGGCTCCCCATTTAACTTTCTTGTGCTAACCTTGAGTGAACTACAGTTCCCAAGGGTAGAAAGGCTCTTTGGATCCCTTTTACATTTTATTCTGTGAAACCAGCACACCCCACCTTACGTGGAGTGCTGGGGAGATACAATGTATCTCCTTTCCATTAAAACTAACAATTCAGTTACAGTGACAAGCTTACCTTTAATGGCTGGTGGCAGTGATACCGTTTACTAATTTGGTGCACCTTTACCACGGGCTGTAATCACAGCTGCAGTAAAGGCACCTAAGGGTGCTCATTTTACCAAAATGGCACCTGTCTTCTTTTTCTGCCATTTTAGTGTTTCTTGTCGTTTCTTGTTCCTTCCCCTGACATCCAGGGCAGGAAATTCCTTTGTTTGAGTTTTGTCTTTGGCGGGAGTCCCCTGGACACCTCGCCCAGGCTCCAGTCAGTCTGTAAGCACATGAAGTGGGGGAGGAGTCCAAAACTCCCTCATCCTTTGTCTTACGCCTTCCTTCAACTGGGACAAATCCCAGTGGGGGGCTGGCTGTCCTGATTGGACAACCAGACGCCCCTTTCTTGTAAAATGCAGGGAGAGAATGCAGAGGTTGTGCTGTAGTTCCTGATAAATACTGGAAACCTGGAAGCTGAAGTCATGTCGACCACTGGAACAGAAAACCGAAGAGGATGACAACGGAAAAGCAGCGGGAATGATTTCCAGCGACCAGAGAGCCTGCTGTGTAACCGGAGCCTGCTGCAGCCCTTCCTTCCAATCGACCTGGGGTCTCCGAAAACGACGGCCCGAACCCAGAGCCTGGTGAGACCAACTAGACTCAAGAAAACCTGCATTTTGAGCCATCCCATAGGTTGCTGCGACCTTGCGTTTTTACAATACCCTGGGACCTCCAGCCACTGTGCGGTGCACGGCCTTCCGAATTCTGAATCTCGCTGAAACTTCGTGGGCATCCTGGTGTATCTCTAGAGACACGAACCGAGTCCGAAAAGTCCCCTCACAAGAGTGCTGGACCTTTTAAACAACGAGAATTCAAACGCAATTTTCTGTCTTCTTCTGTGCTCCTTGAAAAGGCGCCAAACCCGCAGAACTGTATTCAGCCGCGAGAGAAATCTTGCCTAGAGCCTTCTTCATCGATCACTGCTGCAAATTCCCTTCTGAAGTCTTGTGTTCAGTGTCCAGAACAAGGAATCCACTGACTGGGTATTTGGCTGCAGTCCCTGAAGTTCTCCTGCTGCAATCTCTTCTTCATTGCTGAGGTACTGTGTTGGCTTGGGTATATACTTACCTTAAGCCTGTTGGGATTTCTTTGTAGCTTTGGGGTGTTTTCTGTGATTGGGAGGTCCCTCGTCCAGTACACCTAATCCCACTGCTAGAATCCTGCTGGGGTGTCTTCTGTGAAGGCCCTGGACCCTCTTCTAACCCTAGAAGTAAAGTACTCACCTGTTTGCCAGTTTTCCTAAGGAAACTCTGACTTTTGCTACTAAAGAACTTATTCTAGCACTGCCTGTTGGTCACTAGTCCTAGTGACCCCCCCCTTCTGCCACTGAGAACACTCATGCTCCAAGAATAAGGGAAAGACTTTGAAGGGATTGGGACTTCTGCCTAGAAAAGAAATCAAGTGTTTTATTTACTTGTAAAGAGTTGGTGGGTAACTGTAATTCTCAGAGTGAATAGTTACAAAAGTTCTTACTGATCTTAAATGGGTGAGGCACTATTCTTAAAAGTATGGTTAACATCTTTTCTTCCTTAGCCACTGTTTTACCAGTCTAAAAGAAAGTAGATGTAAAGGTATTTTACTCTCCTGTGATAAGGTTGTGCCTCTTTACAAAAGTAATGTGTTGGTTTCACCAGATTATTCCTGTAGGGTAATTGTATGAGTGTCCTCCAACTGTTGGTATCACCAGGTTAGTCTTGTTAGGATAACTGTATGAGTGTCCCCCAACTGGGTCTTACTTCCCCTGACTTGCTGCTAGCCTGTCCTTAATAAGTCTACATTAGGATGTTGCCTACCTAGAATAACTATTCAGTAAAGTGTGACATTGGGTTTTACTTTCCCCTTCATTGTGAAGTTAAAATATGTGGGGTTTACTTACCTTGTGTTAGCTGTATGCCATCCAAAAGAAGTTACTAGAGTTATTGCTTACCTCAATCTGGGGTTCCCTGATTTCCAAAGCATCTGTAATTGTATGTTACATCCTTAGGTTTTACTCACCTGGTATAACTGTGCGTTATGACAAAAGTAGTTATAGGTTTCTACTGCACCTAGAATAAGTGTTTCACTATTCACCAAAAAGTATATTGTCCAGTTGACGGTTTATGTGATTTGTTCCAATAGTCACTGTACAACTGGAAGGGCCTACTGCCCTTGTATTACCAAAAGTAATCTGAAAGTAACCATTGGTCGTTTACTCCCAAAGAATAGGCTTGATCAATATTAAATGTGTATACCAAGGTTTTGACTTCCCTAGAGCTACTGTTAGGTGTTCCAAATAAGGTTTATACTTGGGCCTGTGTGCTTTCAAGTATAGTGTTGTGTTTTATATTGTGATTTCATATAATGTGTTAGTACTTACTTTAACCCCTAGATTTATCTGGGCCTACCTGTATTTAAATAAATCCTTAATTTTTTCAATACATAGTGTTTCAGTGTTTCTTTGGATCATTTGTATTACAATTTCACTTGTACTGTATCTACTGCCCTCTCTCCCTCCTAAGATAAGCCTGGCTGCTCTTCCTACGCTGCCATGTACTCAGGTGGTACATTCTTATACTAAGAGTGGAGTCTTGTACTGCCTCAGTGTTATTCTTGTGCTAAAAAATGGCGCTGGTGCGCAGTGTATTCTGGGAGCACTCCGAGCCATAATGGATATTCACTTCATGCCGCAGTGAAAAGCTGAACTTATTTCGCTGAGAGCTGAATTTACTTTGCTCAAGAAAACATGCTTTCCAAACCTGGTATGCAGTCAAGGACACTCTGCTGGGAAAGCTGGCTTTGTTATGTCTTGTTATGAGTTATGGGACTGTTTTCCGTGGCGCTTGTTCTTAGAGGAGGGAAGCGCTTTGCTCCTTGAGGTTACTGTCGGTTGACCCAGCTGGCAACCAACTGTTGCCCATCAATGCGCAAGTGCATTTGCCAGAAGGTTCGAGAAATTACCACCCCTTTTTGAGGAGTGCATATATGCAGAACCCCTCAACGGTCAGACGGGACAAGTACAAAGACCTCAGTCGGAGGGGGGATGCTTCCGTCCGGCATACCTGTGGGCTGTTGTGCTCTCGGCCTGGCTGTTATCGGGGTCTTCCAGCCACTTCTGGCGAGTTGAGGGATTCAGTTACGCCCACGGTGATGTATTTTCTTTTGAATTCTCTGTCTTTTCTGTGATTTATTTCTGTGTTATCACTTGTTGCTTCCAAGCTTTGAATAAATAGCTGTATAACTGCTCATTATTTTCTAAGCGTGCGTGTGGTTGTAAGTCATTGCGTCGTCTACCTGCGTTTAAAGTATTGGCTCTGCAATTGCATTGGTGATTAATGACTGTCTGTGCACTCTGGGCGAGCAATACATTCAGTTGAATGGTTTTGAAGAAGTGGGTAGCACATCAGAAAAACTGTCCTAACACTTGCTATCTGAAAGGTTGAGGTATAAGGATTGGGACCTCCCTGAAGACGTGATGGAGGTGTTCCTTTCGGCCAGAAGTCCCGCAACGAAATCCCTGTACCGTTGCCGTTGGAGAAAGTTCTGCGACAGGTGCAGGGTACAGAATGTGGATCGTTTCCAATGTTCCATTCCTTTGGTTTTGTCTTTTTTGCTTCCTTTAGCCCACAAGGGCCTGCAAGTAGGTACCATTAAGGGTTACCTGGCGATGCTGTCCATATTTAAGCGCTCGCCTGAGGAATGTTCTTATTTTAAGATCCCTTTGCTTTCTCAGTTTCTAAAAGGGCTAACTAATGTGTTTCCACCGTCGCCTTTCCAGGTGCCGGGATGGGATTTGAATTTGGTTTTAAAGTGCCTAATGGGAGCTCCGTTTGAGCCCTTGCATTCTTGTCTGTTGCGACTGTTGTCCTTTAAAACTGTATTTTTAGTTGTGGTTACTTCCGCACGCAGAGTGAGTGAGTTGCAGGCACTTTCCGCCAAGCCACCCTTTACTGTGTTCCATAAGGACAGGGTTGTTCTGCGGGTGCGGCCTTCTTTTCTTCCGACGGTTGTTTTGAAATTCCATTTGAGCCAGAAGGTGATTCTTCTGGCGTTTTATCCTCCTCCACATCCTGGTAAGGAAGAGGAGATGCTCCATCGGTTGGATCCTAGAAGAGCTTTGAGTTTCTATCTATCATGGATGTCCCGGGTCAGAGCGGACGATCAGCTCTTCGTTGGTTATGCTGGAAGGCGCTTAGGTCAAGCTGTTTCCAAACAGACCTTGTCTAGATGGATCATTTTGACGATCTCTGAGTGTTACCGTTTGGCGGGCAAGGACCCTCCAGTAGGCTTACGGGCTCACTCTACTAAGGGTGTGGCTGCCTCCACTGCTCTACAGAGGGGTGTTCCGATTCGCAATATTTGCGAAGCAGCCACATGGGCCTCTGTCCATACTTTTGTGAGACACTATTCCTTGGACTCCATCCATGGGCAGGAATTGGCCTTTGGTAAGGCAGTCCTCTATTCAGCCATTTGATTGGGCATTCTAAAATTCTAAAATTGTGAATTCTTTTCCCACCTCCATACATTGCTACTGCTTTGGGAGTCTGTCATAGATGTGGAATACGTCGGAGGACACAATACCCTGGAAGAACAAGTAACTTACCTTATCTGGGAACGTTCTTTCGATGGGATGTTCCTCTGACCTATTCCACATCGCACCCTCCCAGCCTGCCCCTCCACAGAATTTCTTATGCGATTGCAGCTTACGTTTCCGCAAGGCTTTCTGCAGTCATACTTGCAGGAGATTGGTGCCACACGTTCTGGGGAAAAAACTACAACTGAGGCTCCGGGCTCCGTGCGTCCTATATATAACATCCGATGACGTCGACCCTCGACAGAGGCCCTTGAGGAACAACGTATCGATGTAGGGCGCCCTCTGCCGAAAATTTTCCAAAGCAGCACAGTTCTGGTCATTACCTGTCATAGATGTGGAATACGTCGGAGGAACATCCCATCGAAAGAACGTTACCAGATAAGGTAAGTAACTTGTTCATTCGTCCCAAATAGATTCTTTGGGTCAAAATTTGCTACAATTACATTCCCCCTACCCCGAGACCAGTAAAGGCACCTACTTTGCTCGCCCTCCCCAGGTCGTTCGTTATAGCACCGGCTCCAGATCCTTTCTAGGGGTCTTGACCCTCTGGGGCCCCCAATGGGGGAGCGCATTCCCTCCTGGCTCCCCCATGCCTGGGCCTTTCAGAAGGCGGTGGTACCCTCTTTTCCAGCTTCTCTTTGTGCAGACCCTGGACCACTCCCAGCTTTTATGCTTGTTTTGGCTGCTCCCCGTTACTGTACTTGTTGCCAAATGGGCTTCCTCCAATCCCAGCAGCTTTTCCTCTTCTTCCAACGTGCTGATGCGTCACTGCTTTCCTTGCCAATCAAACACCATCCCGAATGGGAAGGTCCATCTGTAGCGAATGTCTTTGTCCCAGAGGACTGTGGTTACTGGGGCCTTTTGCTTCCTCTTAGCCAACGTTGTCGGGGACAGATCTTGGTAGAGAGAGAGATCCATCCCACTGTAGGAAATCTGGTTTGCTTTTTTCGCCAGGGCTAGGATCCTCTCCTTAGTAGAGTAATCATGTAGCGCTGCCAGGACATCCCTCGGGCGGGAACCCGTGTCTTCTTTTTGCTGACCCACTCTGTGCACCCTGTCTAGCCTGACCTCTGCCGCTGCGTTGTCTTCTAGGAGGTCCATGAAGATGCTGCAAGTCACCCCCTTCAGATTCGTATCGGGGATGTCTTCCGGCATGGATTTTATATGGATATTGGCTCTTCTGGACCTGTTTTCAAGGTCCTCCGTCTGTAGTTCTAGGTTGTGTGTGGCTACCGCAAGTTGTTTTCCTGGCGTCGTCTGCTAGTTCCGTGAATGCTCTCACATTGGTGTGAACTCTTTCCTCTATTTTGCTTACCTCCGTTTTGATCTTCAGTAGAGCTGCGGCGAGGTCCCCTCTCATTTTGCCCATCTGTGTTTGGACAGTATTGGTGATTTTGTCCCCAAATTCTCTGAAGAACTGGTTTAGAACTGTGTGCGTGACTGCCAGGTCCTGCAATTTGAGTTACAGGGGCTACTCGCTGTCTGAATGTTGAAGCGGGGGCCCTGAGAGGGAGAGGAGGCTGATCCGCGCTCACCCTCTTCGGTCATCTTGCTGCCCCTACCCAGCGTCGGGGGGGTCTTTCCCCGTAGATTTTGACATTGCCCCAGATAGCTGCTGTTTACGGACGTCCCGCTGGATACGGCATGGGGCCCCCCGGAGGGGTGGCTGGGTCCATGAGTGCCTTACAAGCTGATGTCCCCCTCCGGCTTCTGCTCCTTGATGTCTTCGGTGCCCCCTTCCCCCAATGTTCAGGGGGTGGGGTAGGGAGTCCGGGCAAAGTGGAGTCCAGGAATGCCTGGGGTATATGGGAGGGGGTGGAGTCTGGTCACCTCCTCAGCGGTTGGGGGCCAGAAGACCAGTGTTGCTGGGTGTTGTGCTGCGGGGGGTGGGGACTCAGCGCGGGGGGGCTGTAGATTGTATATCAGACCAGGTCCTGGTTCCTCCTTACCATGGACCTGCATACCTTGCTGGCCTTCCCCTCTGTGCTTCCCCTTGTGCTGGGACTGTCTCAGACTTGCCCATGGGGGCCTGGTCGGATGTGGGGGAGGCGTGGGTTTGAGGCTCCTTCTCCTCTGGAGATGCAGCAGCTTGAAGCAGTGAACTTGTTTCTCAGAGTTGCCCCACGGTGCGGGCAGTTTCTGTGTGAGCTGGGAGGGGGTGGTCACTTAGTCTGTAGTAGGGCTCCCGCCCCCAGGGGCCTCGAAGGCCGGTAGCTGGTGTTTAGCACTGGTAGGGCTCCCTCATCTTAGCCTGATTGTACAGCACACAGGGCGTATGGGGAGGGGTGCCTCCTGCTATTAATTGTCATGCAGTGGAGACCAGGGCGTCCACGGGGGGGCGGCGTCCGCCATGTGATCTACTCAGCGCCGGAGCCCCCGTGCCCCCAGCTGCTTCCTTGCCTGCCTCAATTTACTTGCCAAAGTGAAGGAGTGCGGCTGCCGGCACCCGTTGCCTCGGGCAGGGGTTCTGCTCACTCGCGGGGGTCACTGTTGTCGGCGGCGCTGGCACTTATTCCCGCCTTTCGCTGCTCTGCTCAATTTCGTCCTTGCTCCAGCTCTGGGCACCTGCTACGGCGGGGCTCTTGCTGCATGCTGCTTCCAAAGAAAGAAAGAAAGAAAGAAAGAAAGAAAGAAAGAAAGAAAGAAAGAAAGAAAGAAAGAGATATTTGCGTGTCCCTTCCCGGTCCGATCTCCCTGTGCGAGAAAGACTTTGCTTCCTGGACTCCTGCTTGTGACGGGCTATATGCCTGCTCTGCTGCTGCAGGCCGCTCGCACCGGATCACTTCTCCGCTAGCAGGAGCCATCCATCCCCCCCCACTTCTCTCTGCCGGGCCCCGTTATCCAAGGAGCCCCTAGTTCATAGGTGGTCTCAGTGCTGCAGATTGCCTGGGGACGGGTCGGGCTGCAGTGAGGAAACCCTTGCTATGTCTCGGGGCTCAGGAGCGCTTCTCTCACAATGCGTTCCCAACGGTGGCCATCTTGAGAGTCCTCGCATTTCTTTTTTTAACATAGTTTCATTGAATTGTGCACAGCTTGGTAGGGTTGGCATTAAGGACCTACATTTCACATTTTTGTGTGCTAATCATTCCATGAAATCAGTAGCAGATGTGTCATGTCCATATAGCTCATGAATGAGTCTAATATTTAAGACTGTGCATCCTTAGAAAGTATCCCAATCTGAATGCTTTTCAAAATGTTTGCATAGGTGAGGTCTGTAGACTGACGCATGTTTTTAGTTAGTTCTCTGTATTGGAAATGTTGCCAGAGATTTACATTTCCTATGCTGCCAGGTGTGTTACGGCACAGTTTGTGTCCTAAGGTTTTTAAAATAGGTTCACCTTTCACTGGTGTTAATTTTAGAAGATCTCTGAAAACAATAACATGTTTTCCTCCAAAGAGTTCTTCGTAGTTCGTTTTAAGGACCTCTTGTAATCCGAGGTGAATCAAAGCCAACATTAGTTTGGAGACCATGCTCACCTCATCTATTAGGAGCATTTGCATTTGTTTCAGAATTCTGCATACCTCCATAGCAGCTTCTGCTGAAAGTTTGTAGTATCCTAATTTGTTTTGATGTTCTAGTGGAAGGAGTAGCAATCAGTGTAAATTAACACCATCTATGTTGTAGGCAGCTAAAACTGTGGGGGCTGTTGCAACAGCTGAAAGCTTGTTGTTTTTTAATTTTTGGAGGAACTTGCTGATGATTTTTATTAAGAATGTTTTGCCTGAACCAGCTTTGCCACTTACATATAGGAGTACAGGTTTCTAATTTTTACAGCTACAAGTTTTATTTTTGTGCTGTATACCACGTTCAATTTCTTTAGTTACTTCCAGGAAAATGCTACGTTGCTCATTATTAAGATGTGATTTCTTTAGAGCAAAGTTTTCTTCAGATTGCTCATACTGACAGATGGTGTTTTATAATTCAGTCATGGCTAATTCTGCTTCATTTACTATGAAGGGCTCTCCACGTGGTTCTTGGCTTCCTGTAAGAGAAGGTTGACTGTCCTCAGGAGTGTCTTCATTTAGCTGTGCTTAGACTTCTTCCTCTTGTTGGCGTTCATTGTTCAACATGTTTTCATACTGCTTGAAATTCATATCTGTTATACTGCTTTCGCTTGCATTGAAGGCATCTTCATAGGAGTTATGGGTGCCCGATAAGTCTTCTTTTCTCTATGGTTTAAAAAGTTGGAGTAGGGCCATGTAGTACAGTTCTCTATGTTGAGGAGTTTTAAATAATAGCTTTATATGAATAATCAGACTGGGTTTGGTAAGTTTAACATGGCTGCTTTCACAACTTTTGACTACGTATTTACCTTTTTCTTCATCTGGTTTAATATTATTCTTGTACGAGCATCTTTGGGCTATGTGGTATAGACACATGGTTTCCAAAGCAGTACTCCTGTTTGGGTAGTTTGTGTCCAATACATTTTTTTTTAATGTCCTGGCTGTTGGAATCATTTTTGGCTATTATTTGTATGTCTTGGTGCGATTTGAGCACTCTTTTTCTGGATGTAGCAGGACCAAGGCTTAGCCAGACTATGTTGTCAGGTTTGCCATATAAGGCTGTGACTGTTAAATAGTCTGCAGCTTCGTAGGAACCACATTCTCTGTGGGAGAGCATGTTTTAGCCAAAGCTATACAATTTTTGTGACAGTGTTTTGTCAGATGATATGTCATCCCAGAGGTCTTTCAGCTCTGTTTTCTCAGCTTTGGTTAAGTAGGCTGGGACATATCGTGACAGAGCAGTGGAATTGTCTGCAATGTACTGCACATCTATGTTTGCATTCCACAAGAGGGCAATGATTGCATTGTAATCATTGATGTACTTTGATGCTTCGCTTCTTTTAATGTAGTATGTGTTCTTAGCCAATTTACCTGTCACACTGTGTCTAACAGAAGACATGAAGCTGTTTACTTGTCCTTTTGCTAAAACTGGTCTAGGGAAACCAAAGAGGCATTTGGTATAATATTTGCCTTTGTTTTCATATATGCGTCGACAATACTAGCCACATTTATATCTTTGAAACCGCAAAATGTGTGCATGTTCCTCACTACGTGCGCTTTCAGAAGGGATTTCGCAAGTGACATATTTGTGAATGAACTGTAAAACAGTGGCATTACTGTCCTGACCAAATATAGGAGCATCTTTCATCCACAAAAGCATGTGGATGTGTGGTGCTCCTCTGGATTGATATTCTTTTCTCCAAAAACTGTTTCACTTCTCCGAGGGGCAGACTTCTTTTATCACAGACGAAGTACAGCATGGCATAAAAGAGGGCTTGGAAGTACCTTGACACATTTACAGGGTAAAGACAGCAGAGTTCTACTGGTGTTGTCATGTCTATCCCTGCTTTGTTTTTGTTTGCTATGTGCAGGAAGTCGTGTAAGTCTTCCCATGCATACTCTTCACAATTTAAAGTGACAAACCATGTCGGTGGGCTAAGATTGCCTAGCATACACCGTACATATGTGTGCCATCTTAACCAGTATTCTTGCGTACCACACATGTTTGCCAATAGATTTGTGATATGTGACTGGAAAACCTCATCTTTGTCTTGTACCTTCTGAAGGAGTTGCGTGGCAGACATGTTTAAAAAATTGGAACCTGTTTTCAATGTGTGTGCAACTCCGTAACACAGAGTTGCTATTTCACTTTCAAGCAGGATATGAAATATGTATTCAATGTGTTGTCTGAATCTGGGGTCTTCAGAATACATTCGTAAAGAGTGGTATTCTGATGCTGTTATTTGTGTGCATCTTTCATCATACCTACCCCCTTTTCCGCTAGGAAAGAGGAGAGGAAAGGCTCGTGCTTCTACACTTTTTTCCCAGATGCTGATTGGAGATCCTTTGGCTTGTTGCATTTAATATGTTTCTAGTGCGTTGTCTATGCTGTCTTTTGAGTGCAGTGGGTGAATTGTATACTGGTCTAAAATATTGGATGCTGTAATAGGATCTACAAGTTCAAATTGTCCACTTGATGAGGAATCCTGAATTGTTTTGGTGGTTTCTCTCAGGTTTTCTTCAATGTTTATTTCTTTGTAGTATTTATTGTTCTGTTTCAGATATTGTAGGGATTCCCTAAATTTGTTTAAGTCTACTAGTTGCTGCCACATTTTTTTGTCTTTTGTAGGTACACCATTGACAAGGATAATCAAAGATTTATCTATTGTCTGTTGCACTCCCAGAGTGTCCACATTTTCTTTGAGATCCAATGGCAAAATAACTACTTTGCCACAGATGCCTTTCAGTAATTCAGAAGGAGGTAAGTTAGCTGTTTTAGGTTGAAGGCGTACTATCGCTTGAAATCGTTGTACTGTTTGGATTACAATGCTCTCATACAAATTTAGCTGTTGGAGTGGTTTTGGCAGTGGCAATATTTCCAAGTTATTTGTGATAGCCCGTGAAGGCATTTGGTTATTATCAATCTTTGCAGTCCAGGATGTGCAAAGTATTGCGGGGTTAGTAATTTCATATTTGTTTTCTGCTATAAGGTATAGAGATAATTGGAACCATTGGGATTCCTCATTGTCTTCTATTTTGTATCCTATATCTACAGTTTTGGTGCTCTTTGTATAAAAAGTTCTGCGATAACACACACATACCTGGTTTGGTACTTCAGCAGATGTGCTTTTATACTTTGCTATTTCTTGTTTGTACATGTGTATAAGAAGGTTGCCATCTGTGAGGCTGTTGCTACTCTTTTCTAAAATTACTGGATTTTGTAAGTGTTCTTCACTTCCAAAATATTTGGTTTGTATGTGGTCAGTTTCTTCCAGGAGATGTTTGGCTGTTCCATGTAGGAGAATGTGATTTAAATGCTCCAGTTATAAAGCAGGACTTTTTGCATTGTACAGTCTCTGGATGGGATTTTGTACAGTGGAATGGCGTGTTGCTAACATTTTGATGTGGTGGAAGGTGCTTTTGCAAGCAGGACCAGAAACACAGGCTAATGGATGTCCTTGAAGTCTTGTGTATTTGTGCACTGGACAGGAGCCCATGGTTTGCAACATTTTCATTCTCATTTGTCTTTTGCTTTCACATAGTGATTGAGGAATTGATGTAAAGATTTGAAGGATTGTTTTCGTACTTTAAAGATTGAGGTGCATGGCCATTTGCATTTGTAGACAGGACGGATCGGTTCGGTGCAATGGAGAGTTCATTGTAAGTTGGTTAGGGATATTCTTTCAATGAGCGTTTCTTCTACCATAATGTTGTTGTCCACCACTTCATACCCTTGGCCACTGTTATGTATGGCAATTGGGTTTCTTTGCTGTTGTTTGTATGCTTCTTCATGGAAATATAGCTCTGTGCTGGTTGTGTGAATCCATTCACCTGCACAGAAGTTTGCAAAGGTATCTATGTTGACATTGCATATGTTGCGAAGTACTTTTTGTAGTTTACTAATTAATTTTGTTAGTGGTTTCATTCTGTTTAAAATTAATATAAATAATTTCCTTTTGAGGAGCATTGCACTGTCTACGAGAGCTTCCATGATCAGTTTTCTGCGGTAGGTTTGTGTCATGACCCTTGCCCTGGCCCTCACTGGCAAGTCAGCCTTCCAGTTAGGGCCAGGTCAAAGGCCTTAAAACCTCATCCAAGACTCTCTTGGCGCCAGGCTCATAACCATCATGAAGACCAACATCAGAATGGGACTATTTACTTGGGGCTATTTAACTTGGGGGTGGGGAGTTCAGCCAACATGGAGGCACACACATAGCTCAGTTACAAGGAACTGAACTATGTGGTCTAGTCTTTTGGGTGTGGCAGGCCTGGGACTACTTTACCTGGACTACTTTGGGTGTGGCAGGCCTCGGACTATTTAATCTGGACTACTTTACCTGAGACTATTTAAACCACACCCAAACAGCAGAACATGCTTTGCGTTATTCTGCTGTGGGCAGCGTAACGCTCACCGTGTTCAGTTCTTTGATGCCAGTTTACCTGAAACCAAGGACCTGCAGAGAGAGAAAGAACACTACAAAACTTACCTGGAACAGTATCCTGTCTTCAATCCATCGCTGACTTCAGTTCCACTCACCTGAAGGTACAACCTCCATCATCCGGCACCGCATGCATCCTGGAATACCATAACCTGGAAAGAGGAGAAAGAAAGACAGCATTAGTAAGCGCTTACTCACGTTTACTCCCGAATGAAGAAAGCCACACAATTCTTACCTGGGTAGTCATATCCTGGTCAGTATCATTGCTGGAACATTACAGCGTTCGGCGAGGAACATCACAACCTGCAAGGAGAGAAAAGACGCAGGTTAGCACACGCTGCGCATCGCGCATTACTCACCGACCCATGCTCATCTTCAAACTGCATGACAACACCAAAATACCTTTCCATACCTAAAAGGAAAGAAGCAAGACATTATTATTCGAACTAATAGGAACATAAGAACTGCATATAAAGACTGTAAAGCAGCAAACCTACGGAGTCGCAGCAGGCCTGGATTCCCGCAGAGGGGCTTGCACCAGTGAAGTAACTTGGTCGCTGCTCGCCCCCCACATCTACGCGCCACTGCCACGAGGAGCAGGACGGAGAATCCACCTTTTACAATATTAAGGTGAGGAGAAGGCCCAAGGGGGATGAAGGGGTTGAGGCCAAGGGAGGTGGGAAAACATAAAGACAATCTGGTATTGAATCCAGCTCTCCTATATTGCAGACCCATCTTTAACCAGAGGCCTTACCAAGGGACCGGGAGAGGGTTTGAGAGGGCAAATCATCCAACCAGGGCTGGGTGGCGTCCCCGTGGATACCAGGTGAGCATAACAGTTTTAAGGGTTGAGCGTGATTTCTCCCCTGTTTTTATAAGGTTCTGAAGGACTCTGTGGTGGAACATTTTTTGTAATGCTTTCCTGTGGCTACATTAACATTGGTAGATGCAGTGTTAGCATTAGTGGTAGTTGTAAGCTTCTTAATACATTTCATTTTAGTTTTACATTTTGAAAGAGGAGTCACACTTTCTTTCCTTGTAGCTGCTTCACTTTTGCTCAGTGACTGTATTAGCTGTTTTGTTTGAACTTTTTGTACAAATTCTGCTAGAGGCGGATGGCTATTGTGTATGCGTTTGATTTTATCTGTTCTAATTTGGTATTGTTTTCTATAGAGTTGCTTTTTGGTAGGCATTCTCTTGTGTCTGTTGGAGAACAAAGGAAGGTGTGGGTTTGGAGGTTGTGCAATGTATTTGTGTGCACTGTGCATGAGTGTCTGAATATGTGGGTAGGCATACATATTGGTGTGTGTAATTGTGGAATAGGCTGTTCCTTCCGGTAGGGAAGGCTGTACTGGTAGCTGTGTGTTACCATACTGGCATTCAGATGACAATACAAAGTGTGCACCTGCTGAGGGTCAATGAGTAAAAGTGAAGCAGATGCTGTTGGGTTGCATAAAATTGTGTAGATTACAATACAACAACACTGTTGTCTGAGTAACAGGCAGAACACTACTACAGTATTGCACTTATTTTTTGGGATGTGAAGAGTAGGTTTCTTTTGGGTTTTATCTTCCATTTGAGATGCCACTGGCTTTCAGGAGGCTGTTCTTCACTGTAATGCGAAAGAAGGAAGTTAGTATATGTGTGTTAATGGCACAGTAATTGCAGTCGGAGAACACCTTATTTAAAATTGTAGGAGTATTTGTTGGCAGGAAGAGTTAGTGTGTGGGTGAAATTGCACAGGACTTATAGGAATGGGGACTTGGGAGCATCAGCATCGTTGCTATGGCTGCCAGTGGTGTAGTCATAACGGTGCCCTATGAGGTGCACTTTTGCAAGTGTGTGAGTTGCTGCTGCACTACTTGCTTTGGAAATGGATTAGTGCAAGTCCTAGTTGGGTGAGAAAAAGGCTCAGAAAAATATAGAGATTAGAAAGAAGAATGTTACTGTGTGTGGAACTCCATTGACTTTCCCACACATAGATGCTTGCTACATGAGTGCAGAAATCCTTTCTGTTGTTTCATTTATTTATCCAAATTTACAAATGGCACTGTTCCCAATGTACACATGCATTTCTTTGCTTTTCAATCAATGGTGTGTTTTGTCAATTGTGCAAAGTATGTACTTGCCATGCTTTGCTAACATACATACAGTTTTCCGTTTTGGGTGTGCATTCTGGGCATTTCAAATAGAAGCTGGCACTTCAACTTGCTGTGCAAATGTTTGCAATGTGGCTTTCTTTTTTACATTTACAAATACATCAGAGAGAGTGGTGATAACATTGAAATATGAAGTTTGAAACAGTTATGCAAGTGGGCATTAAAAGAAAAGTTGGTAAGCACACCGCATTGTAAGTAAGTGCCACTTTATGTTAGGAGATGGGAGAAATGACAGTATGATTATTTAGTAGGTTATTGTTACGCTCACCTGGTATCCACGGGGATGCCACTCAGCCCTGGTTGCTGGATTCGCCCTGGACCCCTTCCCGATCCCGGCTGGTGCCTTCGATGGAAGTCGGGCCTGAAAGCACAGGAGGACTGGATTTAGGATCGGATTCAGTCTCCTCCCACCTGCTCTGGGTTCGACCTGATAGTCCTCTCCTCACCTTGTTGTGATGTCTGGCGTGCTCTCCGTCCTGCCGTCTTTGCAGGGGTGCGTAGTCTTCTGCGGGCTTGAGCAACCAAGTTAACTTCACTGGTGTGAACCCATTCAAGTGTCTTTTAAGGTAGGTAAGTCTGATTGCAGCAGTCTTTGTATGTCCTTGCCTTTCTTTCTTGTGATTAATGTCTTATTCCTCCTTAGGTGAGCAGAGGTTCAGGAGTGTGCAGCTTCGATCGGCTCTTGCCAGAATGGAGGACGCAAGAGCGTACTACAATTCTGTTAGGTAATGCGCGAAGTGCGGCGCTGTTTTGTCTTTTACTTGCTGACCTGTACTCTTTCTTCCTTTTCAGGTCGCAATGGTCTTTTCTGGCGTGCGAGGTGGTCCTGAATAATGCCGGCTGAGAAATGCCCAACCAGGTGAGGTTCTTGTGATGACTGCGGCTCGCGCCGTAAGTGACTTGTTTTAACGTTGTCTTTCTCTCTCTCTCCCTCCAGGTTGCTTCGTTCCGGGGCGTTCGTGGTGTCCCGAGGCTGCTGATGACTGGATGGATGACTGCGAGCAGCAGAAGGATGGACGAACGATCGACAGAGGCGGGATGGAATTCGCAGGTAAGTAGAGACTAATAATGATGTTCTTTGTCTCTTCTGCAGGTCCGTTTTTGAAGGATCGCCGGTATCAGGTGACTGGACACGATGAGCGTTACGCTGCTGGCTGTAGAATAACGCGAAGCACGTTCTGTAACTTGGGTGTGGTTTATATAGCCCTATGTAAAGTAGTCCAGGTAAAGTAGTCCGGGTTACTGCACCGCATGGTCTGGTTCTAGGAACTAGACTGTGTGGGTGCCTCCATGTTGGCCGCAGGCCCCACAGAAAAAGTCGTCCCTTCGTTTCCTATTCTGAACATGAGCCTGGTACCAAAGGCGCCAGGACTGACTCCAGGAGAGTGCAGGAAGATAGTGCAAGGCCCCTGATGCCCCAATTGAACCCTGAGTCTTGGCCCTAGCTGGCATGTGGGCATGTCAGTGGGGTTTTGGGTCAAGGGTCATGACAGCACACCCCCCCCAAGGCCCCTCCCAAGGTGGTTCTTCTGCCTGGTCTGGGTTTGGCTGGAAAGTTCCGATGAAATGTCCTAATCAAACGTGGTGCATGAATGTTCTCAGGATCTGTCCTGAGGGCCATAACCCTTCCAATCGACTAAGTAGTATAGTTTGGACCTGATAGATTTAGAATTCAAGATTTCTTTTACTTCGAACTCTGGTTCCCCATCGACCATTACGGGTTCTGGTGGTGGCATAACTCGTGTACCGGGGTTGTACCGGTTTTAAAAGTGAGACATGGAATACCGGGTGAATTTGCATATTGGCTGGTAGTGCTAGTTTAACAGCTGCCGGGTTGGTGATGGCCTTGACGGAATAAGATCCCAGGTAGCGAGGACGAAAACGGGTTCCTTTTATGGGTATGTATTTTGCTGCTAGCCCAAACCTTGTCTCCTACTTGATAGTCAGGGGCCTTTTTCTAATGTTGGTCAGCAAATTCTTTTGCTTGTGCTTGGCTTGGTTTAAATGCTCTGTTGCTTTTTTAAAGGTCTGAGAGATGGTTGCATGAAGAGTTTCCACTGCTGGCATTTCTAAACAGGGAGGACTGTCTAGTTCGGAAGTACGTGGATGTCTGCCGTAGAGGGTGTAGAAAGGGGTTTGTCCAGTACTGGAATGCAATGAATTGTTGATACAATGAATAAGATACAACGCAGCCCATATTGCAACTAGAACCATAGTGCAGCGCACATTCAGAGTGCTCAAGTCACGCTTCCGCTCCTTTGACCACTCTGGTGGTGAGCTGCTATATGCAGCACCAGAAATGTGCAGGATCATTGTGGCAGCATGTGTCCTGCACAATATTGCAACACGGCGTGGCATACCAGTGGACATGGTGGTGCCCCCACATCACCAATCACATGCACGTCACCTGCGAATGGTAGGGGAAAGGGCACGTGGCAAGGCTGACATAACCCAGCTTGTGGCTACATTTTCCACCTAAAATCCACCCCCTGTGGAGTGCACACGGCCCTGGCACATTACAGGTGCTATATAAATGCTAAATTATTATTATTAAATTATGACAAAGGGACAATCATCTGTGCCCACCAAACCAACCTGAGAATGTGATCTCAAAAGTGCTACATTGTGTGCATCCCTGGTGTGTACAAAAGGAACACATAGAAGAGGGAGTATGGCACTAACACCCTGCCAAAGTAAACATCTAATTGCCGGAGTGTCACATAAACCCTTGCACACGTCATGTAAAATGATCGCCACAAAGTGCCATGCAATGCAATGTCAAACAAGATACATAAATGGCCAATAAATACCACTACTGTCACAAAGCGCTCAACGATGTTTGGAACAAGTTGAAAAATAACACACGCTCATACATTTCCATAATAATGTTGACAGGAACAGTAATTGCCTAGTACAACATACCATAAACATTGGATCAAACAGTGAATCTCCCTGATAGCGACTCCTCATATTTCTACAAGTGCCTACAGTGTGTCGTAAGTTGCACAGGGCACCCAGGTAGGTTGTGTGTGGCTCTGCTAATGTGAGGTGACAGGTAAGCGCATATAGCAAGAAGTCAAACAATAATGGAGATAAGCAAGGTAATTCAAAATGACGGAACTGGAACAAAGGATGGATCTCAGTGTTCAACCAAAAAGGGATGGGAACCATGCACTGGACAAACAATACAAACAATAAGGAATCGCACTAGGGGTATATACACAGGTTGGACTCGAGACGGCCCACAGATATAAGGGAAGCCCAATGCCTCTGCGTAAGTTACTTTTACAGGCACCACTCCTTGCAAGCCCATGGAAAGGGGAAGCAGGAGTGGCTTCTGTGTCTGGACCTTAAGGCACAAACAAGACAAGCTGGTATGGGTCCAGCCGGAACCTACAGCGTATGCCCTTGGAGGGAACAGAATGCAACACACGGTTACATAAATTCACAATAGACCACAGGTAAGACAAGGGAAGGGAAGGTGCAGAGATTGCCTGCTGGGAATCCAGTAGCCTAACTCTGAACAAAGGAATAACAGATGCACAAGTGAGGACAAGAACGGCAACTAAAATAACTAGGGGTAAATAGGCAGTAAAGTAAGCAAGGTTCTGAAGGTGAAAAACAAGAAAATCAAAATCGAAAATGTCCATGTTGGACCGCCGGGGCACCCCATGAGGGAGGAGGGGCAGGGTGTATGTCAACACCCACATGTGTGGATGTTGAGAAAACAAAAAACCTCAATGGGTTCATGGGCCGCACAGCTATCATGGATTGGGAGGGCTGTCGCTACCTTCCTGTGCAGCATCTGAAGGTGGTAGTGGTAAGGGAGGTTCACCACGTATAGCCCTGGCCTGGTCCTCCATGGCAGGGGCCAGGCGGGACTGAGATTAATGCATCTGCAACATGAAGCCTCAGAGGTCCACATGCAACACTTCACGGGATGCACAGAGTTCCTCCAAGATGGTACGAGTCAACAGTTGCATCTGCTGTTCATACTGTGTACTGCCAGCTGCCTCTAGCACTTTTGGTGTAGCTCTGAGGGACAGAAACTCTTGCCTCCGAGCTTCCCTGTGGGCCCGACCCTCTGCAAGCAGGGATGCCTGCAGAGACTTCAGTTCGGCCCGTCGGCTCCTGTTGATGGCCTCCATGTGCATCCTGTGTGAGCGGCATGTGGACCGCAATGCCTGCAGCTGGTGCTCTACCTGTGTTGCTGGTGGGATCATGGAATTGTCTACCATATCCTATCCATGGCCTAGGCCAACATCTCATAGGAAGCACCCTATTGTTGTGCAACAATATACATGGACTGCTCCCACACTGTATCGCCAGCCTCAACACGGCCACTGTGGGTGCAGACCCCACGCCTGCCTGACCCAAGGGAGCATGGCCCTTGATGTGATGCCACTGTCTGTAGCTGCAGGACTGCATCCCTCCCTTGCTCAGCTGTCCCAGGACCAGGAACCAATACTGTGGAGCGTGACCCTGCAGCTGTAACCACCACAGATGGACGTGACAACACTGACTGGCCCTGTGAAGGGACGTGACCCCCTGCAGACCCTTGGGCTACAACAGCAGCAACACTTGATGCACTCACCTGCGACAGCATAGAGGAATTGACATCCCGTTCACCACCAGAGCTACTGGTTTCATCAGAGGTGGACTTATACTGAGTCAGGCCCCAGATGGTCTGTAGCACCAGTGGATTTTCATGGGCTGCCACAACACCTCCTCCACTGGTGCTCTGTGGCGGCGCAGGATCCTGTTCCTCCTCATCCTCCTCCTCTGCATCCAGTGCCTCATCACCTGCACATGGACAGAAAAATACATGAAGAACCATGTATATAGCATAGCCCACACACACATAGGTATATCAATGGTGCCCTGCAACACATTAACATGCTATGTCACTCATGGTACAATGTCCCGCCCGTTGCCAGTGTTAATGGAATGTATGGGTAGCATGAAACTACCCATGGACTTAACGCCACATGCAGTGTATGGTATATAGCACCTGCTTCAGACACAAGTACTTGACTGGCATAGTTGAGTCACTAACATCACTGATGTAAATACCCAGATGCCACGTTGTGTAGGCATGCGGGAACTGTCTATTAGCATGAGACGGTTCTTGATAACTACTGTCCCAAAGCCATGTACAACGGATGTGGCATGATATGGTGTGGTATTCATAAAGTGCATATACACAAGTGTTACAAGGTGCAACGGGAATAGAGTGAAGCCAGACACACCAATCTCATGAGGCCAGGTGGCATTGAGATTGCGCAAGTACAGGGGAAGGAAGAAGGGGAGACTTGGGGGGGGGGAAGAGAGAGGAGGCAGTGCAGTACATGTGCACGGCAGTAAAATAAAGATAACAATATAAGCACTAAGTAAAATGTGGCCCGCTGGTGGCAGTGGAAGGGTAAGTGCAGACATCAGGTGTCAAGTGCTGGTAGGGGGCTGTAGGGATACAGAAAACAGTCCCCAAAAAACAGTCCCCAAGTGCGGGGGATGCCAGGGAAGCAGTGCATGGGTGCAACTGGTGCGGTAGAGGACCAGGCTGGAGATCAGAGGGTGGCCAGGGCACAAGTGCAGTTTCAGATTCAGCCAGGAGGTTAGCAGGGGAGGGGAGGAGAGAAAGCACAACCCAAGAGGAAGTATCAGATGTGCTTACAGAACCAGAGAAGGTTCACCTCAAGTTTCAGGGAGGCAGGGATGCTGTTCCAGAGGGAGGCCCCAGCCAAAGAAAACCATCAACCACCAACTCGTTGCTAGAAGAAGGGACTGACCCTGAGGAAGTAGGAGAGGGATGATTGAAGAGCTTGAGAAGGAAGATAATTAGGAAGATAGAGTTGAAGGTATTGCAGCCCCAGGACCCAGAAGGCCTTGTGGACAATGCAGAGGATTTTGAATTTAATCATCGTAGCCACTGGGAGCCAGTGCCAAGATTACGGTCCTGGAGAGATACGATACCTGGACTTGAGAACCAGGACAATTTTTGCAGTCATGTTCTGGATGAGTTGAAGAGGGCAGAGAGTTGAAGCAGTCAAATTAAGAAAGAGGCTGTTGCAGTAGCCCAGCCTAGAGAGAACCAGTGCTCTGAAGACAGTGAGCTGCTGGGGGAAGGAGAGGAAAGGAAGAATACCTCTGAGGAGGTGCAGCTGGTAGTTTGACCTCTCAGAGACGCCATAGAGGTGAGGAGAGAAGGAGAGTGTGGAGTCGAAGATTAACCCAAGGTATCCAGCATCACAGGTGGGAGCAGGAAGAGGGCCAGCAAAGGCCAGCCAGGGAGTGGCAGGAAAGGAGGGAGCAGGTGTGGTGATGAGGAGAATCTCGGTGTGCAGCATGTGTGTAGCAGTGTGCAGATGTTGTATGCCGTCTGCAGGACACCAAGCACGGGTAGGTACACCATGACATGGTTCACCCATGGCAGTCCTGGAAATGCAGGCAGAAGTGCTACACAATCATAAGAATTCATTCAATCAACATACACATATTCTGGATGTACACGCTTCATCACTCACCGGACACTTCCTCGTAATTCGGCAGGCCTCCCACACCTTGGACCTGCTCCACATTTATCAACTCACTAATGGCCTCTTCATGTGCTGTGAGATCCTCGTCCTCTTGTGGTGACCCATCTCCAGTCACCAGAGTAGAGGCGAAGGCGACACCCAGCCTGTGTTTGGCTCGAAGTTGGAGGTCATTCCACCGCTTCACGACATCATGAGCGGTGCACCTCTCATTGCCCAAGGTGTTGATGCTATCCGTGACTCGCTGCCAGTGGACCATACACTGAGCAGGCGTATGTGTGCTCCCTGCCTGCATGAGCATGTCACGGTAGTATACGCACATGTTGTCCACGAGGATCTGGATTTCAGCATCATTGAAGCTCCTGTTCCTCGGCGTGGTGGTCTCTTGTGCCGTGCTTTGGGTTTGAGCCTGTTCTGCTACTGCACGCTTTGCCTTCTTGGAAGGTTGTGCAGACACTGTTAGGCTGGGACCACTCGGGTCAGTAGGGGATGGACCACTAGTGGCCTGGGCCATGGCATCACCCACTGATGCTGCAACAGTAGTTGCCCCTGTAGGTACCCATACCTGGGTGCTGGTGCCAGGTCCTTTAACTGCACATCCCTTCCCCTTGGACGCACGGACAATATCTGCCCCTGCGTCTCTGTGGACCTGGGCCGGGACCACTACAGCCATGGCTGGTGGTCCCTGAGGCAGGGTGGTGGGGACTGCAGCTGCCCCTGCAGCTTCATGACCCTGACTGGTGGGGACAGCAGATGACCCTGCAGCTCCCTGGGGACATGGGTTTTGTGTGAACGCCCCTTCCCCTTGGATGCACAGACATCTCCCCTGCGTCTCTGTGGACCTGAGCCGTGACCACTACAGCCATGGCTGGTGGTGCCTGAGCCTGGGTAGTGGGGACTACAGCTGCCCCTGCAGCTTCATGTCCCTGGCTGGTGGGGACAGAAGCTGTCCCTGCAGCTCCCAGACACTAGGTGCTGGAGACGACAGCATCACCTGCAGCTCCCTGACCCTGTTGGGTGGGTGGCATAGCTCTCCCTACACGTCCCCGACCCTGGACACCTCGGACACCTTGGCCACCTCTGCCACCCTTCTCTCTTGTGGCCTTCCCACTCATGGTACAGATGGATTTGTACGATGGGAGGCGCAGCAAGCAAATGTCCTGGGCAATTTGAGTGATGGGGCAGGTACATGATGGAAAACGTACTAGTATGGTCCAGCAAGGCTCAATTTCACCCCTGGTGAAAAGAAAACGGAACGTGTAATGCACAGACACCCAAAATATCAGAAATGCTTGACCCCTTGGTAGCTCACATGAAAACAAAAGCGTTACACGGTACGCTGCGGCACCCAGCAACACGAAAAATGAATTTGCGAAGACCAGGTAAGCTACTCTGATGTTGAGAATGGGGGTATGTGATACACAGGGGCATTCATAGAATGATAATGCGTACGTGACTCACTGTTAGTCTCTGAAAATAGGGAAAAGTACACGCTTGTGTGCGAGGAGGCAAATCCACCACCAAAACAAGAAGTTTGCACTGTCACAATAGTGAACAGATAGCGTGGCACCCCAAAGATCTCCGAAGTCCACGCGTCTGTCTGCTACAATTCGCAGGTATGTTTGGATGTTCTCCTACGTACTAATGTGTACGCCAACGGCCAGCACGTGTCACGTAACTTACGCAATGAGGCCCTTTACTCTGATTTCATGCTTCTAAGCTGATTTTGCACGTGCAGAGTACCCGTCACTCTGTTTCCGGCTGCCCACACGAGTAACACGGAAGACCCGCGCTCCTGCCTGCAAGCCTTTTTGCCTGCCTCCTATTGTCCTGCGCTGCCATCTGCTGCTGCCTGCCCACTGTGTGTGCCTGCTGCCCAACTGCCCTGCAATTTGAGTGCCTGCTGTCCAGCCATTGCCATTGCTCCTGTCCTCGGCCCTGTGCCCACCTCAGCTGATCCAGAATACTCCCAACCTGCCAGACCATCACCACCGCTCCACAGCTTAGCCCCAGGACCACCTTGCCCACCCACACCTGCCTCGGAGGTTGCCATGTCTGAACAAACATATTCTGAGTTAAGTGACAACCCCGCTGCAGCGAGGCAGAGGGCTGTCAACCTCCCATCCCGGCAAGTTGACATCCTGGTGGAGCAAGTCCTGGGGCATTATGATGCCTTCTTCCACGGACCAACGCAAATCGACAAGGAAGGACGGAAGCTGATCTGGGACCAGATTGTGGGTGTCATTAACGCAGAGAGGGTGTCTCTATGTGACTACCACCATGTGCACAAGCCCTAGGAGGACCTGAAATCCAGGACCCACAACAAGGCCCGGCCAAACAAGGGGGGCGCCGGGGCCAGTTGATCAACACCAAGATGCAGGTCGTGGAGAGTTTTTACCTGGCGCTGCACTCCCAGGTCAGCGATTTGCAGCACTGTCTGGGGTCATCAGGTGAGTGTCCATGTGTTGCTGGCCTCCACAGTGCATGTGCTTGTTGATGTGTGGTGGGAGTGTGCACCTTGGCCTTACAGCAAGTATGCCTCTTGTACGGATGTCTGTGTGAATGTCCTCCACAGTGCTGCACTTGTGTTCAATGAAGCATGCGTAATTCCAACGGTGTTACTTTTGCAATGTGTGTTGTACTGCAGCATATAACGACCTGCAAATGGTTTCTTACATGTGTCTAAGATGTGCATGTGTGAGCGGTGTGACAGATGGGTGGTGTTGTCAACATCATGAACAGGCATGGTGTTCGTGTGTATGTGTCTCAGATGTGACTCTGTGAGTGGCCATCACACCTGGTGGATGTAACTGGTGCATTTCAATGTGTGCCCTAGTCTTGTTGCCTGATTGCCATTGAGGCGACTCTGATGTGATGGCTCAGTGCACAGCTTGAGGACTATCATGAGAGGTGTGTGCATGACATGTGTATGGCCCATGACACATGTGTGTGTAGCATGCACTAATTCTAGGTGTTGACAGTGCCATGTCCACTGATGCAATTGTCTGTTGTGAGGGACAGGCATGCATGCATGTGTATGTATGTACATATGTACCTGTGTGTTGTGGAGGGTGATGATGGTTGTGAGCTTTAGCAGGGTGCTTCATGTGCATATGTTTTGTGCTAAACACACATTGGTACAGTACCCTGATGTTTGTGTTCTATGTCTCCGTATCCACAACTGTGTTGGAAGAAGAGGGCGGAAAAAGGGCTGTGGAGCAACGCAGCAGGGATGCCTCCACCGGGCAGAGACGCAAGGCCCAGCCACTCCCCTTGGAAACAACATCTTCAGGGAGCGAGGAGGCTGATGTCACGTCTAAGCCATCGGCCACAGCTGATGAGGGGAGGTCCAAGAGGACGAAGGTGGTTGTGGACCAGCAGGGGGGGGGACAGGTGAGGACACACAGGGGCCATCCATTGCGGAAGACGTTGGAGATGCATCCAGGTTGACGGGCGAAGAGGAGGAGGAGGGGGCCATATTAGCCCTGTCCATGGGGCCTGGCCGGGGGTGATGAGGTGGGTGTGACTGCTGCAGTCCTGACCCAGGGGCAAGAGGCTGTGCAGGTCACTGTGGAGGTACCTGTGCAAATTCCTGTCCCCATGTCAGCGCCTGCAGCAGTATGCACATGTTAGCATGCCCCCGTCCGCATTTGTTGGACATTTCCAACCAAACCGGTACCCCATTGCCTGCGGATGTTGCCATTCGGGACAGACTGGTACCCCTACTAGTCGGCATTGGCAAGCGTACCAGCAGCATTCGTGATGATGTGCAGGCTCACACTCATGTGTTTGCACATCATCACAATGATGTGTGGCATCTCCTGAAATGGATAGTAGCATTCCTGGTCTCGAATTGGATGTGTGGGCTGGCCACTTATGGGACCACCTCCTTGTCTTGCTCCCCTGTGCGCCAGTCATCCTCCCAGGTGCCTTCCAGGCCCAGATACCACCAAGGCCTACTGTGCACCAGTTCCACCCACGTAGGCCCGTCTGGTGGAGATAACATCCCTCAAACACAATAGAGATGTGGGGGGTTTAAAGACACCATGGTTCATCCCCAAAACACAATCAATGGACAACCTATGACTACAGAACCCTCGTGTCTCAGTGTTGTTTCCTTTGGTCATGAATTAAAGAACCAACAGTTCGTCTAACAAATAAAGAACTGTTTACCTACAACAATTTCATCATTTATAAATTCAATTTTTAATAATACACATACAGAATAAAAATGCAAACACATAAAATCTTGTAAACATTACACACAATTTTTAACCAAAGTTACTAGTGCAATAAATGACAAAGTGCAAAGTTACAAAGAATTTTAAAACTACGCAGAACCGGTTACTGCTGGCTGACAAAAAGGACAGCCACGGTGCATTATTCTTAAACTTTGTTCGTGCGCGAATAAAGAACCAATATCTTTAAAGGCTACTCTACTCTGGTCACAAATGTAAACAAGAAGTGGGCAAATTCTTTAGAACTCAAAAAAGGTTCTCGACAATATAAATATCTCAATATATGCCACTGTCAACTAATGCAGCATTCTTCAAAAAACCCAACATGTTTTGTTCTCCTTTAGTTATCATACTCCACAAGAACTTCTTCAGGGGATACAACAATTATGGTGAGAAAATTGCACCCTCCTTATGAAACTTAAACAAGTTAAAAAGCACTATTCAGGTTCTCTGTCCATGAACGTGAAAGTACTTGTTAATTATGCCGATCAACGGTCCGGTAGAGGTGTCTTCTAAATAGACTGAGACCTTGTGCTCTCTTATCGCCACTGAGCTGTATATTCTTTCCAATTCGTCTTGGGTAGCCGCTTGTAAGTGAAGCTCCCGTTACGACGTGCTTCAGTCGTCTATTCAATAGCTCCCAGCTACATACAAAACACAAGTTCATTCAATTCGATTTCTCTACCCGACGGCCACTCGCCTAGTTCGTCCGGTAACAAACGTCTGACGTCTGTTCTGCCGGAGTTGGGAGTCAACGTTGGATCAGCCGAGGTGGCCACCACGCCGATACTGGGAACCACAGGAGCAATGGCAATGGTGGGAGAGCAGGCACCCAGGAGCAGGGCACGGGCCTGACGCCCCCGGGTGATGTCATCAGCCCAGAGGGGGTCCTTACGAAGCAGGCACCAGGCAATTTGGCAGCAGCAGGCTCAAAGTAGGAGGCTATTGTACTCAGGGCATCCCATCTCAGGGAGGCAGGTATCTGGCATCAGGCAGGACGCAAATGTGGACCTTCGCACAAGGATGTATTCCGTGTTTGTGCGGTATTGGTAGCAAATCGGGGCAGAGAGGCAGCAGGCTCTGGAGGTGAGACTCATCATAGCCAGGGCGGAGATAGCACTGGCTTTGGGCACGGAGGCGGGCTGACATCCTCGAGGATACTTGCAGGGAGTGGGAGGGGATGAAGCGGGCCATGCTCGAGTCCCTGCAAGACCTCAAGGAGAGAGCGGAGGCCCGCCTAGGGGAAGTGGACGCAGTGCTCGATAATGCCCTGGCCAAGACAATGAGAGAGTTTGGTGACATGGCGGATTGGCCCGCTGCCTGTGTACATAGTTTTGTAGATAAGTTTCCTTTCATTTTTCATTATGATTTGGAGCTGCCATTGCAGACATTGCTCCAGCTTCTTTGTACATAGTTATGTAGCTGTAAGTTTCCTTTTTCTTTGGAGTGGACTGTGGTCTATCCTCCATTTTGAATTGTGCATAGTTTTTTGTGTGTTTGAAAATTTGTATTATTCCTTTTCTTGATTTTGGGAAGGATATATTTTTGTACACATGGACTTTATTTGGGATTTTTATTTTTACATGCACATGTTTGGATTTTCTGATTTCATATAAAATGTTGCAGTATGTATGCTGTAAATACTACTGTTTAATATAATTTCATTTTTCTCTCACACTCATTGTCGTTCACAGTTATTTTTGCAGTGTGCCTGTTTGGTAATCCATTTAGTAGCCCGAATCCTGACCATTGATATTCAAGTGTGTGTTTGCTCACTTGCTTATGTTATGTTATTTGTTTGTGGGGTGAGTATACACATGGGGCAGACCGGGGGGGGGGGGTGTGTGGAGTGGGATTTTGTGTGTGCACAGGCAAGTGGCATTTCCTTTCACATGTGCAGCATCTCTGTGTATTTGCCATCACTGTGTTTGTGAGTCAGTTGAGTGTGGTGACTATGGGAGTGTTGCATGTTCGGGAAATTTGCACATGATTTACTTGATGCTCTGTAACACACAGGTGGGGCTTTTCCAATTCACCTACATGTGTTTTTGGAGTTATCATCCTCTCTGGTGTTGGTCAACCTCTTGCACTGGGACACACAGTTGCCATTTCATGGAATTTACACATTGGCTGGACATTGCAGGGGACTCAGTGCGTGGTGCACTGTCTGATAGCCATGTCCTTGACACATGGGCATACCAGTGACCTGTTTATTGGGGATTCTTTTCTAGGAATGGCAGCTCAATGATGCACAGGCTGTGGGGAACACGGCCAGTGTTTGTTAATGTGTCACACATTGAGGTTGTTTGGGTTTCTGTCATTGGTGGACATTTTGTCCATGGATATTGATGCCATGACATTGTCACATGGCCAGCAGGCACTCACTTTTACATTCAGTTGTTTCATGTGTATGTTGGGAGATGATTGCGGACAGCTAACCTGTTTGGCCAGCTGCCACACCCATGGATGTGGCCCAGGTGTATGCATTCATTTTTTTCTTGCAGGATACATGTTTCCAGTGGATATTGTGGCTGGTGTCACTACACAGCAGTCAAGGTGCAGCACACACAATCGATGGAGTGATGATGTGTCACTATATCAGCCTTCATCATACAGGTGATGTCCCATGTGGAGGGGGCTGCCTGCAGGGTGGCGTCATGGGGGTTGGGGTGTCTCATGTTGAGGGGCTGCCTGCAGGGTGGCGTCACAGATGATGTGTGATGGGGGATGGGGTGTCCCATGTGGAGGGGGCTGCTTAAAGGGTGGTGTCACAGGTGATGGGGCTGGGGTTTCTCATGTTGAGGGGGCTGCCTTCAGGGTGGCATCACGGGTGATGTATGATGGGGGCTGGGGTGTCGCATGTGGAGGCGCTGCCTGCAGGCTGGCATCACGGGCGATGGCGGCTGGGGTGTCCCATGTTGAGGGGTCTGCCTGCAGGGTGTCGTCACGGGTAATGGGGGCTGGGGTGTCCTGTGTGGAGGGGGCTGCCTGCAGGGTGGGGTGATGGGTGATGGGGACTTGGGTGTCCCATGCAGAGGGGGCTGCCTGCAGGGTGGCGTCACAGGTGATGGGGGCTGGGGTGTCCTGTGTGGAGGGGGCTGCCTGCAGGGTGGGGTGATAGGTGATGGGTGATGGGGACTTGGGTGTCCCATGCGGAGGGGACTGCCTGCAGGGTGGCGTCACGGGTGATGGGCGCTGGGTTGTCCCATGTGGGGGGGCTGCATGCTGCGTATTGGGAGGTGCAGACACACATTTCTGATGGGGTGCGGCCAGGTATTGTGAGGTGTTGGCACGCGATGTTGCTGGCCTGCGCGTGAGGGCACGCGTTTTCTCCGAAGTGCGTCGGGGGATTGCGGGGTGTTTTCGCATGATGTGGCTGGTGGAGGGGTAGGCCTTGCGTGGGAGGACACACGGTTCTCTGGGGGGCGGCCGGGGTTTGCGAGGTGATGGCGCGCGATGTGGCTGGCTTTGCATGGGAGGGCACGCGTTTTCTCGGGAGTGCGTCTGGGGATCGCGGGGTGTTTTCATGCGATGTGGCTGGTGGAGGGGTAGGCCATGCGTGGGAGAGCACGTGTTTCTCTGGGGTGCATCCTGGGATCGCAGAGTGTTTTTGCATGATGTGGCTGGTGGAGGGGCATGCCTTGCGTGGGAGGGCACGCGTTTTCTCTGGGGTGCGGCCAGGGATCACAGGGTGTTTTTTCATGCGATTTGGCTGATGGAGGGGCAGTCCTTGCGTGGGAGCGCACATGTTTTTAGGGTGTGCCTGGGAATCGCAGGGTGTTTTCGCACAATGTGGCTGGTGGAGGGGCAGGCCTTGTGTGTGAGGGCATGCATTTTCTCTGTGGTGCGTCTGGGGATCGCGGGGTGTTTTCGTACAATTTCGCTGGGGGGGTTTCCCAGGGATCACGCAGAAGCTTGCGCCGTGTTAGACATTTCACTTGCTTTGTACTGTGCGTGGGGGCGTGTTGGAGGCGTTACTCACGCAGCCTGCTGTTACTTGCGCCATGGCTACTCATGCCTCGGGAAACCCATGAATACGCGTGTTGCGCAAAAAAATGTGTGCTCCTTCTCGGCGTGCAGCGCTTGCACCTTTTCTGCGCCTGATTCCATGAATCGGGCCCTATGTTTTTAGCTCTAATATTAGTTGAGCTTAATTTGAATTTACATTGTGACTCTGATAGTTCAAGAATATATACTCATAAAAAATGGAGATTTGCAGGGGTACGTCTGTATTCAAAACGAGGAGCCTTAAATAAGGGTTTAGCATCAAAAATGGGGTTTAGCATCAACCATTGTTAGAGCTAAACACAAAATCTGTCCTTTTAATTCATCCTGATGAACCAGCACTATTGTTGTTGGAGAAACATGTGTAGAATACCAGAAATCAAGGATTGTTACTTAAACTTTCATCAAGATTCATTTTATTGAAAATATGTTTAAACAAATGAAGTTTAAAAAGAAGTGATCCAACCAACTTTTTTTTCCCCTTGTTTTGTCAAAGGCAAATACATGGATTGTATGTTAAATTTCAGTTTGGCGCAATAACTGTTGCTCTTTTCTCATAACCTTCTTCTTAACCTTTATTGGGCAGACACAATATATGGAGCAGTAGGTCAGCAACAACAAATATTTACAAATCACAATCACAACGTTCACCAGAGGTTTGAATTATGTCTGCAAACGCATAAGTAATGTACACAAAGGATACGTGGGTGGACAGCGTAACTTTTTTTTTAAGGGCGGGCGCAACCCCTTGTTTTTTTATTGAGGTTGGCAAGCTTGCTCAAGTATTTGTCTGCCATGATTTTACTCAGGTTGTCATGTTGCCAGTGCAGACACTGGTATTCAGTACTTTTTTTAAAAGTCTAATGCTATTGTATCTTTCTCACTTTTTTCTAAGAAGGCCAAATGAACTACATTTGTATATTTCACTTTAAAATATATGTTCACTTGCTGTGCATATATTCATGGGTGCCAGCTTTTGATTTTCTCTATGGGGACAAAAATACCTAGGCATTTGTTATTCTTGCAGCTGGTCATTTCTGTGCTGTTTAAATGCGGTTAGTTGGGGCCGTGAAAAGTATCACAACAGTCAACAAGAGACCAGCCATTAAACAACGGTCTTGTAGCACTCTGCTTAACCAAAGTGTGTTATCCTCGGCAAATAATTCAATCTCACTGCGCATTCACTGAAAACATTGTGAGTTCTCAAAGCCTGCAATCAGTTATACATAATGAAACATTTAAGAAATATATTTTTACAGCTACAGTGGGTTTCCCATCCATGCAGTAACCTGGACAGATCCTGCATAGCTCCCTCAGGCCTTGTGGCCTAATAATGAATAAAAGAGGGGGTGAGGCGTGCACTCCAATTCCTGGCCAATATACTACCTGGAGAAAGAAAAAATATATAACTGGGTTAAATCCCAAAAGTGTCCAATTCACTGGGTTAGATCCCAATTGTTGCCAAAATGTTCACAGGGTTGGATCCCTTCTGCTGCATTTGTGCTGCTGTTCTCCTCCTCCTAGCGCTTTCGTGTTCCAACACTCTTCAGGGAGGCTGTGTTGCCTTGCTTTTCAGGTGAATCCAATTAAATTGCTAATGCAGTCTCTAAGGATTATGGGAGCTGTAGTGAAAAAATGTTGATCAGTTCAGGTGACCAAGGAAAGACTCCCCTCCAGGAGCACACATCTTACCCTTACCAGGGGGAGGGGGAAAACCATAACTATGGTTCTCCACTGTAGGGCAAAATATCCCAGGTGCTGCAGCCTCTGGAGTCCGGATCTCCACAAATTACATGTAAAAAAGAGGGGGTGAGGTACGCACTCCAATTCCTGGCCAATATACTACCTGAAGAAAAAAAAATATATAACTGGGTTAAATCCCAAAAGTGTCCAATTCACTGGGTTAGATCCCAGTTGTTGCCAAAATGTTCACAGGTTTGGATCCCTTGTGCTGCATTTGTGCTGCTGCTGTTCTCCTCCTCCTAGCGCTTTCGTGTCCCAACACTCTTCAGGGAGGCTGTGTTGACTTGCTTTTCAGGTGAATCCAATTAAATTGCTAATGCAGTCTGTAAGGATTATGGGAGCTGTAGTGCAAAAAATGTTGTTCAGTTCAGGTGACCAAGGAAAGACTCCCCTCCAGGAGCACACATCTTACCCTTACCAGGGGGAGGGGGGAAAACCATAACTATGGTTCTCCACTGTAGGGCAAAATATCCAAGGTGCTGCAGCTCCTGGAGTCCGGATCTCCACAAATTACATGTAAAAAAGAGGGGCTGAGGCACGCACTCCAATTCCTGGCCAATATACTACCTGAAGAAAGAAAAAATATATAACTGGGTTAAATCCCAAAAGTTTCCAATTCACTGGGTTAGATCCTATTGTTGCCAAAATGTTCACAGGGTTGGATCCCTTCTGCTGCATTTGTGCTGCTGTTCTCCTCCTCCTAGCGCTTTCGTGTCCCAACACTCTTCAGGGAGGTTGTGTTGCCTTGCTTTTCAGGTGAATCCAATTAAATTGCTAATGCAGTCTGTAAGGATTATGAGAGCTGTAGTGAAAAAATGTTGTTCAGTTCAGGTGACCAAGGGAAGACTCCCCTCCAGGAGCTCACATTTTGCCCTTATCAGGGGGAGGGGTGAAAACCATATCTATGGTTCTCCACTGTAGGGCAAAATATCCCCGGTGCTACAGCCTCTGGAGTCCGGATCTCCACAAATTACATGTAAAAAAGAAGGGTGAGGCGCGCACTCCAATTCCTGGCCAATATACTACCTGAAGAAAGAAAAAATATATAACTGGGACACTTTTGGGATTTAACCCAGTTATATAGAGGGTGGACGCAACCCCTTGGTTTATTTTTAGGTTGGCAAGCTTGGCTACCAGGGTTTTACTCAGGTTCTCATGTTCCCAGTGCAAATGTTTACTCACAAGACCAGAAGCACTTGTTTTGTATTGGGATTTTGTTTTCCAGTGAACATTTTATGACATTTTACAACAGATTGCTGAGTTTAAAAGGTGAGCACCTTTTATATTTTGCAAGCAAATTTATTGGAACACCTCCTCTCTCAGGTTATTTTTCCGGTGTTCTTTTCTTTTTTTTAAAGTCCAATGCTATTTTGTCTTGCGCACTTTCATCTAAGGAGAAGGTCTATTGAACTACATTTGTATATTTTACTAGAAGATCTATGTTCACTTACTTTGCATATATTCATGTGTGCCAGCTTTTGATTTTCGCTATGGGGGGAAAAGTACCTGCGCATATGTTATTCTTGCAGTGGGGCATTTCTTTCTCCTTTCTGTGCTGCTTAGAGGCAGTTAGTTGGGGTTGTGCGATCAATCACAGCAGTCACCAACAGACCGGCCACAAAACAAGGAGTTTGTAGCACGCTGCTTAACCAAAGTTTGTGATCCTCAGCAAATTATTTAATCTCACTGCACATTGCCTTAAAACATTGTGAGTTCTCAAAGCCTGTAATATGTTATACATAACAATAGCACTGTCAAAACAGGTCAAATATCAGTTTGGGATTGATGAGTTACAAGTGTTTTAAAATATAGAGTGGATGTGCCCAATGACCATGGCTAGTGGTCTGGTTGTGTTTTAAAATATACAGTAGGCCGTGCCAACTGGCCATGTGTGGAAAACATCTATGGAATAACGAAACCACTGAAATTCAAGGAAAAAAACTTTAGTTGCAGGGGCGTTAAGATGAGCAATACATTGTAAAAAGAAAACCTTGCAATTCAAGGAAAAATGTTTAGTTGCATGGACATTAAGGTGAGAACTTAAAGCAACAAAGCCCCTGAAATTCAGCTAAAGCCACCTTAACTTTACACCCCCTATTGCATAGCCTACGACCACAATGATAACATCACAGATCACATCACTGATGACATCACTAATTACCTGTTGTAGGAGAACACTGATAACCTCAATTACATCAATGGTGACAACACTAGTTTTTTTTAAATTTATTTCATTGTAACATTCGTTTGATACAAAAGAAAGAAAAAACTTTTAGTTACAGTTACAGTTCCTCGCCAGATAAGGTCAAAAATGTCACTCTGTGTTATTTATCCTCAGAGCATCCATAAAGTTTATTATGGCACAAGTTAGCTGAGTATTGAATCCTGCAATCAAGTAACACCACCATGCATCCATGTTTCCCGACAATGGTGCAAAGTGTGCTAAATGTAATGCACGCTGTGCTGTGATTGCTTCGCATTCAATAATTAGGTGCCGCACATATTCTGTCGCTTGATTACAGAACCGACACTGTGCCACCTGTACAAACGGATCACACCTCAACACCTGTATCGCCCTTGTTTTATAAAGGTTGAGACGCAGGCGCAGGAACATGTTCCGATGATAGCATGATGGGAATTTCTTCAAGTATTTGGGAATTGCATCGAGTTTGTTTAAAGCGCTTCCAAGGTCCAGAGAAGATACCAGTTTGTTTCGACTCTCTTCATTTATTATCCAGTTTCGTAATCAAATTTTCTTGTTTGCAACTTGAGGCCATAGTAATACTGTCTCAAAGAGACGCCAGTGTTGTCTAATACAAGATGTAATTTCTTCCCCCACTCATTCAGTAAAAAGGCAGATGGATGCTCTGAGACTGAGTGTAGAATTTCGTACGGTTTTACTACTGCCTCCAACCGCATTTTCCTAAAGGTGGAGATTGATTTCCACAGAACGGATCCATAAAGAGAATCGATACATAACTCGTATCGTATTGCCGCAATTGAAGAATTATTCGGCAAACCTAATACCTTGCGCCAAAATTTCCCTTCGAGCTTGTCCCACAAATCTTGTGGAATATTCCAGCTTGTTTCACTCCCAAAGGTTATTGCGGGAACTACTTTTTGAAGATAAAATGTTAAGATTGGCTTGAAGGTAAATTTTCCATATGCTGCGTGCAATTTTGCCCCCTGCAATGCAAACATTTTCATATGAACCAACAGGTCTTGCGTCCATTCCCACTCTCGTATTGACGTGTTAAATAATACACCTAAGTATCGGATGCTGTTTGATATCTCAAGAAGTTCGTCATTTATCTTCCAGGCAAATTTACTTGATCTCATTAGCTTACCTTGTCCAACCACAATGATCTTTGACTTTTTGATGTTGATTCGTAAGTCATTTTGCGAGCAGTAGCCTTGTAGTGCATTTAGCAATAGCTGTAATCCAATTGGAGTGGAGTCCATAAGTACAATGTCATCTGCATAGATAGCCCAACTTATTTTGTGCCCGTTTACTGACGGGGGGAAAACCCTTAAGTCATTTAATGTCAGCAGCAGGTCTGAGATGAAGAGCTTGAATAGCTGAGCAGCTAGGGGGCAACCCTGCTTCACTCCTCGTTTTGTGTAGATCTCGTCAGATAAATCGCCTTGCTCGTTTAGCCAAACGCTGATGGATGTCTTAGAGTGTAGAGCAATCAGTGGAGACAGCAGCTCGCTTGGACAATTCCAAGCGTTAAGTTTTTTCCATAAAAGATTTCGATTGATGCTGTTAAATGCCTGACTCAGGTCTATGAAAGCGATTAACAACTTTCTCTTCTGCATCAAAGCGTCTAATTTTAAACAGTTCAGAAGGACCAGATTGAGCTCAACTCCCACTCCTTTTGTAAAACCCGTTTGACGTGAGTCAACCACTGCAACCTCTTCAGCTCAGCGCGCAAGTCGTTTCTGAAGAAAGGAACCAAAGACCTTGCTAATTGTATCCATAAGGGCAATCGGGCGGTAGTTGTTTGGATCGTCCCGATTACCCTTTTTGAATATCGGCACGACCACCGCCTTTACCCATGACTCAGACAGCACTTTCTCAAGTGCAATTCTTTCAAAAAGGGTACTCATCAGGTTGGCCAATAAGGTACTGTGAGTTTGCAGCATCACATTTGATATGCCGTCGGGACTGGCCGCACTAGAGGACTTTAGCTTCTGGATTGCCCATTCAATATCCTCTTCTGAATCTGCTACATTCCATCTTTCAGCAGTTAAAGGTAATGGTGGGACCTCAATGCAGTTGCGATCATCAAATATGTTTGTGAAGTGCGCCACCCACCTTGCCCCATTTACCCCATTTGACATTGAGTAAGTATGTTTGACACTACCAGTATTGATGATCTCCCAAATATGTCTACTATCTTTTTGTAGAATTAATTTTAGCATCTGTTTGGCTTGATCCTGTACCCAAATCATATTGAATGATTTAATCCAATTCCGGTAGTGCTGTCTCCTTTTTTGTATTTGCTTGATGTTACTACCGGAGTGGTCTTTTTTTAGAAGTCTTATGTCGTCCCAAAGTTTTTTCTTTTCTCTACTTATTGTTGAGTTAAAGAGATGTTTTGCTTCAACGTCGTTCCCCTTGTGTGTGTTGCTCCTCACTTTAAATTGATGTAATAACAAGGGATAATTTATCCCTGAAGTGATTGAGTTTGCATTAGCAAAGTTAGTTTTCAACAATGCCAATTGGGGTGCATTCAGGCGTAGTCTGTTTGCTCCTTTGTTTATGGTGATGCTCTCCGAGAACTTGTTCGACGCAGTTTTTGGAGCTTTTAGCCAGTGCAGCATGAAGGCGTCATGGTCGCTCTTTTCTGTCTTTATGACTTTGAAAGATATAACTTGGGCTAAGAAGTTCCTGGACACCCAGATATAATCGAGGGTCTTCATGGACTCGCCTCGCTTCCAGGTAAAGCTTGGGGGGATGTCTCCACATGTACAAACATTCAGCATAGAGCAGTCTCTCAGGGCAATCTCGTTGGACCATCGGTCACCACGGTCCTGCATTTGAGCGTCGCTCCTTGTTCCAGATGTTGTACTTTTTGTCGCTGGGCTGTTTAACCAGGCATAATTAAAGTCCCCACATATTAGAATTGTAGGATCATTAAATGATAGTAGGCATTCATCAACAGCAGACATAACTACTGCAATGAAGATTGATTGTGAAATAATTGCATAGTTCCAATAGATGTTGACTATCAGAGTCACTTGAGTGCGTGGATTTAAAGTCCGGGTATTTTGAATTGTCGTGACTTGCACATACATGTTGAGATTTTTTGAGGATAAAATCTTCCAGTAATTGCTGTTTTTTATGATTGTGACCAATCCAGAGAAGGGGCGACCAAATAGGTTCTTTCCAGCAGGATTGAGGAGAACTGTGTAGCCATCACACGCCGGACATTCGCGCAGCCATGTTTCTTGCAAACATATAATGGAAATTTGTTCCGAAAATTGCCATTTTCCGTCAAAAAGGTGGGCAAAACCTCGGGTGTTCCACGATAATAGCTGATGATTAACATCAGAACTTTCCACACTAAGCTATTGGCCGATTTGTTTTTCGTTCTTTGGGCACGGTGTGCGATTAATCCTCATCTGAGCCCACAGTTCTTTCCTTCTTTTTTCATTTTCGGTTTGTTCCACTGACGGGGAGTGTGTGCTTTCTTCATCGTTGTCGTCAGCACAAAGTACTTCATAGCCGAAGAACAGAAATTCTTCATCGGCATCCTTTACGGCTGACCTTAGAGTTCTAGATTTCAGATGTAGGTTGACCCAATCCAGATGGTCCTCGGACATGTATTCGAATACCGCTTTATCTTCTGATTTTGTTGCTCGAAGCGTTGGGATGCAATGTAGAAGTTTTAATATGTTCCGTCGGTTCAGGTTTACCTCTTTGTGTTCAGGCAAAGAGTTTTTGATTTGTATTTTCCAAGGACCTTTATCAGTAGTTGCATTTCGTTTTTTACTCCTCGTTCTAAATCCTCTGTCCAGTTTTTCGGCTTGAGCTCTTGTTAATTTCGGATTTAATTTACCACTCAAGGCATTTGGATGATCAGATGCAGCTACCATTTTTCGAATCGGCTCTTTTTTATCCTTGTTTGCGGGCGGCGGTGGAAACATCCTTATGTTTTGCTTGTTTGCTGGACCGCTAACTTGCGGTGGGATAGCACTTGATTCTATCTAGATAGAATAGATAGATAGAATATCTATCTATTCTATCTATCTATCATTAGTTTTGCCCATGGCAGCTGGTAAACTTTTCGCCATAGAGACAGCATCATCATCTGCATCTTCATCGTCGATTGAGTACGTGGAGAACTCACATAAGTTGATGGATGATTCATAGATTCTATCGTCGTCACAAACAGATCTTACTCTTGCTCTTTTTGGGCAATGTTGAGGTGCCGTCTTTTTTGCTGTTTCGTGTTTGGAGTTAAGTAGGGCCTCCTTTGATTTCACAGGACGAATAAATATGGAAGGGTGCGGCGGAGTTGAGAGGTTCCGTATACATTTTTTTCTGCCCGTTGTGCAAGCGCGTTTGGCCACTTGATTCTGGTTAGAGCGTTCCTGAGATGTTTTATCACCACTCTTTTTTTTCTGAGGTTGACTTTCACTCGCTTTCTCTATCATTGTGGACTTGTTGAAGATCCCAAAAGAGAGTTTCTCTGTTAAATTTCCTAGATCTACTTTCGCCACCCCTTGCCCAGGCGGCCGAACACCAAGTATTTGCTCCGGCTCCGGCGTTACAGCCAGAGCAGCACCATTTCTGATTTGATCAGGGGTTTCCTGCTGGGGCATAGAGTTAGTATGTGCGAGCGGCATTTGACTCTCGCTTGTTTTGCTTGTCATCAGGCCCTTTTCCCGCACAGCGGGGAGGGCTTTTCGGGTTCTGTTGTTCCGTGGTCTAGACACACCGGGGCCGTTCTGCGGCCAGGCTATCCTTGAAAGGGGCCCCTAGGGGTCCCTCATGCTATGGAAACAAGGCAATAACCATACACGAAAAGATGCGCCAGACACGAGGTTCAAATTCCCAATGCTAGGGTTTATTGCAAGCAAAGAATAGTATAAATTGGCCAATTCTGATCTCACGCCTCGCGACGTGAGTTTCCTAGACCTAGAGGGACGCAAGAGCGCGAATTACGTACATCAGTTACATATATACAAAATGCATATCATACAATCAGCAATGTCATGTTTAACACCCCTCTTTATTAAGTTCCTTTGAACTCGGGATGACGATGGACATATCCGACGAGTATGACGATTATGACACTTTCGATGTCTATTCTAGTAACAATGTGCAATTAGAAAGTGCAGAGGCATCTTTTAGTTGTTGAACAGAACACAGTGGTTCTGTTCTTAGAAGCAAGCAGCACACGGGGGAAGAGCCACATTCCAAGCTTTGCTATCTATGAGGTACTATTCGTGTCCTGGGAGCCGACACGTTCTAAAGGGTTTTGCGAAGGGGGGCCGTAGGAAGAGCATAATTCAAGCCTTTAGCTGTTTTATTCTAACATATTCTACCATCGTACGAGACTGGCTGGCAGCTGAGCTGTGAAGTGATTAAATGCCCTGCAGCTCTCTCCCAAGGCTACAGAGAGGGAGCGTGGGCATTCCTCTCTGGGCTACTCATGAGGAGTTTCAACAAACTCTTCAGTCCCGCGACCTTGTCCTTTCATTTTCAGACAACAATGTTAACAGTTGAGCAGAGTAAGCAGAATCCGCAAGAATTGCAAGCTGCAAAGCAGTTTTTAGACAGAAAGCAATGAGCAATGGTTAACAAGCAAAATGGCAATTCTTGCTACATTTAAAATGGCCGCTCGTTGGTCAAGCATAGCAGTTTATATTTCTATAAATCAGTGCATAAGACGGTTGGCCCACAGCCATCAAGTTACGTCTATCATTCAAATGAAGGGTATTCACTTTTCCAGATTGACATCCTGTGGTCTCAAGGCAATTTTTGGGGACCTAGCTAGGCTCTCCATTTTTTGCTTCTGACATTGGTATTTGTCTGTGCAGGGCATCTGTCAGGCTGAGATCCTGGTGTCTGCAGAAGCTGCTGAGCCCCCGACAATCCACCCAAAATGTGGCACTCTGAGCTGATACTATAAACTGCTCAGTTTACCTCACTTCCAGGGGAAAGGGGGAAGGGACAAATTAACAAACACCAGGCTGGAAGCTAAGACTAGCTGGTTCTTCACCTGTGGTAAAACATAAACATATAATACACCTTGTTATTCATGAGGCACTATACTAACCTTAAGTATCAATATCCTTTACCAAATAAAGTAAAAACCATACCTGGAACTTCTCTACAATATGCCCAGAGAAGTGATAAGCTGACTAGACTTCCTTACTAGTTGACTTGAATCTCAACGATCATTCAGCCTTCTTAGTAGGTCCATGAATGGGAAATTAACCTTGCAGGTAATCTTCTTTAAACTCAAGAAGCTTGAACAAAGTCTTAAGTTCATTAAAAGTAAATGGAAGTTCTAGTGTTTCTGGAAAGTATTTATATTTCTTCTTATAAATTTCTTTTTAGAGTGTTTTTACTTAAATTAACAGTTCTTGAAACTTGCGTCAAAAATCTCACGTAGATATCTCTTGAACTCGCATAGGGATCCAAACTGAGTGAAGATCGTTGAAGCGCTGTAGATTAAACCACAGGAAAAATCCACACGCGATTAAACGAAAGCACGCACACGCGCTGAAGTTCAACCGCGGGTAAAAATCCACACGCGCTTAGTCCAGGATGCGACCACACGCGCTGACGACAAACCGCGGGTAAAAATCCACACGCGCTTAATCCAATATGCGAGCACACGCGCTGACGACAAACCGCGGGTAAAAATCCACACGCGCTTAATCCAATATGCGAGCACACGCGCTGACGACAAACCGCGGGTAAAAATCCACACGCGCTTAGTCCAATATGCGAACACACGCGCTGACGACAAACCGCGGGTAAAAATCCACACGCGCTTAATCCGATATGCGAGCACACGCACTGACGACAAACCGCGGGTAAAAATCACACGCACAAGAGTATCACGCGACACCAAAGAGCTCGCGCTAGATACTCAAGCGAAGTCTCTCACGCGCAGGCTTCTGTTAACGGAAAAACCACGCGCTTGATAGAAAACGTAGCGTAACAAAGCCAAACATGCGACAGCAATAAAGTTCTTAGTAAATATTTTTCATATGAACTTGAAAATCAGATTAAATCTTCTACAATGACATTATAGAAAGAGTCTTGAGTTTTAAAAGGACTTATCTTGTGGAGAGTCTTTGAAACCTTTCTTTTTTCTTGGATAACTCGAAATCTTCTTACTCCTGTTCAGTGCCAAAATGAATCTCCGCAAGATTCCTGTTTGCTTTTCCAAATAAGCCGCTCGACCGCTTGAAACTTGAAACCCCTGAACAAGTTAAGCAGGAGCAGCTTAATACGCGACCTCTCAGCTGGGCAAAGACAATGAAAGGCAGTTTAGAATGTTCATTGTCTTCCCTATAAACAATCACCAGCCAATCAGAACTTAGACTGAGGACCTCCATCTTGGCTTGGGGCATTCTCCATAGACTGCAATGAATGTTAAGGGCAAAATTGGCTGTTTTAAAATTAAACTCATAATTACTTCCAAAAACCTTTCTATACTAATTTTCCCCAGACCTAATGTCTCAGATTATGTCACTGTATCCTAACAGTACCTGACAGTACCCCCCTTCTAACGCCCAGTCCCTGGGCCTTTTTTCAATGGAAATTTCTTATGGAATTTTTTAACCAAATGAGGAGCATGTACATCACTTGCTTTCTCCCAAGTGCGTTCTTCAGGACCAAAACCCTCCCAATCAAGGAGATACTGTAGCTTTCCTCTCACTATTCTAGAGTCCAGAATTTTCTTAACTACAAATTCTTCTGAATCATCTTCCTCAAATACAACTGGTGAAGGAGTAGGTGTCAATCTAGTTCCTTTAACCACTGGTTTCAACAAACTAACATGAAAAGTTGGATGAGTTTTCATATGTCTTGGTAATCTAAGGCGAACAGCCACTGGATTTATCACCCTTTCAACCACAAACGGCCCTACAAAACGAGGGCAAAACTTATTTCTTCCCTTAATTCTCAAAAATTTGGTTGATAACCATACCAAATCTCCCTCCCTATACTGGGGACTAGTCTTTCTTTTAAGGTCCGCAAATCTTTTATATTTCTGTTTACTCTCCACCAACACCCCTTTTGCCTTCTCCAAATTTCTTTTCATGATCTCTAGTCTCTTTTCCACTTCCGGGTTTTCAGCATCATAATCGATCTCTATACTAAGAAAACGAGGATGAAAACCTCGTCCCAAATAAAATGGAGACATTGAGGTGGCATCCTTACTACAGTTGTTATATGCAAATTCTGCCACCCACAACATATCTACCCACTCTTCCCCTGTCTGTAGATAACATCTCAAATATTTCTCCAACTCCTGATTTATCCTTTCCACTTGCCCATTGGTTTCGGGATGGTAACCGGATGATAGGCATACCTCAACTCCCAATCTCTTACAGAAAGCCCTCCAAAATTTAGAAATAAATTGAGACCCTCTGTCTGAGATGACCTGACTGGGAATTCCATGCAGTTTAACTACTTCTTGTAAGAAACTGTGAGCTAAACTATCAGCGGTAACCTCTCCCTTCATTGGAATGAAATGTGCTTCTTTAGTGAGTAAATCCACCACAACCAATACTGATGTACACCCCTTATCTAGTGGTAGATCCGTGATGAAATCTAAAGACACTGAATACCAAGGCCGCGGTGGAACGGGCAACGGTTCCAATAACCCAGAAGGCTTTCCGATGAGGTTCTTAGATCTAGCACAAACTTCACAGGTCTTAACAAAATTAAGAGTATCTTGTCGAATTTTCTCCCACCAAAAATGTCTTCTGACCAACTCAAGTGTTTTTCGATATCCTGGATGTCCTGCCAGAACTGAATCGTGACATTCCTTCAAAATCTTTTCTCTAAGTTCAATAGATGGTAAATAGAGTCGGTCGTCCAGATAAGGTAAACCATCTTTAATCTTGCGAGCTGGATCCAAACGAACCCAATGTTCAAGTTGTCTCTCAGATATGGATTCTCGTACTTGTTTAAAGATTTCGTTTTCTTTCTCAATTCCAGCAAGAACAAAACGTTCTGGAGCGATCAGAGGAAGTGATTCACAAACCGACTTAACTTCACTTTCTGGAAATTGTCGTGACAGAGCATCTGCTTTTTTATTTTGATTTCCTGGCTTAAAAGTAACTATAAAATCATAATCTGCAAAAAATAAAGACCACCTTAGTTGTCGAGGTGTCAGAGTTCTTGCTGTCTTCAAAAAGAGTAAGTTTCGGTGATCGGTTAATACTGTCACAGTGTGACGTGCTCCTTTTAAAAAATGTCGCCATTCTTCAAATGCTGCTTTGATAGCAAGAAGCTCGCGATCTGAAATGGTATAATTTTCTTCCGCTGGTGAGAACCTCTGAGAAAAGTAGGCCACAGGATGCAATTGTCCAGTAACATTATGCCTCTGCGACAACACTGCTCCCATTGCCACATTGGAAGCATCAGCCTCTACAAAAAATGGCTTGGAAGTATCAGGATGAATTAAGATAGGAGTAGTTATGAATTTCTCCTTCAATACTTTAAAAGCCTCATTAGCCTTAACGTCCCAAACAAAAGGAACTCCTTTCTTCAAAAGTCGAGTAATTGGAGTCACCAAACTGGAGAAGCCTTCAATGAATCTTCGGTAAAAGTTGGCAAATCCCAAAAAACTCTGGATCTCTTTCACCTTCGTTGGAATAGGCCAATCACGAACCGCTTCCACCTTTTTCGGATTCATTTCCAGACCACTAGGAGTGATCACAAAACCTAAAAATTCCACCGAATTCGTATGGAACTGACTCTTCTCCAATTTAGCGTAAAGATTATTCTCTCTCAATTTTCTCAAGACCTGTCGAATGTGAATTTTGTGTTTCTCCAAACTTTGGGAAAAAATCAAAATATCGTCAATATAAACAATAACAAAAATATCAAGAAATTCCTGAAGAACCTCATCGATAAAAAATTGAAAAGCCGCTGGGGCATTGCAAAGACCGAATGGCATCACTTGGTACTCGTACAGGCCAAATCTGGTCTTAAATGCCGTCTTCCACTCATCCCCCTCTTGAACTCGTACCAGATGATAAGCCCCCCTTAAATCCAATTTAGAAAAAATGGTGGCACCTTGAATTTGATTTAACATCTCAGAGATGAGAGGGAGCGGATACCTATTTTTTACTGTCATTCTATTTACCGCCCTATAATCTATACAAGTTCTGAGGGAACCGTCAGATTTTGGCACAAAAAACAATGGTGAGGCAGCCGTCGATTGAGAGTGCCGAATAAAACCCTTAGCCAAATTTTCCTTTAAGTATTCTTTCAAATAGTCATTCTCTTTTTCTGTCAGGGCATAAACCCTACTGCTAGGTAAAATAGCTCCAGGCTCCAAATCTATCCTGCAGTCAAACAGTCTATGAGGAGGCAACTCTCCAGCTTCCTTTTCACCAAATACATCCCAAAAATCTTGATAACAAGTAGGACGTTCACCCACTACTGCTCCAACATCAAAACCTATTGCCCCTCTTTCTGCAAGTGAAAACGAAACGGAATTCACAAATCTTTCTTCCTCTCCATGACTTTTCCCTAAGAAACAATGTTCCTTACAAAAATTTGATTCTAGGGATACAATTCTTGCACTCCAATCAATTCTAGGATTATGCAGAGTAAGCCAGGGCATACCCAAGATTATTTTCAAGATTGGAGCATCAATTAATTCAAAAGAGATAGTTTCCTTATGACCTCCAGTTAACTCCATCTCAAGTACCTCTGTATTATGAGTGATTGGACCTGAAGAAAGAGATGTACCATCAACTGCCCTTACCTGCTCAACTTCTTTCTTAGCCACTAAAGGAACACCTAAACTCTTTGCCAATCCTCTGTCCATAAAATTTCCTGTAGCCCCTGAATCAATAATAATTGGCCCAGAACCTAAGATTTTCTTTTCAAACATTAAGGATACGTTCACAGTTATATGAGGAACAGCTGTCTGTATCGTGTTAGCAACTTGTTGTACTCTGCCTGAAGAGTTGAAGATCTTCTTGGAGGTAAAAGGACAGTTTTCAAGGAAATGACCACTCCTACCGCAGTATAGGCACAAATTATTCTCCCTTCTTCTTGTCTTCTCTTCCTTTGACAACGAACCTCTCACCCGACTCTGCAGCTCATTTCCCTTTGACTTAACTTCCCTGTTCACCACCTCAACCTTAGATCTCTCTACTCTTCCTGGAAACCTAACTTCCCCCTGAGAACGTCTACGCTCTAAACGTCTTTCGGTTAAATGAAAATCTAACCGAACCACCAAATCAATTAGAGCATCTAAAGTAGTTGGTCGTTCCAAAACACCAGCCAAAGCATCTTTCAATTCATCTTTTAAGCCCCGATAAAATAAGGAAGCCCTCTTCTCCTCTGGCCATCTACTCTCTAAAATTAAAGTTCTAAATTGAGTGATATAAGAAATCAACTCCTTTCCTCCCTGACGCAACTCCAGTAGTTCTCCATCTACCTCTAGAGATACCTGTCTCTTATCAAACATCTTTTTAAAATCGGCCTGGAACAGGGAATAATTATTCAAAGCCAAACTCTTTTGACTCACCAAGAGACTTCCCCACGCAGATGCTTCTCCTGATAAATAAGATAATGTAAATGTGACCTTGGAAGCATCCGTTGAAAATAACTCGGGACGACTTAAGAAATGTAATTCACACTGAGTCTGAAAAATTTGAAACTTTCTCGGATCTCCCAAAAAACGCTCAGGAGCAGCCAAAGGAACAGGCATAACTAAAGTTCCTAAACCACCCACCACTTCCCTTGAAAGTCTATGTTCTTGTTCTTCCCCTACTCTCACTAGCTCAGGTGGGTTTCCTGCACCTTCCGAAACTTCCTTTTCTTGTATTTGTGTTACCTTTAAATTTAACTCATCTATTCTTTTATTAAGATTTGAGTATTCTCGATGAGCCACCCGTAACTCTTCTCTAATTTCCCTAACCACTTCTCCCAACGCCTCCATGGCTGTCTCGTCGGGGTTCATACAGCTTGGGCAGACTTTTTCTTTTTTATAGGCCTTTCATTCTGTCAGGCTGAGATCCTGTTGTCTGCAGAAGCTGCTGAGCCCCCGACAATCCACCCAAAATGTGGCACTCTGAGCTGATACTATAAACTGCTCAGTTTACCTCACTTCCAGGGGAAAGGGGGAAGGGACAAATTAACAAACACCAGGCTGGAAGCTAAGACTAGCTGGTTCTTCACCTGTGGTAAAACATAAACATATAATACACCTTGTTATTCATGAGGCACTATACTAACCTTAAGTATCAATATCCTTTACCAAATAAAGTAAAAACCATACCTGGAACTTCTCTACAATATGCCCAGAGAAGTGATAAGCTGACTAGACTTCCTTACTAGTTGACTTGAATCTCAACGATCATTCAGCCTTCTTAGTAGGTCCATGAATGGGAAATTAACCTTGCAGGTAATCTTCTTTAAACTCAAGAAGCTTGAACAAAGTCTTAAATTCATTAAAAGTAAATGGAAGTTCTAGTGTTTCTGGAAAGTATTTATATTTCTTCTTATAAATTTCTTTTTAGAGTGTTTTTACTTAAATTAACAGTTCTTGAAACTTGCGTCAAAAATCTCACGTAGATATCTCTTGAACTCGCATAGGGATCCAAACTGAGTGAAGATCGTTGAAGCGCTGTAGATTAAACCACAGGAAAAATCCACACGCGATTAAACGAAAGCACGCACACGCGCTGAAGTTCAACCGCGGGTAAAAATCCACACGCGCTTAGTCCAGGATGCGACCACACGCGCTGACGACAAACCGCGGGTAAAAATCCACACGCGCTTAGTCCAATATGCGAGCACACGCGCTGACGACAAACCGCGGGTAAAAATCCACACGCGCTTAATCCAATATGCGAGCACACGCGCTGACGACAAACCGCGGGTAAAAATCCACACGCGCTTAATCCAATATGCGAGCACACGCGCTGACGACAAACCGCGGGTAAAAATCCACACGCGCTTAGTCCAATATGCGAGCACACGCGCTGACGACAAACCGCGGGTAAAAATCCACACGCGCTTAATCCAATATGCGAGCACACGCGCTGACGACAAACCGCGGGTAAAAATCACACGCACAAGAGTATCACGCGACACCAAAGAGCTCGCGCTAGATACTCAAGCGAAGTCTCTCACGCGCAGGCTTCTGTTAACGGAAAAACCACGCGCTTGATAGAAAACGTAGCGTAACAAAGCCAAACATGCGACAGCAATAAAGTTCTTAGTAAATATTTTTCATATGAACTTGAAAATCAGATTAAATCTTCTACAATGACATTATAGAAAGAGTCTTGAGTTTTAAAAGGACTTATCTTGTGGAGAGTCTTTGAAACCTTTCTTTTTTCTTGGATAACTCGAAATCTTCTTACTCCTGTTCAGTGCCAAAATGAATCTCCGCAAGATTCCTGTTTGCTTTTCCAAATAAGCCGCTCGACCGCTTGAAACTTGAAACCCCTGAACAAGTTAAGCAGGAGCAGCTTAATACGCGACCTCTCAGCTGGGCAAAGACGATGAAAGGCAGTTTAGAATGTTCATTGTCTTCCCTATAAACAATCACCAGCCAATCAGAACTTAGACTGAGGACCTCCATCTTGGCTTGGGGCATTCTCCATAGACTGCAATGAATGTTAAGGGCAAAATTGGCTGTTTTAAAATTAAACTCATAATAACTTCCAAAAACCTTTCTATACTAATTTTCCCCAGACCTAATGTCTCAGATTATGTCACTGTATCCTAACAGTACCTGACAGCATCAAACCCTTTGCTTCCTGTTCGCTTTTTTGTTGGTATATTATGGCGCATCCACTTTGTGCACTCAATTACAGCATTGGTTAGAGACGATTTGTCCCCATTTGCCTGTCGCGCAAGATCACATAGTCTGCTTTGCCATTTTGAAGATGTTTCAGCTTCGCTGTCAAGTCTTCAGGCAATTGTTTGCGAAAAGGATTCAAACGTGGAAATCTTGGCATTGACAGATGCCAAGAGAGACATTTGGTCACACACGGCATCATGCAGTGATTCGTACAATTTCATAAATGGCAATAAGGCAATCGATGTTGCAGCCAGTACGTTATTATGAATTTGGATACCTGCAGCCGTGGATAGGGAGCTTTTAGAAGGTTGATCGAGTCTTGCTTCCTCAGAAGCCACCTTTTTAGATCTGGCAGTGTTTTCTTTTGGCAGTCCGGCCAAATTTGAATTGCTCATCACGGCTCTCATCTCTATATCCTTAGTGCCTAAAAGGTCCAAACTTCCACGAGGTATTTGATGGGGAAAGTTAATAGTCAAAGCTGACGTCGATGCTTCAGATCTGTTTGATGTGTTACAAGGTAAGTTCACTGGTGAGTTGTATTCCGCGGCCTCCATCCTGTTTATTTGTGCAGTTTGATTTAGCAGAAAACTGTTGTTTAGGCGTTCGTAAGTGGCCAAAAAGTCTGCTTTTGATCTTGCTGTCAGCCGTGCTTCCCGTGCTGAAAGTTCGGTAGTAGCAACTTCGGTAGGGGGCATGCTTTTAGGAGTTTCCAACAACTTTTACGGCTGCAATGTGTGTAAAGCATTTGTTGCAGCCACCTCTGATTAAGCTATTTGGCTTAAGTCTATTACCTGAGTTGAGGCGTTTCCAGGTGGATTTGGAGCATGCACGGGTTCAGTACTCTTGCCCCCCTCAGGTATTGTTTCTTTGCAAATTTCAAGGATGCCGACCTTCTTTGTGCCATGCGACGTTGGAAGCGCCAACATGTTTTTTTTTACATCTGAAGGTTTTGAAAATGAGAATGCACACGGCTCTCCGAGGCTTCGATTGTCAACCAGGGAGGGCTGCATCAGCACCTTAACCTGAGTTAAAACGTTTGGAAGGTTGATTGCCAGGAGGTCGGAGTCAGTTAATTCAAAGGGAGAGATTTGGGCGACGTCGCTGGCATCAACATACACCGAAGGAGAGAATAAAGTAGCCGGCTCAGCTGAACAGCTTTCAGAGAGTACACGTGGGGGAATTGAGATGCCTTCACTTCCAGGGCTTGCTTCCACCATGGGGGGGGGCAATAATGCTTGTGACAAAGAGGCTAGCGAAGGCACTGTGCCTCTCTCCAAGCGTCTAGCAACCTCCATGTCATCTACCGTGTCGTTTGAAACATTTGGATCATTTGGATCAGTCAGGTCGACCAGGCTTACCTCCTTTGAAAGTCTCTGTGGCAACTTCCTTCGGGATAACAATGATTTGTGCCGTGTCTGCGGGCCCTCCTTCGCAGTCACCATACTGCACTGATCTACAACAGCAGCTCGGATTGTTATCGGAAGCACACAGGAGTACAGGTGGCAAGCTGCGGATGCGCGGCGGACTGCGGTAGACTGAACTCGTCACTGAGCTCCGCGCCGCGCTCCACGCTTCAGCGTAGCTTTTGTAGGCTGGGCCAAGAGTTAAAGAGACAGCAGTCTGGGAAAACCCAGGGTCCGTTGCAGCAGCTCCTCACAGGGTCCACACACAAGGAGTTTCTGTGGTAGACTGAACTCGTCACCGAACTCCGCGCTGCGCTCCGCGCTTCAGCGTAGCTTTTGTAGGCTGGCCCAAGAGTTAAAGAGACAGCAGTCCAGGAAACCCCAGGGTCCGTTGCAGCAGCTCCTCACAGGGTCCACACACAAGGAGTTTCTGTGGTAGACTGAACTCGTCACTGAACATTGTATATAACAGATTACATAAATAATGGCATTAGACATAACATGATTAATAAGTTAGCTCATAAAAACATTGATTTTCTTAATAGCAACTTAGGCCATGGGCTTGGCCATGACGAAGGCTTTGGTCACTGGCCATCATCAAACACCATAGCTAATGATCAGTTAGTATTGCAAAATACCAATGTGCATGGTTATAAGCCATGCATAGTGACTCGATACTGTTTTAAAATATACAGTGGGCAACGTGAAAGCTGTAGTCAGTGCCCATAGCTAAAGGCCATAGCTAGTGCTCATTAATATGTTAGAATGTACAGTCAGCACGGCCAAATGCTCTTGCAACTCGCTAATATTGTGCTGAAGACCATGGCTAGTGGCTAGTTAGCGTATATAATATAATAGTGGACACGGCCGAAGGCCATAGATAAGGGCTGGTTAGTGTTGTATAATACAAAGTAGGCAAGTACAAAGTCCATCGATCACATGTTAGTATTTTAAAATATACAATGGACATGGCCAAAAGATGTACAAACTGCTCATGGTCCAAAGCCATGGCTAGTGGCTCATTTATATATTTGGATATGTAGTGGGCACAGCCAAAGATTGTGGCCACTGTCCAGTTTTGTGCTAAAACCCATGGCTAGTGGTTTATTAGTGTAGATAATATACAGTTGACACAGCTGAAAGCTGTAGCCACTGGTAAAGGCCAAAGGCTATGGTTGGTAGCCTGTTAGTGTTTAGAAGTATACAGTGCAAATGGGTGAAGACTGTGTCCAGTGTCCATGGCTTAATGCTATGATTAGTACCCATTAAAGTGTTAAAATATATTTGACCATGCACACTGACCATGGCTGAAGGCCATCCTTAATGTCGGTTACTGTTGTAATGTAATTAGTGATTTCATCAGTGATGTGATCTGTGTTGTCATCATTGTGGCCATAGGCTGCGCAACAAGGTGCACGAAATTAAGGTGGCTTTAGCTGAATCTATGTATATATTACAGGTCCTGCGGTAGCGGCCCTGTAGTTATGGTTAAGTTTCTCAACCCATAGGAAGAGCACTTTATGTGCAGCTTATAACTTCACCTATACGCCCCCCTGCTTCCCACCCAGACAAATCCTGATGCAACTTTGCAAAAAAAAAGTATATGGCCTGTACAATTGACTCTACAAAGTTTGCTGAGGTTTCGTTAAGGGAGGGGGGTCCCAGAATGTGTGTTTTTTTCCTATAGATGCAATGGAAGAGAAATGTTGCTTACGCCTACAGCCCAAACCCCTGGATGGATTTTCACCACATTTGTGGCAGGAGCAGCGGCTTGGTCACGAAAGTGTGCTTTTGTAAATTTGGTCTAAATCTTGCTAGTAGCAAGAAAAAGTAGGTAAAATAAAATTAGTGATATCTGGGTTCAGTCCGTGAACTCACTTTGCTATTCGGACGTGCCTTCTGATTGAATGGTGAAAAACTTGAGGTGCGTCAGATTTTCGGAAACACCTGCCTTGTTGGATTCGCTGACTCTTATACCTAAGGTTTTCAACATTATGAGTATATATGACTAGATTCTAAAAAAGAGCAATTGATTTATTTTTGCTAATAGATCAAGAAACTGAGTACTGGTTGGATTTCCCCACCTTCTGGTTATGCTCTTCGTACCAAGAAGTGTCACTACCTGTCAGGCTGAGATCCTGGTGTCTGCAGAAGCTGCTGAGCCCCCGACAATCCACCCAAAATGTGGCACTCTGAGCTGATACTATAAACTGCTCAGTTTACCTCACTTCCAGGGGAAAGGGGGAAGGGACAAATTAACAAACACCAGGCTGGAAGCTAAGACTAGCTGGTTCTTCACCTGTGGTAAAACATAAACATATAATACACCTTGTTATTCATGAGGCACTATACTAACCTTAAGTATCAATATCCTTTACCAAATAAAGTAAAAACCATACCTGGAACTTCTCTACAAAATGCCAAGAGAAGTGATAAGTTGACTAGACTTCCTTACTAGTTGACTTGAATCTCAACGATCATTCAGCCTTCTTAGTAGGTCCATGAATGTGAATTTAACTTTGCAGGTAATCTTCTTTAAACTGAAGAAGCTTGAACAAAGTCTTAAGTTCATTAAAAGTAAATGGAAGTTCTAGTGTTTCTGGAAAGTATTTATATTTCTTCTTATAAATTTCTTTTTAGAGTGTTTTTACTTAAATAAACAGTTCTTGAAACTTGCGTCAAAAATCTCACGTGGAAATCTCTTGAACTCGCATAGGGAACCAAACTGAGTGAAGATCGTTGAAGCGCTGTAGATTAAACCGCAGGGAAAAACCACACGAGCTTATCCAAGGAGCGAGTAAACTCACACGCGCTGAAATCGAACCGCGAGAGAAAAAACCACACGCGCTTTTTCCAAAATGCAAAAACACTCACACGCGCTAAGTCGAAACCACGGGAAAAAATCCACACGCGATTAAACGAAAACACGCACAAGCGCTGAAGTTCAACCGCGGGAAATATCCACACGCGCTTAGTCCAAGATGCGAGCACACGCGCTGACGACAAACCGCGGGTAAAAATCCACACGCGCTTAGTCCAAGATGCGAGCACACGCGCTGACGACAAACCGCGGGTAAAAATCCACACGCGCTTAGTCCACGATGCGATCACACGCACACGCGCTAAAGTCGGAAAAGCGGGAAAAATCCACACGCGCTTAAAACAAGATGCACACGCGCGGAAATCCAACCGCGGGTAGAAAAAACACACGCACAAGAGTATCACGCGCCACAACACAGCTCGCGCTAGATACTCAAGCGAAGACTCTCACGCGTAGGCTTCTGTTAAAGGAAAAACCACGCGCTTGATAGAAAACGTAGCGTAGCAAAGCCAAACATGCGACAGCAATATAGTTCTTAGTAAATATTTTTCATATGAACTTGAAAATCAGATTAAATCTTCTACAATGACATTATAGAAAGAGTCTTGAGTTTTAAAAGGACTTATCTTGTGAAGAGTCTTTGAAACTTTTTTCTTCTTGGATAACTCGAAATCTTCTTACTCCTGTTCAGTGCCAAAATGAATCTCCGCAAGATTCCTGTTTGCTTTTCCAAAATAAGCCGCTCGACCGCTTGAAACTTGAAACCCCTGAACAAGTTAAGCAGGAGCAGCTTAATACACGACCTCTCAGCTGGGCAAAGATGATGAAAGGCAGTTTAGAATGTTCATTGTCTTCCCTATAAACAATCACCAGCCAATCAGAACTTAGACTGAGGACCTCCATCTTGGCTTGGGGCATTCTCCATAGACTGCAATGAATGTTAAGGGCAAAATTGGCTGTTTTAAAATTAAACTCATAATAACTTCCAAAAACCTTTCTATACTAATTTTCCCCAGACCTAATGTCTCAGAATATGTCACTGTATCTTAACAGTACCTGACAGTACCCCCCTTCTAACGCCCAGTCCCTGGGCCTTTTTTCAATGGAAATTTCTTATGGAATTTTTCAACCAAATGAGGAGCATGTCCATCACTTGCTTTCTCCCAAGTGCGTTCTTCAGGACCAAAACCCTCCCAATCAATGAGATACTGTAGCTTTCCTCTCACTATTCTAGAGTCCAGAATTTTCTTAACTACAAATTCTTCTGAATCATCTTCCTCAAATACAACTGGTGAAGGAGTAGGTGTCAATCTAGTTCCTTTAACCACAGGTTTCAACAAGTTAACATGAAAAGTTGGATGAGTTTTCATATGTCTTGGTAATCTAAGGCGAACAGCCACTGGATTTATCACCCTTTCAATAACAAACGGCCCTACAAAACGAGGGCAAAACTTATTTCTTCCCTTAATTCTCAAAAATTTGGTTGATAACCATACCAAATCTCCCTCCCTATACTGGGGACTAGTCTTTCTTTTAAGGTCCGCAAATCTTTTATATTTTTGTTTACTCTCCACCAACACCCCTTTTGCCTTCTCCAAATTTCTTTTCATGATCTCTAGTCTCTTTTCCACTTCTGGGTTTTCAGCATCATAATCGATCTCTATACTAAGAAAACGAGGATGAAAACCTCGTCCCAAATAAAATGGAGACATTGAGGTGGCATCCTTACTACAGTTGTTATATGCAAATTCTGCCACCCACAACATATCTACCCACTCTTCCCCTGTCTGTAGATAACATCTCAAATATTTCTCCAACTCCTGATTTATCCTTTCCACTTGCCCATTGGTTTCGGGATGGTAACCGGATGATAGAGATAACTCAACTCCCAATCTCTTACAGAAAGCTCTCCAAAATTTAGAAATAAATTGAGACCCTCTGTCTGAGATGACCTGACTGGGAATTCCATGCAGTTTAACTACTTCTTGTAAGAAACTGTGAGCTAAACTATCAGCGGTAACCTCTCCCTTCATTGGAATGAAATGTGCTTCTTTAGTGAGTAAATCCACTACAACCAATACTGATGTACACCCCTTATCTAGTGGTAGATCCGTGATGAAATCTAAAGACACTGAATACCAAGGCCGCGGTGGAACTGGCAACGGTTCCAATAACCCAGAAGGCTTTCCGATGAGGTTCTTAGATCTAGCACAAACTTCACAGGTCTTAACAAAATTAAGAGTATCTTGTCGAATTTTCTCCCACCAAAAATGTCTTCTGACCAACTCAAGTGTTTTTCGATATCCTGGATGTCCTGCCAGAACTGAATCGTGACATTCCTTCAAAATCTTTTCTCTAAGTTCAATAGATGGTAAATAGAGTCTGTCGTCAAGATAAGGTAAACCATCTTTAATCTTGCGAGCTGGATCCAAACGAACCCAATTTTCAAGTTGTCTCTCAGATATGGATTCTCGTACTTGTTTAAAGATTTCGTTTTCTTTCTCAATTCCAGCAAGAACAAAACATTCTGGAGCGATCAGAGGAAGTGACTCACAAACTGACTTAACTTCACTTTCTGGAAATTGCTGTGACAGAGCATCTGCATTTTTATTTTGATTTCCTGGCTTAAAAGTAACTATAAAATCATAATCTGCAAAAAATAAAGACCACCTTAGTTGTCGAGGTGTCAGAGTTCTTGCTGTCTGCAAAAAAAGTACGTTTCGGTGATCAGTTAATACTGTTACAGTGTGACATGCTCCTTTTAAAAAATGTCGCCATTCTTCAAATGCTGCTTTGATAGCAAGAAGCTCGCGATCTGAAATGGTATAATTTTCTTCCGCTGGTGAGAACCTCTTAGAAAAGTAGGCCACTGGATGCAATTGTCCAGTAACATTATGCCTCTGCGACAACACTGCTCCCATTGCCACATTGGAAGCATCAGCCTCTACAAAAAATGGCTTGGAAGTATCAGGATGAATCAAGATAGGAGTAGTTATGAATTTCTCCTTCAATACTTTAAAAGCCTCATTAGCCTTAACGTCCCAAACAAAAGGAACTCCTTTCTTCAAAAGTCGAGTAATTGGAGTCACCAAACTGGAGAAGCCTTCAATGAATCTTCGGTAAAAGTTGGCAAATCCCAAAAAACTCTGGATCTCCTTCACCTTCGTTGGAATAGGCCAATCACGAACCGCTTCCACCTTTTTCGGATTCATTTCCAGACCACTAGGTGTGATCACAAAACCTAAAAATTCCACTGAATTCGTATGGAACTGACTCTTCTCCAATTTAGCGTAAAGATTATTCTCTCTCAATTTTCTCAAGACCTGTCGAACGTGAATTTTGTGTTTCTCCAAACTTTGGGAAAAAATCAAAATATCGTCAATATAAACAATAACAAAAATATCAAGAAATTCCCGAAGAACCTCATCGATAAAAAATTGAAAATCCGCTGGGGCATTGCAAAGACCGAATGGCATCACTTGGTACTCGTACAGGCCAAATCTGGTCTTAAATGCCGTCTTCCACTCATCCCCCTCTTGAACTCGTACAAGATGATAAGCCCCCCTTAAATCCAATTTAGAAAAAATGGTGGCACCTTGAATTTGATTTAACATCTCAGAGATGAGAGGGAGCGGATACCTATTTTTTACTGTCATTCTATTTACCGCCCTATAATCTATACAAGTTCTGAGGGAACCGTCAGATTTTGGCACAAAAAACAATGGTGAGGCAGCCGGCGATTGAGAGTGCCGAATAAAACCCTTAGCCAAATTTTCCTTTAAGTATTCTTTCAAATAGTCATTCTCTTTTTCTGTCAGGGCATAAACCCTACTGCTAGGTAAAATAGCTCCAGGCTCCAAATCTATCCTGCAGTCAAACAGTCTATGAGGAGGCAACTCTCCAGCTTCCTTTTCATCAAATACATCCCAAAAATCTTGATAACAAGTAGGAAGTTCACCATCTACCTCTAGAGATACCTGTCTCTTATCAAACATCTTTTTAAATTCGGCCTGGAACAGGGAATAATTATTCAAAGCCAAACTCTTTTGACTCACCAAGAGACTTCCCCACGCAGATACTTCTCCTGATAAATAAGATAATGTAAATGTGACCTTGGAAGCATCCGTTGAAAATAACTCGGGACGACTTAAGAAATGTAATTCACACTGAGTCTGAAAAATTTGAAACTTTCTCGGATCTCCCAAAAAACACTCAGGAGCAGCCAAAGGAACTTGCATAACTAAAGTTCCTAAACCACCCACCACTTCCCTTGAAAGTCTATGTTCTTGTTCTTCCCCTACTCTCACCAACTCAGGTGGGTTTCCTGCACCTTCCGAAACTTCCTTTTCTTGTATTTGTGTTACCTTTAAATTTAACTCATCTATTCTTTTATTAAGATTTGAGTATTCTCGATGAGCCACCCGTAACTCTTCTCTAATTTCCCTAACCATTTCTCCCAACGCCTCCATGGCTGTCTCGTCGGGGTTCATACAGCTTGGGCAGACTTTTTCTTTTTTATTGGCCTTTCATTCTGTCAGGCTGAGATCCTGGTGTCTGCAGAAGCTGCTGAGTCCCCGACAATCCACCCAAAATGTGGCACTCTGAGCTGATACTATAAACTGCTCAGTTTACCTCACTTCCAGGGGAAAGGGGGAAGGGACAAATTAACAAACACCAGGCTGGAAGCTAAGACTAGCTGGTTCTTCACCTGTGGTAAAACATAAACATATAATACACCTTGTTATTCATGAGGCACTATACTAACCTTAAGTATCAATATCCTTTACCAAATAAAGTAAAAACCATACCTGGAACTTCTCTACAAAATGCCCAGAGAAGTGATAAGCTGACTAGACTTCCTTACTAGTTGACTTGAATCTCAACGATCATTCAGCCTTCTTAGTAGGTCCATGAATGTGAATTTGACTTTGCAGGTAATCTTCTTCAAACTGAAGAAGCTTGAACAAAGTCTTAAGTTCATTAAAAGTAAATGGAAGTTCTAGTGTTTCTGGAAAGTATTTATATTTCTTCTTATAAATTTCTTTTTAGAGTGTTTTTACTTAAATAAACAGTTCTTGAAACTTGCGTCAAAAATCTCACGTGGAAATCTCTTGAACTCGCATAGGGATCCAAACTGAGTGAAGATCGTTGAAGCGCTGTAGATTAAACCGCAGGAAAAAACCACACGAGCTTATCCAAGGAGCGAGTAAACTCACACGCGCTGAAATCGAACCGCGAGAGAAAAAACCACACGCGCTTTTTCCAAAATGCAAAAAAACTCACACGCGCTAAGTCGAAACCACGGGAAAAAATCCACACGCGATTAAACGAAAACAAGCACACGCGCTGAAGTTCAACCGCGGGAAATATCCACATGCGCTTAGTCCAAGATGCGAGCACACGCGCTGACGACAAACCGCGGGTAAAAATCCACACGCGCTTAGTCCAAGATGCGAGCACACGCGCTGACGACAAACCGCGGGTAAAAATCCACACGCGCTTAGTCCACGATGCGATCACACGCACACGCGCTAAAGTCGGAAAAGCGGGAAAAATCCACACGCGCTTAAAACAAGATGCACACGCGCGTAAATCCAACCGCGGGTAGAAAAAACACACGCACAAGAGTATCACGCGACACCACAGAGCTCGCGCTAGATACTCAAGCGAAGACTCTCACGCGCAGGCTTCTGTTAACGGAAAAACCACGCGCTTGATAGAAAACGTAGCGTAGCAAAGCCAAACATACGACAGCAATATAGTTCTTAGTAAATATTTTTCATATGAACTTGAAAATCAGATTAAATCTTCTACAATGACATTATAGAAAGAGTCTTGAGTTTTAAAAGGACTTATCTTGTGAAGAGTCTTTGAAACTTTTTTCTTCTTGGATAACTCGAAATCTTCTTACTCCTGTTCAGTGCCAAAATGAATCTCCGCAAGATTCCTGTTTGCTTTTCCAAAATAAGCCGCTCGACCGCTTGAAACTTGAAACCCCTGAACAAGTTAAGCAGGAGCAGCTTAATACACGACCTCTCAGCTGGGCAAAGATGATGAAAGGCAGTTTAGAATGTTCATTGTCTTCCCTATAAACAATCACCAGCCAATCAGAACTTAGACTGAGGACCTCCATCTTGGCTTGGGGCATTCTCCGTAGACTGCAATGAATGTTAAGGGCAAAATTGGCTGTTTTAAAATTAAACTCATAATAACTTCCAAAAACCTTTCTATACTAATTTTCCCCAGACCTAATGTCTCAGAATATGTCACTGTATCTTAACAGTACCTGACACTACCGGCTTGTCCATCCCTTTTGACTACCCACTAAATAATTGGGTAAGTCTCTTTTAGGACAACTTAACTAAGTACAGTCCAACTGAACCTAATGTGCAATTTAGAAGGCATTCCCGTGGCTGAATGTAAACATTTTTTATTAAATTTTTTTTACATTTTCTTATTAAACAATCTTTTTATTAAATTTTGACTGATAATTCAAGCTTCAAATAAACACATTCTCCCTCCCTTACCCCCCTGCTCCCTAGAAATCAGGACGGCTTGACAGTCTACGCTTCTTGAACCTATGGTTCCGTTTTGAGGATCAAAGAATGTTCAGGATACGGATCTTGTGTGGACACCACTGCAGCATAGTCACTCTGCAAGTATTGTAAAATGAGACCCCAATGTGTCTGGAATTCTTCCGGAATGCCATGTACCTTGCAGGTCATCCACTCCATTGCGATGAAGTGCCATACTTTCCTGAGCCATTGGAGTTGTGTCGGAGGTTCATGCTGTTTCCAGCCTTGGGCTATTGTTAGCCATGCAGTTATAATTAGGACCATTATGACTTTCCGCTGCCTCTTGGTATAAGTCTTTTGCTTTGGGTCCCAAATACCCGCCTGCCATGTTCTTGCTTCCAGAGTACCTGCTCCTTGGACCATTTTTTCTGCTTGAGCTTTGACTTCTTTCCAGAAGTCCCCAAGGGCCGGTGATGTCCACCATATATGTTTCCAGTGACCCAATTGCTGACAACCTCGCCAACATTGCCCACTTGTGCTAGGATATATTGTATGTAGTCTTTCTGGGATTATGTGCCACTGCAATACAACTTTCTGCCACATTTCCCTCAGGTGTATTGAGCATGTCAGTTTGGGCATGCTGCGCCATGCTTCCTTCCAGTGGGATTGTGGTATTGGTTCCCCAAGCGTCTTTTCCCAACTTCTCATATGGTTCCATTGGACCTCCTCCCTTTGCTCATTCAGATGGATATATAGATTCAATATTAGCTTTCGGGTGCCTGGTTCCATTGATATGTAAATTTCAAACTTCGTTAGGTCCCTCGAGCCCTCCACCCTGTTTGCCGGGCGACAGCCAGTGGGCTAGTTGTATGTGCTGATACTTCTCTGTTCTCTTCACCCCCAGCTCCTGAACACAATTATTGAACAATCAAATTGATATGTTACTAAACATGTCGCAGATCTTTGTGCAGCCCACTTGTTTCCAGGTGGCATATGTGTTGGGGTCCATCCCCGGCGGGAAGTCAGGGTTTCCAAACAACGGGGTAAAGGGAAATGGGTGGGTGGTCAGGTTTCCCCTTTTGACTGCTGTATCCCACGCGTCCAGGGTTGCACCAATAATTTGGCTTATTTTGGCATTCCGGTGTCTGTGTTTCTTGTCACACCATAGGAAGTTGGACAACGGGGAACCCGCCACCGCTTCATGTGTGTTGGGGGGAGCTTGCCATCCATTCCTTGATTACCCGTAGTTGTGCTGCTTCGTGGTATCTTTTGAAATGGGGGAAATGCAAGCCCTCCTTCATGCTTTTGTGCCGTCATTGTCGTTATCGCAACCCTCGGTTTCTGTTCTGATCTTGGTGATTCGCCTTGATGGTCGTGCAGCTATAAACTACCTCCATCCCCAAGTATCGCTCGAGCAGGAAAAGAATACTGCCCTAGCAATCTTTGAGGCCACAGGTGATGAGTGGCGTCGTCAATCAGATACCCGGAACACCGGAAGGACCCCTGAGTGCTGTAAGGCAAAGGTTAGGATCAGGTATGCTATGAACAATAATGGCAGTGCAAGCAAACAAGGAATAATGACAAAGCTTACCCTGGGGATGATAGGACAGGTAGTAAACCTGAATAGACAACAAGGGAAGACCGACAGCACTTCCTCCAACTCACACCGGTAGCCAGAGCGTGACCAGATAGTAAGTCCATCCAAGGTCCAGGTGGTGAACCCCAAATGACTCAGGAGACAAAACGTGATCGCCAGGAATTGCGTGGGTAGAAGTTCGCCAAAACAGAAGGGTAATCCAGAGCAATTCCAGGGCCAGAAAAGAGGGGTCAAGAGTTCCAAGGGTCCAGTAGATGCGTCGAAACAAAAGGGCAATCCAAGACAAGTCCAAGTAACGGTCCGTGGTCGAGTTCCAAAGTTTATCAAGAAGAACGAGGGTAATGCCGAACAGGTCTCTGGTGGAAACAGCTGTGAAGCACTGAGTGTTTCCTCTCAGCTCTTTTTGTAGGAAAGGTAGGTCACGTGACAGGGCACGTGACTGCACAGGAGCGTCACGTGATGGACGTACGCCATCAGTGATTGGTGTTCGTCCGATGTGGACGCCAGCGTCGGTTACAGGCGATCCCGTGACCAGTCACGTGATCGTCTGAGCGAGACGCGATCAGAGTCCCCCGTGCGCGGGAGCTGGAGTCGACGACGCCGGAGCCGTCGGGTTTGTATGAGACGCCATGGCAAGCGCCAGCACGGAAATGGGCGGAAAGAGGTGGTTCTGCCCCCTCGGACATCCCGCCTGTCGTGTCTTCCCTGTTGGTGTGGGTGGTGGGTATGGGAACGAATGGTGCCTGGTGAGTGACGGGAGGAGGGCAGGATCGGGGACGTGACAGAGCCCCCCCAAAGGCCCACGACCGCGTGGGCTCGTAGGATTATCATGATGAAAACGGGCCAACAAACGGGGGGCATGAACATCCCGGGAAGCCACCCATGAACGATCCTCTGGGCCATAATCCAACCAGTCCACCAAGTACTGCAGGACACCCCGATGAACGCGAGAACCCAAAATAGCCCGGACTTCAAACACATCGGGAGAAGAGACAGAAACGGGAGCAGGAGGAGACACCAAGCGGGTAGGGCCAAGGCAAGGCTTAAGGAGAGAAACGTGAAAAACTGGGTGGATCCGCCAGGCGGGGGGAACCGCCAGACGCAACACCACCGGGTTCAGAACCTTGACCACTTCATAAGGACCCACAAAACGAGGCAACAGCTTGCGGCAGCCAGGGATATGTAGATGACGAGTGGACAGCCAAACCCTATCCCCCACCCCGTAAACGGGTGGAACAGCCCTCTTTTTGTCAGCAGCCGCCTTCATAGAAGCCTGTGCCTCACGTAAGTGGACCAAGGTCTGAGCGTGTACAGATACGATGTCTCGGGCACAAGCCGATGCGGCTGGGGTGTCGGAAGAGGAAAAGTCTGGAATGGGGAGGGCACGAGGATGCTGACCGTAGAGTGAAAAGAAAGGTGAGTAACCGGTAGCCGAGTGCAGAGCATTGTTGTAGGCAAACTCTGCAATTTGTAGCAGATTGAGCCATGTGTCCTGGTATTGTAGTGTCAGGCAGCGTAGATACTGTTCCATCGTTTGGTTAACCCTTTCGGTCTGACCGTCACTCTCCGGGTGATACGAAGAGGAAAACCGGGCATCTATGCCCAACAGAGCCGTTAGGGCCCGCCAAAAGCGGGAAGTGAACTGGGAACCACGATCAGAGACCAACACATGGGGCAATCCGAAAAGGCAGAAGACATGTTTGAAGAAATGTTTGGCCAAGACAGGGGCTGAAGGTATTCCCTTACAGGGTATAAAACGTGCAAACTTGGTATATGAGTCAACTATGACCCAAATAGTGTCATACCCATGAGTGCGGGGGAGATCAGTGACCAGATCCATGGAGATCGTATGCCAAGGTCGTGGAGGGATTGGGAGAGGAAGGAGCAGACCCAAAGGCCGACCCCTGCGCGATTTGCCCTGGGCAAACACCGCACAGGTATTGACATAGTCCCGTACGTCACGCTTCATCGTAGGCCACCAGCACCAGCGCTTAAGTAGATCTAAGGTGCGAAGCTGTCCGGGGTGACCGTTGATGGCAGCGTCGTGGGACCAGGTCAGCGCTTGGTTCCGGGTTTCACTTGTGGGTAGAAGGAGTTTACCCCCCTGAACGAAAGGCAACCCATCTTGCATGACTGGGTCCCATTCCGCCAGTGATTGCGGATACTGAGAGGCCCATTGGCGGATAGTGGACAACAAGGAGGGAGTTGGTGTGCATAGACAGATTATGTGATTCTTTCCCAACAGGGTGTCCGGAAAAAAGGGAAGGGTCTCCCCCCCAGGTGAACGGGACAGGGCATCGGCTTTACCGTGTCCAACACCGGGCCTGTGTTTGACCACAAAATCATAGGCGGCAAAGAAAAGATGCCACCTAACCTGGCGACTGTTTGTACACTTCAAGGAAGCAAGGTCCTGGAGATTTTTATGGTCGGAGAACACCGTGGTTTGATGTTTTGCACCTAGAAGGTGGTGTCTCCAGACCTGTAGTGCATCCTTAATAGCCAGTAGTTCCTTTTCTGTAACCGTGTAGTGTAGTTCGGTGGTTGTGAACTTGCGGGAGTGGAATGCTACCGGATGCAAATGGTTGGTGGTAGGGCAGGTCTGGGATAACACTGCACCTAATGCATAGGACAAGGCATCTGCTTCCAGAATATACGGAAGGTCGGGATCAGGGTGCTGTAATACCGGAGCGGAGGTGAACAGGGTTTTCAGTATATCGAAAGCAGATTGCGGAGCCGTGGACCATACATAGGGGACAGAAGGGCTAGTGAGTGCCGTAAGTGGAGCCGCAACCGAAGAAAACCCTGATATGAATCTCCGATAGAAGTTCGCGAATCCTAGGAACGACTGCAGCTGCTTGAGATTGGTCGGAGTGGGCCATTCGTCGATCGCCCGTACCTTGGATTGATTCATAGAGAGCCCCTTGGGCGTGATATGGAACCCCAGAAATTCGATTTGATTAGCATGGAACGTACATTTCTCGGGTTTGGCGTAAAGGGCGTTGCTTTGTAGTCGCGACAGTACTTCTCTGACATGTGTTATGTGTTCATCAAGGGAAGTGGAGAACACCAGAATGTCATCTAGATAAACTATTACATAAGTGTTTAAGATGTCGTTGAAAACGTCGTCCATAAAGTGTTGGAAGGTAGCCGGGGCGTTACATAGGCCAAAAGGCATGACAGTATACTGGAATAGGCCTTGTCGTGAGCAGAAGGCCGTTTTCCATTCATCACCGTCACGCATGCGTATAAGATTGTATGCCCCGCGGAGGTCAAGTTTGGTGTATATTGTGGCATGGGTGAGTTTGTCCAGCAAGGGAGTGATCAGAGGTATGGGGTAGCGGTTCTTTACTGTGACAGCGTTCAAGCGCCTATAATCGACACAGGGACGGAGGTCCCCTTCCTTCTTTGGGACGAAGAATATAGGGCTTGCAGCCGGAGAAGTCGATGGACGAATGTGTCCTAGCCGTAAAGCCTGTTGGACATACTCCTGCAAGGTCCGCTCTTCCACCTGAGTAAGGGAGTAGATACGACCCTTCGGGATAGACGCGCCAGGTATCAGGTCGATAGGACAGTCGTAAGGTCGATGCGGGGGTAGGCCTTCTGCTGAACCCTTATCGAATACCGCCTGGAAATCGTGGTAGACAGCAGGTATCCCACCCGTGACAGCCCCTACTGTGTGCGTATCATGGTGTTCTGTATTGTCCCCTATAGCCATGGACGTGACGCTTCCCAGGAAGCCCGCTGGACTGGGGAACTGAGGCGTTGCCAGGAGGCAGTAGTGTTGGCAAGTTTCGGATTCAAATGAAACCTGACCCGTCCCCCAGTTAATGAGGGGATTGTGTAGCCTTAGCCAAGGAATGCCTAATATTACTCCGAACTGAGGGGTAGAGATGAGATCGAATGATATCGTCTCTTTGTGGTTTTCCTGAACAACCAGCTCTAAGGGAGCGGTCTGTTGCCGGATCGGACCAGAGGCAAGAGACGTACCATCCACCGCCTGGACCGGTTCGGGACATTCCTTTGTGACCAAAGGCAGGTTCAATGAACCGGCCAAGGCTATGTCTATGAAGCAGCCTGTAGCACCCGAGTCTATTACTATTGACACGGCGTGAGAACCAGTAGCATGGTTCAGAAAGGCCTGTACTATAATGGGTCGCACAGGACCAAAGGTAGGTTCAGAGGTATTCTGGATAGTACTCTCTCCCACCCCTGATCTTAGGGGCGAGCCTTCTGAAAACCCGGGTTTCTGTTTTTTGGACGGCGAGGGCACTCTTTTATGAAATGTCCGTTAAGACCGCAGTAAAAACAGGCATTGTCCGTTCTCCTGCGCTCTCGTTCAACGTGAGAGATAGGGCTGCGGATCCCGCCTATCTGCATGGGTTCGGGGGTAGCAACGGCTGTGGATGAAAGTGGGAACGAGGATGAACCTTCTCCGCGTCGCTCCGACCGTCTGGCATCGACTTGCAATGTTAAGTCCACCAAATCAGCATATACAGTGGGAAGCGTAGGCACTACGGACAAGGCATCTTTCATGGCCCCAGATAAACCCCGGTAATACACCACAGCCTTTTTATTTTCTGGCCAGGAGGTCTCCGCAGACAGCTGATTGAACCTGGTGATGTACTCTATGAGGGTTGAGCGACCCTGCGTGAGATCTAGGAATTCCATGTCTCTAGACTGCGCTTTGTGCCTGGTGTCGAATACTTTTGCCATCTCTTGGGTCAGTAATTCAAAATCGTACAACGCAGGGTGGTTGTTTTCCAGCAATGGATTGGCCCATGTGGCGGCTACCCCTGATAGATGGGAGAGAAGAAAGGCTGCTTTTGATACGGAATCGGGGAAAGCCTGAGGGCGACACATGAAATGGAGTTTACAGTGATTGATGAAAGTACGGTATTTCTTTGGGTCGCCCTGGTATCTTTCGGGGGTAGCCAAGGGGAGAGGGCTTTGGATCACCACAGGAGCGGCCGGGAAGGAAGGGGGTATGACAGGAGGAGGGTTTTGGGGAGGAATGGTTTCGTCAAATTCGGCTTCTGCAGGTAAGGGATGGCGCGTACTTAGTACCGTGTCGAGGCGGTGGTGCAATGCGGTGGTGGCGGCGGTCATATCAGCGCGTAGGGTTGCAGTAGCGGTTGCCATATCGACCCTGAGTGCTGTCACTGCCTGCATTAGAGCCGTCACGGGGTCCCCGGCTGAGGTGTCCATAGCTGGATGACCAGTAGGCTTCACAGTCTGTTCTGATCTTGGTGATTCGCCTTGATGGTCGTGCAGCTATAAACTACCTCCGTCCCCAAGTATCGCTCGAGCAGGTAAAGAATACTGCCCTAGCAATCTTTGAGGCCACAGGTGATGAGTGGCGTCGTCAATCAGATACCCGGAACACCGGAAGGACCCCTGAGTGCTGTAAGGCAAAGGTTAGGATCAGGTATGCTATGAACAATAATGGCAGTGCAAGCAAACAAGGAATAATGACAAAGCTTACCCTGGGGATGATAGGACAGGTAGTAAACCTGAATAGACAACAAGGGAAGACCGACAGCACTTCCTCCAACTCACACCGGTAGCCAGAGCGTGACCAGATAGTAAGTCCATCCAAGGTCCAGGTGGTGAACCCCAAATGACTCAGGAGACAAAACGTGATCGCCAGGAATTGCGTGGGTAGAAGTTCGCCAAAACAGAAGGGTAATCCAGAGCAATTCCAGGGCCAGAAAAGAGGGGTCAAGAGTTCCAAGGGTCCAGTAGATGCGTCAAAACAAAAGGGCAATCCAAGACAAGTCCAAGTAACGGTCCGTGGTCGAGTTCCAAAGTTTATCAAGAAGAACGAGGGTAATGCCGAACAGGTCTCTGGTGGAAACAGCTGTGAAGCACTGAGTGTTTCCTCTCAGCTCTTTTTGTAGGAAAGGTAGGTCACGTGACAGGGCACGTGACTGCAGAGGAGCGTCACGTGATGAACGTACGCCATCAGTGATTGGTGTTCGTCCGATGTGGACGCCAGCGTCGGTTACAGGCGATCCCGTGACCAGTCACGTGATCGTCTGAGCGAGACGCGATCAGAGTCCCCCGTGCGCGGGAGCTGGAGTCGACGACGCCGAAGCCGTCGGGTTTGTATGAGACGCCATGGCAAGCGCCAGCACGGAAATGGGCGGAAAGAGGTGGTTCTGCCCCCTCGGACCTCCCGCCTGCCGTGTCTTCCCTGTTGGTGTGGGTGGTGGGTATGGGAACGAATGGTGCCTGGTGAGTGACGGGAGGAGGGCAGGACCGGGGACCTGACAGTTTCTTATGTTGCCTTACATATGCGGATGTCATCCTGTTTAGGGCTCTGAAGAAAGATTTGGGGGGTTTTATTGGGGAGTTTTAAAAATGTTTTATTTCTATCTTTTGTCTGCTTTCCCTTAGTGGTAAATTCGCCCTGAGGAAGGCTACTGACATTCGGCCCAGCAGGTGGCTTGTTTGCCGAAACGTATCTGGCTGTTTCTAGATCTGACTACAGACATTTCTGCAATTAATTAACCTTAAGTGATTACGATGTCTTAGCATACGTAGGCAGACCTACTCATAATAAAGCAAGAAGTTAGATAGACTGTTTGGAAGTTTTTCGCACATTCTTTGTGCTTTTCTATTGTATATTGTTTTTTTTAAAAAAACAATATAGTTTTATGCTTCTTTGAAATACATTGAAAAGTGATTTTTTGTAATTTGACACTAACTGTGTCTTTGTTTTGTTCAAAACACATTCCGTCCATGTTTTACACATTTTATGTTTTGTAACCAAATTCTCAAAATAAAATTCAAAGTGTTGAACTGTATTGATGTCTACATTCAGACCCTTAACTGGACAATTTTGGAGGGATAGCTGATATGTTGATACCCACACCTAAATAAAAACGATTGGTCTCTATAAATTATATCACTGCAGCTTTTTGGAATTATTTGTATTCGATTTCTATGACCCCCACCAAAGCTGTACCACAATTGGGGCTCCCCTATCATTTGTTAGTGGATTCGCGGACAGCGCCTGTTGTCTGTGAACACTGAATTGAAACCATATTAAAAAACACAATATTGCACTTGTCAAACTAATGAAACAATATCTGGGGAGGTGAGGGATGATGAGGATGGAATGGGATTTGACCATAAAAAGCCAAATAAACAGGTGTGTTTCTTCTCCGATGTCCACAAACAGTCCAGGGCAGTCCTGTGATATTCGCGAATAACATTTTTTTTGTATAATTAAGCGAAATGCAGATGCAAAACATTTGTAGAAGATTGTTAAGTGGTAGTTGGTGCATGGAAGCTTGGTTTGGTCATAGGGTTATATGTACAGTTTTTGGAAGTGATTGGTGGATGGATGTGTGAATGTTTGAAAGCAGGCATTGAAGGAGTGTTACAAGTATAACATTAAAAAGGGTAGACGGGCAGGTGCCATCCAGGTCTTTTAATGATCCATGGCCTGGAAATGGGACTGTAGGGACTGTGGATTGTTATAAAGGTTCATCAATTATGGTCCGTATAATGCTAGAGAAAAGTATTTGGGACAGAAAATTGTTCCCGTCCTTTTATATTTTTCTTTAGTATACAATTCTCCATTAACACCATGGGCGGGGGAGCCAGCCAATCAGGTGGCTAGGAACGCAGGCTTGAACTGCCGGTACAAGCCTGTGTTTCAAGCCACCTGATGGCCGGCTCTCCCCGCTGCCATCGCCCCCGCGCGCTCTGTCCACTTTTCTTTTCACCCCCCAGCCCCTCCTACTTACCTTATTTCGCCAGCGTTGGGTGCTGCTGCCGCATTTGCTCCTTCTCTTTGCCTCCTGCTGGCCACCATGAAAAGGGAACAGGGGCTCTGTACGGAGCCCCACCTTCCCTTTCCATGGTGGCCATCTTGGAAAAGGATTTTCCTTCCTATAGCGGGACGCAGCACGCGACGCACTGTAGGAAGGAACATCCTTTTTTTTTAGCACCCCGGATTACCGTTTTGGCAACCTGGGTTGCTAATGGCCTTCATCCCCCGTTGCAGGGGCTGCAGAGGGGGATAACGCCCGAGAGCCCTCGTTATCCACCCTCGCTTTGATTGGGCCGATAACTTGGGCTGCTGGTCCGTTATCCCCCGTTCCAGCCCCTGGAATGGGGGGTGAACGCCACATTATTCCCATTAGCATACCACAAAATGCTACTTTATTAAGAAATGTAAAGTAGATGGAGTTTATAAGATAATTTTTTTTAGTTCTATTTTTTAACTGTGAAAGGTGGTTCCGAAAGGAAGCTTTTTTTAATGTTTTGTTTTTTTTTTTTGCATGAGAGGTCAGAAAGTAAGGTGAGGAGGGAAAATAAGGAAGAGGCACCAACTACTAATATGGAGGGGCAGGTGGACAGGGGAAGATGTTGCACGTGTGCTACATCTAAGTTAGGGGGCAGTTTTTCTCATGCTCCTTGATTGCAGCTCCAAAAGCAATTCCAACTTTCTCCCTCCTGCAAAGTGGTTTATTGCAGTATATACAGAGGACTGTTGTCTTCAAAAGATATGGATCAGCAGCATTCTTTATCGCTTGCAAGATAGCTGGTGGGATTTTGTATCCCACAGAAGTAGGCTGTTGAGGAAGATTAGGTGGAGGAAGACAGCTTACTACTTTCTAAGAAAGGAACAACCTTTCTGAGAGCATTGCAGTGGTTTGATTTGGTGCGGCGGCGCATGAAGGTGGCCGTACTGTACAGGTAGTCTGCAAATGAGTACAACGTTGCACTCAGTGCATTTTACTTTGGTAGCTTTGGGCTTTGGTACATTCCCAACAGTGTTAAAGAACTGCCACACCCATGATTCTCTCTGGGTGCTAGAGGTAGGCACTTCCCCTACCTCATCGTCTTGGTCCTCTTCATTGTCTTTGGAAGTACTGCACTTTTGTTGTTGTGTAGGTCCTTCAGCTGATGATTGTGGTCGCTCTTGGGGCGGAGGGATGGTAATAGCTGATGCCATTTTTAAGTTAAGGAGCAGATTTGCTAATATTCTTCCAAGTATGTGCTCTATGCTAGATTGTGAATGGATAATGAATAACAATAGGTGTAGGAGCTGTGCAAGAGCAGATTTTGAGCTTGAAAGTTCTTAGGTCAGCAGAAAGTGCAAAGTTTTTCAGTGAATATATATATAATGTATGTATGTGTGTGTGGTCTGTGTATATATATATATATATATATATATATATATTCACAGAAAAAACTTTGTTAAAGGGACGTTATGGTTAAGTTGACTACTAAACTTTGACTACTAAACTTCAAAATTCAACTTCAAAATTTCCCTTGCAAACCTCCTACACCTGTTCATACTCATTATCCATTACCAATCTAGTACACAATCTAGTAAACTGCTATTTATCTTAAAAATTGCATCAGTTATTGCCATCCCTCCTCCCCAAGAGCCACCACCAACTCCAGCTGGAGGACCTTCACAACAGAAAAAGCACAGTACTTTCAAAGACAATGAAGAGGACCAAGAAGATGAGGTAGAGGAAGTGCCTACTTCTATTACCAAGATTGAATCATGGGTGTGCCCGTTCTTTGCTACTGTTGGGAGTGTACCAAAGGCTAGAGCTACCAAAGTGAAATGCACTGAGTGCACTCAGTCGCAGACTACCTGGACAGTACTCTTATGGGACCACCTCCATGCGCCGCCACACCAAATCCAATGACCGCAATGCTCTCAGAAAGGTTGTTCCTTTCTCAGCAAGTAGTAAGCTGTCTTCCTCCACCTCATCTTCATCAACAAATACTGTAACCACACAGCCTGATGTCTGCGGGCATTGGTGCGTTATAAATAAATAAATAAATAAATAAGGAAGGCTACAGATCGTTATCGTCCATTGCAGCCCGTGAAATGGGGGATAAAGGCCATTAGCACCCCTGGTTCCCAAAGCGGGAACCCAGGGTGCTAAAACATAGATTTTTCTTCCTATAGCGGGACGCCGCTGTAAGAAGGAAGGATTATTCTTCCTACAGCAGGACAGGAAGGAAAATCCTTTTCCAAGACAGCCAACATGGAAAGAGAAGGCGGGGCTCCGTACACAGCCCCTCTTCCCTTGCCATGGCAGCCTGCAAAACCCTATGAACATATTGCCACAAGCACTTTTTTCCCTTTCAAACTTATCCTACCTTCGAATAACTTTACCACATAACTGGTCCCAGGTAGACATAGCCCCTTTAACACCATTTTTCGTCCCTAGCGGTCATGGCCAGTAGCCAGATTGTCTGCTTCATGACCTTATGCGATGACCCAGACAATCTGTTTACTGCCACGGCCACAGGCTATACCTCAGTCACCAAAGGTATATGACTATTGTTTGTACCTACATTATTACATATAAAACACGGGCACACAGGCACATTTGCAAAACCATGCTTTAATGTCCTTGCCAATGCTCCTCATGAGTTTGCTCGAAATCCGCCCATGTTTTATTTTTTTTAAAGTGTCAAAATGTATGTACATACAATAGTCATATAACTTAGACCCCGCTTGACAAAATCCATTCACTCTTCACACAAACATTGACGGTTTGGGAGGCGTGGCTTAGAGGCCATGGACTAAGTCGTGTTTCACCAGAGCTTCTGCGGATCGTGCAGGATCCTACGCCACAAGCATGCTAAAACTGGTGCATTGGTAATAGAAACAACACAACTGAAGGATAAACACGTACGGATTCAAACGGGAGCAGCGGCGTTGAGAACTTCGTTGTGGAATTTGAAATACTGGGAGAAGCCTGGCGGAGAAATCTCGAGGTCGCAAAGACAAGATGGCCACCGAACTAGAACAATGGAATAGTCCCGTGAGGCAGAGAGGAGACTGTGGGGACCGGACAGGGCGAAGCTCGAGCTAACCTGGAATGATGCAGGATAAAGCAGAACACAGGGAACACACTTTCCCCCAGAAATGCGACTGCTGAAGCGGTCGGCGAATTAATGAGGAAAAAGCATATGGCTCCCCACTGGCAAAGGACTATGGGGCCGGACTGCAGTTCTACCCCCAACGAATAGCAGTGCCCATCTGTAGCCAGCATCTGCTTGAGGGAAACTCTGAGGAAGTGCCCAGACTCGCTGCGACATGAGTGGCAAGAACTGAGCGTTTGGAGACGCACAGCAAGAAACTGTGACAGAAGAAGTGCCCTCGAATAGCAGGATCAGTGAGAGAATAGACACCGTACCAACCCGCACCGAAGACGCACTGCCGGTGAATCACATCAAGGGTGCGCATAGCCGCCGCTGCATGTAAAACACAAACGGAGACTGGAGTGGCCCGTCTTACAATGTGGACTGTTCTGCCGTACCGTATACACGCAACCGAGTGCAGCTCGCGCCCCGCACACGTTCGTGGTTGACTGAACTGTTGTTCACCTTGGCGCTTGAGGGGGCGGCTACAAAGTAGCAGCGAGGAAGGTAATGCCAGAGCCCCCGAATGCACAGACACCCTCATGCGTGGGGGTGGGAGGCAGCTATTGAGCAAGGCACTCCCTCTGAACAACACACGGGACGGCACAGAGAAGCAAGGGACGCGTACCGTGAGCAGAGATGGCCGGAGCGGAATAACCCACAAGTGCCCATCTGATCGGGAGAGACGTGCCCCGCGGGTCCCGATAGCGAAAGACACTGTGGAACCCCTGCAAGGGAGATCCCGATGGAGAGGAGAAGGAGCCCAGGAACGCTAATGGGAAGCGCCGCGCAACCGAGGACAGAAGGCCAACCGCTTCCGGGGACCCACGCGAGGCAGCGGAACGGACTCCGGGCAGCCCGCAGAACGTTTGGAGTGGGGGTCTGAAGTGACACTGAATGGCGGAGGCCGTACAGAGCCCGCTGCAACGAGTGTGGAACCACACAATGAGCAGGAAGAAATGAAACTCCTGCACCCAGCAACCCAAGACAACCCCGGCTCACAAACGTGACATGGATTATGAAAACATGGCACAGATGGGCACCAGAGCGGCCCCACAAGCATACTAGAGCACTTGGCCACGCTCAGTTACTAACCCGCAAGGAGCCCTATAGCCCCAAGACAGGCTGATAAGGGTACGACCCACAATACTAAGTGGAACCGCAATCTTGACCTCTGGACCCCCCCAACAGGCGAGGAGCACACACAAACAATAGAGAACATATAAATAAGGGCACAACGCGGACCCATATGAACGTGGAGTACAGTGCAAAACTCTGCAAATGAGGGGACACCTGAATGAAGGGCATGTGCGAACATTACAGCCTCATTGGAAAGTAGAAAGGGAAGCGAAGCGCACATCCCCTGGCAAGTAAAGAAGAGTCATAAGCCCCGGAACACCATGCAGTAAGAGGTACAAACTGACCCAGTCAATGTACTTGCTGCCCAGCGACTCAGTATAATACGCCAGACGCAGTGAAGTTGTGGCATGCTCCAGATGCAGCCCAGGACAACAGTAAGAGAGAAGACAGTGCTGGCGCACATAGCAGATAGCACAACAGTTAAGGCACACTCAGTGCCGGGGCTGACAATCGACTTGTGGATGAGGTCATAAGGCTGTCAATGTAAGGAACTAAATGACACATCACAGCAAAATAAAGAAAGCATCAGAGAGGCCCTGAGGCACGCATAAAGCGACTGGTCAGACGCACGGCTGACATAGGACCACGAACCCAGAAGTGCAGAGGTGCAGACATGGCACAATGAAGATTGGTAGACAGAGACAATAGTAGTGGCAGCAGTGGGAAAACGTGGGAGGGCACAACCCACTCGCGGGATAACCCCCAAAAAAGCAGAAGCAGACCTAAACTTAGGCTACCCCCAAGAACCACAGTTAACTATACAAGATTTGAAAAACCGGAGACCGCACCCCCGACAATCCTAATTGAGTCACTCGCCAACACTGAGATGGCGAGTAAACAAACGAAGACAAAAGGTAAACAACCTACGCTGGAAGAATATGCAAGAACACCGCAGCTGACAGAAGGGGCAAGGATCAAGGAGAAAAACTCCCCCATGGACACCACCCCTTGGCGCAAAGATCAGCAGATCCTAGAAGCGATTGCGGACCTGAAACTAACGTGGGAAACTAAATTAGAGTCAGCCATGGTCGAACTTAAGGCAGCACTGGAACTTAGAGTTGGCGCAGTCAAGGAGGAAGTTAATCTACTCAGACAAGACGTCAGAGCGCTAGCAGAATGCACAGGCGAAGTGGAAAAAGAAGTGACTTCAAACACAACGACATGTGCGTCCCATACATCGGAGATCCACATCCTGAAACAATAGGTGGCCAACCTAGAAAATAGAGCGGAGGAAGCGGAGGTACATGCTCGGAGAAATAACATACGGATCGTGGGATTACCGGAAGGCGCAGAGGGATCAAACCCAACGGATTATGTTGAGACGATGTTACTGCAAGAGATAGGGGAGGGACGCTCACCCAAGGATTCACAGTGGAAAGGGCGCATAGAGCCTTGACAAGGAGACCACCACCAGGAGCCCGCCCAAGACCAATAATCGCCAAAATCCCAAACTATCGGGAAAATCGCACAGAAAACAGCGCACATCCATTCATGGAAGCACGGGCACGCGCGAAATGTGGGATGTGCGCTGAGAAAGTGCGCGGCGCACGGTGGCGCGCGCTGGCGCACAGGTCAACGAACGCCATGCGATAAAGCCACAGCGAATTCGCACATAGCGCGGCGCACAGAATAAAAGTAGGCGTAACACGGGGCGTCACACGCAGAATGGGGAACAACTCGTGAAAATGTGGGCGTCACAGGGGAGGTCCAGGAGGCAAGTGCGCGGAACGCCCAGACGCTCGCCTACAACAGGCATTCATGGAATCGAATTGGGTAAAACAGCGCACAGCCAAAGATGCGCACAGGCCCATACCCGTACGCCACAGAAAGCAGGCGGTAGCGTCCCAATACATGTGCGCCAAAATGTGCGCTTACCGTATACACAGCTCAGCGATTGTGCCTGGGGGAGCGTGTGCGTGCATTTCAGGGGTGCGCGCGAAGTCACACACGCGTTTTGGCTGGGTGCGTGTATATAAGGGGTGCGCGAGAAGTTTCACACGCGTTTTGGCTGGGTGCGTGTATATCAGGGGTGCGCGAGAAGTTTCACACGCGTTTTGGCTGGGTGCGTGTATATCAGGGGTGCGCGAGAAGTTTCACACGTGTCTTGGCTGGGTGCGTGTATATCAGGGGTGCGCGAGAAGTTTCACACGCGTTTTGGCTGGGTGCGTGTATATCAGGGGTGCGCGAGAAGTTTCACACGCGTTTTGGCTGGGTGCGTGTATATCAGGGGTGCGCGAGAAGTTTCACACGCGTTTTGGCTGGGTGCGTGCATATCAGGGGTGCGCAAGAAGTATCACACGGGTGCGTGTAATTCAGGGGCCTGCGGGTGGATTCACACGCGATGGGACCTGGGGGAGCGGGGTGCGTGTATTTCAGGGGCCTGCGGGTGGTTTCACACGCGATGGGGCCTGGGGGAGCGGGGTGCGTGTATTTCAGGGGCCTGCGGGTGGTTTCACACGCGATGGGGCCTGGGGGAGCGGGGTGCGTGTATTTCAGGGGCCTGCGGGTGGTTTCACACACGATGGGAACTGGGGGAGCGGGGTGCGTGTATTTCAGGGGCCTGCGGGTGGATTCACACACGATGGGGCCTGGGGGAGCGGGGTGCGTGTATTTCAGGGGCCTGCGGTTGGTTTCACACGCGATGGGGCCTGGAGGAGCGGGGTACCACTCACCGTCTGCCTTGCATGTAGAAGAACGCGTAGCCAACACCCGCTGCGAAGTAATAGCAAGTGAACCCCAACGGATGGAAAACACACGCACCGCACGAAAAGCACGTACAGAGAAGCCCTGCCAGGGCAACGCCCGTGCGCGAAACTGCACAGACGCGCTTACGCTGTAAGGGCCTTTGGTCCAATGAAATCGCGTACGCGTGCTGAAGCGCTTACGCGCTAGGGCCCTTTCCTCGAATTTCACGCTGACGTGCAGGATTTTCACGTGCCAAATCACTCCGTATCAAGCTGGCCACGCGAAAACACACAGAAGACCACGCTCCTGCCCAGAAGGCCGAATCTGGGCAGCCTCCCACGTGCCATCTGCTGCTGCCTGCCTGCTGCCACCGTGCCCTGCCATTTGGTGCCTGCACATCAGCCATCTGCAGGGGTCCAGTTGCTGTGTCCACCCCTGCTGGTACAGAAGACTCCCGACTCGAATAACATCGCTCCACAGCCACAGCCCAGCCCCAGGACCCAGTTGCCCACCCACTCCTGCCCCTGGGATTGCCATGTCGGGCACATCTACATCTGACACCAGTGGCAACCCCCGGCCAGAGGGGCAGAGGGGCACCAGCTTCACTGCCACCGAAGTTGGTGTCCTGGTGGAGCAAGTCCTGGGGCAGTATGATGCCCTCTTCGGATCATCCCGCGCCAACAGGGAAGGACGGGAGAGGATCTGGGCCGACTGTGTGGTTGCCATCAACGCGGAGGGGGTGGCAACCCGCACCATCCAGAAGGTCAAGAAGCACTGGGAGGACTTGAGGTCCAGGACCCTCATGAAGGCCCGGCGCCTCGTGGAGGGGAGCCGGGGCCGCATGAGTTCCATCCAGTTGAGTGTCCTGGAACGCATACACCCAGCGCTCCACACCCAGGTCCTTGAGAGGGAGACCCGTCTGGAGTTGAGCGGTAAGTGGCCAAGCATTGCTGTGTGAGACAGGGCATGTTGCAGTGTGCTCGTTGTCTGATACTTGCCTGCATGTGTGACATAGGCCATGTACGCATGTATGTGTGCAGGGACATCATGGGAATGCATGTGCGACCTGTAATGTGTGAACCGCACGGTTGTTGCATGTGTTTGAATGCGACATGGGGAGCCCTGTGCAGATTGCACACATGAGAGCATGGTAGTCTCTGTTCCTGGACATGGGTGGGGGCGAGGGATGGGTGCTGATGCCAGATACATATGTGGTATCCATGTCTGTGTGCCTGACCTGCGTGTCTGTGACTTGTGAGTGCCATGGATGCATGACACATGTCTGTGACAATGTACAGATTCACTGATGCAGCCTAGTCATCCTTGTATGCACTGTGATTGGGGTGTACGGGGCCAGATGGATGTGACCGAGGTGAAGTGTGTGCATGTGATAGGCATGACCCATGATGCATGTGAGTCATTACATTGTATGATTCGAGAGTCCATTGGACATGTATTTAAATGTCCATGGCACGCACCATGGCTGTCACTGTGTGTGTATTGCCTGGACTGACACATGTGTTGTGGTGTGACATGATGGAAGTGTACTTTGACAGTGGCACTCATCTGCTATTGCTTCCTGTCTAGGGGACCATAGTACAGTACCCTGATGCTTGTGTTCTATGTCTCCCTCTACACAGCGGCTAGTGAAGGAGAGAGCGGAGACGGCGCTGTGGAGCAAGGCGGCGGGGATGCCCCCACGGCTGCAGCGGAAGGGGTGGGTGAGCCCCCACAGGGGCCTGCCACGGCGGTAGACGGTGAGGAGCCATCCAGGTTGGTGGTTTGCACAGAGGAGGAGGAGGCCGCCACTGAGGCGCACATGGGGCCTGGTGGGGGCATCCCTGCTGGTGCAAGTGGTGCAGTCCAGGGGCAGGGGCAGGAGGCACCACAGGTCACCGTGGAGGGGCCTGTGCATGTCGCTGTCCCTGAACCTGTGGGTGCACCACCTTGCACCAGCAGGGATGCCCCGTCCCAGGCCCGTCCGCAGGTAGAGGGGATGTCCATGTCATCTGACTCCCCTCCACCTGCGGACGAGGGGACCCCTGGCCGTGTGGAGAAGGTCCTGATTGGGGTCGCGATGCGCACGGCTGTGATTCGTGATGCCGTGCGTGCTTCCCACGAGGAGCACGCACGTCATCACGGAGAGCACCGTGCCGACGTGGCCCAATTGGGATCGGCCATGTTCGGGGGTTTCCTGCATGTGTCGGCCAATCTGGCGGCCCTCTCCTCCTCTGTGTAGACTATACGCCAGTCGTTCTCCTTGCCGTCTTCCGGCCCAGATGCCACCAGGGCCCCCTGTGGACCTGCCCTGACCAATGCAGCCAGCTTGGTGGGGATCCCATCCCTGCCACAGTCGGGAGTCAGAGGTCCAGCAGGGATGGACACCACAGCAACTGGACCCCAGCAGATGGAGGATGTGACGGCATCATCGGGCAGGGCACGTGCACGACGGCGTCGTTGGTTTCCATCAGCCTGGATGCTGTCGTGCTGGCACAGGCAGTTGCGTCGGAGGCAGCAGCAGGCTCAACGTGGGAGGCATCATGGCTCGGGGCCATCAACATCAGGGGTGCAGGCATCGGCCGGAGGGCAGGAGAACCCTGGAATGGGAGTGTCTTCTGTGTGGGAGCGGTTGTGCCAGTGGATAGGTGCGGAGCGGCAGCGGGCAGAGGAAGAACGGCTCACGATGGTCAGGGCGGAGGACTCCATGCGGAGGGCGCTGAGGCGGGCTGAGTGCTTCGAGGGTCTTCGCAGGGAGTTTGAGCTTGACACTGCGTTATCCCTGCGGGACCTCGGGGCCAGGGAACATGCCCGCCTCCAAGCCATTGACCAGGAGTTCGATGATGCCCTGGCCCATGACAACAACCAGTGAGCCGTCCGAATAGCCCGCTGCCTTTGTATATAGTTGTATAGTTAGGGTTAGGTTTCCTTTGTTTTTTTTATTTTTTTTTTGGTTGCGATTGGACAATGCACCACTTTTTTGTATATAGTTCAGTTTTTAGTTAGTAGGCATAGTTAGGTTTAATTTGGTTGGGCTCATGGACCCGGGATGATCTTCTTCATGGTTCTTCATTTTTTTTTTTAATTTTTCAGATTATTTTCTTGGACATTCATCTTGTTTTGTTTGATTTGCTTTGTGTTTTTTCTTATTTCATTTACATTCTACTTGCTGTTCAATACATATTATTTTAATTCTTCAATGTGCCGTATCATCTCATTGCTTTCAGGCATGTCATGTTGGGTGTTTTGTCATTCACTTGCAGCCATTGTGTGTGACAGACATTTGTTCATTTGCATTATTTGAAATGGGGGTGTAACATGTAATTGCCTTTGATATGTGGGTGGGTGTGATAGTTGGTTGGCCCTTTTGGCAGGGGAGGGTGGGCATTACGGACATGATTGGGGATTGTTGGGACCCAGGTGCAGGGGGGCATGGATTGGACATGGGTGGTGGCCTGCTGGCAGGTGCCCCACAGTGCTGGGGGGTGGGGGTGGTGGGGAACATGAGTTGGACATGGGTGGGGGCCTGCTGGCAGGTGCCCCATAGTGCTGGGGGGTGGGGGTGGTGGGGAACATGAGTTGGACATGGGTGGGGGCCTGCTGGCAGGTGCCCCACAGTGCTGGGGGGTGGGGGTGGTGGGGAACATGAGTTGGACATGGGTGGGGGCCTGCTGGCAGGTGCCCCACAGTGCTGGGGGGTGGGGGTGGTGGGGAACATGAGTTGGACAAGGGTGGGGGCCTGCTGGCAGGTGCCCCACAGTGCTGGGGGGTGGGGGTGGTGGGGAACATGAGTTGGACATGGGTGGGGGCCTGCTGGCAGGTGCCCCACAGTGCTGGGGGGTGGGGTGGTGGGGAACATGAGTTGGACATGGGTGGGGGCCTGCTGGCAGGTGCCCCACAGTGCTGGGGTGTGGGGGTGGTGGGGAACATGAGTTGGACATGGGTGGGGGCCTGCTGGCAGGTGCCCCACAGTGCTGGGGGGTGGGGGTGGTGGGGAACATGAGTTGGACATGGGTGGGGGCCTAGTGGTGGGTGCCCCTGCACTGCTGGGGGGTGGGGGGTGGGGAACATGAGTTGGTGATTATTTGTGCAAGGAGACATGTGCCTTTGCTGGGGGGCATGCCCATGTTGGGTGGGCTGCCTGCGGGACATGACCAGGGATGCAGGGTAGTCCCCTGTGGTGTGGGCTGCCTGCAGGGGCCGTGGAGGGTGTACAGGGAACACCTGGGAGGACCCACACTGGAAAATCACATGTAGGACTCCCCGGCACCCCTGAAATACACGCACGCAGCCCAATCGCGTGTGAAACCACCCGCGAGCCCCTGGAATGCACGCGCCCAGGCCAATCGCGTGTGGATCTTCACGCGCACCCCTGGAATACACGCACGCAGCCCAATTGCGTGTGAAACCACCCGCGAGCCCCTGGAATACACGCCCAGGGCAATCGCGTGTGGAACTTCCCGCGCACCCCTGGAATACACGCACGCAGCACAATCGCGTGTGGATCTTCCCGCGCACCCCTGGAATACACGCACGCAGCCAAATCGCGTGTGGATCTTCCCGCGCACCCCTGTAATTCACGCACGCAGCTCAATCGCGTGTGGATCTTCCCGCGCACCCCTGAAATACACGCACGCAGCCCAATCGCGTGTGAAACCACCCGCGAGCCCCTGGAATCCATGCGCCCAGGCCAATCGCGTATGGGACTTCCCGCGCACCCATGGTATACACGCACGCAGCCCAATCGCGTGTGGATCTTCCCGCGCACCCCTGAAATGCACGCACGCAGCCCATTCGCGTGTGATACCACCCGCGAGCCCCTGGAATACACGCGCCCAGGCCAATCGCGTGAGAAACCACCCGCGGGTCCCTGGAATACACGCGCCCAGGCCAATCGCGTGTGGATCTTCCCGCGCACCCCTGAATTACACGCACGCAGCCCAATCGCGTGTGAAACCACCCGCGCACCCCTGAAGTACACGCACACGCTCCCCCAGGTCGCGTGTGTTACTTCTCGCACTGGTACAGGGTTGGCGCAGCCCTTTGCGATGGTTTTGCGATCTTGATGGCTTTTCCTTGCGCGAGGGCGTTCTTGGGGGCGTAACTGGCGCTGCTGCAGGGTCGCTGCGATACTCTGCGCCACGGCTTGTTTTGGAGGATTATTCCATGAATACGATGTGCGCTGAAATGGATTTTATCGCATGCGGCTGGCGCAGACATTCGCACGGGAACACTCTGCGCCAGCCGTGTGCGATACTTTTGACTGTATTTCCATGAATCGGCCTGATAATGCAGTGACTCTACTTCAGTACTATAGACTGAGAGGAGTGTTAAAGACAAAATGGCCAGATTTCCTGAGGGCCCCTGCTCCACATGCAGCGCAACAACATGTTGTCCAACCCCTGACATACAAGAAGATTGTTGCTACTACATACAAGTTGATCAGGAGAAACAATGGAACAACGAGGCAGGGGTTTAAAACGGCCTGGGAGTCCTCATTGGGAATGGAGCTGAGCGAGAAACAATGGAAGTGGGTGTGTATGCAGACTAGAACAATTTCACTAAATGCTAGGCATAGGTTGGTGCATTATAAATTCTTACACCAGGCCTACTATACACCACGGAGACTTAGCAGGTTTTACCCGGAAGGGGACATAGCATGCAAAAGATGTGGAGAAGTGGCAGCAGATTTCTATCACATAGCATGGGCATGCCCTAACATACAATCATACTGGGTCGAGATTGAAACGGCTGTGAAAGAAATGCTCTCTGCAGAACAGAACTTTTCACCAGCACTATGGCTTCGGCATTAATTGAAGGGGAGTCACGTGCCGATAAGAGACTGTTGGGTATAGGAATCGGGGTGGCTCGGTATGTTTTGTCCAGGACCTGGGGCAGGAATACTCCTCCAACTTGTGCAGCCTGGCTTGAGAATATAAGAATGTGTGAGCTTAAGGAAACCAGATATGCCTCGACGCCAGCCCCTACCAGTCGACCATTGGACTATTGGGGTCCTTTTAGACAATACATGGCAACAGAGGCGAGATGATAAGGAGGCGCGCTTATTGATGGGAATGCACTGGAACAGGGGGGACTGCAAAACTCTATGGGCCTCATTGCGAGGTAGGAGGTAGCCATGGTGCTGTTAGCACCATGGCTACCCCCTTACCACATACCGGGTCCGGGTTCTTGGAATGGGTACTTACCGGGTCATTCCAACCTTGGAGGACCCGGTAAGTCCCCATTCTGAGAACTATTCCCCATTCCCATTCGAGCCCCCATAGGGCTCAATGGGAATGGGGAAGAAGCTAATAACGGGCCCGCTATTAGCAGGCCCATTATTAGCTCCCTGGTCCCTTAGCGGGACCCACTAAGGGACCTCATAATACGGCGGTAAGGGGTTAACAGCAACGGCACCCTTACCGTTGCCGTTAACCCCTTACTGCCGGCCTCGTAATGAGGCCCCATGTCTGAAGATGCTATTTATTGGATGAGATGAGATAAGGACTAATGTAGAGGAGGTAGACGAGCCGAGTAGAGGGCAAGGGGGTAGGTAGACGGGAGGGGGGGAATGAGGTGGGAATTGGGAGAGGTTCTTCATTCAGGGTTCATGTAGTTCGTTACTGTTTATGTTAAAATCAATAAAGAAAGTTTAAAAAAAAAGATAATTGCGAAGTGTGCAAATGGAAATGTACGGCTATGGTGAACGCGAAGTACAGCGTCCCAGAACCTCTGAAGTAGTGATTGCGAATTCTTAAGCAAGGTAAAAAGAAAGTCAATTGTATTGTGGGAATGAACAACCATGTACCACAGACATCAGTGTGTGAGGACTTGTGAACATTACAGCATGGAAACTGAGTACCAGGTTTTGCTCTGATTACTTATCCGCAATCTTCCTTACTCCTAGTCCTACTCTTCCTCGTCACAGTACTTACCTCCTGAGGCCCCTGCCTCCGACACAGGACCTTCTTCTATTTCTTTTATTTCATATAACTCCTCCCCTTAACCCACGTCATCCAGTTTAACATATCCAAGCTGGAGCATGGGACCTTCCCCGCAGGGAGGGAGAGAAGTGTCATCAGTACTGTGACGAGGAAGAGTAGGACTAGGAGTAATGAAGATTGCCAGTAAGTAATCGGAGCATTACCTCCACATCCACTCTTCCTCGTCCAACTACTTACCTCATGAGGCATACCATAACAGCAACGGGGAGAGGTCCCAATGAGACACAGAGCCAGAAAAGTGCAGAACAAAAACTCACACCATTAAGAACTCCAAACTCACATCCCAACAGAAAAAACCCCAACCCCCAAAGGAACCATCCCCAGAGCGGGAGACAGTCAATCAAAAGAGGGTGACGAAAGTGCTCTGAGCCGCCCAGGTGGCCGCCCCACAAATCTCCTGCAGAGATAAACCCCCTAGCACCTGCCCAGAGAGCAGCCAAACCCCTGGTAGAGCGACCCTGCAGGCACAGGCCGGCCAGGAAAACCATGTGGGAACTGAAAACGCAGGGACAACCAGATCCTGAAAGGGGCAAAACCAAGACACAACCCTAGGCAGTATGTAGTTCTCAACTCACACGCCAAAAACAAAATAGTGTGATTTCACTCGCCTTTGCGACACAAATGGTTGAGAGCTATGGCAGTAACCATGGAGCACACCGCTTAACCACAGAGTCCAGGAGAACCCGCAAGAAAAAAGGGTGGGCCGACACAACAGAGCCCCAATCCCCCCCAGCCTATGGGCAGACGTGATAGGGATCAGAAAAACAGTCAGTAGATACGGAACCTTCAACCACCACAGTAAGGAGGCCCACAGAGCCTGAGACACCAGGATCAAGGCTGTGTGAGCCAGAGAAGCCAGAAGCCAGTGGGAGAGTAGGTAAGACACCAGAGAATGCAGATTACGACAAGCCCACGGAACCAGAAAGATTTAAGACGCCATGGGCCCCTGAAGCATGATCAACAGGTGAGTTGTGACACACCGCCACCTGAGAACCCTGCCCAGAACAGACTGCAGTTGTTGGCCGCCATGAGCAAACCCGAGCCCTAACAAAAACCAGATCCCGGGAGGCTCCACAAGAGACAAACCCCAGTACCCCAGAAAACCCCCAGTCCCACAATGACCGGCAAACCAGCCAGAGACCAATCAGGATCAACCACCGGAGGGCCACCTCGACCAACCAGGCGTCCATGTAGGGAAAAACTGAAGGCCCATCAGGCTAAGATGCTCCACCAAGGGAGCCACCAGCCTGGGGAACACCCTGGGGGCTGAGCGCAAAAACCCCAAATGGGAGCATTCAGAACTGAACACCGAGATCCCACTGTAAAGCGGAAGAACTACATCTGGCAGGGGCGGAGAGACACGTGGTAACATGCAACCCGGAGAACCAGGGAAACCAACCAGACCCCTGTGCACAACATCAGAGAATGTCCTGCAAAGGACCCATCTTGAAGCGTTCCTCCCGGACGACACAGTACAGAGCTTTGAGGTCCAAGATGAGGCGAAAAACTGCCCGAAGGTTCGGGGACCAGAAACACCCACGAGTAAAAAAACCCTGACCTCGCTGAGGAAAAGGAACAGGCATGAAAGCTGCCTTCAAAAATAACTTGGTCAAAGCCGTTGCCATCGCCAACTACTTGGGCTGTGAGCGGGGAACAGCAGTACAAACCATGTAAACTATTACAGGGGGAGACAGGAAGTTCATCTGAGAACCCCTCCGGACAGTGTCTTGAGCTCAAGACTCCGAGCACAACTGGCCCCATATCGGAAAAACACTGCAAGCAAATCACCAAAAACTTTGGAACCGTCAAAAGGAAGCTAAAGGGCAGCCACCCACTGGGACCCCTCTGTTTTCCAATCCCTCAAACGAACATGCCTGGGGGCCGATACACCAGCACCAAGGCCGAGCCACGCACTCCATCAAATGCCAGATCGGAACAAAAGGGCAACCAACCGTAGCATGTAAGCCAGCAGTGGGGCACAGTCAAAGCCACTGTCATTGGCCACCTTCAACCTCCTGAACCACTCAGCACATCCTCCACAGTGTAGGAGCCATAGATATTCATCCCGAGGGCCTGATGTGCCCCAGCATGAACCTATTTCAGGCTGCAATACACCCTACGGTCCACCGGGTCCCGGACAGCCACCTCCTCGGCTGACCCAGAGGAGCGGCCCACCAGACTAGCGAGTATATCATCGATTGTAAAGTACCAAAAAAGGAGTGGAACTGTGACCCCGGTGGGGGGGCTGCAGTCATGCCGGTAGACAGCCAATTGAGTTGAAAATAGAGATCAGATTAGCTGCAACAGACATCCGGTGGGAAAAGGAGACGTGTGCTCTAATTTCACAAAAACTGGTCCGGAATGGTGTAAAAAGGCTGCAAAAAGTAGAGGAGCTGTGAACAGTGAAAAACAAAGTAGCAGAACACCAGTGCCCGACCACCCCACTCACTTTCACCACTGCACCCCCATTTCCTTTACATGTCCTTCCCGGACAAAGAACATATAGACAACATTTTCTTCCACCTCTTGCGAAGCTCAGGAGAGGAGGAAGATGAGGAAGAGGAAAAAGGGCAAGGAGCCTGAGCTGAGCAGTTTGCTGGCCCACGGCAGAAGCATCACAAAACACTGCAAAAACAGAAATGCCAGCAACACATGTACGTCCATTAAACTCCAGGAGAGAACACTCGCCCAATTCCCCCTGGAATGGGCCTTCACTGCCATTATTCAACTCCAGGCCAACCCGCCCTGGGAAGGCACAGAACACCACCTGTAGTCCACCGGCTCCTGCAGCGTTCCTGAGACAACAGCATGTGTCGTCACTTCTTCATATGAAAGGAAAAAGGTCAGGGCAAGGTGCCTAGTGCAGCAGAGCGCACACCCAAGGAGTGTAGCAACAACAAACAGGCACGTCACTAGCCGAGTTTAAAATATTTACTTGCACCTCAATCAGCCATTTTATTTTCACATGCCTGAGAGGTGACCGTCCTAAGCAGGGGTCGAAGTGGGCGGGAGCAGTGCTCCTACACTTATTATTTTTAAGTTTTACCGTTCCTATACTTTTATTTTAAAAAGAAACCATTCTGGAATGGTTTAGTTTTCAAATAAAAGTGTAGGGAGAAGTTGAAGCTTGCACTTCAGTGCACTGCACTGAACATTCCCTTTAAAAACAGCTGTGTTTGTTTGGGGGTTTGGATTGTGTGGGGGAGGGGCGCAGCAATGGGGTTTGTGGAGAGCAGGGCAGACCGGCAGGGAACATAGCTCCACTACTTCTTTTCATACACTTCGACCACTGGTCCTAAGAGACTTTAATAACTATGGACAACAAAGCCCATGTAACCCTTGAAGACCCGCTATCAAAAAATATTTTAAATAACATGTGCTCGATCCAACGTCATTATTGACCTCATTCGACAAACTTGTTAACTAGGTCACATTGCTTAGATGAGTCACATATGACAAATTCACTGTATTTCTGTTTGTCGTGTGACTGATTTGCTTTTCACATTCTGAAGCTCTGATGACCCATTGGATAAAGCGCAAGGGAGTATCTTTAGGGAAATTCATTGCATGTTGATCTGTACAGTTGTCACCTGGACATCACTGCACATTTTCTATAAGCAGTACAATGTAAACTCTGATAGAAAGGCTGCCATCTACTTTATTATTATTATAATTAGTTATTTATAACGTGCTTAATACCGAAGAGGCTTCTAAGCACAGATCCGGGATTCGAACCTGTGTTGCTCTGCATCGTCTTGCTTCCAAGACTAATGCGTTGCCAGTGAGCTATACTACCCATGCCAGTTTTGCACTGAATAGTTCTTGTTGCCAAGTTTTCTGTCATCTTCAGCGCTCATCGTCCTGCATATGTACTTCCATAGTATGCATTATTCTTAGCTCGAATTCCTAGTAACATAATCATTTAGTATTACTACAGTATCCATAAATGATTATCATATTCCTGTGGGCACTTGTCAGTCTCTCAGAGGCTGCTCCCTTTACTTCAGCCATTACCAGCTCATAATCTGTTGATGGCTCATTTTGGAGGCACTGGTATGCTCTGTGGTGTGGGTGCAAGCGAATAATAGGATACATTTGATCATAAAAGCTAGTGGCAACAATAAGACCAACCATGATGTGGTTTTTGTCTTGAATCCCATTTCCAGCTGGTGGCATAGATTTAATATGGTATTAGTCAGTAGTACCATGTAGATTAGTGACATAATATTTAAGGCAAGTGTAATATACTCATGAATGGAATACATTGTGGGGGCCTCATTCGGATGTACTTACCAAATTCGGGTGAAAGAACCCAACCCATTGCATGCCCGGGTAGTCAGACTGCTTCACACAGTTCTGATCCATCTCTGTAGTAGGCAGAGAAGGCTTCAAGAGTCATTGCATGATGTGGTGAAAGGCACAGGCACCTGGTGTCCACTCAAGTTTCCATGCCTTTCATTGCAGCATACAGTGAGTATGAGGTGTTCTCCGTTGGCAAACATACCAGCCTTCATTGCTGCGTTGGTTTCAGTGGATCGCACTTATTTTGTCCTGGCATAGGAAAAACGGGCACAATCCGGGAAAATCAAGCTGGTGTGCGTCGATCAGAATAATGATCCCTCCATACCAGATGATAAGTCCCCAAATCGTGCAAGCACTTATCACAAACATTGGTGATCTAAAGTGGGTTTCTCTCACCATGGAGGTACTCCTCCAGCACTAAATCAGTATGGCACAAATGCGGGGAAAAGTGCACAAAGCCTTTTTCTCTGCTTTTCCTTTTTCTTGCTGATGATCAGAATGTGGGTATATGTGTCTTACATTAAAAAACATCACAGTTTCAATTGAATTAAAACAGCTGAAAGAAAGAGTGTCAAAAACTCAGATATTATGGAGCAGGATAGGATTTTGATTGTTATAATGCAATGTATTGAACTCTAAAACAAGCAGTCTCAGTGCCTCACTTTCCACTGCTTTTCAGGTTTACAAATCAGCAGGGTGATACATTGGTCAGTAAAGAAAAGAAAGATGTCAAGGATGGATTGCAAGAAACTGTGAGTATGCTAAGACTTTCTTACTTTTTACAGTTGGAGATGTGCAGTAGCACCTTGAGCATTCCAAGTGCAGAATGGGTTTACTGCAATAATTGATCTCAGTCCCAAATAACTGGACAGACTCAAAGAATATAACAAAGTACCGCTTTATTATCAATTCAATAAAGTAGGGAAATCTGCCAATCATAACAAGTTGCAATTTACACACTCTCAAATATATTTCCATTCCAAAAAGGCTTTATACCTCGATGTACGTCAGTTATGACATCATCCTACGTGGCAAACAATAAAAACCTATTGGTTGGTGGGATTGGTTAAGGGAATATATATACCTATAGTTTATTTAGGTGTTAGTAACATCATTGGCTGCCCCTTCTTGAGTAGGTACACCTGGGAAAATCTCTAACTACGTGTAATACAGATAATAATTGGCTTCTGCAACAATGTATAGCCCATCATCACATAGGCCACCCTGATTGGTTGGCACCCTCTATCAACCTTCGGCTCATTCGGGACATTCCGCTCGTTAGCAGCACGTAAGGAAAATGAAACTCAGGTGCGGAGACCAACGTCAGATAACTGCCCACTTGGCCAATTATCCTACCATCTCCCATCAGCTAGGGCCTAAGCCAAGGTGTCTTTTTGTAGTTGACCTTGCTGACTGTTCTCTTCTCCAGAACTTTAAAGGGAGTTAAAGTACATTGCTATGTTTGTCTGGAGTGTTATGAATAGACCTCGTTTTCTGGCCTTGTACCACGTGTGAGAAGACCCTAATTTGTCCATTCTGCTCTCTTATTTAGTGCTATTTGATTTAATTATGCTGGGTGTTATTACTGTCTTCGGCATCTGGAGACTTGGTTGCTCCGTTTTGCAGATGCTTTCTGCCTCTTTAATTGTCCAATAATTGGCACTCGCAAATGTTTACTTATTTGCTTAATCTAAGAGAAATATGTCCTGCGTACATGGCTTATCCTCTTTCACTCCTTTTGTACCTGGCAGTTGCTTCTTGCTGCAGCATCCTTGATCCTTAGCCAAACAAATATTCTCTGTTCTTGCACAAATTTGTATTTCAGTGCTTGTCAGCTCTGCAGCCTTGATCTCACTCCTTGGGCTTTTACCTTACTATTTTACGAAACCGACATCCATCTTCTCATCGTGGCTGCTTAACCCGTAGAAAGCTTCTATATATTTTATTTACCATGTGTTTCTGAATATATACATCTACTGTGTCTCTTCTTACTTATCTTTATGTATATTGTTTATTCTCATTCACATATATCTTTACTTTGTTACTTCAGTCACATCTTCATTCTTTAAGTATTAGTATATGGTTTCAGTACGTCCTTGTGTCTTCTCTTCATGGTGTCATTTTACACCTATCAGAGTTTACTTATAGTTCTTCTATATTTAGTGGTGTCTGCAGAGTTTCTTCTACCACCTCAGTTTGAGGGTACATTCGATGGGGTTGTCCGAGCACATAACATCTTTCATATCTTCGATGCGGTATTGGGATGATACCCGGTGTCAGGCACATTATACTCTTGCTGTTCTTACAGTATGATGGAGGTGAGGGAGCAGGCTCTGTAGATGATGTGTACATCCGCTTCTCTACATTGGTAAACTATTTGATACCAAATTTAGCTGACAAATATTTTGAAAACAGCCGCTCATCTGGGTGCCATTCTTTTTCCATTACGCCTGACCTTTTTTTTGCAATCTAAATTACCCCAATATGATCACAAATGGTATACAAACTCTGATCCTTTGCTTAAGGCATGTTTTTTAAAAAACTGCAATGAAGCTATCATGAAGCCTTAAAAGCGGCTAAGCGCCTCTATTATACAGAAACAATCTACTCTGCAGTAAATTTATATTAGGCAACTTTCTTATTCTTCGAGATTGGCTCCTACTGTCCTGCCTTCTCAGACCCTATGTGAAACGTTTTCCAACTTTTTTGTACACAAAATCGAGACTATCAGGTCTAATATTGTCTATTCTGTTCGTCCTGTGATAAATTCTGTCATGCACCCTCCGCTCTCACTGGGAAGCCCTGATTCGCCTCTTTTAACTCTATTCCGCTCATTGATCATTCTGAAGCAGTTCGCACTATTCAGCATCTTAAATCTGCCTCATCTTTGGATCCTAGTCCCCGTCATCTCTTGAAAACTATAGCCAACTCTATTGACGAGATCCTGGCCAAGTCTATACATTCATCTCACAGTTCTGGTCAGATTCCTGATTCTTTAAAGCATGCTCTGGTAATACCACGTCTAAAAAGACTACACTTGATGCCTCATAATTCTCTAATTATCGACCTATTTCTTTGCTTCCTTTTTTCATGAACCTACTTGAGGCTGCAGTTATACCTCAATCAAGGTCTTTCTTGGAAGCCTCTAATATTCTTGACCCTTTTTAACTTGGGTTCCGTTACCTTGTAAGGACGGTATCCGTTTTGGTATCTTTGGACGACAATCTCACTTTCATTCATGATCAAGGTGGGGTTGCAGGTCTAATTTTGTTTGACCTCTCCACCGCCTTTGACACTATCGATCATACTACCCTTCTAGTTAGACTGGAAGATGCTGGTATCGCAGGTTCTGTACTTGATTGGTTTCAGACTTTGTGGTCAGTCCATCTGCAATATGTTTCTTTATCCCCGTTTAAATATCCGGTTCCTGTTCTGTGCAGGGTCCCCCATGGCTCTGCCTTGTCCACTCTACTTTTTAACATCTATATTCAGCCCCTGGCCAGTCTTATCAACTCCCATGGTTTCTGTTTTTATTCATATGCTGGTAACACCCAGCTATTGTTTTAGCTGGACCTTGAAGCCGTGGGTGACTGGATGGGTCAGAATTGGCTGAAACGTAAAGAGGAGAAAACGGTCATGGTAGTGGGCCCCCTTTCTGCTTCTTCTCTATGGTCAACCGATCTTTCGCCATCCACGTTTAGTTCCTTGCCTACTCCAGTCAAATTAGTACAAAACCTTGGAGTTAAGATCTCTGCCATACTTTCACCTGACGCCCATATTAGTTCTACTTGCAGCGCAGGTTTTTTTAAGTTAAAAAATGTAATTCCCTTCATTCATGCTATTTTATTCATGCCCCAATCATCTCTACCACTATAAATGGCAGCCTTGACTACTGTAATGCCACGTTGTTGGCTCAACCTTCCTACCGTCTCAATCGTCTGCAAGTGCTGCAGCATGTCGCAGTTTGTTTAGCTAAAGGTACGCTGTACGGCCAGCTGGTATCCTAGGCACGTCTGTACCTCCATTGACTCCCTGTTACTCTGCATATTCAGTTTAAATAATTGTTCATGATTAATTGTGTATGCTAACAGAAAAGTTGTTTGTCCCTACAAAAGATAATTCTACCTTATTGCCTATGTCGCACTTTGCGTTCTGCCTCCTTAGTGCTGCTCTTGGTTCCTCATTATCATCTAGAACGTTGCAGTGACCATGCTTTATCGTTCGCTGGCTCGAAAATCTGGAATCTGCTTCCTTTCTCTCTTCAGACCAGCCAAAACTTCAACCTTTTTTTATTTTTTATTTTATTTATAAGGTAGCATCACTTTACAATTAAAAGAAAATTGTATACCTTCCATTTAAACACTTCAAATATGTTTGAAAAACAATAAGCAACGGAACAGAAAAAAAGCCTTCTTCTACAATAGGACCATGCTCAAGACAGAAGGAAGTTCCACGACAAACCCCCTCTATTAGCCTACAGGCCCTCATGGCAACATTCTCCGGAATCACCCAACCTTCCACGGTGTCTATTTCTTTAAATGTCCAATCCAAAAAGTTCTCCAGTGCAATCATTAAGGAGGTTCTCTCTCCTGAAAGGAGAGCAGACCACCAGTCATCAGTCGAGTACGTCTTCAGATTTTCAAAGAAGACACCCAAAACTCTTGTTCTTAAATGAGTGAGGGCTTTGCAGAATAGAACCAGGTCCTTTAAAGTCTCTTTCGCCTTCTTCAATTTACATAGGGCCTCATTACACAGTAGGAGGTAACCATGGCGCTATTAGCGCCATGGCTACACCTTACCGCCTTCTGGGTCCGGGTAGGCGGTATGGGGACTTACCGGGTTATTCCAACCCTGGAGGACCCGGTAAATCCCCATGCCAATTACCATTCCCCATTCCCATTCGAGCCCCATAGGGCTCAATGGGAATGGGGAAGGAGCTAATAACGGTACCACACGTTAAGGACGGGACCTGCTGAGGGACCTCGTAGTAGGGTGGTAAGGGATTACCGGCACCGGTGCCCTTACTGGTGCCAGTAATCCCTTACCGTCTACCGTGTAATGAGGCCCATAGTCTGCACACAGTGTGTCTCTTGGGACCTTTTGTCTTTTGAAGTCAAGATCTCGTGAGTGTGTTGTAAGTTAAGATGAAATCTCATGAATTTCATTTTCATTACATGGCTAGGGCATCTTGACAGTTATTTAGGTAGCACATTGCAAGGGCCCCTTATTACTCCCTCTTGAAAGCATAGTTTAGCTTTGCTCGCTTTTTCTTGCGACAAGATCCAGTCCTGACGCCAGATCTTGGTTTTCACTGAATCTGGATTATAGACTTATTGTACTTCTGAGGCTTTTACCTGCTCCAGTGTGCTCTGACAGCCTCTCGTCCATTCCTGTAGTACATCTTCTACTCCTCCCAGTAGGGCTTTTTTCAATGTTCCATAGCCTCTTATTGGATCCGCTGCTACTATTTTCCGTTAGAGTGCAAGGTTTTTTCAAGTTACGTGAGCTTGGAGCAAGAGTAGGCCCAACTCTTGCCTCACTACTGCCGTTGGGACACATTTTGCATATTCAGCAAATTCTTCCAGAAAATGCTCTCAAAAGAATCCCAAATCCTCTCCGGAAGAGCCAAAAAGGTTTCCGCTCCATATGTTACTATAGACACGACTTTTGATTTATAAAAAGTCAAGGCAGGGATGATGGATAACTTGCTGAATCTCTTTTGGATCAGCCTTCCTTGTGTAGTCAGTGATTTAATTTTGGACCTCAGCATGCCTTCTTTCGGGAGATCTTTGAGTGCAGTGTTTACACAACCCCCCAAATACACCATAGATAGTACTTTTTTTTTGTTTTCCAGGTACCATACTTTAGCTCTGTCTCCTCCCTCTAGATTGACCCAAGGTTACATTCCTTCATGTTGACCTTCAAGCCATTCAAAAGCAGGTATTGTTGCAGGGCTTTTAGTTGTCTTTGTAAGCCAACGGAAGTTTGGTCTATAAGGACCAAATCGTCAGCATATTGTATATGGTCGATCTTCACCCCGCCAATGGTCGGGTGGAAAACTGCGTGTCTTGCTCAATGCTTTAGGGAGGTCTGAAAGGAACAGGTTAAAGAGGGATGGTGCCAGCAAGCACCCCTACTTCAGACCTCGAGTGGTTGGTATTGGCGATGACAGCACCCCCTGTTGAGTCATCCTTATTTGAAGAGTTGTGTTTGAGTGAAGATCCATCATAAGCTCTAGAAGGTCTCCCTTGCATCTCCACTTTAATAGTTTAGACCATAATTTACCTCTGTCCACTGAATCAAAGGCTTGCGCCAGATCTATAAATACCAGAAATAATTTACTTTTGGAATGATTTATCCTTGACTTCAAAAGGTTCATCAAAAATAAGTTAAAGGGTGTGTTCATTCCTTTAACAAAGCCTGGCTGCCAATGATCCAGCCTGGCAGAAGCCTTGATCCATTTGTCCAGGGCTACCAGAAGTAATTTGGCAAAGACCTTTCCTCCAACATCCATGAGGGCTATTGAGCCATAGTTACTAGGATCATTTCTGTCCCCCTTTTTGAATATTAGGATGGCTATAGAAGATTTCCATGAAAGAGGCACCTTCCTTTGTTTATTTATGTGGTTGAATAAGATTACCAGGAATTGTGCCTACAATTCTGGTTCCTCTTTTAGATGGGCGTTTGTTAGCCCATCAGGACCCGGTGCTCTTGAACCACTGATTTTATGAATGATTCTCAAGATGTCTTCGTCCTTCATTTCGAATGTCCATTCAGGACCCCCTGATTTAAATTCCTTGGTTGGGTTATCTTTATCTGAGTTAAACACCCCTCCATGATGTCTCACCCAGGTAAGCTCATCCACTGCGTTTCCTAGTATAGCGTCTAGTGGAGTGTCAAGGGTGTTTAGATGTTTTCAAATTTCACCAATTTGCTTGTTTAACATATTTTGCATCATCAGTTCCGAGTCCTCCTGAAACATTTGTGCTTTCCTTCCCTTAATCCAATTCTTGTAGTGTTGTCTTCTACTTCTGATAAGCCCTAGAATGTTTGGGTTGTTAGCTTTTTTTAGTTGTCTTAAGTCACATCTCAGGAGACGCTTTTCTTTAACTACATCATAGTCATAGCAGTGTTTATGCTTGAAAGATACTTTTGTGCCGCGGCTCCTGTTTTCAATGAAAGCCTCTAGAAGTTTGGAATACTCCCCTCTGTTTCTCTCGTTTCCTTTTTCAGTCGACATTGACATCAGGAACTGTTTCATCAGTAGTTTGATTTTTCCAGTGTCCATTTTTAGGCGGTTACGCCCTTGTGTAATTGTTAGTGGACATTCATTTTTGCCATAAGAGGGACAAAAGGTTCTTCTAGCCGTTAGGTTAAATATGTCATGGTCACTGCCAATTGTTGGAAAAGCCTTCAAAGAGGAGGTCCAAGGCAATGCATTTCCGGAGACGAATATATAATCCAGTAGCTTCCTTGAGTCTCCACGTGACCAAGTACAATGTGAGGGAACATCCCCTGCAGTTTGCCCATTTAACAGTTGTAAATCTCGATGTACAGTTTACAACATCCAACGTGGCCATTGTCATTTTTCCCATATGGCCTCTCTTTTGGATCTGGTTGGATATCATCCACTGCTAGTGCTATTGTCATGTTGAGGTCCCCACAAATAATGAACACTGGGTCTTCTAAATCATCTCGAAATGTATCAAATTTCCCCCAGATAGCCTTAAGGAAGGTGGAATACTCAGTGCTTGCCGAGTTCGAATATATGTTACAGACTAGCAGCCACTCAGATTTTCTGAACCTTAGCCCCGTACATCTCAGCTTCGTCATTTGTATGAAAGGGGTTACTTTCCATGATTCCAAAATTTCAATTGAAGATCCGATCTTCACCAGCATCAAAAGACCAGAAGCATGTCTTCCCTTTGCAGGATTAATGGGGGCAATAAACCCGTCGAGGCTAGGGAGTTCTCAGAGCCATGGTTCCTGCAAACAGATGATGTCATAATTGTCCCATATAATCTCCTCTTTTCCAAACAGGTGCTTAAAGCCTCTAGTATTCCAGCTAGCCAACGACCATGTGCCTGAACCTTGTTCCAGTGGTTGTTAGGCTCTTTTCTTGTTAACCACCAAGGCATCAGCCAGCCAATGCCATGATTCTTCCTGCACTATCTCACTCTCATGGTCATTACAGATCTTTATTTGTCTTTCAGCGTTGATGAAGTTGCCCACTCTTATCTGGAGGGGAGCACATTCCCCCATACTTCCTTCTGCTTTGGTACCTCTTCCCATGCAGTTAACCTCCTTTCGTAATGAAGGTGACAATGCCCCATTTTTCTTCTCAGTGTGTTTTTGACAACGATCCGTTACCGGCCTCAAGTCTTTGGGTACATTTCCCCCATACAGATAGCATCCCAGATCTAAAATTGCATTGCTAATGATTCCTCTAAGTTGGCCTTCTTAACTAGCTCCTCCTCAAAATAGGCGATGACTTTATTTAGCCTCTGTTCAGAGGGAAAAGCCACCTGAGCGATGTTATCGGGTATAAGCCACCTCAATCTAGGGACTCGATGAAATGTTCTGAGTGTATTACATCTGTCTAGGGTCACACCGTCCCCTGAATTTTTGACTCTTTCAAGCATGACACCAAGGGTCCAGGCCCCCCACCCCCACCGGGGTCATTAACTTCCTTCACTTTTCTCCACTCAATTTAAATTTTCCTATTCTGCTACACACTTTCACCCACCGGTATTTTGAGTCGGTCTCCCTCGAAGTTCCCTGAGGTTATTGAGGTCCTAACGGGGCTGTTATCTGAGCGCCTGATCACTTGACGAATATCTTCATTTTTAAAGTTCGACCTCCTTTGCTCCAATGTTTTGAACCCAGCAAGACAAGTTACTCTGAAAGGAGTTGGGCTTTGGGCTCTCTATACATAAGGACCATTCGGTCTTCCTCCAGTGTGTCACCTGATGTCTTGGAATGAGTTTCCAAGAGGTCTTTGTTTTCATCCTCCACTGAGTAAACTGATAATTCCATTAGTTTATCTATTGAGTCCGCCTCTGGCATTAGATTAGTTTCTGTTTGCCCAGGTGATGAGTTTATGGTGTTTTCACTGTTTTCACTAGGCTTTGTTTCCTTAAATTGCAGTTTCTTTCCACCCCCTCACCCTTTGTTTTCTTTTTGCAGGGTTGGGAAATGCAATCTTTTGCAAAATGTTCTAGCATCATTAGATTTTGGTTTTACCACAGGGTCGCCTACTTTGTGATTGACCTTTTTCTGTTTTTTGTTGCTGCCAACTTAGGACCAGAGTTTTTTTTTAGTTCTTGACTTTTACGTAAATTGGGCATTCTGCCGTGGCGTCGAGGGATCTATTTCCACAGAGGTAGATGCTTGGGATTTAGGACCTGAGGCACCATCTCAGGGCCCGTTGCCGTTGCCAGGTCTTCCACAATTTCCACATCCACTTCTTCCACGGTCCGTACCTTGTTTATCTGCTCATCACTCTCTACTGACGATTTTTGCTCCTCAATTTCTTTTTCCACCACCTCATCAATGTTTGTTCCCATTACTTCAGGCACTGCATTGTTATGTTATGTTACTTTGCATTTATATAGCACCTTTTGTACCATTGGTATGATCCCAAGGCACTGGTAGGTTGAACGCCGTCACGAACCGTAGTTCAAGTCAGTAGAGAGAGAGAGGGAGTCATAAGGTGCGTGTGTGCACCGGATATGTGTGCAGCAGGTGTGGCACTCGTATGATAGCTGCTTCTTAGCGGTAAATGTGGTGGTTGGGAGATCAGGAATATGTGTTCGTTCTGGCAGGGTGATACCAGACTGATGCTGGCTGCGTTAGGCCTGAGGAGAACGCCTAGGCTGGTGGGTGTGCAGCCAGCTGTGTTTAGTTAGGATGATGGGAGTATGTGGCAGATGATGGTATGAGAACAGCTATACCGAATGTGTCATAGTATCGCTGTGTTCTAGTTGAGTGGTGGTGTACAGAAGAGAGTGAGCGTGGTGATGTGATATGGTGGTTTTCAGTAGGTGCTTCAGACCGAGCGTCTTCAGGCTCCAACCGTTCCATGCACTCCAGCCGTTCCATGCACTCCCGCCGTTCCATGCACTCCCACCGTTCCATGCACTCCAACCGTTCCATGCACTCCAACCATTCCATGCACTCCAACCGTTCTTGCACATTGTCCATTCCATGCCCTCTATCTGTTCCATGCATTCCATCCGTCGCATGCACTCCCTCAGTTCTATGTGCTCCATCTGTTCAATCAGTTCCATGCACTTTGTCCGATCCATGCATTCCATCTGTTACGCACACAGTCCGCCCCACGCACTCCGTCCGCCCCACGCACTCTGTCCCCCCACGCACTCTGTCCCCCCACGCACTTTGTCTGCCCCACACACTCTGTCCGCCCCACACCCTCTGTCTGCCCCATGCACTCCGTCTGTCCCACGCACTCCGTCGAGGTTGGTGGAGACCTGTGCCCCCTTTCCCTCTATGGGGTAGGTCTCATGTTTGTACACTTATCTAGCAAGGTCTGGATTACGTCTAGGGGCAGACTGGGAAATGCCTGCCGTGGTTGCTCATCAGCCATGCCACCTCTTTCCCTGGACCTACGACTTTTAGTTTTCCCTTCAATTATGGCGTCCAGTATCTGATGGAGGAACTAAGTTGTGTCCTCTTTGTTTCTATCTAGCTTGTCTTGGACTGCCGTTACACAACCTTCAGTCAAGACCATTTTTGAGTGAAGCATCGCTAGCATTGCGGTGTTGTCTCTTGGTTGCACATTAATTGCCTCATATAGTTCTGTTAAAGGTGCCATCACCAGTGACAAAGCTGCTACAGTGCTGGTGTTTATTGTAGTACCACCCCAGGTTGATAGTTCTTTTTCCTCCCAAACTTTAGGGGCATCTTCTTTTCGTTTGTCAAGCCGAGGTGAAGGAATAATTGACCTGGGAGGACTTGCTAGACATTGTTCCTTGACTTGGCCCAGTCTACGCTTTTTGATACCATCCATACTGCTTCCATGTTGTGGTGATTCGGTGGAAGTCTCCCACCTCGCAGCTTTGCGTCGCACTTTCTGACCCTTTACCACCTCTACCACCCCAAGCTTTTCCTCCTCCAAGCCAGTCGTAGGCAATCAATGGGGATCCCTCTCCACCACTTTCCCTGTTTCCAGGCCATACAGCTTAATGGGAGGCCCATTGGCCTTATCAATCTTATTAATCTTGTTGGGCCGGGGCAGCTGGACGCTTGCAAGACTGTGGACGACCTTCTAGTTCAGGCCAATTTGGAAGTAGATCTGCATCCCCAAGGTCCTCCAAACTCATGTCACTTGTGACAACAGTCTTACCACCTTTTATTTGTTATAGTCGACTCTGTAAGCTGCACCCATTTCACTTATGCTCAGGCCCCTGGGCTTGCAGGGGTCCAAGTCATTCGGGGGGCAATGCGCTGGACGCGCCAGATGCCCACCAACCTCACCTGTGATTGGTTTTGTTGGCTTTATAGAGGAAAAACATTCTGCAGGGCATTCCTTGCTGGACTGGATCCCAGAACCATGTCTGAATGTGAAAGTGCCCTTTCCGCTTTTTAATAGACAAATATTTTGTGTGTTTGCCAGGTTATGTTGACACTCCGCCTCTAACTCCTTGGAGATACCCTTGGCAGCACCCTCCACTACACAGTCCTCCACTACACCATTCGAGCCAGTGCAGGGAAAGGCCGCTGCTTGAAAGGGTTGGAACCGCTGGTCCATCTGGTTGGCGCCACCTGGTAAGTTAGCATTCAGTTTGAGGCCAACCCTTTAGTCAGGGACCGCCTGCAGTGAGACACTGTCCTCTTCTCGCTTACAGCTGCTGCAGGGGAAGTCTGTGGAACTCCTAGGTGGGTCATCCTCAAAGTTGGTGAAGGAGGGGCCAGAGAGAAAGCTGCAGGAGGGCAGCGTTTCTGGATATAACGTGCTGTAGAGGCAGTCACTATTACCTCTGCCACACAGCCTACCGGGGGCGGTAATGGTAGCGGACCACCAAACCCTGTCTCAGTTCTAAACAAGTTGCTCTTTGGACTTGTCAATATTTCCCGGTCCTTCCTGGGCCTGGTCTACAGGTTCAGAGGCACAGACTGGGGACAACCCTTCCGCATGCTCAAGTTCTTGCCATCTCGCCACTGGACCCTGCCTGGCCCCAAGTCTTGTTTCGAGGGAGTAAAGGGAGACAGCTCCATTTCTCGCACCGCCCTGCTGCCCCTGCAGCGAACTGCAAGCAACTGCTGACACTCTGCTGTTACTCCGCGATGTGGGTGCTGGTTTTTAAAAGCTCCTCCCAGTCGATCAAAGAGCAGAGTAGGCAGACTCTCCAGCAGCAAGGTACAATGCTCTTCAAGGAACTGCTGACAGTGTGTCGTCACTCCGCTTCGCTCCTCGATGTGGGTGCTGGTTTTTAAAAGCTCCTCCCAGTTGATCAAAGAGCAGAGAAGGCAGACTCTCCAGCAGATAAGGAGAACGCTCTGCAAGGAACTGCTGACACTCTACTGTCAACCTTTTTAAATTTCACCTGAATACTTATTTGTTTGAGTAATTTCAAGGTCTTTCTGCTGGTTTACTTTAAAGCACCATGATGCCTTTTTGGTGAAAGTATGCACTATATACGTTTCCAGATAGATAGATAGATAGAACATGTTGTGTATCCAACATTTTTCCTACCAAGCCCTAGACATGTGCACCAAAATTGGTTCACAATTGTCTGATGCCTTCAGGTGCAAAATAACAGTGTATAGAAATAATAGGCAGATGAAGCACACAGAGCAAAAGCAAAACAAGAGAGGTGATGGTTGGAAGGTTTAGAATAAATCTGAACCTCTGGCAGTGCTCTGGGCAACCCTCCAGACCATCGTTCTTCACCTGCTAAGACATTACAAAAGGGGAAAGACCATATGCAAGTCAGGCTTGGTCCCATCCCCAAAGGGGTAGTTCTGCCCGAACTGCTAGGTCACATCCCTTCTGCTGCGATACCGCAAGCATCCACAGACATGTTTCAGCCTTGTTGGGTGTCATCAGTGAGGATTAGCTTTGGTCTCTAGGCCCAGCAGACACGGGACCCACGTCTGGGCATAGCCGTCCCACTCGGGTTGACAAAAGCAAAACAAAAGAGGTGATGGTTGGAAGCACTCATCTGTTGTTTTTGTAGTGGTGAGATTCACTATATGTTTGATGTGCTTTGTCCTATTGGATAGGATTTGCCAGTGGTTTGCTGGTATCTCTAATACTACGTGCAGTATGTCTTTGCACAGTTTTCAGAATGTAAACATTACTATCTACAGACATTTATACTTGTTTGTAGTTGTAGAGCATTCTGTTGCCTTAGGTTTTCTAGTTTACAATTGAAGTGTACTTTGGTTCAACCCTTTGCTGTTATGATTGAGGGCAAGGGACTAAGTGGACCAATCTGTTCATTTATCAACTCATAAAAGAACAGAAGGAAGGAGCTGCTTCTTCAAGAGGTTATGATACCTCTGGAAATCATTTATATATTTTTCATTAGTGTACAGCTATTTTTTGGACCCTAGTTCTCAGACCATCAAATATCTGAATAGAAGGGGACAGCTTGTCTCAAGTTTTGGGCTTCTCCGATGAACATAGACATAATGATGAAATCCAGACACTGGATACATGTATTGAGTCTCGTGTGTATCTCTGCAAAAGGACTGCATCTGTTGCTACTACTGAATCAACAACAACCCCACGTAAATAAGACTTGTCTGCTTCCTGCTGCTGAAGGCATGGAGCACAATCAAATACTTCTTTTTAGGTCTTTAAAGGAGCTTTGGGCTTTTGCTCAACAAAAACAGTGTTCATGAGCTTTGCGAGTAGGGAGATAATATTGGAGAAATGTTCAATAAAAACTCTCAAAGCTTTCCAGAAGAAAAGGGGTCCGCTGATCAGTAAATGGGAATTGGGTTGAGGAGGTTGTAGGGGAGGCACGATGGAAGGGGACAAGTGAGTGGTGGGTGGGTCAGGCCCTCGGGCTTGCAGAAGTGATCGGGGAAGGGTCCAAACACTGTAAGCAGAGAGCTACTTAAAGTATTGTTTCATGGCTAAACACGTAGGCCCTCATTAGGACCCTGGCGGAGAGGGTTTTACGCCGGCGTAGTGCATGGCGTACCTCTCCGCCAGACTACGAGTTCCCGTTGCGCCATGGATGATTTTTACGCCTGCTTTTTGCAGGCGGAAAAATCCATGGCGCTAAGGGATCTTGATGTTAATTACGCCACCGTAATTTACGGTGGCGTAATTAACGCCTTCCCCACTCCCATTATACCCTATGGGGCAAGAATGGGAATGGGGAAGGGTAAAATGGGGATTGGGGACTTACCGCCCCGCCAAGGTCGGCATGGGGCTGTAAGTCCGCCAACCACCTTGGCGGAGTTGGCAGCTTAGCGCCATGGACCATGGTGCAAATTGCACCATGGTCCTCCGCCAAGGTCGTAATGAGGGACGTAGAGATGGTTCACACCTGGTCAACCTAGTATTTCCTGAGTTTTGATGGGGGGCTTTCAGTGCTATTTGAGGTTGTTTTGATGTGAATTATACATGCTGTAACTGAAAAAATATAAGCTGAATTTTTTTTTAAACTGTCAAAGCCAATGAACCTGTGTACCTATTATTTGGCACACGCCTTTTTATTGTGGCTTCAAACTTACTAACACTTACAATGACTCATCCAGGGCTTTGTAAAAAAAAAACAAGAAACTCCACAGAAGCAGTGAAAACAGCACATTTCCGGAGCTTATTGTACAGGTGGGGCATCTTAGTTTTTATTAGATTAAACATACATCATTCTATGTACTTGTATACATCAAAATATCACTGAGAAATTCCAAAAGACTTTGGTCCATATACTATCCCAAAACGTTATGGTGATCCCCTTATGTTTTCTCTATATATCATCAGTACACAAGCTTCACACTTCATAGTCATGTATCATAAGTGTATTTCTTACAGAGCATCAATTTAATTTCAATGCTCGTATCACTGCAACCCACCCTTGTTTGCCACGGCATCTTGTGGTAATGAAAAGTCAGATCCCGATGAGTTTGAATGCTCTAGCAGCACAAACCGGAGCAAAAGCCCCTGCTGGTGAAACCTGCGGCTGCCGGAGAAAAACATAGGGCCTCATTACACGTATGCGGTAACCATGGTGCTATTAGCGCCATGGTTGCCGCCAGTATTTTACCGTGTCCGCCTTGGTGGATGGCGGAATTACCGGCCTACTCCAAGGTGAGCGGGACCGGTAATTCCCCATTCACCAAGGCACTTCCCCCTTCCCATTTTTGCCCCCATAGGGCTCAATGGGAATGGGGAAGGAGGTAATTACGGTACCGCAAATTGCGGTACCGTAATTAGCACCAAGGTCCCTTTGCGGGCCCGTTCCTTAACGGCTGGTAAAACCAGACGTTGAGGTCGGGTCCGGCAAAGGGACATCGTAGTAAGGCGGTAAGGGTTCACCGGTACCGGTGCCCTTACCGGTACCGGTAAACCCTTACCGCATACCGTGTAATGAGGCCCAAAGTCTCAAAGCATTTACACAATCAAGTGTTCCAATGCAACTGTGGGAGATGCTTTTGCCTGCAGTGAATATCAACAGAGATCTCTCTGTTTTTCTTTATTATCCCGGTGTGTGGCTCATTGTTTGTTCAGTGTTTGAAAGTACTTTTATGCTTTAACAAATCACTTTCTACATCTTGGTAGCACTACAACATACTCGATCATCCTCTACATTAGTCGGTAAGTATTTAATGTTATATATGTTAGTGATGCAGCATGTATTTGTTATAAATGTTTTCAACTATAAAATAATCTGATGAAGTTGTGTCTACTGTGATGAATCCAATGGACTCATCACTGATTCCCCGGCGGAGAACTCCTCCCATGTGGCCAGAGGAGAGCAGCCACTGCCTGATCCTGGCCCTGGGGATGGGAATATGAGGGAAGATGACAGGGGAGGAGACAACTACAGAGAAAAGGGGATGATTCCATTAGATGAGATGCAGTATTCCTCCTTTTTTCCTGACGAAGACATTATAATACCCAAGTTCTTAATGGCTTGTTATCACTCCGCAGATCCCTCCTATTGTAAAAATCTGAAACCCCATCCTTTCTGTCACTCTAGACAAAACCCCATGTATACCTCAAACACTCACAACACACATAAAATATCTTCTTCTGTTGACATTTCTGGTATCCAGTTAATATGTCGAATGCATTTTTTCAAATAACAATAATGTCGAAAACATTTGGCCGAAAAAACAAAATTCAAATGTGTTCTTTTTTTAATTTACATTTTTTTTGGTTTCGTGAGTAAAAAAAGGGTTAAAAAACAGAAAATAAAAAAAAGACATTCAAAATTTTTTTTTTTCGGCCAAATGTTTTTGACATTATGGCATTCGAAAAAATGTCATTCGAAATACTGTAGGTAAACCAACATTTCTGTATGTGAAGTTTTTGAACAACATTATGTTGGAAATCCAATTACAACTATGACTTCAGCTCCCATAAAGCCTCAAGTACTAAGACGAAGAAGAGGGAAGAGTTAATGCAGATCAAGCAAAGTCCAAAGACCAACCTATGGACTAGTTGTTCTATTCACACAAAATTGCCTGGGACATTTAAAAATGGCAACCGCAGCATTGAAAGGAGCAGTACAGGAGAGAACTGCAGAGGAGAAGATGGGCATTTGTATGTGAGGGCTCTCAAATGCGAGTTACACTCACTGGCTTGGCGGGAGAGAAGGAGAAATGCAGCAGGCCTACATGAAGGACCGTGGGAGCACCGAGAAGCACAGCGGAGCTCCTGGAGGTGCGGTCGAGTCAGGAAGCAGCATTCTCCAGTCCTGGATACAGAAGTAAGCCGGTGAGTAAACGCGGAGCCGCGGGGTACTCTGAAAAGATGCCTGCAATGCCTGGGAAGCCAATCCAAGGAGGAAACGTCATCGCAGAGGCACGCCATAATTTGGGGGCACCACAAACCACCTGTGAATTGGCCCAGAGCCCCGGGGCGTACCAACCAACAAGGAAGCAAGTGAATGAAGTATGTGAGATTGATATTTTGGACAAAATTCAAAGGCGATTTAAACACAAGTAAAACCTAATGTTAGATCAAGGTTTAAGAGAAAGAAGATTTGAATACTGACAAGAAAAAGTGCAACAACAAAATCTGAATAATTACATATGCATGAGATGTCATTGTGGGGGAGAGCTGAAGCAAGTATTACCGTAAGCAAATACATTGAACAAAACAAAGCAGATGCTGATGTGACATGTTGAAAGTACCAGTAAAGCCAATGGAGAAGTCCTGGTAAAGAGAAGGTACCAGGCCGTTGACATTTGGGGGAAAGATACCTGGCAGGGGAGTATACCAGGGGAACTGTAATACCTTCAGAGACAGGATTCCTTGCAGAAAAGTGTGCCAGGCAATCCATTGAAATTCTAAAAAGACTGTACCATTGTGACAGTATTCCTGGCAGGGGAGTATACCAGACAATGTATTGAAGTTGTGGCCAGATTGAACATTGTGCAGGAAACCTGGCATGGGAGTATACAGGGGATCTAAGAAGGCCATAAAGAGAGGTCCTGGCAGTCGAACAAACTAGGCCTTTAAAAACTGTATAAAGAACTTTAATACTTGGGGAGACACCTGGCAGGGAAGTATACCAGGGAATCTGAAGAGCCCCATAAAGGATTTCTGACACAGGAGTATACCAGATAATCCTTTATAGAAGAAATGCACACAATAGGTCCTCGTTTTGACAGCTGTAGGAGGATTCCTGGCAGAGGAGTATGCCAGGCAGTCCAACAAAAGCTATAAAGGAAAAGCTTAACAGGGATACAGGATGCCTGTCAAGGAAGTTTACCAGGGATCATAGAAAGTCCACCGGCTAAATCTTTAAGTTTAAAGAACAAGAATTTTGTGAATCCAATATAAAGATATTGTTGTTCAAGAAAAACACTTTTGCTACAAAGGCATTGATGGATGTTTTGAAAAATAGTCTGTGAACAAGAAATTTCTGAATCTAGGATAATGGCATTAAGGAATTGTTGAATAGAGAGATGCTTTTTGGTGGCCTCAAGAAACTGTTGTTTAATAGAGGCACTTTGGCCATCCTACTACAAATCCAGGGGAAGGGAACTATCTTCTGGTTTCAATGATTTCGCATTGGAAAATACTTTTGGATGTATTTTTTATGTTTTGATTATAAACACTTTTTTCACTAAACATATGTCTGAGATATTTCCTTTAAATCTTAGTTGTTTGTTTCTAGTGTTAGGGCCAGTTCAAAAGGTTTTGGACACAAGGACGGTTTCTACATTACTAATTACTTGACATAGACTTCTTATTTCTAGTTTCTTAGGTAGGGAACACCCTTCAATAGGATAGGGCTAGAGAGGTGTTTTTCCAACCCATTTGTTTTAAATAAAATGTCTGACAAGAGAATACTGCAACTTTGTGTCTGCCTCTCATTATGACCCCTCACACTGCATTTCACTTTTCTGATAAGGAAACATTTAAGCAATATGACCCTCGCGGCGGGGGCATTACCGACCCAGGTAATGCCCCGGGGCCCATAGTTATAGGCCCGAGCCAAGCGCATTATGTGCGTGACCGGGGCACTAAAAGCATTTTTTTCCTGTCCCAAAATGCCACAGCGTTTCGGGACAGAAAAGAAAAAAAAAACAACCAAGAAAATGGCCACCGGAAAAGGGAAAACGGCAGTCCGTTTTCCCTTTGCATTGCGGCCATCGGGAGCGGACGCGCTGGGAACACAAGTGGTCCCAGCGCGTCCGCTCCCGAAAAAAAAAGAAGCAGAAGGTAAGTGGGGTTGGGAGGGCGGGAGGCAGGGGAAGGTTTAAAAAAAAAAAAACGTCCTGCGTCCCTGCTAGGGGACGATGGAAGCCCCCAGCCGTGTGTCTTCACACGGCTGGAGCCTGCTATCGTTCCCCAGCGGGACGCAGCAGCAAAAAGCTAAGTGGGGCGGGGAGGGCAGGGAGGAGGGAGTGAGGGAGGGAAGGAAAAAAAAAAGCTTACCCGTGTCCCCGGTGGGGGTGAAGGCAGCCTCTCAGCCATGGGGGGGCTCGGAGCGGGGATGGCCCCGCTTCGAGCCTCCTCATTGGCTGAGGGGCTGCCAGGCCCCCCGCCGCCGACAAAGGCCGTGGAATCCCAACGGAGCGATTCCCGGCCTGGTAATGACTCCGCGAGGGCCAATCAGAATGGCTCTTGCATTCTGATTGCGCCCTCGCTGGGTACTAATTTTGCATATGAAATTGAGAAGAGTTTATTAACATGTAAAATAATTGTGTGTTAAGCATTTTTGACATATCCCTTTTAATTTGTAAATTTCACAAGCTGTGTGATTGTTATTTTTCCATAATTTTTACTATTTTCACTAAGACATGTTTTATATACTTTTCTAAAATTCTAAAAGGTTGGTCGTCAACACTATTACATTTTTTTAACACATCCTCTTGAAAATGTATAATGGATGGTTTTCATGCATTTTTGTTTAACCAAAGTACACTAAAAAAGAAATGGCAACAAGGGGCTCATTACGAACTCGCTGGTATACTGTAAAGGTTTTTACAGTAATACCAGCAAAAACAATTTGGAGATACCTACATCTGAAATCAGGTGGTAAATGAATACAGGTAATGGAAATTAGGCCACAGATACACCCAATGCACACAGGAAGAGAACAAAAGGGGCACATCTTCCCCAAACCCACTTCCCTACACCACCATGCTGCCACTGGTCTCTGGCAGCATTCACATACATCTGCTCTGTGCCAATCCAGAGCTGCAGTTGCTTGAGGACCACTACAGGGAACATGAGGCAGAGGGGATGAAGAGGAGAATGGTGCTAAGGTGGAGTCACCACGCAAGGTGTGCGCCCATACCCTGGGTAAGGGCCTCACCATGGACCCTCATTGACGGCCAGATCTTCACCTTGTGCCGCCTCAACAGGGAGACTAGTGCAGATCTGCTGAACCAGATCCAGCACTACATAGGGAGAAGGATTGCCATCAGGACAGCCATACCACCGCTGGTAAAGCTGGTGTCGGTCCTTCCCACGGGCACTTTCCAGCACACTGTGAGCCAACTGCATGGCATCTAGCAACCTGCTTTTACCAAAGTTCTGTGTCGAGTGCTGGACGGACTCCTGGGCCGCGTGGGATGGTGCATTTCATTTCCCACCACCCTGGCACAGGTGAATGCCACAAAGGCCCAATTGTTCTCTATGGCACACATGCCCAATGTGGTAACAGCCCTGGACTGTACCCATATAGAGTTGGTGGCACCCCAGGCATCGTAAAAACTCTATAGGAACTGGAAGCAGTTCCATTTGCTCAATATCCAGGTCACCTGTGATGCAGACCTCACCATCACCCGCTTCTGTGCCCACTTCTCAGGATCAACCCATGATGCCATGGTCCTGCGGAACAGCATGCTGCCGGCATAAATGGAGGGGCTCAGAGGCCAACGTACCTGGATATTGAGTGAGTACATATTCCAAAACACTAACCTTGATGTAGAAGTGACATGCAAGGGGGGGCGACTCCACACATAGAGACTGCATGCCCTGACAAGGCCCTGTACATGCAGGAACCACCCACACACCCCACACATGACAGGTTGCAACCCATAGAAGTAGGACATGACTTATGATGTAGCAGTAGATGGCCAAACCATGCTTCCCCAACAGGCCAGCCACACAAACTGGACTGCAGGCGCCAGAATGCAACATCACATGTGCCGCAACATGCGTGGGATGCAAACAGAGGTGTGGGGCTGACACACCTCGGGTTGTCCAACGTATGTGCAGGGGGTGCCCCAAGAGCCAGGGAAAAAGGGCTAAGATGACAGTTGGCAACTGTAAGGGAGGCATGGTTATCAGAAGCACAAAATACACAAGGATCACAATCCAAAGGTATTTATAGAACAGTATTTGGGTGAGAAAAATGCCTAATCTAAACCTAAATCTAAGAAAACACTGTCCTAGTGGTGTTGTGTCAAAACAAAACGGCCTATACTAAAAAAAACCTATTGCCAAATCCTTATCCTATATAACCAAAGGGTGTGGGACAATGATATGTGTAACAAAAAAGTGTAATGCAAAATAAATTGTCCAAAAGGATTTTGGCAGTTCAGGACTTCTGAACTAATACACTCCCTTCCCTTCGTTGCATCATGGGACAAGGCGGAACAGTGGCATGACTGTGAGCACCCCTTGAGTCTATAAGCATAAGGAAGCTCTTTCTTCTGAAAGGCAGGATACCTTGAATCAATGTATTTTGCCTGACAGTGCAAGACTTTTCCCAAGCTTTTACCATGCGGGATTCTCCTCTTATACTGCTTTCTCGTGATACCCCTGTGTTGGGTTCACCTTTGTCTTTACCCCACTGTTCAGTCACTTTATCAAAATCCGGGATTCACCTTCTCTTGCTTTCACTTGGCCTCCCTCCATCGAGTTCACTGTAGCCTTCAAATCACAGGCCAGTTAACTTTACCAGTTCTACTAGCTTACAGCATTCAGAAACTCTAAATGTCTTTTTAAACAAATATTTGGTTCACTTTCAACGGTTCACTCAGGTTCCCCTCCTCCGGGCTCAGACCTTCCTCTGTAAGCAGTTCTGGCTTCCCTCGATCAGGCGCAAGCCTTCAAACCACCAGCATCACACTTGGTTCTTTGCAATCTTTCACGCTTTCACTTTTATGTATTTCCCAGTTTGATAGAGAGACTTACGAGAGGCAATCGCGTCTCGCCAGCTCACTCAGTAATATTGTAGCAATTGCGTTTACTTTTCACAATCAAGCTTCTTTTTTCCCACGGCTGCCGTCCTACGCACAACCCACAATACTGGATACACTTCATAGGTTTATACCGGCCTCTTCTCCGAGTCCTTCTGGTATCTGCAGTTTCTTTCACTTCGTGTCAAAGACTTCCGACTGTACGAGGGGGTTTGTACCCTTGAATTTCTCCTCGTATGACCACTTTGACTATTCTCCTCCTATCTTAGTTATTTTCTCACGCGGGTTCTCTCACATGCACAATCTCTGCATTCTTCATTCTTGCTTCAATGTGCTTTCACTCACGGTTTCTCAACAACCTAACAAGCACTTCAAACGTTAATGTCCTTTTCATTCACTCTAATAAGCCGGTCTCCCTTTTCACTCACCGGCAGCAGCAGATACATCTTATCAAGACCTTCCTTTCAGTCAAGGCTTTTGGCACAGCGCGCCAAGCCTCCTTTGAAGTCCTTACACCGCTCATAAAGGAGGTATCGCTGTGACCTTCTGTAGTGGCAGGGAGTGGCACCTTTGGGATTGTGGAGCGACTTTCACCTCACAGCTGGTAGGACAACAGCCTTTCGTCTGCCTCCTGGTCCCGTTTGCTCTGCTTCCATATTCGCATCACCTTCCCGGGATTTCCTGCCCTTCAGTTCTGCTGGTCTTGTTAGCTATGTTTGCCCTTCTCGCCTTGCTCTCTGGCTGCTCTTATGCTCAGCCTTTTATCCCAGTGGGGAAAGGTAACAGGATTCAGGTGCGAGTCATTAAGGTTAAGTGCCTGACTCTGCCTGACCCTCATGTTGGGACATGTCAAACAGACTGGTTGTGAGTGAGTTTGTCTTTCCCTGAAGCGCATTGTCCATGCAGCAGAGTGTATGTAGGAAAAGGGGAGGGAAGGGTGAAGGTCCTAGATAGTGTTACTCACCGCTCCGTAGGTAGGTCACTGTATCTGGATAAAGGACCTTGGAGACGGATGTTATGCAAGGACTCGTGATTCAGCCTCAATTCCAGCTCCCCTGAATTCAATGATTCAGGCTTCCTTGAAAGAGGGGCTCTTCTCTAGGATGTGCTCCTCTGCTGTTTCAATCTGAACAGACAGAGTTGCCAATCGCCTAAAAGAGCGAGGAGAACACACACCGCAAAACCAATGCTGAAAAGGAATACAACGATATTAGATATGCAATCTTGAGGAAGAAAGGAAATAATGATCACAACAAGTAAAGAAATACCTAGGCAAGGAATGGATTGATTCACTATAGGGAAGAACCTACAAGAAAAGAAAAACCCTATTACCACAACTAATAATGCAACCTAATAGATGTACTTAATGGTGCATTAACCCAGAATTCAGACCTGAATGGAGTATCTTCTGAGGATTAATGATGTCCCAATTAGAAGGTAACAACGACAGGAAAAAATAACAAAAGGGGTAGGTTAGTACAGGAAGGTAGACCCGGGCAGCACGAGGGTCGCACTAGTGAGGGGTTGGTGCAAACAGATAAGCGTCAATAATGCACTTTGAGAGTTGATTTTCAGAAGGTTGTTTGAAGTCCCAAAGTAAAGTACCAGTAGATTCACACAGAAAGGAGATAAAGTGAGCAGCAGCGTTCAGCAGTTTAGAAGAATGCCTACGGAGTTCAGCGGAGGTGCATAGGCTCTGGAGCAGGGTGTAGCATTGTAGAAAAATGCCTAAGGAGTTCAGCGGAGTTTGGAGAAAATACCCAACTGAAGCAACTAGAGTTAGGTTACCTTACAGTCTCGTGCCAGACGTTGAACAGCTGAGCGTGTCCTGAATGAGGTAAGGCAAGGAGCTGCAAGGAGGCAGCGGGCGTGGGCAGGAGCAACTCCAAAGCTTCCCGTGTCAGCCGGAGATGTAGGAAACTCACAGGAAGTAGTGCAGGCAGTCCATGGACAGTCCGAGTCGGAAACGTAACGGGCTCAAAACGCGCCAGAGGGAGTAAGCAAAGGCAGTCCAGGAAGGCGTTCCGGGGTCGGTAACCAGGAAATCAAAGAGCGTTTCGAAACAGGAATTCACAAGAGGTACGGGACGAAACCGTAAGAGCGTAGTACCGCAGTTAGCAGTAATGAACCGGCAGGAGAACGGCACTTTTAAGCTGTAGGAGGGCGTGGCTTCAATATGCTTTCCTTACGCACGGATCGTGTCAGCTGACATGGGTTCCTCCGACGCGTGCCCAGGTGCCATGGAAACCTGTATCTGCTCCACAAGGGAGCTTGCGTATACTTTTTCCTCAACAGGAAAGCCGTGGGGTAGGGAAACGCAGCTTTCCTTGGCCTGTATGTAACAGATAGTATATGGAATGAGAGTGTTCTACAGGGAATTGGGTACAGGGATACCGCGTCTCTCCTCTGGGTGCCCCACTCCCACTCTCCAGGGACCCCTCATCCAGGTGATACTCCCTCACTGGTCCACCCCTAGGGTCTGGATCCAATAGCGATGGCTGTGCCCCGGCCACCAGGATGACAGTTCCCCAGCGGCTAGTCAGTGAAATACCCTTTGGTTTCTCACATACCCTTCCCCTATGTGATATGACCATTTCTGTTTCACAGCGGAACTGTAAAAGGAAATACACGTTTCCTTGTTCCTTTCCCTTTCGATGTTCTATGGTGAAACAGTAAGGTTGAAGGTCTAGGAACCATCGCATAATTCTAGGATTTGAGTGTTTTCTCTGTCTTATCCAGTGGAGAATGGTCAGTTATCAGTCTGAATTTCCTACACAGTAAATACTAGCAAAGATGTATAATGGCACGTTTAATAGCAAGGGCCTCCAGTTCTATCACTGAATAGTTTTTCTCTCGTGGAAAAGTTTCCTACTGCCAAATAGGATGGGATGTTCACAACCATCACTAACTTGGGATAACAGGGCTCCGAAACCTGTCAAGGAGGCATCGGTTTGTAGGATATATTCTTGGGAGAAATCGGCTACTTTTAGGATAGGGGCTTGACACAGAGCCTGTTTTAAGCTGGTATAACAAATGTGGTCATCAGTCCAACTGATCTTTTGCGGTTCCGCATGAATAAGTTTGTTGGTAAGTCGGGCTGTTTTATCTGAAAATTTCGAAATTAATTTTCGATAATACCCGATGAGGCCTACAAAAGCTCTGAGATCTCTCTTGGTTTTTGGGGTAGAAGCATCTAAGACTGCTTTTACTTTTTCACGTTATGGTTGGACACAGCCATTACCCACTAAACAGCCTAAATAGTTGACTGCCAACTGGGTGAGTCTGCTTTTATTTGGGTTGGCTGTAAGTCCTGCATGTCGGAGGGCTCTCACGATTGTATAGAGATGCAAAAGATGTTCTTCCCAGGTCTGGCTGTGGATGACGATGTCGTTGATAAAGGCTCTGCAAAAATGGGAGCCATGAATCTTTTAAAGGTCACTCAAGCCCCATTGAGTCCAAATGGTAGAACTTCAAATTGGATCAATCCAATGGGAGTAGAGAAAGCGTTTTATTCTTTGTCATGTCAATGCAATGGCACCTGTCAGTAACCGTTTCTTAAATCCAGTGTAGATAAGAAGACTGCACTACCCAGCCTGTCGATCAGATTGTCGATTCGTGGCATGGGATAGGCGTAAAAGGCTGAGATCGTTATTAACCTAGCAGAAGTCAATACAAGACCTCCAGGATTAGTCTGGCTTGGTCACTACAACGATTGGGGAAGACCAGGGACTAGAGGAGGGTTCTATGATATTGGCCTGTAACATAGCTCCTACCTCTTCAATAACTATCTTTCTCCGGAACTCAGGGAGTCGATGGGGCTTAAGATGGACTATTTTCCCTCTAAGGGTTTGGATGTAATGGTATGTGCCCTGGACTCTACCTGGTTTTTTGCTAAATACATCCGGAAAGGATTAATTAAGATCTATTAGGTCTCCCTGTCTTTCTTTAGATATATCTTGGGGAATAAGATCACTATCAACTCATTCCTTTGGGGATAGACAAGCTAGAATGGAGGACGGGGTGGTTGTTGTGTTCTCCTTCCATTCCTTAAGGAGGTTAATGTGGTATAGACGGGTCTTTTTATCTGGTTGTGCCACTTTGTATGGTCAGGTGCTTGTACGTTCTAAGGTTTCATACGGGCCATGCCACTTCGAGATGAGCTTATTCTTTGAAGTGGTTAACAGAACTAATACCTTCTACCCTACAGAGAAGGATTGGAGCTCTACCTTCTTACCATATGTTTGCTTTTAATGGGCTTGGGCCTTCTCCATATGGGATTGCAGCAAGGTTCTGACCAAGGTCATATGTTCCTTTAAACGAGTGGCTGTTTGGGATAGAGGCATAGTGGCTTCTTCCCTTTCTTCCCAGGTCTCTTTAAGCATCTCCAAGACATCTCTGGGTTCTATCCCATAGAGTAATTCAAAGGGAGAGAAGCCTGGAGATGCTTGGGGGGTTTTCCTCACGGCGAACAGGGCTCATGGTCTCATTCGATCCCAATCGCAAAATGCAGATATTTCCCAACTTACAGTAACAGCATGTATCTGGTCAGATCATGCTCTTATCCAGACAAAAATCATTCTGCCAAATCCTTCACTGAAACTCAATTCCTATCCGTGCATACGCAAACTGACGCGAAACTTAAAGAACATCACTGCCTCAAAGTTTTCCACCTTGCTATCATCCAACTTGCAGTCATTAGCCAAATTTGCTGATTCTTATGCTCTAGTTGATCATCTTACTCTTGCTATTAAACAAGTTGTTAATGAACTAGCCCCCCTGAAGATGAAAATAATTAAATCAGAAGCCATTAAAAACACCTGGTTTTCAGAAGAAATTGTTTCCGCCACACAATCCAAAAGGGCCCTAGAAAGATCTTGGCAGAAGAACCCTAATGTTAACACTTTATCCGCCTACAAAAAATCCATACAGGAATTCCAAAGACTCATCACCAATGCAAAAGCTACTCACTACAATAAAAACATTATAAATGCCCAGTCTATTGTCAGAGAACTGTTTAAGATTCTGGCAGAAATTCAAGACCAGACCCCACCATCCAACAACATAATAAAGGACTCAGAATGGTGCCAAGACATTCATGATGGTTTCCTGTCCAAAATCAACTTGCATAAGGAAAACATCAACAAATCCCTTAACACCGTGGCTCCATTGCCACCCATACAAATCGCAACGCATCCCACCAACTCCCAGGGCAAAATACTGCAATTCTCATTCTCTCACTACTCTGCAAAAGAGGTGCTTAAGGTGATACAGAACCTAAAAGCCACTTCTTTCCCTGGAGATGACGGCCCCACCAATATTTTCAAGGAATAGACTAATTTTCTTGTCCCTTGGATCACCAAATTGATAAACTTATCTTTTGATGAAGGCACGGTACCTGAGGCGCTTAAATCCGCTTGGATAACTCTGCCTGCTGAAAAAAGAGAATCTAGACTCCACCAACAAAGACAATTATAGACCTAAAACCAATGTACCTTTCATACTGAAGATATTGGATAAACTAGCATATATCCAACTCCAGGCCCATGTCGAAGAGCACAACATCTTAGGCACTCGACAATCAAGTTACAGGGCTCGTCAAGGCACAGAAACTGCTATGCTAGACCTTAAGTCCACCTTAGCTGGCATAGCAGATAAAAACCAAGCTGTACTGCTGATGCTGCTCGACCTGTCCGCAGCCTTTGATCTTGTTGATCACAGCCTGCTAGTGACAAGGCTCAGAGAGGTCGCAAATTGCTCCACACTGGCATCCAAATGGATAGCCTCTTTCTCAGGTCCTCGAATGGTAAGGGTCTGTGTGGGCAACAATCATTCTATCCCCATCTCTCAAACCTGTGGTGTACCACAAGGTTCTTGCCTGTCGCCTCTGCTTTTTAATTTGTTTATTCGACCACTACTGGATCTCCTAAACAAGTTAGGTGTCCAATATACAAAATACGCAGACGACACTCAGGTTGTCATCCAGTTTAGCAGCCATTATAAAAATGATGTTGAAGCTATCAGTAACATCTATAAAGCCATCCATGATTGGATGGCTTGCAATTCCCAATCTCTGAATAACAATAAAACAGAGTTTATGATAGTGTCCACTAAGAACACTCAGAGCAAGTTAGCCACTGACTATGCCAACTTCACAATTGCAGACAATGTTATCACAGTCCAAAAGAAAGTAAAAACACTAGGCGTTATTCTGGATGATGAACTATCCATGAAGCCGCATGTCTCCAATATCTGGTCTAGCTGCGGACTCATTAATAAGCGAATACAATACATTCGCCCATTTATAACAACTGGAAAATGTGCACTTCTGTCCACCGCATTGATAAACGCCAGACTGGATTACTGCAACATTCTACTGTCCGGCACCACTGCTGCCAATATACAATCTCTTCAAGTGGCTCAAACTAACGCTGTACGCACCATTATTAAACAATCGCGTCATACTCACTATTCCATCTATAGAAAGAAGCTACACTGGCTTCCGGTTAAACAAAGAATAACACACAAAGTGTTGACAATGACACACAAGTGTGTGTCCTTAAGTCGCCCTACTTATCTGTCAGAACATATTAAAGCCAAGACAACTGACAGGAACCTTCGCTCCTCTACTGCTATAGTACGTTTTTCTCCCAGATTTAAGCTTGCTAAATTTGGAGGTACCAGCCTTGATTCTCAGGGTCCTCTACTCTGGAACATTCTCCCGGCTGCTATACGCCAAATACAGAATTATCTTCTTTTAAAAAAGGCTCACCTTTTTAACACAGAGTACACCAAAGACTTCCCTTTACTTTATCTGGCCAGTCTATTTATATATTATTTTTCTTGTTCTCGATCTTTGTGCGCCCTGAGTCCCATGATCATGTGGCGCGTAACAAGAATTAAAATAAATAAATCCTTTCCATCCTCGTCTACTAATTTCTTCAATATCATTTTCAGTGTTTTATTAAATCTTTCTACTAATCCGTCAGTCTGGGGATGGTAGACAGAGGTTCTTAGTGTGGTAATATACAACGACTCTTTTACTTCTCCCATTAACTTGCTCATGAAGTTGTTGATCAGTCAGGATCTCTTTGGGGAAACCCACTCGGGAAAAGAATTGTATTAGATGTTTTAAGATCTGTTGAGTAGAACTGTTTCTCGTCAGGAACGCCTCAGGGTATCGAGTGGCATAGTCCATTATTACTAGGATGTATTTATTTCCAAATTTGGAGGTTTCCAGAGGACCCACAATGTCCATCCCAATTCGGAAGAAGGGGATTTCTATTGTGGGTAAAGAGTTCAAAGGGGCAGGAAGGGGAATATGGGCACTGGTCTTTTGGCAAATTTGGCAGGTTGAGATATAATTGTTCACATCTGCATGAATGCCTGGCCAATAGAATCTCCCCCCGACATGAGCTTGGGTTTTGGCCTGCCCTAGATGTCCCCCAGTCAGATGGGAGTGGGCAATCTCCAGTACAGCTTTCTTGTGACTCCTAGGTATCACCAACTGGGTTTGGAAAAGACCATCCACAATGGTGTCTCTTCTGTATAGCAGTCCCTGCTTTAGGAAGAAGAAAGGTCAGCCTTTCCCCCGTCTTTCTTCTTTGGGTAGGGCCTGCAGGAAACTTTCATCGAGCATGGCATTGTTTCGCTGGGAAAATGCTAAATCCGGGAGGAGGGTGGTCTCATGTTCCCTGAGATTCTGGATGTCTAAGGTTTTATCTGCTTTGCCAAAGCCCAGCCCAGCCCAGATTCCCTCTTTCTGTCTCCTCAATTTGGTTTACTTCTTAACACCGTGGGAACACTGGCTTTTCAAGAATCCCATGGGTTATCTTATCTCTGAGTTTTATTTCAAACAGGTTTTGCCCATGGTTCTGGATCAACACCTTTACGTCTCCTCTAAAATCTGGATCTATGACTCCGGCCAATATGTCTATACCAAACTTCCAGGCTATGCCAGACTTCGGAGTTAACCTGATGTAACAACCAAGGGGGGTATCAGGACTAAGACGGTGGTAACCATTCCCCTTTTTCCTGGAGGAATCGTGGCCTCCCTACTGCTGCAAATGCTGAATTCAATCAACTGCTTTGTGGCAACTTAGGGATCGGAGGCTCAACTACTAAATTTCTGAAATTCTAGGTTGACCCAGTTTTTCTCAATTAAGTCACATCCCATTGCTGACACCATATGTAAGGAAGGCATGGTTATCAGAAGCACGGCAGACACAAGGATTTCACTCCAAGGGTGTTTTCTAACAATATATGGGTGAGAAAAATGCCTAATCTAAGCCTAAATCTAAGACAGGAGTAAGCTACGACTATCAAAGTAAAGAAAACGCTGTCCTTAGGGTGTCGTGTCAAAACAAAATGGTCTATACTAAAAAACCTATTGCCAAATTCTTACTCTATATCACAAAAGGGTGCGGGATAATGATATCTATAACAAAAGAGTGTAATGCAGACTAAAATGGCCAAAAGGGTTTGGGTAGATCAGGACTGCTGAACTAATACACTCCCTTTCCCATATTGCATCACGGGACAAGGTAGAACTCTGGCATGACTGTGAGCACCCCTTGTGTTTATAGGCATCAGCAGGCCGTTTCTTCTGAAAAGGCAGGACCGCTCAAATCAATATTTTTTGCCTGAGAGCGCAAGACTTTTCCCAAGCTCTCACCATGCAGGATTCCCCCTTTCTACAGCTTTCCTGTGATACCCCTTCATTGGGTTCACCTTCCTTTTTAGTCAAGGTAAAAGTGCTTTCTCTAAGACTGGTCTTCTGCTAGCGACTCAAAATATACAGCCTTTATATCATTGTTGTTGCAATCTATGCATCACATTAGTAGGTTGATGTTGTGTCTCCTTGGAGTGGATGGGAGGAAAGCAATGTCCCCCCTAATGTGCACAAGTGAAAAAGAGAGACTCTCCTGGATCTAATGATCGCAATTAAACAACTGCCTTTAATAGGGTCAAATTATTATTTCATCATAATTGCCCATTTTCCCTTCATGATGACACGTGTTTTGGCTATGTAAGCCTTTCTCAAATCAGGGCAGATACTGACATTAGGTACATATTATGCACAATCAAAGTAAAGCAATGTCATTTGTTCAAAAGCCATCATGTTTCAAAAGCAGTATGGTTCGTTGGTTCGTAAAGAGTATACATTTGGTGAATATATTCATGTCATCAAACAAAGTCAATTGACAGAGAGCAGGGTTGGGGTTCAGGGGAGGATTGTTAGGGAAAGGGAGAAATGCGATGATTGAGAAAGGAAGAGATAATAAACAAAAGAAACATCAATATTTAAAGATAGTTGCAATGCTTCGGAGATTAGTCAGCCAAATACAAGCCAAACCGGCTTTATATTACTATTCTTACCGTCCAAAATATGATGCCAAATATTATTCCATATTGTTATTCCTGTGGTTAATACCCTGTGCAGCTGTAAGCAACAATAAGCATAATATGTGTATCAGCTAATCACTGGGCCATACATTTACTGTCCCCGTGTTGCCACAGGAACAGCCAACAAAATTCTATTAGTACCAGCATTTGCGTGCTACTGGACATTGCTAATGCACTACCAAGCTTTCCCCGTACTATGTTTCACAAATAAGGTAACTGTCATTCAAATGTTATTTGTGGAACGTGGGCCCTAGATTGGAGTTGACCTTGCTAAGCTCTAGTATTGATAATCCATTTAGTTGCGAGTGATATTGGTTGCAATATCATATCACAGGTTAGAGTTGAGGCATAGCCCATACCTCATTTGTTTGGTAGAGAGAAGTGGGGGGGGGTTAACTTGGATAACTTGCATTCATTAGTTTCAAAAAATTGATTTTCCACGCAGGGCGTTTCAAAAGGTTAAATAAACAAACCCCTTCACAACCAAGCACGAAAACGTATAAAGCTGCATGGAAAATCAATTTCTTGAAACTAATGAATGCAAGATATCCAGGTTAACCCCCCCCCCAGTCATTCAAATGTAATTGCGAGTCTTTAGACCAAAAAATACATATTTTTTATTTTTTTATTTTATTGTAAAACTTAAGTTCAATAAACAATATCAAACTTTTGTTACATTGATTTAGCAACGACCTGAGTCTACAGAAAATTCTACAGAAAATTCCACACAGCTTGGTCTACTTTAGAATTTTCAAAAAGAAGAAAAAATAATCTCCAAGAGTTACAGACTTCCATGGAACTTAAACAGATTTCTTCACATTTGAATCTAAAACCTTAAGTAAAAAAGGACAACTCAAATTGGCTCGGTCGGCAAGATCATATCAAGAAAGTTAATTAAGTTGCATGTAAGATTGATATTTCTGCCGGCCACAAGTTCCCACCAATCATCCGCATTGTAGGAAGATGGTTTAGATTTGGCCAAATGGAGTTCACGTTGAGCAATCAGGCAGTTTGTGAGGTAGTTTAGTGGATTATGCAATTTCACTGTGCCTCGAGACAGAGGCAAGGTTGATTTGAAAGATGCTCGTGCATCGTAAGTTGAGATCCAGTCCCATGTTTCTAGCTTTCTTTTGGCGTATTGAGGACGGGCGAGAAGTTCGGATTTACTGATATTTGCGACTTCCATTATAGCTTTCAGTTAATTCACCCATGATGTCAAGATTGATGTATGTGAACAGTCGTAATAGTTGATAAAAATTTGATAGGCAGGAATTTCAGAACTGAGATACATTTTTTGCAGGGTGGATAACGATTTCCAAACGATCGTAACATGTAATGAATTCAGAGCCAATTCATATCACAATCGAGATGTAATTAGGAAGGCCCAGGACACGCCGCCAGAACTTTCCTTCGAGTCTCTGCCAAAAGCTGTAATCCAGATTCCACCCTGCTTCTCCACCAAAGGTGAGTGTAGGTATTACTTTCTGCTGATAGAACAATTTTACAGGTGCAATTGAGAATTTTCCATATACTTTATTGATTTTAGCACCTTGTAAGGCTAGGATATCGGTTCGATCAATTAGATTTGAGGTCCAAGCGGCTTCACAGGTTGAGTCGTTTATCAGTACACCTAGATATCGGATTGACTTCACAGTGTTTAAACGGTTGTTTCCAACGGCCCATCGAAATTGTTTGTCTTTTCTTGAGATGGTATGCCCAATACACATGATCTTAGTTTTTTCGGTGTTTAAGGACAAGTCATTTGCAGTCAGATAATCATTTAACCTCAGCAAAAGACGTTGTAACCCGATCTGTCTTTGGTCGATTAAGACAATGTCGTCCGCATAAACCAGATATTTCAGATGAGACCCGTTGACCTTTGGGAGAAAACAGTGGACTTTATCCAACCATTCTGGGAGGTCAGCAAGGAATAATTTGAAAAGGTCCGCCGCAAGTGGGCGCCCTGTTTCACGCCTTTATGTGTCGTTATTGGTGGAGTAAGGTGGAGTCAGGTCGCCTTGGGAATTCAGTCTAATTTGAATTGTAGTATCAGTATGTAGAGCGATAATTGGATCCAGGAGCTGCTTTGGGCACTTCCATGAGCCTAATTTATCCCATAATTCCTGGCGATTGATTGCGTCAAATGCTTGTCGTAAGTCAACAAAGGCAAAGAAGACTTTTTTCCTGGATTCCAAAGCAGCCAATTTCAAGAGTGTTATAAGGATAAGATTGACGTCCACGCCTACTTGGGTCGTGAAGCCAGTTTGACAACAGTTAGATTTACTGGCTTTGGATGCCCATTGCACCAATTTTTGACGCAAGAAAGAGACAAATATTTTTCCAATTGTATCGAGAAGGGCAATAGGCTGATAGTTTGCAGGATCAGATCTACTGCCCTTCTTATAAATTGGAACCACTATTGCTTTACACCATGATGTTGGTATTTTCTTGGTAATCCAAATCTTCAGAAATAGGCCTTGAATAAATTTAGCCCAATATTTCTTGTGTTTTTTTAGCATTAGGTTGGAGATTTGATCAGGCCCAGCAGCTCTCGAGTTCTTAAGCTTTCCGATGGAGAGTTCAAGCTCGTGGGACGAAGGTGTGATCTCCCAGCAATTGCTTGAGACTCTGATGGTACTTTTGAAGTAACCATGGGCTTTTTGTAAATTTATGTAAAGTAATCAAACCATGTGTCGCTACTGATTTCATTTGAGATGGTACGTATGGATTTGGTGTTTCCTTTATTCAGAATAGCCCAAATTTCGCGTGTGTTCTTTGTTATTATTAGTGATAGCATGATTTCTGCACGATTCTGCTCAATTAGAGTCTTGCGAGATCTCAACCAGTTACGATAAATTTGACGCCGTTCTTTGATTTTCAGTATTTTGACAACCTGATCAAGGCATCTTTTCTTAATCATGCGTAAGTCTTTCCTTAAACTGTTTTTTGCCACAGCTAGGTCATGACAGTATAAATGATTTGAGGTAGATCCTACTGTTCTTAAATTTACGACCTTCAAGATGAAGTCTGCCAGCAATGGTGTGTATTCCACATTCTGTGATTCATTGAATCTATGGGTTAGGGTTGCAATTAAGGGGCCGGTTGTTGACAGCCTGTTTCCTGCGGCATTTATTGATAGATTGGGTGCATATTTTTCAGTGGATATACAACCTTCTTCTGTCCAAACAAGCCGTAGCATGTCGTGGTCGCTTTGCTTCATCTGCATCACATTAAGGGAAACCAATTTTGCGAAAATGTTGTCCGAAGCCCAAATGTAGTCTAGAGTTTTATAACATTGCATACCCTTCCATGTCATTCCGGGGGGTTGGTCACCTTTTATAGACCCGTTGACCATCTGACAACGTTGTTGAGTAAGGGCATTCGACCAAGCTTGTCCTCTTGGGAGAACTGCACTGTCCATCAATCGAGTATGTGTCTTCGTAAACGGGTCATATTTAAACCAGCTACAATTGAGGTCACCACATACCAGAATGGAAAGATTGTTATGATTGAGAAAGGTGTCAACAATTAAAGTTGTTATGGTATGTATAAACGACGTGGCAGAGATCATGGCAGGATTCCAATATCCGTTGATTATAAGTAAATTAGACTTAATTTTTGATAATGATATCTGAATCAAAGTACTTTGTACAAATGGATTTGGATTGGAAGAAACAAGGAGTGACCACCAGTTTTGGATTTTCAACAGCGTTATTAAACCTGAGTAGGGACGTCCTTTAGTATTTTTTCTTGCCGGGTTTATAAAGGTGGTGAACCCATCACGGGTCGGAGGGTCGCGGAGCCATGCTTCCGGGAGACAGATTACAAAGACGTTCTCAAGAGATTCAGTGAAGTTGTTGAACAAATGTGTGAATCCTCGAGTGTTCCATGAGAGCAAGGTTAGCTCGCTGTATGAGCTAGAAGCGCGTTGTTACTTTCGCGAGCCTTTTGCTACTTTGGATACTTGACCACTTTTTCCTTTGCTGTCCGGTTGATTGGAAAGATGAGTGTTTGCCTGTGAAAGTGATAAGGATTTTCGCAAAGCAGCGCGCCGATCACCGCTGCGGGAATTATCTCCATTTAAACTATTTGCTGGATTTGTGGCTTGAGAGTTGAAATCAGGTTCGACACTAAGATCAAAGCCATACAGCAGAAGATCCTCTGTTGCTTGAAGAAGGAGCTTTTTCACAGCAGCAGATGGAATGTGAAGTAAGACTTGGTCAGAGGTCAGTTCAGTAGGATATTCCCCGATCTTGATGTCATCTGATGAAATTGATCGAAGTTGTGGAATGCAGGCAAATAGTTTTAAAACATTTCTTCGATTTAGATTGACTTCATTTTCATCTTGGTGTATATTTTGTAACCAAAGTTTCCAAGAACAGGAATTTCTTTGAGGAAATAAATTTCCATGTACTCTGGATGAGTAGTGGATACCCGGTTTCCTCTGGTTCGTGGTTTGTTTTGGATTCTGCCTGGAAGTGCAAGTCGAGGGTTTGGCTTTTATGACGTTAGCACCGTTCGACTCCACTGCACGCCCGGAGTGGCTAATTCCAGCATTGACAATTGCGGGCACCGATCTCACATCAGAAGAGACAGGTGAGTCAACTTCCTTAGCCTCGGGTGACTGATCTAAAGAGTCACCAGTCTTAATGGATTATGTTGATAGATTGCATAAGTCATCAGAAGTAGAACTGGAAACACTATGAGAGCCAGAGTCCACATCTCGGCGTTTGGCTAAATTCTTTGATGGGTGCGTTGCAGCTCTTGCTTTTCCTGTTGGAGTGGGAACCTCTACAGTGTCGACCTGTACGGAAGAAGAAGTGAGTTTTTTTTAGGCGTAGTTATATTTCTTATACATTTTTTGACATTCTGTCGAACAAAACTTTGTTGCTTGTTTTTTTGGTTGCGAGGTCTTAAGTTTTTTGGATCCACACGTTGCTCTTTCTTGTGGTCGCTTGTTGTTATGGTTTTAGCAGCTCCATTAAAAATGTTGAAAGTATTTGCAGATGTGCTTTCCTGGATGTACATATTCTCCAAAGCAAGAGGAGGTTGTAGTGGAGGAGCAGCCTCTTGTAGGAGGGGGACATCATTAGTTGATTGACTTCGATCGCCTTCGGCACTTTCAACTGTGTTCGTTCGAGCAAGAGGAGTCAGGGCGTTGACATGCGCTGTTGCGACCAAGGGAGACAAGATGGTTGAAGAGAGGGTTCCTTTAGTGGAAGAAACTTGTTCAGGTTGGCATCTGTGATCGTTAAAGTCCTTTTTGCGCATCCATTTTACTGCTTCCAGCAGACCTTCACTTAATGAATCATTTTGGCAGTGGTGGCGAGCTGCCAGGTCGCTTAGTCTGTCTTGCCACTTCATTGATTTTTCCACCTCTTTCTCCATCTGATGTTGTAGAAAACTAGTGAAGCAATCTAATTTATCTAACTTTGTTGTCAGGTTTGACAGCACCACTCATTGATCACAAATTTTCCCATTTAGCCTAATGGCTAAATTGTCCCATTTAGTGCTTCAAGTAGTTTTGTGAAAGGGGCAAGAGCAACAGCAGAGGCTGCTAGGATGTTGTTATGAATCTGGGTTAGCGATTCTACAGAAATGCCCAGGGGGAGCAATCCTGGATCTTGGGACGTTGACGAGGATTGTGAACTGTCTAAATTGAATTGAGGATTAGTGAAAGAGGTATTTCTAGTTTGGATTAAGGCAATAACCTCAGCACTTGGACGGCTAGATTTTCCATGGGGTGTACTTGCATTCAGGATTGTTTTGTCAATCAACGTTGGTGTCGGCAGGTTAACTTTAGATTTGAGTTCGACAATGCGTTGAAGACGACGTGCCCTAGCAATAGAGGTTGAGTCTAGAGTGTTTTGGATGGAGAGCGGGCTAAAAGTGCTAGCAGGAACACCCGTTAGCAGTGGATCAGCGGCAAGCGATCCAGGATTGTCCTTGAGACAGTGCAAGGGCCCTTCAGGTGCTTGACATGCAAGTGTGCTTTCGTTTCCAGATTCAGTAATTTCAGAGACTCGTCTCAACAAGATTCTGTCGCAGAAAGTCATGGCTCGAGCTTTGCTGGTGATCACTTGAGGACTAATTGAAGTCAAAATGGTCTGAACACATTCATGGTCTCCCGTTATTTTTTGCCGACCAAGCGGGGCAGTGGGTTGCAGGGAAGCATGAGACAATGGAAGCGAAGTTCTCAAGGGCGCCTGAATGCATATTTGATGGTCAAGGGTTTGGTATTTATCCGTCGAAGGCCAGACTGTCTGAGCTTGTGAGCCATTTTCTAAAAATGACCAGGTTGAAGTATTTGGTAGAGTTGGCTTTGTGGTTTTTAGAGAGGTAGTAAGAGTAAGAGATACTGGATGGTGCAGAGTCAACAGAGATCCGTCAACATTCGAGATCTTCAATAGCTCTTCGTCGCTAACCAAAAAGGATGATAGCCTTTTTTCGGTGAGAGCCCCATTTGATTGTGTGGGTGTATTTACCTTTCCAGAACATGATGATAAAGGCAGTTCGCAGTCTTTTCCAGCGGGACCTATCTTTGCAATTGAGGCCGAGCTAGTGACAGAAGGGATTTTGTCACAGCTTGTGCCGAGAAGGGCACCAGTATTAAGTTCGCTGGAAGCAGAGGGCACACCAAACGTGCAAAGAGCAAAGTCATTACCAGCTGGGACTTTTTCACAGGCAGAATCAGGTACAGTTTCAATGTCAGATGAAATTTCGTGTGTGGTCACTGTTATGTTCCGCCCTGCGTCCCGCTACGCGGTGACGCAGGGCGTTCCAAATAAAAGCCCCGCCCCTGCGCTCGGGAAGCAGTTCCGGGGCCGACCATCCACACGTGTGCGTGTGCTTCATTACTGCTCCCTCTGGAGCTGCGCCACAGGCCGTGCGGCCTAGTACAGCAACACCAGCCCCCGCGCGCGCACGCCGAGGGCTGGAACCTAACAATGGCGACGAGGTGGAACGAAGATCAACACGCGCTCAGCGTTCACGGCGCTTAGATGGCCCGAAGCCATCGCAGCGAAATCTTTGGACACCCGGTGGGGGGGGATCTCACAGGTGACCCACCCCACTCCCATTACCCCACTTCTCATCATCACTCGCCCTCTACTTGCCGGCTGGGCAGTGTGGAGCCATCTGGCATCTGGCCTCCCACACTAGAGGGCAGCAACACGAAGTGGCATCAGAACCACCTGGGAGCACCAGTACCTGAACTTTCCGTCACAGTGGTTGGAAACCACAGCACTTCCAGGGAAGGCCCAACTTCACGGCGCTGGTGGTCGCCCGAAGAGCTCACGCCAACACTGACCAGGTACACGTCGACATGGCGGCCGGTATGTCCACCCCGGGGCCCACCACGCCGTCCAGAATTGCGGCAAACCTATCGCTGACATCCCCACAGCCTCGCACTCAAGGAGGTTCATCGACACTGGTCCAGCCTTTTGACCCCTTTACCGACCCATCTTTGAGTGGACCCAGATGGCAGCTGTGGATCCAGAAATTCGAGATGGCGATGGAGTGCAAAGATGTAACGTCGGCCAGGAAGATGAAGGCGCACCTACTACTCAGTGTGGGTGACGAGGTACTGCGCATTTTCAACTCCTTGAATGTTGCCGATGGCCAAGATGCATACCAAAGCGCAAAAGATGCCCTAACGGCTCATTTTCTCCCTCAACTGAACCCGGACTATGACACTTTCATTTTCTGCACCACCATACAGGCAGCGGACGAAACCCTGGATGCCTACCACACTCGGTTGAGAAAATTGGCCATGTCCTGCGAGTTCACAAATGTTGAGAGGGAGATCAGGAGGCAGATTATTAACGGCATACAATCAGAAAAACTAAGACGCCTAATACTCAGCGAGAGAGGTATTCCCCTGCAACGGATCCTTGAACTTGGACGACAAAGGGAACTAGCTCACACCAGAGCCGCCAACATGGAGGCCACGCTATGGCCAGAACAGGTGGCAACCGCGCGTTCCGAGGCCCACAGAGTGTGGCTGGTGTGGTGGCCCACGACATGGCCGCCGCAACTGCCCTGCACAAGGCACCACATGTGGCGCCTGCGGCATGAAGGATCATTATGCAAAGGTTTGCAGATCATCGGGCACCTCCATGCAGCCTCCACAGAACTTTCCAGAGAAGAACGCGACCAAGAAAAAGAAGCAAGCCAATGCAAGGAGGGTCGCAGTGGCCAACTCTTCCACGGAGGAAGAAGGGGGTGATGTCTCGACAGGGCAGCAGGATCCCGGTAAGGATAACGAGAGGAAAGAGAGAAAGATATACCTGGTGTCTGCATTAAGCCAAGGTCAAGAAACACAAAGAAAATCTGTTCGAAGGCGCAAGTGCATGGTCACCGTCCAAAACCAGCGCATCCTCATGACCATTGACACAGGCGCCTCGGTGAATGTTATGCCCACAAGCATATTCCAGACTCTAAAGCCTCAACCAGACCTGAAAAGCACAGACACGCTGTTGTATGCATACGGCAGCCGGAAGCCCCTACCAGTCATGGGCAGGTTCCACACTACGCTGGAGCACGGCGAAAACAGACTATGGTCGAAAGTCTATGTCGTGAAGGCAGGAATTGAAAGCCTCCTGAGTGGGGACGCAGCAGAAGATCTGGGAGTGGTCAAATTCATCTGCCATGTCGATGAAGCCGAGGAGGTGGAGAAAATGTTGAGTCAATACCCCAAGTTGCAAGATGGAACAGGCTGCTTGAAGGGCAAAACCATCAGGCTGCACATTGACGAAACAGTACAGCCGAAAGCCGTAAGGCATCGAAGGACACATTTCCACATGAGAGAACAAGTGGAGCAGGAACTCAAGGCTCTGGAAGAAGCTGGCATCATAGAGGCGGTCACAGGGCCCACACCATGGGTCTCCCCTATGGTCGTCACGTGAAAGGCTAAACAGCCCGGATAAGTCCGGATTTGTATTGATATGCGTCTCCCTAACACTGCCATCAAACGAGAACGCCACATCACCCCAACGATCGACGAAATCGTGGCGGACCTCACAGGGTCTTGTGTATTCTCGAAAGTTGACTTGAAGGCGGGGTATCACCAACTCAAACTCCACAGAGACTCGCGCTACATCACAACTATCTCGACGGATTTGGAGTTGAGGAGGATCAAACGCCTGAGTTTCGGGATTTCGTCCGCTGCTGAGGTATTTCAGCAAACTATCCAAGAGGTCATCAGGGGCATCCCTGGTGTCCTCAACGTGAGCGACGACATTCTGATTCACGCCCCCGACAAGAAGGAGCACATCAAGAGGCTTCATACCCTACTGGGCAGACTACAAGAAGCTGGGCTGACCATACACAGGGAGAAGTGTGAGTTCCTCAGATTGGAAATCACTTTCTTTGGTTACAAGTTTGGCAGCACGGGCATCTCCCCTGATCCCCAGAAGGTCGCAGACATTCAGGCGGCTAGCCCACCGATGACCCCCACAGAGGTACGCAGTTTCCTAGGTATGGCTACCTACTGCGGGAGGTTCATCCGAAACCTGGCCACCCTATCTGAGCCACTACGGGAACTGACGAAAGCAAACATCAAGTGGGACTGGGGGCAGAAGTGCCAAGACTCGTTTGAAAGCATCAAAGAATCCCTGTCCGTCGACACCAAAATGGCGTATTACAACACCGAGCTGCCCACAGAACTGTTCGTGGATGCAAGCCCCGTTGGGCTCGGAGCCATCCTAATGCAGGTGACGAAGGAAGGGGAGAAAAGACTGATAGCCTATGCCTCGAGAGCCCTCACGGAAACCGAACAGAGGTACTCCCACATTGAGAAAGAGGCCATCGCCGTGCTGTGGGGGTGCAGACATTTTCATCTTTACTTATATGGGCGGCAGTTCACAGCAGTCACTGACCACAAACCCCTACTACCCATCTTCATGGGAACGTCGTCACACCCTCCGGCACGGATCACCAAATGGCTACTACATCTTCAGCAATACGACTTTGATCTCATCTACCAACCAGGCAGTGGAAACCCCGCGGATTTTCTCTCGAGGCATCCGCGAGCGGCAACCCAACAAGAGATCCAAGTGGCCGAAGAGACGGAGGAACATGTATGCCAAGTGGTTCGCGCAATGAGACTAAAGGCGGTGAGCATCGAAGACATCGAGTCAGAAACTAACAAGGATCCTTGTTGCAACTTGGTGAAAGATGCCATTATCTCAGGGGACTGGAAAACCTTCATGAGACACACACACAACAGAACAGCGGAAGCGAAAGGGTTTCTGTCCGGCATGTTTACCGTCCGGCAAGACTTGTCGATCACAGAAGGCGGATTGATACTAACAGGAAACCGCATCGTAATCCCTCTCAGAATACAAGACAGGATAGTGGCACTAGCGCATGAAGGACACCAAGGACTGGCAAGGACAAAAGCCCGCATAAGGCACAGGGTATGGTTTCCCCAGATCGAAGAACGGGTCGAGACACTCATTAGCACGTGCCTAGCCTGTCAGATAACGGGGGCCCCGCCAGAACCGGAACCAATTCTATCGGCGGAACGCGGGCGCTCTCGGTGGGAGGCCATCAGCATTGACTTCTACAAGCTACGAGAAGGCCTCCACCTTTTGGTGGCCGTTGATGACCACTCCCGATATCCGGAAGTTGAAATAGTCAAATCCACAGCAGCGGAAGTGGTCATTCCAGCCATAGAAAAAATGTTCGCAACTCACGGACTACCAAACTCCATCAAAAGTGACTATGGGCCACCGTTCACCGGGGAGGAATTCAAAAACTATCTGCAGGACCTTAATATAAAGTATCATCACATCATGCCGAGCAGGCCCCAGGCCAATGGGATGAGAACCATTAACAAGGTGCTAAGGGTATCCAAGGCGAACGCCAGCCCATGAAAGTTGACCTCTACCGGTTCATCCGGAACTATGGGGTCACCCCCCACAGCACAACCGGCATACCGCCGGCGGACCTCATGTTCGGCACCGTCATCAGATCCACGATTCCGCACCATTCAAGCAGGACCCCGGACGAGGTCAATGAAGGACGCACGGAAATGAGGAGAAGGAGTGCCAACGCCCACATGAGTGGCAAGAGGAGAGCGAGGCCGTCCAATCATCAGGTGGGGGACCAAGTCGTCATGCTACGCAACCCCACCAAGTCAAAACTCGACACCAGATACGAGGAACTGCCATGGACCGTCAGTGATCGACACGGAACCATGGTGACTGTGACCCGAGGACACCGTCAAGTGACGAGGAACTCGTCGTGGTTTAAGGCGGTGCCTGGCAACCTGTGGACTGGCAGTGAGTGCCACCTGGAAGACGAGGACGCTCAGCCCAGCGAAGAAGAGCCTAGGTCCATCCCGGATGAGACCGGAGCGATGGATGGAACCTGGGAACCGCTGGAGGCCCCCGGCTTCGAGTACCTGACCAGTGAAGGTGAGCCAGATCAGGAGCCGGGGGGGTGCAGCCCCCGAGAAGGGCGATACGGTCTGAGATCTGCCACGAGACCGCCGGCCAAGTTAAATGACTATCTGTGGTAGTTTGAGGCACCAGGACCACGAACATTAATGGCCGGGCAGCTATTGGTTAAAAACGTGAACCGATGTCGAACTCACAGTTGATGCAAGTTATTGTTATGTTTGTTTGTTTTATAATAAAGGAGGAATGTTATGTTCCGCCCTGCGTCCTGCTACGCGGTGACACAGGGCGTTCCAAATAAAAGCCCCACCCCCACGCTCGGGAGGCAGTTCCGGGGCCGACCATCCACATGTGTGCGTGTGCTTCATTACTGCTTCCGCTGGAGCTGCGCCACAGGCCGTGTGGCCTAGTACAGCAACGCCAGCCCCCGCGCGCACACGCCGAGGGCTGGGACCTAACAGTCACATACTTGTCGTGGCAGGGTTTATGAAGTTGATTTATCAGCTGACTCACTGCTAAGTAAATTAGTTCTTCCGATTGTGGTTCAGCCAGAAGGAATGGGGCGTTAGAGACGCTGCACAAAGTAACATGCGACGAAGACATTGACAGTGCTATTGGAGCTGTTGGTAAAGCTGCAGGTAGCATTAAAGGGGCCAGAAGTGCTTGGCCAGTAGATTTGCTTACCTTTTCACCTGTGGCTGCTTTCAGCGCCGTCCACGGATTCAGCATACGACGATGCTGGAGGGTTTTCCTTCGCGCTTGCCGCCCCTCGGCGGATAGAGTAATTTGCACGACGTGGGGAGCGCAAGCCTAGGGAGGCTGGGTGTGACTTGAACACGTAGTGCAGCTCCTCTTCTGAACTCTAGTTAAGCCGGGTTCCGCGTTCCACGCACAGCAAACAGCCAAACAGCAGTCACAAAAGCGCACCCTTGACTTTCGCGGGCTTCATGCCGCAAGGGCGGTGATGTTGAAACTTTATCCTCTTCCTGGTAGAAAAGTGGGCAGAGCTACAATGGCCGTAGCTCTTAAGGCAACAGTGCCTTTTTTCTTCAATAGAAGTCCGTGAATAACACTAGGTTGTTCCAGGATCTGTGCCTCGAATGTCTCGTGTAGGCAGAGAAGTCAGGAACAGAGGCAGTTGCAGTAGATGCACAGCACAGCCAAACATTGGTCACAAAAGCGCGCCCTTGACATATTGTCTATAAGATAGGCGTACTGATATAAAAATACTAACTTCTTCCTATTCATTACATGCCATATTTACTTCGACTCTTCCAAGCTGTGTTTTTTAGAATATGGTAAATAACCTGTGCATAAACTGACTCTTTAAATCAAGAGATAAAATGTGTCTGTAAGGTGAGCGCACTGGGATTCAAATGCTAGCTTTGTTCTAATCGAGTATTGCCTTATTTACTTGGATCTTCCGTACTGTTTTAAAGGTGGAGTGTTTAACCTGAAATCATACTGGGTACGTTCTGCAATCCTTAAGACAGATGTCATATCAATATGCCCACAGGCTATCTGATAGATTCCAACTCCCTCAAGGGGTCTTACCGTATTAACTCAGATGGCTCCGTGTAGCTGTTCTCTACGTGAACCATCAACGCCATGTTACTTAAATGTTTAGAAACGTTTTCATGGCAACGTGAGACCTCCCGAACATTGCCATGTCAATGCTGCGTTAAACAAGACTTGCTCTGTGTATTTCGCAGGCACAGCGGCCATGTTTGTATAGTGAATCTTTGATGGACAGTCTTAACTTCATCTTTAGTTATAATGTCCTCAATTGCGCTTTGTGTTAGATATACTAGATCCTCCCGATACTGACGATCAGGATAGGTGATAGATTGAAATGTGTTATGTGAATGAGCATAATTTACGTTCATGCCCTTAGATGCATATTGGTGCCTAAATTGACTGAGGAGTCGCTTCTGCATGCAATCAATACAATGGGTTTAGTGTGAAAGACATTTGCTCATATTTCTAAGGGTATTAGTAATACCCCACCTAGTTATCAGTTGGTATTAACCTTCTAATATAAAAACCCTTTATTTATGTTGTTCCCAGATCATGAGCAGTCATAGACCTGGTTAGTTCTCAGTTCCTAATATGATGATCAGGGTGTTGTGTTCATGGGAAAGGTATCCAAAAGCCCATGTTTTTTAAAATGCATAGACTGGTTCCTAATGAGTAAGTACTGAGGTCATCATAGGAATGAGACCATTTCATTGTCTGAATTTAAACCCGTCACTGTAGTGTTAAATACACATATAAGGCTAGCTTCTGCCTGTCTGAGGAGCTTTGTCCTGTCTCCCCCTCTTCTCCCTAATGCCACTTGCTGTAAGCCTAGAAACTTGATCTTTGATTTGTCCATCATCTGATGTGTCGTTTGCCAATGTAGTGAAAGTGGGAACGTTGGGTCTTGGCTACTGTCAGGATTCGTCCTGGTCCTGCGCCGATTCATTCCCTTTCTCATGGAAATAAGCTCCAGAGCATGAAACAACGCTTTCGCCATACCCGATTCCATAGATACAATGGATAAGGGTTACCATGGCGACTCTAGTGTGTTACGATGAGGGCGTGGATCTCCATGGCAGCCTACTTAACACTTCCGGGGCGCTCGTTGCCTTGCTTCTGAGTTTGAATCAGCTGCGATTTTGCCCTGCCTTGTATCTTGTATCCTGTGTTCTCTTCCTTGCCTCTGTTCCCTTACCCTACTAGCTTGTGATTCATTGTGACCCAGACCACTTACTGACCTTCGACTGCCTGCTGATTCAGATCTGATTGTCTTTCCGTGCACGAACCCTGTCCGCTGTACGACAACGCGCTTGCCTGCCGATTTGGATTGCCTGCCTTCCCCTGCATTGAACCTAGTCTGCTGTACGACATCCCACTCACCTACCGATTTCAATCTGCCTGCCATCTCGTTCACTGAACTCGGTCTGCTGTACAACTACCCGCTTGCTTGCCGATATTGAACTATCTTCTTCCCGTGTATCGAACCCAGCCCGCTCTTCGATACGCCCACTCCGCAACGAACTGTCGTCCCGGAAAGCAATTTTGGACTACTCCACAATAACTACTCCAAATCCGTTATTATCAGCGAGAACCGGACCAGTTATCTCAATAAGGAATACATCCCAACCACTTGGATTACCGTCTCACATTATTCTTGCTTTGGAAGTTACCAACAACACCCTAGTGTACAAAGAAGAAAAGCGCTGAACTTGAGACTGCCACCATCTGCGCTGAAGTCGTTAGGCGTCCTCGTGCCGGCGGGATAGGACTGGGACTAGAGACTGCCTCAATTCGATTAGGCGTCCTCGTGCCATCGGTTTTAGATACTAGTACACCGGGTGTCGAGTTGGTACAGAGACATCATCAGGAAAAGTTGGCAAGTCTCATCTCTTGTTTCACTTTCCTTGACCTTGGATCCTTTCCTAGCTTCATGTCATTTATTCTGTTTTCATAGATCGCTTTGTGATCCATTCCTGCCCTCTTCCCTTTTCTGATCAGAGCAGTCTGGGAGGCTTGTTCTTACTCTGGTCAGGGGTTATTTTGATATTACCTCATACTTTGCATGGTATATTGCGGCTCCAAGTCTAAGCTGATCATCTTGTTTCTTTGCAGTGCCTGGTAGTTCGTGTGGTGTTCCTTATCTTTCGACTAATAGATCTTTCTGTATTTACCTTGTGTGTTCAGATGGTTACATTTGTAGAAAAAATTCTACGGCTACACTACGGGTCCAAGCTTGATTCCATTGTTACGGATTCTGAGATATCTGACAGCTACCAATTTTATTGATGTGTTCCCGGATCCTAATCCGCAACTCTCTTATCGTGCTCCCAATATACATTCTGTCACATATGCATATGATTCCATAGACCACAAATCTTGATCTGCAATTGATGCCTTTTTTTATTTTGATGCTTTTGCCAGTTATATCCGTACATTCTTGAGTTCTCCCATGTGCATACTTGCACATGGAACACGTCCCACATTTCCTGAAACCTGCTTGGTTTGTTGGGAGCCATATATGCTCCTTGGTGGTATCAGCATTAGGCAGTAGAGACAGGGACACTATTGATTGTAGTTTCTCTGCACGTTTGTAGATGACAGTAGGTTTATCCGCCACACATTGTTTAATGTGCTCATCCAATTTCAGTAAGTGCCAATGTTTGTCCAATATTTTCCTTATGACAAAGTGATTGTTGCTGTATTTGGTAATAAAGCTTCTGATGTTTGTTAATCTACTTAGAATCACATGCTGTGCATAGTCCGACATCCAGTGGTCACTGCGGAGTATTGCATCTTGTTTTTCAAAAGTCGAAAAGGGGACGTCGACATAGACGTGTCTGTAATACTATCCCTATAGTGGAGCGTAGTGTACCCAAAATCCCTCACGTGTCGAGGTCCCTCAGATTGTTTTTTTTCCGCCTAGAATACTGGTCACCTTATGCTGAGCTCGTAAGAGACATTGGGGGTCATTCCGAGTCTGGAGGTAAGGTACAAACCATGCCGGTATTGATTTACCGGCATGGTTTTCCGTTCCATGCCATTCCGACCCCTCAGACTGTAAATTACGGCACCGTAAACTACAATGCCGTAATTTACGGTCTTGGGCCGCGCGCGCGCACCACCATGGCGAAATTAACGCCATGGCGTAAACCGGAGCTGATTCCAAGTAAGGACCACACGTAAATTACGTCCTCCTCAAGGCCGTAAAGTACCTTACCGGCATGGAGTACATACAGGCATCTCAGAGAAGGAGTAAAGAACCCTGAGCAGTGGGACCCAGAACCACAGGTGCACACATGCAACACAGACGGAGGCCAGGGGTAGAAAGAGGGGGGAGACAGGCCCTGCATGCAGCACCAGTGCATCCTCCGTTACCACCCCTGCAGCCCCCATGCACACGTAGCATGACTTGACGCTCTAGGAGAAGGCCTACCAGACAGACACCCCTGACCACCTAGACTGTGACACCGTCACCACCATATTGCGGCACAGACACAAGACAAGCGAGCACCATACAAATGTACAGTGCCAACCTGGCACAAGTGATGGTGTTGCCTGTGCCCCACACCCATGCCAAAGGCACCAACCAGCACACAGTGGCATGTCACAACCGTCCATTATGCGGCCAAGTGCCCTTACACCCCCCCAAACACATCCCCAAACACACAAGGGTCCACCGATCCCCAACATGGACCACCCATGAGACACACAACAGTAAAGCTGGACCAAAAGCAAATGGAGGCATGCCAAATGACAATGGTGCCCCTGACAGCACCCACCGGTCGTATGTGGACCAGCTTGGCATGCACGTTGCGGACATCAACTGCAAACAATACCACTCCCCCTACGTGCAGATGGAATGCAACACTACCAAGAACCGCACACATGGGTGGGCCCGACACCAAACAACTACACATGACTCAAAGGGCCTGCTGAAATGACATGATATGATATGATAAGGCATTTGGAACGTGCCTATACACAAGTGTTTCAAGGCGCGACGAGGCAGGGAGGGGGGAACAAGGGGAAGACAGTTAACGATCCCACTAGGCCAGGTGTCACACAGACCGCGCAAGTGCAGGGGTAGTGAGAAGGGAAAAAAGTGCAAGTGCAAGGGGACGGGGGAAGTGCAGTACAAAGTAAGTCGAATATCCAAAAATAAATTAATAGGGCCAGCTGGTGACAAGTGCAAGGTAAGTGCAGACAAGTGCTGGGAAGGGGGGGCTGTAGGGATAGAGAGACAGTCCCGCAGTGCAGGGGTTGCCAGGGAGGCAGTGCAAGTGGAGAGTGGCTGGGCCCAGGACCGAGGTCGGCGAGAGTGGCCCAGATCCAGATCCTGTGCAGTTTCAGTGAAGAATTCAGCAGGGGAGAGGGAGAGAGAAAGCAGAAGCAAAGAGGAAGGTCATGAGGTGCTTCCGGAACCAGAGATGGTTCTCCTCAAATATCAGGGATGCAGGAAGGCTGTTCCAGAGGGAGGCCCCTGCCGCGGAGAGAGATCTACCCCCAGCCCGTTGCTCCGAGAAGCCGCTGACCCTGAGTGAGTCGGAGACGGATGAGCAAAGGTCTTGGGAAGGAAGACATTCAGGAAGAGAGAGTAGAAGGTATTCATGCCCCAGGCCCCAGAAGGCCTTGTGGACAATGCATAGTGTTTTGAACTTAAGGGAAGGAGGGAGTGGGTGTGCCGATGAGGAGAATCTCAGTCATTGGCTGCACACCATACCTGGATATCAGACAGACAGTCAGAGATGAGGGAAGGAGAGGAGGACGCCGAGGGTAGGCTGAAAATTCGCTGGGTATCGTCCGCATAGCGCTGAAAGTTTGGGCAGAGGGTGGCGATGCGGTGGCCAAGGAGTGCCAAATACTGGTTGAACAGCCAGGGAGGGAGATTAGATCCCTGGGGAACACCACAGGTGGAGGAAAAGATGTCAGAGAGGAGGGCCCCAAGTTGGACCTGGGAGGGTCGATTGAAAAGGAAAGAGGTCAGCACGCTACCGCGCCACATGGCCCAACATGCAGGATGACCTGTCTGGCTGGCTGTTGAGTCGTCTGACTGTGTCATGCAAGTGCACTGGTGCCACAGGGTGGGTGCCTGCATGAACCAACTGCGTAGAAACGATGGAGGATTGTACGTTGTTCACCCTGACAACAAACCTGCCAAAGAACCAGGGCAACGGCACATATGAACATATTTTCACTTTGCCAGAATAAGGCACCCACATCACACTACATCTACACCAACTGACAAGGGATAGGCACACTACACCAGCACCACTCATTGGCGGACACCACAACCGCAAGTGCATATCCGAGGGCACACTGCACATTCACATTGTGGCATCCCCCAGCCTTGCACCACATTGGAGACCCACCCCTGGAAGTGGAATTCACGGAGGACAGCAGGGGTACGATATCACGTCACCGGCATGGCACCCCCATAGGAGTGTTGGGAATCACCATAGGATGGATCAGAGCTGGATGATGGACATGATCCACAGCCAAATGAGAATGTACACAGTACACAGCACCAGAACGATCCGACATCAGAACAGCAGCATGCGACAAAGGAACATGTACCCCAAGATGTCCACACCACCGTTCACGGACCATCATGTAGACACGACACCCCACAGCATTACATTGCATCGGACACATATTTGTGTCCCTGATCGTGCCGAATATATCTATGTACATGTACATATGGCCATCATCGAAAGCCTGCCATGACAGCCAAGTACTGTTCACCACCATGACAGTCCACACACCCACCTCATTTTGCGACACATGCAGCTGTTGGTGGATGTATCCTAACAGCAAGCCACATGACCCCTGTCATGAACCCCCTGAACAGACCCCTGGGGCAACCAGACTATGGCCATACCCGTGCATGCGTGTAGATGCAGCAGTCACCAGGTTTGCGTGATGCACATATGTGCCCGCGAACCAGGACTGGTGGCTGACCCCTCCACTGATATCTGGTGTCGAATGGGCCCATGCCATATGTGCAGATGGACAAAAAGTGCAATGAAGAATGTCCACAACTGTTCAACTTTGCAACACCAATTGTGTATTGAGATAACAAGAAATGAAAAAACAGTGCTTACATCAGCAAATGCCCATGCCCCCTCCCCCCTCCCCCCAACTCCAGAACACAACATTACCCCCCTCCCCCCAACTCCAGAACACAACATCACCCCCCTCCCCCCAACTCCAGAACACAACATCACCCCCCTTCCCCCAACTCCAGAGCACAACATCACCCCCCTCCCCCCATCTCCCGAGCAGTCGTCCCATGTAGGATCTGGGGACCACATGTGGCAGGAATGGCTAATGTCCCTTGGAGCCCTTGTCTGGGGGAGGCAAATCCCGTTTGCGCAAGGAACGCCGGAGGCGTCTCTCCGGGCTGCCTTGCGTGGCCTCACTTGTCGCGGACGTGTCCTCCTGCTGTGGCTCTGTATTTTGACTCCCTGCCTCAAGGGCATTAGCAATGCGGTTGAGGACATGGCATAGCCGGGTTGTATTGTCCGTCAGGGAGTTGCACAATCTGGTGGTGCAGTCGTTGAGGGACTGGCACATTTGATTGAGTTCCTCATGCAGTCCAGCCCTGGTCTGGCGATTATCCTCAATATAGTTCTCTATGAGATCGCTCAATTGCTGAACTCTGAACTGGTCAGGTGAAGGGGGGCCATCGGATGATCTACTTGCACCAGCATGCTGTGCAGGGGGTTGTATGGGTGGACTGGGGGGAACGACGTCACACCCCAGCGGGTCAAGTTCAAGGCTGTGCACTGGTGATGGTGCATCCCCGGAGTCACTGCATGACGCCAGTGTCACGAGGCATGGATCCAGCATTTGCATGCTCTCCTGGTCGTCCTCCGACATGGGCCCCTGGATGGGTGGCGGGCTGGGCTCCCACTCATCTGGTGCGGTAGCGGCAGCCTCCCCTGAAATGCTCGATTGTGCTGAGGTAGGGGTTTGCTCAGCTGCTGCCGTGGATGTTGTGTGGTTTGCTGGTCTGCCAGCTTCAAGTGGCCTTTCCGTAGGCTGAGGGGTGGTTTTCTTGGCTGCTGGCTTCGGCCTGGCCCTGCCAGTACCCGCGGAGGTGCTTGGCCGGCTTCCTTGGGGCTCTGTGCTGTCATGGTCTGTGCCTGTGGGGGTAGGAGAGAGGGACAACATTAGTGTATGTGCTATGTCCTATTTGCATACATGGTTGCATGGACATTTCAGTCATTCACGGGTTGTTCAGTTTGGTGGTAGCTATGGCAGTGGTACATGTGCATGGTGATGACATATACACATGTTTGGGAGTGATTCGTTGTGCCCTTTTCATGTACATTTCAGCAGGTACTATGCCTACCACGCTGGACGGTGTGCATGATGGGCTGTGCAAGTCAGTGCAGTATGGTTGATGTGCGTTATGTACTCGCCAGCATTAGGCGGCACTTGCCTCAGCATTTGTTGGATGGGGGGATGCGTTGGATGGGGGGAGGGCAACACGAGAGGGTGCCTTCGATGGCCCCTGGGTCAGTTTACATGATGCAATGGACATTGCCAGTGTGCACTGTCAACACTCACCTCCTTCTGCAGAAGTCGTTCCGCCGCACTCCATGGTCCCCACGCCCTCTATGGATTCCGTGCCAATGAGCTGCGCGCAGGTCTCCTCCCACGGCTCTAGTTGGACCTGTGTACTTGGCCCACCTCCCGTCTGCAGGGCCTGGCTGCGGTTGCTGGAGAGGAGGGGTGCTTCCAACAGCGCTCACCCTCTGTGCCAGTTCCGCCCAGATGGTCTTCTTGCGGAGGGTTGATTCCTTGCGCATGTCGCCGCTGAAGACTACATCAGCATGCTCTGCCAGGTAGTCTACCATGACCTGCAGTTCATCGGTGGAGAATTTCACCTTGCGGACGCGATCCGCCGCCCTTTTTGGTGCTTTCGGCATGTCCTGCGGTGCCTGGTCCGGTTCACGACTTTACTTTCCTCACAGGGCTGCTGGCAGCTGCGGATGGCAATGGATTGTGTTTTTAAAGATGGCCGCCGCTCTCCTTCCCGTTCCTGTGCGATATCGTAAATTCCGGATCCGTTTTTTTGCAGAGACCGTAATTTACAGTTTCTGTAACTTACGGTCACCGTAATTTACGGTCACCGTTATGCACTGTCGCTAATGCTTACAGGGCGGTGTAGTACTTTACATTTCGGTTGCATGCCGGTAGGGGTTTTTCGGGGGGTTTTGCGGCAGGCCGCGCGGTCCTTTTCCAGCATGGCGGAAATCGCGTGTCCGAGAGCTCAGAATGGGCTGTAATTTTCGGACTTCAACCAGCACGGTGTCGTACTTTACGCCATGCCGGAAAATACAGATACTTACCGGCATGACTCGGGATGAGGCCCATTGCCATTACCATTTATTCGACCCTTGGTCGTTTTGTCAGTTATCGTTAATCCAGATGCCTCCAGCCCTCTTTCGACGGCTAAGCAACTTCCCTGCCGAGTCAAGGTCTTCGATGGCAGTGGTTTCGACAGAGGCGATCCTATCGGCGCTGCCGAACATGTGGCCCGGCCTCACCAGCCTACACAGTAGGGAGAGTGGGGGTTGTTGTGGACATTTCTGTTTTCTTCTAGAATGCCTTTCTCTTTCCCCCACTTTCCTTCGGGGTCGTTATCACTTATTATTACCTCCTCAGCTATGGAGAGGACTCCTTTAAATTTTGCCTTTGTTGTAACAGCAAATTCATGTGGAAGGATAAGCATAAGCGGTGTAACCGCTGCTTACCCCTCGACCACCACGAGGCCGGCTGTGCGGCCTGTAAACCCCTTTGTCCAAAAACTTTGAAGGACTGCAGGGTCAAGAAGTGGGCAGCCTACGCTATGTCGAAGGCAGATTCCTCACCAGCCCCCGCCAAATGTGACGAGGGGGATAGAGATAACGCTATCTCCGTATCGGAGGTTTTCAACCTCTCTAAGGAGCGCTCCCGCTCCTCCGCGTCTATCCCTGGCCCCGAAAAGTTTGGCTCACGCCCTACTTATGGGGATGTACACCCCGGCGACGCCGACGCACATGAAAAAGTGAAAACTAAACACACAACCCACGGCCCTTCCTCGACTAAGTCGAAAAAGGCCCCAGCGCCAACGGAGACGCTGAATCTACCGGCAGCCTTAAGTTCCGCCGAACTTAAGGGTTGCCACTAGCGACTGGGCCGTCCACAACTAAGGGCGCTACCACCAAAATGTCAGACGAAACACCTGGTAAGAGAGCGACCGTCGGCGAAAAGTTGACGGCACCGCCGAAAACCATTCACGAGCAGCCTTCGACGGACAAACTAGTCGTCGAAAGCTTGGCTAGAACAGTCTCCACTGATGCTCAAAAATGGACGGCGAAAGAGTCGCCGACACCCGCTCACAAGGCCAGAGAGACTCCGAAACCTACGGAAGGTACGCTGGAACCCCTCCCCCCCATCGAAGGGAAGACCTAAAGGTACATCCCCAGTGTCGGGCCCACGAGAACGTATCTCAGAGGGCGACGGGGGTATATCCTCCATGCTATGGGAGAGATCTTGACGCCTAGAGGCGGAAGAGCACACCTTTCCGCCACTAGACCGTTCAGGGTTATCCCAGTGGACTATGGAAAGATTTCATTTGTGTATGGACAAACTAGATAGGTTTATGTCCACCCCTGAACACGTTACACCCAAAAGGCCAAGAGAGTTACTCGATGAAGACCCTAGGGCCAAATATCCAAGACTCTTTGACCCACTTGAAGAGAAAATTGATACATATGACCTCACTGAAGAGGACCCACATTTTCACGAAGATGAAGAGTTCCTAAATACTGAGGATCTACAAGACCCTGCAGGGGACTTTGAAGAAGACCCAGACATATGTGGACCACAGCCCTGGCAGTCTCCAGGGGTGTCAACAGACCCTGACCTTTTAGATCTGTCCTCTCCTCAGACCACACCGGTCAGAAACCCGTAATCTGTGGATGACCAACCCACTTTCAATGCATTGTTACGCAAGGCGGCAGCACTTTTTGAAATTGACACAGGGGAAATTACTCCAGAAGTAGACTTTGTGGGGAAAATAATTAAGGAAAAACCACCTACTAGCCAGGCCATACCCCTTCTTGCCTCAGTCAAGAGACGCCTTGTTCCATCTTTATCCACACCTGCATTGGTTATCGGTGTCAACCCAAGAATTGAGAAGCTTTTTAGCCCCTCACTGTCGGATCCCTTATATATTAGGGGTCACTCCATACCTGATTCCCTGGTAGTAACCACCACGAGGAAACGGGCGGGGGGTTACGCTATCTACTAGCGAAGCACCCCCAGACAAGGAGGGGAAGAAGCTTTATGCCTTGGGAAAAAGGATTACATCCTCAGCAGCTTTCTCCACTCGAATTGCCAACAACAATACTTTGCTGGCAAGCTACGCTGTTGCCCAATGGGGAATGTTGCGCGAAGGCCTACAAGAAGCTCCTGAGCCCTTACTAACCCGTTTGTTAGCCATTGTGACAGAAGGTACTCAGGTAAACCAAAGCATAATTAAGAACACGCTATATGCTGCGGAGACGGCTGGCCGGTCACTAGTCCAGGGGGTACTTCTTAAGCGTCATGTTTGGCTCAGGAACTCGGGTTTCAAGCCAGAAACCCAGGCGTCCCTCATCAACAAACCCCTTGAAGACTCAAACTTGTTTGGTAAGGCGGTTGACGACGCACTGGAGACAGATAAGAAGGAATTTGAAACTCTAAAGACTCTGGACCAAATCACAAGACCTCCTAATAAGCGAGGTTACGGCAACAGGCGCTTTTTTCGTGGCCAACGACAAAACCAACAACAACAACAATACTCCTCAGCAGGCAACTGGTCCTCCACTCAGGGAACCAGTGGTCAATATGCTCAGAGAGGACAACGTTGTGGCAAGGGAAGAGGTCGGGCCCCACCCCCATAGGCTCCCCGGCTGCCAACACCAAATGACCCAAAAGTTTCGGGTCCCCTCCCTTGCATCTCCGGTCGGGGGCCGGTTAACATCATTCCTACAAGCATGGGAGGGAATTACCACAGACCGCTGGGTACTGTCAACAATACCCCACGGTTACTGCATTGAATTCAGTCGGACCCCTACATTTAGACCCCCAAGGGGAAGACGCCTATCACCGGAACACCTCTCCATCCTTCTTCAGGAAGTCGAACTGCTACTGGAAAAAGGAGCAATAGAGGTCGTGCCTCTATCACAGGTAAAGGAGGGTATTTATTCAGTGTACTTCCTTGTACCCAAAAAGGATTTAACCATGAGCCCTGTACTAGATCTTCGCCCAGCGAACAAATTCGTAAAACCTCAAAAATTTCGTATGGTGACTTTGCAGGAGGTAATTCCCTTGCTCACACAGGGGGATTACATGGCAACACTGGACATGAAAGATGCATACTTTCATATTTCAATGTTGCCAGCGCACAGAAAATACCTCAGGTTCATGATAGAAGGCAAACACTATCAGTTCAAAGTGCTACCCTTCGGCATAGCTTCAGCGCCAAGGGTATTCACGAAGGTACTGGAAGTGGCAGCGGCTCACCTGCGCAGGTTGTCCATTCCGGTCTACCCTTACCTTGACGACTGGCTCTTAACAGGGGATTCTTACGAAACATGCTTCTCAAATACCCAAAAGACTGTAGACCTTTTGTTCCGCCTGGGTTTCTCCATCAACGAGAAGAAGTCCAGTCTAGACCCCAGCCAAGTCAAGCAATTCCTAGGGGCTCTAATTCGAAACAAAGGACGGCCTCGTCTTCCCCTCCAACGAGAGGGTCCAAAATATGCTGTTTCAGATCCCTCAATATGTAGCCGGTCGAGAGGTGACGGTACACAAAGCCATGCGATTGCTAGGAATGATGGCGTCATGTATTTATTTGGTGCCTCACGCGCGCCTGCACATGCGTCCAATGCAAGAGTGGCTGAACAGCCAGTGGTGTCAGGCCAGTGGACAATGGGACGATCTAGTGGTGGTCTCGCAGGCCTTGGTTCTCTCGTTGCGATGGTGGTCAAAGGAAAACCTTGTGTTGGCGAAACCATTTGCCAACCCCGCAGTGGAAGCCACTGTAACCACAGACACATCCCTCACAGGATTGGGGGCTCACCTATCCCATCAAACTGCACACGAAGGTTGGGTTCCGAGTGTGGCGTCCAAACACATAAACTTACTGGAACTGCTGGCGGTCTTCAAAGCACTGAAGGCTTTCCAGACACACCTACAAGGGAAAACAGTGCTGGTCCTCATAGACAGCACCACATCCATGTACTACCTAAACAAGCAGGGGGGCACTCTCCAGGACTGTCCAAGCTGTCCCAGAACATCTGGAAGTGGGCTCTCAAATGCAACATGTTCCTGTTATCACAACATGTACCAGGGGAACTCAATCTTCTGGCAGACGATCTCAGCAGAGACTTCCCTCTGCCCGCAGAGTATGAATGGCGATTATAAGAAGACATTTTCTCCAACGTTTTCGCAGAATGGGGCTTCCCAGAGATCAACCTGTTTGCAACTCTGGAGAACACCCAATGCCAGGATTACGCCTCCAGGTACCCCCAGAACCACTCCAAGGGGAGCGGTCTCTGGATAACATGGTCAGGGAAATTTGTCTATGCTTTTCCCCGGACTCTCCTCTCAACAAGATAGTGCACAAGATGCACCAGGAACCAGTTACTATGATACTGGTGACCCTGGTTCGCTCATCTGATGGCGATGTCACTGTCTCCTCCGGATGTCACTGTCTCCTCCGGTGAAACTACTCTGCCTGTACAACATGCTGTCACAGGACAGGGGCCGAACGCTGCACCCATGCCCACAGACCCTGAACTTGCCAGCCTGGCTCCTGAGGTCATAGAATTTGGACATTTGCAGCTCCCACAGAGATGCATGGACATTCTGAGAGAGGCAAGGAAACCGAACACTCGTTACTGCTACTCTAGCAAGTGGAAACGGTTCGTCATCTGGTGTAAGTCAAAGAGCATCAACCCCATTGACTGCTCTCCCACACAAATTGTTCTTTACCTGTCTCACTTGTTGGACTCAGTATTAGTCTTTAATTCTATTAAAGTTCCCCTAGCTGCACTCTACGCATACACTACGTCTCAACATAAGGTGTCATGGTGGAAAGTTCCAGTTATTAAAGCCTTCATGGAGGGAGTGAAAAGAATTCAGCCTCCTATATCTAACCCAGCTCCCGGATGGGACCTGAATGTTGTACTAACCAGGCTAATGGGCTCCCCCTTTGAACTTATGCATAAAGCAACCCTTAAGAATCTCACTCTTAAAACTGCTTTCCTGATAGCTATCACCTCCATTAGGAGAGTGAGTGAACTACAAGCGCTCTCTATTCTAGATCCCTTTGTACAGTTCACAAAGATAAGGTGGTTCTACGCACACACCCTAGGTTTGCACTGAAGTTCATTTCAAAATTCCATGTCAACCAGTCTATAGAACTGCCAACTTTCAAAACCCATCAAACTTGGGAGAAAAATGGCTGCACACACTTGATGTGCGCAGAGCGGTCATGTTTTATATGGAAAGAACTAGACCACTGAGAAAGACTAATCAGTTCTTTGTCTCGGTGGCGGCAGGAAGAGAAGGAGATGCAGTTTCCAAATCCACTATATCTAGATGGATTGTCCAATGCATCACTCTCTGTTACTCTTGCTAAGAGAGAACTGCCCTTCAAGCCGAGAGCACATTCTACTCGAGGCACTGGGGCATCCATAGCATTCATTGCAAATGTTCCCCTTGAGTCCATTTGCAAGGCGGCAACCTCGAGTTCTGTACACACCTTTACAAAACACTATTGTCTAGATGCCCATTCTAGATCTGATTCCCAGGTGGGACAAGTAGTACTAAGACATCTTTTCTCTACTGTTCCTTCTCACAACCCACCTCCAACTCTGGGTACTGCTCGCTAGTCTATGCACAGCATGTGATTCCAAGCAGATTAACAAACATCAGAAGACATGCATTACTTACCGTAAAAGCATTTCTGATGGTTGTATCTGCTTAGATTCACTTGCGCCCACCCTTCCTCCGCGCTCGGATGGAAGGAACATAGACGTCTTATTACTTTCTCTCTTTTATGTACTCACTCACGTAGTCATAAGGCTCCCTCATGGCAGGAAAAATACAAACAGAGGGACCTCGACGCGTGAGGGATTTTGGGTACACTACACATCACTATAGGGATAGTATTACAGACACGCCTATGTCAACGTCCCCTTTTCGACTTTCAAAAAACAAGATGCAATATTCTGCAGTGACCACGGGATGTCGGACTATGCACAGCATGGGAATCTAAGCAGATACAACCATCAGAAATGCTTTTACGGTAAGTAATGCATGTCTTACTTTTTGTGGACCAAGTGTGTCTTGCTGCATTCTTGTACTTAATGTTTGTTGCCTGTCCACTTTGTTGATCCTTTGATATGCCCTTTTATTACTCTTAGGTGAGTATCCTCTTTGTTGGAATCTTTTTGCTAGTAATTGACATTCTCTGTCAAATTGTTCCTGTGTCTGGCAGTTCCTTCTTGCTCTAACGTACTCTCCATACAGAATGTTGTTGATAATAGGGCTGTAGTGACAATTGCTAGCATGTAGTGTTGAGTTTACTTCAGTGTCCTTCCTATATGTCCAAGTCTCAAATGAAATGCCATTAGTGAGTATGGTCAGATCCAAGAAGTTAATTTGTTCTGAGTTGCTCTCTCCCGTAAATTGAATTCCAAATTTGTTAATGTTAATTAGTTCCATAAATTGTTGCAGTTGTTCCGGCATACCTTCCCATATCACAAATACATTGTCTATGTATTTTGTCCATAGTCTGATTTTGTATGCATAATCTTCATCTTTGTAAATCACTTTGTCTTCAAATAATACCATAAATAGGTTGACCAGGGCAGGCGCGTATCTTGTTCCCATGGCCACCCCCATAGTCTGCTCATAATATTGATTATCAAAGGTGAACACACTAAAGTCTAATGTAAGTTGCAGCATTTCCTTGATCATTATTGTTTGCTGGTATACTGAGGCAGAATCATTCCTAAATGTATAATCAATCGTTGCAATGGCCCATTTATGTTTGATGGAGTTGTAGAGGGCCTTTACGTCCAAGGTTGCCAACAAATAGTTAACTTGCCAGGTTACTATTTGTAATTTATTGATAATGCTGGTTGTGTCTTTCAAATATGATGGTAGAAGGCTGGCTCTCCGTTTCAATATTGCATCAAGGTATTGTGAAATATGTTCTGTGGCCCATCCAGTGCCACTCATTATTGGGCGTCCTTCTGGTATTGCTGTAAAGTGTTTATGGATCTTGAGCAAAAAGTATATTGTTGAAATGATAGGTTCCTTGATCTTCAGATAATCTTGTTCTTGGTCCGTGATAAATCCTCTTTTGTGCCATGTCATGATGAATTGCTCTAATTGTTGTACAATATCTCGTGATGGGTTATTCGCTAGTACTTTGTACCATCCTGGGGTTGAGAGATGATTGTATGCCATTTGTAAATATTGCTTCCGGTCCATAACGACAATATTGCCCCCTTTATCCGCCTCCTTTATGACTATGGTTGTGTCCGCCGCCAGTTGTTTCAAGGCACATCTTTCTTCTTCTTGTATTATATTATTCTTTGGTCTTGACTTTTTGCTGGATTCTTTCTTGGTCAGTTCATACAGTTCTTGGCAAACCACTTTGTGAAACGTATCTATTACATTGTCATTTGAAAGTTGAGGAACACATTTGGACTGCAGTTTGAGTTCTTTTGTTGTTATTGCCCCTGGTTGTATCCTTAGTTCTTGTAGTACATTCCTCATTTCGTATTCCTCTGTTTCCGTTAGTGATCTTAATGTGTAGATATCTTTTATCTCTTGGATTGTAATAGTGCTCTTAGGTATTTGTACTGTTCTGATGTAATCTGCAGATGCTTTTGTTGCAAAGTATTTTTTAAGTTTGAGTTTACGAATAAATTTAAACAAGTCAATGTGCACATCCACATGGTTGAATTCAGATGTTGGTGCAAATGACATTCCTTTGTTAAGTACACTTGTTTCTGCCTCAGTTATCGTGCGGCTTAATAGATTGAGTACTAAATCAGTTAGTTCTTGGTTTTGTTCATTTCCTTCGCACTGGCCCTCGTATACCTTTTGTTGAAATTTGCCAGTGCGTCTCGATTTCCACAGTCTTCTACCCCCCCTCCTTCCTCTCCTCCTTGTATGGTTGTGGTAGCTCCCACTGGTAGTGGTAATTGAAAACAGATTCATATAGCCTAGTCCATGTTGTTTCAAGTCTTTATCTGGTTGTGCACTTGTTCCTTCGGTTTCCTGATTATCAGGTTCTGAATCCGCATCTGAACTGGCAGATGACACATTGGGAGCTGAGTTTTTGGAGATGGTTGGGAACTTTGATTGTACTTTTCTTGGAAAGCGTACACTCTATCTTCTTTGTAATCTCTTTCATCACAATAGCACTTTCATATTTTCCTCAGTTTAACCTCATCTTGGTAAGTTTGTAATATTTCATGCATCTTATCATAATTCTTCTTTTTTGTTGCATCCAATGCATTCATTTTTTGTATTTCCTTCGAATTTTTGTCAATTCCTCCATTGCTCTTTTATGTTCTTCGGTCGCATGTTTGATGAGTAAGTTCAACATTGTCATTGAGCTACTGTTAAGGTTCTTTTCCCATTCTTCCGCAAGGTCCTTGTCTGAATCATTAGTGAAGTTCGGAAAAATGAGTATTCTTAAACCTCATGGGACTAGTTTATTTTTTATATAATTTTGTGATACTTTCTCCCAATATTTATCTATCTCTTTGAGATTCGTTCTAATTTGTAAAATATGGAGCGTAGGTCCTCCTTTTTGGTATCCCCCCAACTCCAGAACACAACATCACCCCCCTTCCCCCAACTCCAGAGCACAACATCACCCCCCTCCCCCCATCTCCCGAGCAGTCGTCCCATGTAGGATCTGGGGACCACATGTGGCAGGAATGGCTAATGTCCCTTGGAGCCCTTGTCTGGGGGAGGCAAATCCCGTTTGCGCAAGGAACGCCGGAGGCGTCTCTCCGGGCTGCCTTGCGTGGCCTCACTTGTCGCGGACGTGTCCTCCTGCTGTGGCTCTGTATTTTGACTCCCTGCCTCAAGGGCATTAGCAATGCGGTTGAGGACATGGCATAGCCGGGTTGTATTGTCCGTCAGGGAGTTGCACAATCTGGTGGTGCAGTCGTTGAGGGACTGGCGCATTTGATTGAGTTCCTCATGCAGTCCAGCCCTGGTCTGGCGATTATCCTCAATATAGTTCTCTATGAGATCGCTCAATTGCTGAACTCTGAACTGGTCAGGTGAAGGGGGGCCATCGGATGATCTACTTGCACCAGCATGCTGTGCAGGGGGTTGTATGGGTGGACTGGGGGGAACGACGTCACACCCCAGCGGGTCAAGTTCAAGGCTGTGCACTGGTGATGGTGCATCCCCGGAGTCACTGCATGACGCCAGTGTCACGAGGCATGGATCCAGCATTTGCATGCTCTCCTGGTCGTCCTCCGACATGGGCCCCTGGATGGGTGGCGGGCTGGGCTCCCACTCATCTGGTGCGGTAGCGGCAGCCTCCCCTGAAATGCTCGATTGTGCTGAGGTAGGGGTTTGCTCAGCTGCTGCCGTGGATGTTGTGTGGTTTGCTGGTCTGCCAGCTTCAAGTGGCCTTTCCGTAGGCTGAGGGGTGGTTTTCTTGGCTGCTGGCTTCGGCCTGGCCCTGCCAGTACCCGCGGAGGTGCTTGGCCGGCTTCCTTGGGGCTCTGTGCTGTCATGGTCTGTGCCTGTGGGGGTAGGAGAGAGGGACAACATTAGTGTATGTGCTATGTCCTATTTGCATACATGGTTGCATGGACATTTCAGTCATTCACGGGTTGTTCAGTTTGGTGGTAGCTATGGCAGTGGTACATGTGCATGGTGATGACATATACACATGTTTGGGAGTGATTCGTTGTGCCCTTTTCATGTACATTTCAGCAGGTACTATGCCTACCACGCTGGACGGTGTGCATGATGGGCTGTGCAAGTCAGTGCAGTATGGTTGATGTGCGTTATGTACTCGCACTTGGGCCAGCATTAGGCGGCACTTGCCTCAGCATTTGTTGGATGGGGGGATGCGTTGGATGGGGGGAGGGCAACACGAGAGGGTGCCTTCGATGGCCCCTGGGTCAGTTTACATGATGCAATGGACATTGCCAGTGTGCACTGTCAACACTCACCTCCTTCTGCAGAAGTCGTTCCGCCGCACTCCATGGTCCCCACGCCCTCTATGGATTCCGTGCCAATGAGCTGCGCGCAGGTCTCCTCCCACGGCTCTAGTTGGACCTGTGTACTTGGCCCACCTCCCGTCTGCAGGGCCTGGCTGCGGTTGCTGGAGAGGAGGGGTGCTTCCAACAGCGCTCACCCTCTGTGCCAGTTCCGCCCAGATGGTCTTCTTGCGGAGGGTTGATTCCTTGCGCATGTCGCCGCTGAAGACTACATCAGCATGCTCTGCCAGGTAGTCTACCATGACCTGCAGTTCATCGGTGGAGAATTTCACCTTGCGGACGCGATCCGCCGCCCTTTTTGGTGCTTTCGGCATGTCCTGCGGTGCCTGGTCCGGTTCACGACTTTACTTTCCTCACAGGGCTGCTGGCAGCTGCGGATGGCAATGGATTGTGTTTTTAAAGATGGCCGCCGCTCTCCTTCCCGTTCCTGTGCGATATCGTAAATTCCGGATCCGTTTTTTTGCAGAGACCGTAATTTACGGTTTCTGTAACTTACGGTCACCGTAATTTACGGTCACCGTTATGCACTGTCGCTAATGCTTACAGGGCGGTGTAGTACTTTACATTTCGGTTGCATGCCGGTAGGGGTTTTTCGGGGGGTTTTGCGGCAGGCCGCGCGGTCCTTTTCCAGCATGGCGGAAATCGCGTGTCCGAGAGCTCAGAATGGGCTGTAATTTTCGGACTTCAACCAGCACGGTGTCGTACTTTACGCCATGCCGGAAAATACAGATACTTACCGGCATGACTCGGAATGAGGCCCATTGCCATTACCATTTATTCGACCCTTGGTCGTTTTGTCAGTTATCGTTAATCCAGATGCCTCCAGCCCTCTTTCGACGGCTAAGCAACTTCCCTGCCGAGTCAAGGTCTTCGATGGCAGTGGTTTCGACAGAGGCGATCCTATCGGCGCTGCCGAACATGTGGCCCGGCCTCACCAGCCTACACAGTAGGGAGAGTGGGGGTTGTTGTGGACATTTCTGTTTTCTTCTAGAATGCCTTTCTCTTTCCCCCACTTTCCTTCGGGGTCGTTATCACTTATTATTACCTCCTCAGCTATGGAGAGGACTCCTTTAAATTTTGCCTTTGTTGTAACAGCAAATTCATGTGGAAGGATAAGCATAAGCGGTGTAACCGCTGCTTACCCCTCGACCACCACGAGGCCGGCTGTGCGGCCTGTAAACCCCTTTGTCCAAAAACTTTGAAGGACTGCAGGGTCAAGAAGTGGGCAGCCTACGCTATGTCGAAGGCAGATTCCTCACCAGCCCCCGCCAAATGTGACGAGGGGGATAGAGATAACGCTATCTCCGTATCGGAGGTTTTCAACCTCTCTAAGGAGCGCTCCCGCTCCTCCGCGTCTATCCCTGGCCCCGAAAAGTTTGGCTCACGCCCTACTTATGGGGATGTACACCCCGGCGACGCCGACGCACATGAAAAAGTGAAAACTAAACACACAACCCACGGCCCTTCCTCGACTAAGTCGAAAAAGGCCCCAGCGCCAACGGAGACGCTGAATCTACCGGCAGCCTTAAGTTCCGCCGAACTTAAGGGTTGCCACTAGCGACTGGGCCGTCCACAACTAAGGGCGCTACCACCAAAATGTCAGACGAAACACCTGGTAAGAGAGCGACCGTCGGCGAAAAGTTGACGGCACCGCCGAAAACCATTCACGAGCAGCCTTCGACGGACAAACTAGTCGTCGAAAGCTTGGCTAGAACAGTCTCCACTGATGCTCAAAAATGGACGGCGAAAGAGTCGCCGACACCCGCTCACAAGGCCAGAGAGACTCCGAAACCTACGGAAGGTACGCTGGAACCCCTCCCCCCCATCGAAGGGAAGACCTAAAGGTACATCCCCAGTGTCGGGCCCACGAGAACGTATCTCAGAGGGCGACGGGGGTATATCCTCCATGCTATGGGAGAGATCTTGACGCCTAGAGGCGGAAGAGCACACCTTTCCGCCACTAGACCGTTCAGGGTTATCCCAGTGGACTATGGAAAGATTTCATTTGTGTATGGACAAACTAGATAGGTTTATGTCCACCCCTGAACACGTTACACCCAAAAGGCCAAGAGAGTTACTCGATGAAGACCCTAGGGCCAAATATCCAAGACTCTTTGACCCACTTGAAGAGAAAATTGATACATATGACCTCACTGAAGAGGACCCACATTTTCACGAAGATGAAGAGTTCCTAAATACTGAGGATCTACAAGACCCTGCAGGGGACTTTGAAGAAGACCCAGACATATGTGGACCACAGCCCTGGCAGTCTCCAGGGGTGTCAACAGACCCTGACCTTTTAGATCTGTCCTCTCCTCAGACCACACCGGTCAGAAACCCGTAATCTGTGGATGACCAACCCACTTTCAATGCATTGTTACGCAAGGCGGCAGCACTTTTTGAAATTGACACAGGGGAAATTACTCCAGAAGTAGACTTTGTGGGGAAAATAATTAAGGAAAAACCACCTACTAGCCAGGCCATACCCCTTCTTGCCTCAGTCAAGAGACGCCTTGTTCCATCTTTATCCACACCTGCATTGGTTATCGGTGTCAACCCAAGAATTGAGAAGCTTTTTAGCCCCTCACTGTCGGATCCCTTATATATTAGGGGTCACTCCATACCTGATTCCCTGGTAGTAACCACCACGAGGAAACGGGCGGGGGGTTACGCTATCTACTAGCGAAGCACCCCCAGACAAGGAGGGGAAGAAGCTTTATGCCTTGGGAAAAAGGATTACATCCTCAGCAGCTTTCTCCACTCGAATTGCCAACAACAATACTTTGCTGGCAAGCTACGCTGTTGCCCAATGGGGAATGTTGCGCGAAGGCCTACAAGAAGCTCCTGAGCCCTTACTAACCCGTTTGTTAGCCATTGTGACAGAAGGTACTCAGGTAAACCAAAGCATAATTAAGAACACGCTATATGCTGCGGAGACGGCTGGCCGGTCACTAGTCCAGGGGGTACTTCTTAAGCGTCATGTTTGGCTCAGGAACTCGGGTTTCAAGCCAGAAACCCAGGCGTCCCTCATCAACAAACCCCTTGAAGACTCAAACTTGTTTGGTAAGGCGGTTGACGACGCACTGGAGACAGATAAGAAGGAATTTGAAACTCTAAAGACTCTGGACCAAATCACAAGACCTCCTAATAAGCGAGGTTACGGCAACAGGCGCTTTTTTCGTGGCCAACGACAAAACCAACACCAACAACAACAACAATACTCCTCAGCAGGCAACTGGTCCTCCACTCAGGGAACCAGTGGTCAATATGCTCAGAGAGGACAACGTTGTGGCAAGGGAAGAGGTCGGGCCCCACCCCCATAGGCTCCCCGGCTGCCAACACCAAATGACCCAAAAGTTTCGGGTCCCCTCCCTTGCATCTCCGGTCGGGGGCCGGTTAACATCATTCCTACAAGCATGGGAGGGAATTACCACAGACCGCTGGGTACTGTCAACAATACCCCACGGTTACTGCATTGAATTCAGTCGGACCCCTACATTTAGACCCCCAAGGGGAAGACGCCTATCACCGGAACACCTCTCCATCCTTCTTCAGGAAGTCGAACTGCTACTGGAAAAAGGAGCAATAGAGGTCGTGCCTCTATCACAGGTAAAGGAGGGTATTTATTCAGTGTACTTCCTTGTACCCAAAAAGGATTTAACCATGCGCCCTGTACTAGATCTTCGCCCAGCGAACAAATTCGTAAAACCTCAAAAATTTCGTATGGTGACTTTGCAGGAGGTAATTCCCTTGCTCACACAGGGGGATTACATGGCAACACTGGACATGAAAGATGCATACTTTCATATTTCAATGTTGCCAGCGCACAGAAAATACCTCAGGTTCATGATAGAAGGCAAACACTATCAGTTCAAAGTGCTACCCTTCGGCATAGCTTCAGCGCCAAGGGTATTCACGAAGGTACTGGAAGTGGCAGCGGCTCACCTGCGCAGGTTGTCCATTCCGGTCTACCCTTACCTCGACGACTGGCTCTTAACAGGGGATTCTTACGAAACATGCTTCTCAAATACCCAAAAGACTGTAGACCTTTTGTTCCGCCTGGGTTTCTCCATCAACGAGAAGAAGTCCAGTCTAGACCCCAGCCAAGTCAAGCAATTCCTAGGGGCTCTAATTCGAAACAAAGGACGGCCTCGTCTTCCCCTCCAACGAGAGGGTCCAAAATATGCTGTTTCAGATCCCTCAATATGTAGCCAGTCGAGAGGTGACGGTACACAAAGCCATGCGATTGCTAGGAATGATGGCGTCATGTATTTATTTGGTGCCTCACGCGCGCCTGCACATGCGTCCAATGCAAGAGTGGCTGAACAGCCAGTGGTGTCAGGCCAGTGGACAATGGGACGATCTAGTGGTGGTCTCGCAGGCCTTGGTTCTCTCGTTGCGATGGTGGTCAAAGGAAAACCTTGTGTTGGCGAAACCATTTGCCAACCCCGCAGTGGAAGCCACTGTAACCACAGACACATCCCTCACAGGATTGGGGGCTCACCTATCCCATCAAACTGCACACGAAGGTTGGGTTCCGAGTGTGGCGTCCAAACACATAAACTTACTGGAACTGCTGGCGGTCTTCAAAGCACTGAAGGCTTTCCAGACACACCTACAAGGGAAAACAGTGCTGGTCCTCATAGACAGCACCACATCCATGTACTACCTAAACAAGCAGGGGGGCACTCTCCAGGACTGTCCAAGCTGTCCCAGAACATCTGGAAGTGGGCTCTCAAATGCAACATGTTCCTGTTATCACAACATGTACCAGGGGAACTCAATCTTCTGGCAGACGATCTCAGCAGAGACTTCCCTCTGCCCGCAGAGTATGAATGGCGATTATAAGAAGACATTTTCTCCAACGTTTTCGCAGAATGGGGCTTCCCAGAGATCAACCTGTTTGCAACTCTGGAGAACACCCAATGCCAGGATTACGCCTCCAGGTACCCCCAGAACCACTCCAAGGGGAGCGGTCTCTGGATAACATGGTCAGGGAAATTTGTCTATGCTTTTCCCCGGACTCTCCTCTCAACAAGATAGTGCACAAGATGCACCAGGAACCAGTTACTATGATACTGGTGACCCTGGTTCGCTCATCTGATGGCGATGTCACTGTCTCCTCCGGATGTCACTGTCTCCTCCGGTGAAACTACTCTGCCTGTACAACATGCTGTCACAGGACAGGGGCCGAACGCTGCACCCATGCCCACAGACCTTGAACTTGCCAGCCTGGCTCCTGAGGTCATAGAATTTGGACATTTGCAGCTCCCACAGAGATGCATGGACATTCTGAGAGAGGCAAGGAAACCGAACACTCGTTACTGCTACTCTAGCAAGTGGAAACGGTTCGTCATCTGGTGTAAGTCAAAGAGCATCAACCCCATTGACTGCTCTCCCACACAAATTGTTCTTTACCTGTCTCACTTGTTGGACTCAGTATTAGTCTTTAATTCTATTAAAGTTCCCCCAGCTGCACTCTACGCATACACTACGTCTCAACATAAGGTGTCATGGTGGAAAGTTCCAGTTATTAAAGCCTTCATGGAGGGAGTGAAAAGAATTCAGCCTCCTATATCTAACCCAGCTCCCGGATGGGACCTGAATGTTGTACTAACCAGGCTAATGGGCTCCCCCTTTGAACTTATGCATAAAGCAACCCTTAAGAATCTCACTCTTAAAACTGCTTTCCTGATAGCTATCACCTCCATTAGGAGAGTGAGTGAACTACAAGCGCTCTCTATTCTAGATCCCTTTGTACAGTTCACAAAGATAAGGTGGTTCTACGCACACACCCTAGGTTTGCACTGAAGTTCATTTCAAAATTCCATGTCAACCAGTCTATAGAACTGCCAACTTTCAAAACCCATCAAACTTGGGAGAAAAATGGCTGCACACACTTGATGTGCGCAGAGCGGTCATGTTTTATATGGAAAGAACTAGACCACTGAGAAAGACTAATCAGTTCTTTGTCTCGGTGGCGGCAGGAAGAGAAGGAGATGCAGTTTCCAAATCCACTATATCTAGATGGATTGTCCAATGCATCACTCTCTGTTACTCTTGCTAAGAGAGAACTGCCCTTCAAGCCGAGAGCACATTCTACTCGAGGCACTGGGGCATCCATAGCATTCATTGCAAATGTTCCCCTTGAGTCCATTTGCAAGGCGGCAACCTCGAGTTCTGTACACACCTTTACAAAACACTATTGTCTAGATGCCCATTCTAGATCTGATTCCCAGGTGGGACAAGTAGTACTAAGACATCTTTTCTCTACTGTTCCTTCTCACAACCCACCTCCAACTCTGGGTACTGCTCGCTAGTCTATGCACAGCATGTGATTCCAAGCAGATTAACAAACATCAGAAGACATGCATTACTTACCGTAAAAGCATTTCTGATGGTTGTATCTGCTTAGATTCACTTGCGCCCACCCTTCCTCCGCGCTCGGATGGAAGGAACATAGACGTCTTATTACTTTCTCTCTTTTATGTACTCACTCACGTAGTCATAAGGCTCCCTCATGGCAGGAAAAATACAAACAGAGGGACCTCGACGCGTGAGGGATTTTGGGTACACTACACATCACTATAGGGATAGTATTACAGACACGCCTATGTCAACGTCCCCTTTTCGACTTTCAAAAAACAAGATGCAATATTCTGCAGTGACCACGGGATGTCGGACTATGCACAGCATGGGAATCTAAGCAGATACAACCATCAGAAATGCTTTTACGGTAAGTAATGCATGTCTTACTTTTTGTGGACCAAGTGTGTCTTGCTGCATTCTTGTACTTAATGTTTGTTGCCTGTCCACTTTGTTGATCCTTTGATATGCCCTTTTATTACTCTTAGGTGAGTATCCTCTTTGTTGGAATCTTTTTGCTAGTAATTGACATTCTCTGTCAAATTGTTCCTGTGTCTGGCAGTTCCTTCTTGCTCTAACGTACTCTCCATACAGAATGTTGTTGATAATAGGGCTGTAGTGACAATTGCTAGCATGTAGTGTTGAGTTTACTTCAGTGTCCTTCCTATATGTCCAAGTCTCAAATGAAATGCCATTAGTGAGTATGGTCAGATCCAAGAAGTTAATTTGTTCTGAGTTGCTCTCTCCCGTAAATTGAATTCCAAATTTGTTAATGTTAATTAGTTCCATAAATTGTTGCAGTTGTTCCGGCATACCTTCCCATATCACAAATACATTGTCTATGTATTTTGTCCATAGTCTGATTTTGTATGCATAATCTTCATCTTTGTAAATCACTTTGTCTTCAAATAATACCATAAATAGGTTGACCAGGGCTGGCGCGTATCTTGTTCCCATGGCCACCCCCATAGTCTGCTCATAATATTGATTATCAAAGGTGAACACACTAAAGTCTAATGTAAGTTGCAGCATTTCCTTGATCATTATTGTTTGCTGGTATACTGAGGCAGAATCATTCCTAAATGTATAATCAATCGTTGCAATGGCCCATTTATGTTTGATGGAGTTGTAGAGGGCCTTTACGTCCAAGGTTGCCAACAAATAGTTAACTTGCCAGGTTACTATTTGTAATTTATTGATAATGCTGGTTGTGTCTTTCAAATATGATGGTAGAAGGCTGGCTCTCCGTTTCAATATTGCATCAAGGTATTGTGAAATATGTTCTGTGGCCCATCCAGTGCCACTCATTATTGGGCGTCCTTCTGGTATTGCTGTAAAGTGTTTATGGATCTTGAGCAAAAAGTATATTGTTGAAATGATAGGTTCCTTGATCTTCAGATAATCTTGTTCTTGGTCCGTGATAAATCCTCTTTTGTGCCATGTCATGATGAATTGCTCTAATTGTTGTACAATATCTCGTGATGGGTTATTCGCTAGTACTTTGTACCATCCTGGGGTTGAGAGATGATTGTATGCCATTTGTAAATATTGCTTCCGGTCCATAACGACAATATTGCCCCCTTTATCCGCCTCCTTTATGACTATGGTTGTGTCCGCCGCCAGTTGTTTCAAGGCACATCTTTCTTCTTCTTGTATTACATTATTCTTTGGTCTTGACTTTTTGCTGGATTCTTTCTTGGTCAGTTCATACAGTTCTTGGCAAACCACTTTGTGAAACGTATCTATTACATTGTCATTTGAAAGTTGAGGAACACATTTGGACTGCAGTTTGAGTTCTTTTGTTGTTATTGCCCCTGGTTGTATCCTTAGTTCTTGTAGTACATTCCTCATTTCGTATTCCTCTGTTTCCGTTAGTGATCTCAATGTGTAGATATCTTTTATCTCTTGGATTGTAATAGTGCTCTTAGGTATTTGTACTGTTCTGATGTAATCTGCAGATGCTTTTGTTGCAAAGTATTTTTTAAGTTTGAGTTTACGAATAAATTTAAACAAGTCAATGTGCACATCCACATGGTTGAATTCAGATGTTGGTGCAAATGACATTCCTTTGTTAAGTACACTTGTTTCTGCCTCAGTTATCGTGCGGCTTAATAGATTGAGTACTAAATCAGTTAGTTCTTGGTTTTGTTCATTTCCTTCGCACTGGCCCTCGTATACCTTTTGTTGAAATTTGCCAGTGCGTCTCGATTTCCACAGTCTTCTACCCCCCCTCCTTCCTCTCCTCCTTGTATGGTTGTGGTAGCTCCCACTGATAGTGGTAATTGAAAACAGATTCATATAGCCTAGTCCATGTTGTTTCAAGTCTTTATCTGGTTGTGCACTTGTTCCTTCGGTTTCCTGATTATCAGGTTCTGAATCCGCATCTGAACTGGCAGATGACACATTGGGAGCTGAGTTTTTGGAGATGGTTGGGAACTTTGATTGTACTTTTCTTGGAAAGCGTACACTCTATCTTCTTTGTAATCTCTTTCATCACAATAGCACTTTCATATTTTCCTCAGTTTAACCTCATCTTGGTAAGTTTGTAATATTTCATGCATCTTATCATAATTCTTCTTTTTTGTTGCATCCAATGCATTCATTTTTTGTATTTCCTTCGAATTTTTGTCAATTCCTCCATTGCTCTTTTATGTTCTTCGGTCGCATGTTTGATGAGTAAGTTCAACATTGTCATTGAGCTACTGTTAAGGTTCTTTTCCCATTCTTCCGCAAGGTCCTTGTCTGAATCATTAGTGAAGTTCGGAAAAATGAGTATTCTTAAACCTCATGGGACTAGTTTATTTTTTATATAATTTTGTGATACTTTCTCCCAATATTTATCTATCTCTTTGAGATTCGTTCTAATTTGTAAAATATGGAGCGTAAGTCCTCCTTTTTGGTATTCCAATTTGCAAATGCATGTGTCATATCCCCTCTGGGTGTAAATAAGATTCAAGGTATCTTATTCTCGATTCCGTAAGTATTCCGCCATGTTGACACACTGTTGTTTTGTTGGGTTGTGATGATAGGTCCGGCTTGCTGCCAGTCTTGTATCAACAGTCAAGGTAAAAGTGCTTTCTCTAAGACTGGTCTTCTGCTTCACCTTCCTCTTTACCCCACTGTTCAGTCACTTTGTCAATATGCGGGATTGACGTCTCCTTGCTTTCACTTGGCCGCCCTCCATCGGGTTCGCTGTAGCCTTTAAATCACAGTTCATTTAACTTTACCAGTTCTACTAGCTTATAGCATTCAGAAACTCTTAATGTCTTCCTAAACAAATGTTTGGTTCACTTTCACCGGTTCACTCAGGTCCACCTCCTCCTTGCTCAGACCTTCCTCTGTAGGCAGTTCTGGTTTCCCTCAATTGGGCGGAAGCCTTCAAACCGCCAGCATCACACTTGTTTCTTTGCAACCTTATACACTTGCACTTTTCCGTACGTGCCAGTTCGATACAGAGACTTCCTATAGGCAATCGTGTCTCGCCGGTCCACTCTGTTATATTGTAGCAAGTGCGTTTACTTTTCACAATAAAGCTTCCCTTTCCCACAGCTGCCGTCCTATGTGCAACCCACAATAATATATACAGTTCAAAGGTTCCTCTGTAGGCAGTTCTGGTTTCCCTCAATTGTGCGCAAGCCTTCAAACCGCCAGCATCACACTTGTTTCTTTGCAATCTTATACACTTGCACTTTTCCGTACGTGCCAGTTCGATACAGAGACTTCCGATAGGCAATCGTGTCTCGCCGGTCCACTCTGTTATATTGTAGCAAGTGCGTTTATTTTTCACAATAAAGCTTCCCTTTCCCACAGCTGCCGTCCTATGTGCAACCCACAATAATATATACAGTTCAAAGGTTTATATTGGCCTACTCTCCGGAGGCCTGCCAGTATCTGCAGTTCCTTTTGCTTCTTGTCAAAGACCTTCGACTGTACGAGGGGGTTTGTACCCTTGACTTTCTCCTCGTATTACCACTTTGACTATTTGGCTCCTTTCTTAGTTATTTTCTCTTGCGGCTTCTCACATGCACAATCTCGTAATTTTTCATTCTTGCTTCAATGTGCTTTTGCTCGTGGTTTCTCGACAACCTAAAGAGCACTTCAAACGTTAATGTCCTTTTCATTCACTATCACAAGCCGGTTTCCCTTTTCACTCACCGGCAGCGGCTGATACAGCTTATGAAGACCTTCCGTTCAGTCAAGGCTTTTGGCCCAGCACAGCTAGCCTCCTCTCAAGTCCTCACGCCACACATGAAGGAGGTGCTGCCCTGACCTTCTGCAGTGGCCCCTTTGGGATTGTGTAGCGACTTTCACCTCGCAGCTGGTAGGATCGCAGCCTTTTGTTCGCCTCCTGGTCCCGTTTGCTATGCTTCCATATTTGCATCGCCTTCCCAGGATTACCTGCCCTTCCGTTCTGCTGGTCTGGTTTGCTTCGGTTGCCCTTCTCGCCTTGCTCTCCGGGTGCTCGCATGCTCCCCCTTGTATCTCAGTGGGGAAAGGTAACAGGATTCAGGTGCGAGCCATTAATGTTAAGTGCCTATCTCTGCCTGGCCCTGATGTTGGGACATGTCAAACGGACTGGTTATGTGTGAGTCTGTCTTTCCCCGAAGTGTTTTGTCCGCGCAGCAGAGTGTGTGCAGGAAAGGGGAGGGATAAAGTTCCTAGATAATACATGGAATGAGGGTGTTCTACAGGGAAATCGGTACAAATAACGAGTCCCTCCTCTGGGTGTCCCACACCCACTCCCCGGGTACCCTAATCCAGGTGATCCTCCCGCACTGGTCCGCCCCGGTGTCTGAATCCAATAGCGATGGCCGTGCCCTGGCCACCTGGATGACAGATCCCAAGGGACTAGTCTGTGAGGCACCCTTTGTTTCTCACACAACACAACCAATGACCACGGTTACCGTCCATACAAAGTAAAACCACACAGTACAACAATACACAAGAACATTAGTTACTCCAACAACACTATGATGTTCTGAATAGCCTGCCCAGCCCCAGTCACCAATGGTGCAAGCTTAGGGGGTTGGGGAATGGCTAAGTGTAGGGCCCACAAACACCAATGGAGCTCCTGGGGTGTCCGTTATGTAAAAGGTCTGAAGAACACTGCATACATGGAATTACCTCTGCTAAACTGCAACTGAGTGACATGACACAGGCATTTGACATGGCATGTACTCAGGCCACCATGTATATGAATCCATCATGAAATCCACACAGATGACCTGCACATGTAACCCGGACTCACATCAGGAACCATACATGGGATCAATGCACAGGCCCAAACCAGCCACCAAGGTATGCTACCCTGTCAATCATCGACCATGAAAGCAGCGAGTGTTGGCTGTGTGCAAGATGTACCATGACATATGGAACACCCTCCCTGAGTAGTTGACTCCACTTGCAAGGACTGGAATGTGAAATATCATTGTGTGACAACATATAGGACATGCATGCACAGACTGTCGATCGAGATGTCTGCTGTTAAAAGCAACGCATCCACAGATCAGCACGATTTACACCTATGTCTTTTCCTCTTGCAGGTGACTCGGAATACCTGCAGCTTCTGTGGCTAATGACTCCTCTGAGAAATCTCCAGACGCCACGGGAGGTGGCATGCATCCGGGCATAAATCCAGACTAGGGTGTCTGTTGAGCACACCTTTGGCCTTTGGAAGGCTTGCTTCTAATGTTCACACTGGTCTGGGGGTGCGCTCATGTATATACCCAACAAGGTTGGACAGATTGTGCTTGCATGTGTAATGTTGCACAACATCTGCATTCGGCAGAACATTCTTCTGCCCCCAGAGTTGGATATGCCACCCCCTGAGGAGGATGAGACAGTGCCTGCGGCTGCAATGCCTGCACGCACTGAGTGGGTAGAGGCCAGGGGCAGGCGCCTAGCTCGCCAGGAACTGATTGAAAATGTTTTCTGAAAAAGTCATCACATTGGACTTTTTCTCGCACATTAAACACTTGTACACAATAAGGAATGTCCTGTCATTGCTTCAAGTGAAAACTATTTTTATGTAGCAACGTGGAATGTGTAACAACCTACACCAGATCCCCCTCCCCAAAACCCACCTTCAAAACACCCTACACAAACACACACCCTAAAAACACCCCAGCAGTGTCCAGCTGTCACTTTCTGTGCCTCTTGTGTATGGGGATCTTCAACAGGTCCTTGCCAGTTAGGAGGTGCTGTGAGCAGCGCTTTGGGGTTCCAGGTAGGTAGCCCTCAGTGGGTGTCACAGAGGTGGAGACATCTGACCCCTGAGCCCGCATGAACTACAGGGTAAGCTACATGCAGTGGTGCAGGGTCTCGTTGGAGGTGGAGTTAGTTTATGTGTGCTACCGCACCTTTTGTCCCATTGCAGTCATGGCGGCGGTGCCATGACTGAGTGACTGGGCCATCCTGTGGCTGCAACCCTGCATGCATTCACGCATGGCCTGCATCTCTTGTAGCTGCTTGCTTGCCAGGTCCTCGATGGAAGCCTTTTGCTCCTCAATCGCATGCAGGCGCCACACACTCATGGCCAACACATTGTGCACCGGCAGAGGTGGTGGGCTGTGTGGAGTGCCAGGGCTGAAGCATGGAGATCCACCTCCCATCCCGTGCTCCACCTCATCCCCTCATCCTCACCTGTGGTGGCCATATGGGCCCTGCCATAATGGGCCAATGGCTGTACTGCTGGTACCGTTGACGCTGGTAATACCACCAGCCAGTATTACAGTTTCTAGTGGGGAGGCGAGAGGGTGCGTGCGCGGCCGATGACTCGTAATTTGGTGGTAATATTTTACAAACGCTACTGTACTTTGACCAGCCTGACTGGCTGTATCTTTTCCATGGGTTTATGTTTCTATTAATAACCCATATCCTTGTACACTTGACATCAATCCATCAATCCATGTATCCTCACTGGTAATATTATTCCATTTGACCTAAGTACCTCTGCTTGTCATTGTATACTCCTGAGGCTTTGACTGTGAGATTCAAATCTAGATAGTATACAGTGAAGTGGGGGATCACACCTGCAAATGTCCTATCATTCCTTTTAGAAAAACTGTTTCAGTAGTGCCGAATGTGTTTTTTTTCAGTGAAATGTCTACATGCAATGTGGATTAATATCCATATTTGTTAATGTAAAATAGTCAAAGATTGCGGATGCATGTTGAAATAACTCATCGAAATGGCACCCTTTGAGCAAAAATAATGGCCACATTAGCATGTTGGTCCTTTACTTTGGGGTGGGGAGTAGAGCAATCACTCCACCCTTGAAGCCCTACCACTTTACTTCCTATCCTAGTACTGTAAATGTTAGCCTGCATTGCACCTTACTAGAACTGAACTGGTCCATCTGACTTGATTCACACCTGCTCTTGCTGCACTGTCTCACCTCTAGAGAGTTCATACTATATTTACTGTGCTCTACTGTATGTGAAGCATCTACCAAAGCCAGGGGAGCCATCTGGCGCTCCAAACAGCGCCAATCCACCTCCAATTCCACTCTATCCTTTTGCTCTCTGAGGAACTCTCCTCCCTCTTGTCCAACCTCCCATGCCACCCACTCTCCCCCCCTTAGCCCACTGAGGAACACATCACCTACCCGACCAACCCATACTTCCCCTCCCTCTCTACCAACCTCCCATACCACCCCTTCCAATCCCCAGAACACCTTGTTGACCCCCGCCAACAAACCACCCCCTTCCCCTCTCTGAGTGTAGCTCATCCCACCCTTGCTAGAACAGTAGCCTCATATCCCTCCCCCGCTGATCCTCCCACCCTCTCTCACACCCCTATGGCACCAAAACCCACAAAATGCAGAAAACGTGACTGGTCCTCTCCCTCGACCCTCTACTCTTCACCACTTCTGCCTCAGCCCACACTCCCAGCCTCTCCCTCCGCTACCCCCCTGCACTTGCCTCTTCCCGCCCCCAGTTTCCACCCCCTTTCTCTTGACTTCTCACCCTGTACACCTAAAACCCCTTCGCCCCCAGACTTAAATATGCCCACTTAAAACCCCTCACACCTTCCGACCCATTCAGCACCCTCCCAACCCCCCTTGACCCACCCCTCATCTCTCACACTCCTACCTCAGCCCGCCTACTCTTCCCACCCCCAATTGACATAACCCTCTCAGCAGACACTCAGGCACCACAGGCACCAAACCCCTCCCATACACCAGCTCAACCTGTCTTAACACACCTGAATGTTCCTACCACACCCTATAACCCACCAGGTAGCCATGTCCCTTAAGCTCCTACTCCGATGTGCACCACGAAACCCACATCCCCTCATGAAATCATCTGCATCCTCTTTAACGCCCGCTCAGTAGCAAGAAACAGACACCGCATTTTCGACCTCCTATCCTCTGACAAGCCTGACCTCATGTTTATCACCGAAACCTGGTTCTCCAACGACTTTGCCCCTGTAGCACACAATGCCTTCCCCCTGGCTACTCGCTCATCGCCCACAAGAGACCCTCCAGAGGGGGCAGAGTAGCAGTCCTCTTCAATCGCCATTTCTCCATCCCTCTCGTTGAATCCCAGACTTGGACTGCCTCCTGTGAATCCCTTCCAGTAAAACTATCTCTACTGCCGACCTTCACCCACAGCTTCCTCCTCATCTACAGACCCCCTGGATACGACAGACATTTCACCAACAACCTCTGTGATTCGATAGCCACCATTCAAATAAATCAACCATCTCTTACACTCCTAGGAGACTTTAATATCTGGTTCGATATCCCCACTAACCGCATGACTCATCCGCTGATTGACAGTCTTGATGCACTCAACCTCTCCCGTCACACGACTGGTCCAACCCACACGGGTGGGCACACTCTTGATGCAATTTTCAGCTTCCATGACCTGGTTTACTTATCCTATCCCAAACCACTCATCTGGACCGACCACTATGCCATCCCTTTCTCTATCCACAACCCTGCCGCTCCTCCGACAGCTACCCCAGCTCCCCCACCCAGATCTGAAATGCTGGAACCATGTCAAGATCCTCCCTGACCTAGCTGAAGCCCTGCTTCTTCGCCCGCCTGCACCGATCCCCCTGATAGAGCCTTAACCATCGACTCTTTCGACTCCTAGCTTAATGACTCACTACTTCCTCCCACCCCCTTGCACCCTGCTTCCTCATGCAATGGACCGTCCCCCAAATGGTTCACGCCCCTTCTGAAAAATATCAAAAAACAAAATAACTCTTGAACGCAAATGGCAAGCATCTAAAACCAATCTCAGCAGATACATGTTCGCCCTGCACCACTGCAAATACAAAGCTGAAATTCGAAAAGCCAAAAAAGCCTATTACAATAAATTAATTCTCAACTGCAGCAACCGCAGCAAAGAACTCCACATGATCATATCAGAATTAGTCAAACCTACTTGCTCCTCTATCCATTCCAGCCCCTCACAATCACTCTGTGACTGCCTCTGCCTACACTTCTATAACACCGCTCTCGACAGGACAACATTCCTCAACACCAACCTGTCCCCCATTACCAACCCCTCCTGGTCCCATTGCCCTGATGCCCGATTTCCCTACCTTCGACTCCTTCAAACCCATCTCCAGAGACCTCCGGGTTACCCCTCGACCCCTGCCCAGCCTCTGTTCTGAAAGAAATATTCTCATCTACCTGCGCAGGAGAACATGCAAGAGCCATTCTAAATGAATCCCTCTCCTCTGGCATCTTCCCTGATGCCTTCAAAATAGCACATGTGAAGCCACTTCTAAAAAAGGCATCCCTTGTCCCGCTTGACCCCAAGAATTACAGACTGATCTCCAACACCAGATTTCTTAGGAAACTCATTGACTGGACTGGATACTCCCAGCTCAACTCCTTTGTAGAATCCAACTGCCTCCTTGACCCCGCACAATCAGGCTTCAGACCGCGACATGGGGCTGAAACCACTCTGATATCGATCTGGGATGATCTCAAGGTCACTGTAGACTCTGAAGGCTGCACACATTGATTCTCTGCGATCTCTCCGCAGCCTTTGACACAATTAACCACTCAATCCTCCTTGACCGCCTTCACTCCCTAGGAATCTGTGGCAGTGCTCTCAAACGGATCGTCTCCTTCCTCAGGTACAGGAAACAAATAACCCTCCTCTCCCCTTATGTCTCAACTGCTCGCTCAGTGAACACTGGAGTACCTCCAGGCGCATGCCTGTCTGCTCTCATGTTCAACCTCTATATGACCACTCTACCAGGAATCATCCGCATGCACAACATCTCCTGTTACAACTATGCTGACGATACCCAAATCACCCTAAGAATTCCCAAGTCAGGCACCAACCCCCTTTCCGACCTTGAAGCCTGTCTCCGCAATATTGATCGATGGATGACAATAAACCACCTCCTTTTGAACCGTGCTAAAACTGAAATCATGGTCTGCGGCTATACTGCCCTTCTTCCACATCCACTCCCATGGCCCCCAGCCCTCGGCCCCCTCCCCCCACCTATACAGTGAAAAACCTAGGCTGCACTTTGGACTCAGGCCTGACCCTCTCCCATCAAAACAACGTGTAAAAAAATCTGGCACTACCACCTCAAACTTCTCAGATGCATTTCCCCAACCTCTCCTACCCAAACATACTTACTGCAGTTATGTCTATTGTGATATTGAGACTGGACTATGCCAACTCCCTACACCTAGGAGCCCCGGCATACCAACTCAACAAACTCCAAAGGGCCCAAAATGCAGCTGCAAAACTGCTCCTTGCCCTGGATCAAAGAGACCACATCTCACCAGCTCTCCGACCCCTCCACTGGCGACTGGAGGAAGGGCCACCTTCAAGACCCTATGCATCACTCACCAAGCAGTGCACAAGACTGGCGCAATATACCTACAAGAAAAGATAAAACCATACCTCCCATCCCGCACCCTAAGATCAAGCACTGCCCTCCTTCTAGTGATTCCAACCTCTAACTCTGTCCGGATAGGAGGATCTGCCTTCTCAACCTTGGCCCCAACTCTGTGGAATTCACTTCCCCCTCGTATTCGACACACCCAAGATGATATGACGTTCCGAAAAGCTCTAAAAACGTGTCTCTTTCCGTAATACCAACCACGACCATCTGAACCGATTGAACCCCAGCAACCCGATAACTAATGCTCAATGAGATCCAGAACATTATCATCACTGAATACGCTTATTAATTCGCTATTAAGCAACCGCATGCCTGAAATGCAGAATATCTTTCTCCTTAGATCATAACTCCGCGCAAACACTCATCACATATCAGTATGCTTATTCTCTACTCTAAACCATCACACAATTAGAGTGCAGTTTTCCCCCTCGATCAATACGAACATTACCCCATGAACACCTAATCACCCTAATGAAACACAGCTATAGCCCACGACAAACCGGCCTAGCTGCACACATAAGCATCCTACAGGTCTAACGCAGCCAGAACCCAGACTTGGTGTCCACCCGCCAGACTGCACACATTCAACCGACATCAATACCACCAAACCTAATGCTAGGATGCAGCTACCATCAGGCAATTACATCAGCTGCACACATAACTGGTGCACCAAAGCTGACCTGGCGGGCGTACCGGCAGCCGCTAGCAGAGCATGTCGGGTGCACCGGCACCATTTACAAATGGTGCCGGTGCATCCGGCTTCCCCATTCATATTTGAGCCCTATTGGGCTCAAATCGGAATGGGGAAGAATATTTTCCGGTGCCCAGGAATGGGCAATTACCGGGTCCGCTGGGGTCGTAATACCCCGGTAACGGCCCATTCCTGGGTGCTGGAAAAATACGCAAGTTTGGCGGCAGCCTGCCGGTTTTACCGGCAAGGCTACCGCCAAACGTGTAATGAGGCCATTTGTCCTATTGGCTCACATGCCTGTGCCAGACTTATCTTTCCGTGTATTTTGCAATCAGGCTACATAAGGGCTTTCGAAGGACTGTCTGGATATATAAAATGTCTCTTGGCTAATACTTTAAAACATTTGCTACATGCTTTATCCATTGAATATCTATTTAATCAAATGAACATTGTATATACTCTCAACAGATGGTGCTCTCTTTTTGCATACAGACCATATACTTGGTGGATTCAAAGGTGACAAAGTTGGAAGCAAAGTGCATTGAGTGATAAAAATGGCTTCTAAAGATTTCTAATTTATTACTGTAGCGACTTATTCATCACCTCTGCTCTTTTGAAATCGCAGCTAAAGATGAAAAACATACAGGATATGCAGTTACAAATGGAGGAGCTAATCTGGTGGCATATGCGTGAATTTGATGTGCCATGAGACATAATTTCTAATATTATTGGTAATTACTAGCTCCACAGTGTTTTGACATATAACATTGCAATTATCTCAATCACGTTTTCATTCTTTTTTTTTCACAACTTTATTTTTCATTTTCATAGCACAATTACAAATAGTACACATTAACTTCATGGTGGCTTCAACACATTGTACAATCCTGTCTTGAGATCCTCATCTCAGGTTGGTTGCAGCTAGCGTGCAAGGCTTTGTTTCCAGGTAGTCTGTTACATTATAAATGTAACCGTCCCCAACTTTGTGCTTCCCCCGCCCCCATTCCCTCTCCCACCCTATCCCCCCACGGTATGGTTCAGTTTCTCCGTCATTCAGACCTTTGGTGGTTATGGGGTATTCCTTCTCAGGCGTAGTGTTTTCTGGATACCCTCCATTTCCTCCTCCACCTCTTGTGTTTTTGGTCCAGGATTGTTCTTAGTAGGGTTGGTCTGAAGTGTTGGGCTTCCCTGTCCTTAACAAAATCCAAAAATGGATCGCATGTCGCCAGGAACTTCTGGTATTTGTCTTCCCTTAGTGCCCCCACTTTTTCCATGGCCATTACATTCCAGATCTTGACCCACCAGCACGCTATTATGGGTCTTTCTGCGTTTTTCCACCCTTGGGCTAGGGTCATCCTTGTCGCGATTAGTAGTTGAGTGATGAGAGCCGCAGTATTCCCTGTTGCTGCGTAAATTCCCTTTATTACCGTCCCTAACAATACTACTTTTGGTGTGAGAGGAAGTTGTTTCCCTGTGATTTCTTTTATATGTCCCAGGAAGTCTTTCCAATATATCTTCGCTTTGGGGCAGCCCCACCACATATGGTATAAATCCCCTCTGTCCCCGCATTGTCAGCAGGTAGGAGGATAGGAAGGGTTCATTTTATGCAACCTGTGTTGAGTCAGATACCGCCTATAGCATAGTGTGTAGGCCGTCTCTTTGATTGCAGTGCACCTAGATGTCTTTTGGGCCCTCCTCCAGATTTGTCCCCATTCTTCCTCCGTAATGGGTGTGCCCAAATCCCTCTCCCAATTGTCTTTGTATGAGAGTTGATCCCCCATTTGTGCTTTGTCTAATAGTTTATATATTGTGGATAGTGCTCCTCTCGTCCGTCCCTCCTGCAGGGTCAGTTTCAGGCCTATCGAGGTTCTAGAGGCTGCTTGCCTGACCGCTTTCTGAGCTATCCAATGCCTGACTTGTATGTATGTGTATCGGTCCCTCTATCCCACTCCGAATGTCTGTTTGCATTCTTCAAATGTTAGAGGGTTTCCTGCCCGGTAACATTCTTTAAGGTGGAGTGTCCGTCCCTGTCCCCAACTCTCCCAAAACGTATTTACCTTCCCAGGGGCAAAGTCTTGGTTATGTGCCATTGGGGTAAATGGTCCCAGGCCCAGTGTAATGTGACGCCTTCAGAGAGCTTTGTCCCAGCCCCTCAGTGATACCTGGGTGGCTTCCAGTAGGTGTCCTTCCGTTCCCCTGACTCGTGCCCGTAATGCATGCAGTGTTCCCAGGGGGATAGTAGTTACTCCTTGCTCGATTCCTGTGTCTCCTCCCATCCAATTCACCATGGGTGCCACTTGTGCAGCTGATATATATCTATCAATATCGGGGACCCCCAGTCCTCCCAGGATGGGTGGTCTGGTCAGAATATTCTTTTGCAGCCTGGGTTTCTTCCCATACCACACAAAGGTGATTATCTCTTTTTGTAGTGCCTTCATCATCTTGGAGGGGATCTCTACTGGAAGGGAGCTCACCACGTACAGGAGGCGGGGTAGTAGTGTCATCTTAATTGCAGAGATGCAAGCAAACCAGGATAGTTCCTGTGAGTCCCAACTGTGCACGTCTACCTTTAGTTGTTTCCAAAGGGGTATTATGTTTGCTCCATAGAGGCTCTTATAGTCTTTTGCTAATTGTATTCCCAGGTATTTTATTGTTTCCGGTTCCCAGACTAGGGGGTACAGTGCGCGCAGCGACTAGATCTCCCCCGCTTCTTCCGTGATTTTCAGGGCCTTAGATTTGGTGAAGTTCATTGTGAAGCCAGAGACTCCAGCAAAGGTTTGGAGTGCTTGCAGCGCTTTAGGGAGTAAGGTAGTAGTATCTTTAAGGAACAATAGGATGTCGTCAGCATATACTAGTATTTTATGGGCCACTCCTCCTCCCATCACCCTGCTCATTTCCAGGTCCTATCTAATATTTACTGCTATCTGCTCCATCGCCATTGCAAATATCAGGGAGGACAGTGGGCATCCCTGCCGTGTGCCTCTACGTATTTTTATTTTCGCTGTGGTTTCCCCGTTGATCATAAAGGTTGTAGAAGGGAGTTGGAAATTTCCAAGGACCATCCTGATAAAGGTGGGGTCGCAGCCAAATTTCTTCAACACTAACTTCCGGTATGTCCAATCTAAACTATCAAAGGTGCAGTGTGCATCTAGGGCAGCTATGGAGAATTTTTGCCCCGTCCTAATTCCTAATTCCTATATCAATAATGTCTACCGCCTGTCTGACATTGTCTTGCGTTTGTCGGCCCATTATGAAGCCCGCTTTGTCATCATGGATTATTTTGGACAGCACTTTCATAAGTCTATTTGCCAGAATTTTGGCGTATAATTTGGCATCACTATTCAGTAGTGATATCAGGCGATAACTAGAGAAGTCTGTGGGGTCCTTGCCTGGTTTTAGTATTAGAACTGTGATCGATCTCCCCATACACGGTGTGACTCCCTAATGTGGTTAAAGCGTTTGGTGAGTGGGCCCAGGAGCTGGTTCTGGAACGTCTTGTAGAAGCCGTTCCCTAGCCCGTCCGGTCCCAGGGTCTTGTTTGTTAGGTGTGTTAGGGTGTCAATTATTTCCTGGGCTGTTATCGGGGCCTGCAGGTGAAGATTGTCTTCCACAGAGATCTGGGGCAGCGTGAGTGTCGACATGTAGTGTGTTTGTGTTTGGAGGGGGAGGTCCTCCTTTTGTAGGAGGTCCTGATGGTATTTTTCCATTATGTCTAGTTTATCTACCTCCTGAGGTGCGTAATTCCCCTTTTGAATTTCTGAGCCGAGCTATGTGATTGCGGGCCCTTTGTTTATGCAGCTTAGCCACCAGAAATCTGTTGGCCTTTCCCCCTTAGGCGTAATAGGTCTGTTTAGTGCGTAGCAAGGAGCGTGCTGTGCGGTCTGCTACGTGGGCTTCCAGTTGGGCTCTAACTTTGTGGAGGGTCTTCAATGCTTTCATGATTGCCTAGCCTTATGTCGTGTTTCGGCCTCCTGTACTTCTGCTTCAAGTCTTTTCTGTATGAGCCCTCTTTCTCGCATGTATGCCGATGCTTATGAACTCCCCCCTGCTGACCGCTTTCCCCGAGTCCCAGATCACCCCCACTCTGTTTCCCCATTGTCGTTCTCTCAGAAGATTTTATTTAGTGCTTCCTGCATGTGGGCCCTGATTGCGATGTCTTTTAATATCATCTCATTCAATTTCCAGTGTTTGCGGGTCGGGCGGTATGTTTTCCCAACACTATTTACACCAGGACCGGTGCATGGTCGGAGAACTATAAGGGCTCGATTTGTACTTTGTCTATTTGAGAGATCAGTGTGGCTGAGACTAAATCATGTCGATTCTCGAGTATCCCCTCTGAGCTGCTGAGTAGTGGGTGAATTCCATATCCTGCTTGTGGAAAAATCTCCAGGTTTCTATGACCCCAAGTTCACTGAATAGTTTACCCAATCCCTGTCTATTCCTAGCGTCTGCCGTAGTGGATGGGAGAGTCTTGTCGAGGACCGGGTCCTTCACGCAGTTAAAGTCTGCCCTGATCACTTTTTGGCCCTCGCCTCATTCTCCCAGTTTTCCCAGGACTTCCCCCAGGTATAGGTCTTGCCTCTCATTTGGGGCATATATCGCAATGAGGGTATATGATTGTTCTTTTAGTGTGCCCTTGAGAAGTCGGTATATGCCCCCTCGTCTCTATATATGGCCCATTTCTTGAATGGCACTTTGGCCCCTAGTAGGATGGCTACTCCTGTGGTTTTCTTCCCCCCGGAGGCATAGGGCCTTATTACGACTGAGGCGGAACGGGTTAACAGGCTCCGCTAAAGGAGGCGGACCCGTTACAACCCGTTCCGCCTCATTACAAGCTCCCCTCGTCTGGTCAAACCAGGCGTCCTTACCGGGTCCCGCGAGGGGAAGAGGGAGCAAACAACGGGCCGCTCGTAATCGGCCCGTTGTTTGCTCCCTCTCCCATTCCCATTGAGCCCTATGGGGGCTCAAATGGGAATGGGCAAGGTCCGGGCCCGGGTTCCTGGAGGGAGGAATTACCGGGCCCTCTGAACTCGGAATGGCCCGGTAATTGCCCATTCAGGGAACCCGGACCCGATTTTGGCGGCAGCCATGCCGCCAATAGCGGCATGGCTACCGCCAAAGTCGTAATGAGGCCCATAGTATTGTTTTGGGAAGGCTTTATGGACAATCTTTTTTTCATCTATCGGGAGTAAATGAGTTTCCTATAAGAAGACTATGGACGCTTGGAGTTCTATTAGTCTTGTTAGGATGGAGCGTCTCTTCACTGGGGAGTTTAGACCCTGTATGTTCAGGGTTACCACATTCAGTCCAGCCATCTCTCCCTCTCGTGCCCCTGTTCTCCTGAGCCTTCGCTATGAGTCCCTTCAGTGTGCCGGTAATTTTTCCCCCTACCATGCAGAGCATACCGTGGAGTTTTCCCATTTAACTGAACCTTAACGTCCATCAGTCCCCCCCTCTATTTCCCTTTCTCCCCATCGGTGGACCGGGGCATCTTAGTACCTCCCCCGGGTTCCTTCTGGGGCGTTGGGTCCCAGGTGTATCCCAAGTTCTTTACTGCCAGGACATGTGTGTGTCCTGAAGTTTGATTCCAATATGTCGGTCTAACCCCACCCCGCTCAGGGTGGTCATATTTGCTTCTCGGTCTTTCCTATACAATCTATCTTTTACCCCAATCAGTTATGCCTTACTTGGCGGTTCGTATCCGGTCCACCTTTCGGTCTGGGTCCCTTCAGGGTGTTTTCTCTGCCTCGCCTTCTTTTGGGAATGGCCGAACATTCCCATTGTTTCGATCTGTCCCCTTTCTGGTCGAGGGCCTCCCCTCTGTCTGGGCGGGTCTGTTCCTCCTCTTCTATCTGTAACAGGTCCATGCCCTCATCGCATGTGGAGATTCACTGTAGTTTGCCTTCCCACATAAATGTCAACCCAAAGGGGTGTGCCCATCTGTAGGTTATTCTTTGGGCTATCAGCGCTTTCTTTACCGGCGGCATCAGTCTCCTCTTGTGAAGAGTAGAGAGAGCTAGGTCCTGGAACAGTTGGACTTGTGTTCCGTTGATGGTGACTACCTGCTATTTTCTAGCTGCTCGTCGGATCTCCTCTTTCATTACGTAAGAGGTCATTGCTAGTAGGACGTCTCTTGACTTTGCTCCGGGGTCACCTTTCTTTGGTCCTACTCTGTGCACCCTGTCAATGAGTATTTCTTCCGGTTGTGTGCCTGTGAAGAGACTGCTGAAGCAGTCTTGCATTGTGTCTCTCAGGTCCTTATCCGCAATCATTTCTGCCAGTCCTTTGACCCTAATGTTCGATCTTCGGGACCTGTTTTCCAGGTCCTCTGTCTGGAGTTCTAAGTTGTGGGTCGCCCTAACAATTTGTTCTAGGAGGACACTGTTTTGTTTTGTTTTGCCTCTTCTGCGATCTCCGAGAGACCCGCCTCTCTGGTGTCTACTCTGTCTCCCAATTCCGTAATATCTTTCCTCACCTCTTGCAAGGAGGACCTTAGATCTTCTCTTATAGGGCTCAGTTGTGTTTGAAGGGAGTCCATCATCCTGCATTCCATGCTTTTCAGTTATTCTTGCAGTTCTTCTTTGTTAAGGGTCATATTTGTAACTGCTGCTCCGTGTTCCCTGCTTTCTTCTTGCCCTCTAGGTTCTTTGCTCAGGTGTGCTTCCGAGCAGAGCTGTCTCCAGCAGTGCTCCAATTGGCCTGTGCGTGCTTTGGTTATGGGCTTAGGTCTCGGCAGGGTGTTCTTGAGTTTGTTCCCTGGCATCTGTATCCCCATTTCAGCCCTTCCGGTTGGTGGATGGTCCTGGTTGGTCCTTAAGGGGTGTTGCTTGTGGCTCTTGCCTCCTGAAGCTTAGTAGGGTGCAGGCCTGGGTCATGGGAGCCTGATGCTGTTTGGGGGGCTCCTTTGCATGTGTCTGTGGCGTGAGACTCTCTGTGGGCCCAGTGTAAGTCAGACTAGGGCCGGGTGCACGCTCCTTGTACTGTGTTCAGTGGATAGGTAGTGCATTATGGAGGACGCCTTGGGTTTTCCTATTTTGCCAGTAGTGGTTTCACTAGTATTTGGAGGGGATGAGTTGTCCCAAGGGCAGGCTGCCCCTCTTCCCCGTGCCTTTGGTTTCAGCCCCCCCTATCTCCTGAAGTGATCTTTGGGCTCTTCACTGTCCTTGTTCGGCCCCCGCTCCTCCCGATCGTTTCAACCCACCGCTGGTTTCTGCATGGGTGCGGTAGTAGTTGGCTCCTCTGCAGTATGTGTGGCTGGGGAGGGATGTGTGGGTCTCCCTGCGCATTTTTATTGGACATATTCTGCTGGGTGCAGCATGGGTCTCAAGGCCGGGGGACGTGAATTGCCTTTATTATGCTAGTATCTTTGTTAGGCGTAGGCGTTATGTTGGGAGAGACTTTACAGGGTTCGTTGCAGTGCGTTCTTTTCCGCTGGTGCCATGGGTGTTGAGAAGGGGTCGCGAGTGATCAGGTGTTCCTCTGGTCCCCCGTTTCAAGTGGGCGGGGAGCGGCCCATCCTAATTGCAACGTTCGTTCTGTGAGAGGAGATGGGGAGCCAGTCTTGTGGAGCACCCCTGTTCCGGGTACGGAAGCAGCTGGCTCTTCTACAAGGGGGTCGCTTCCTACCTGCGCGGCACTGGTGCTTGTAAGCCCCTCCTCATCAAGCACTCCCCTGTCCTCCACCCGGTGTCTGGCTTCTGTGTTGGATCCATCGGGCTGGGTCTTTTCCACACTGGAGTCTTGGCGCGCAGGGAGTCCACTGGGATCGCTGGGTCGCTGGCGCTGCTCGCGCTCTGTTGCCGCTCACCAAGACAGCTGGTGGTGCTTCCCCAGTTCGTTGCTTCTGCACGGGCTGTCGTTCCAGGCTCTCCGGGGCTGCTCCTTGCTCCCTCGCTGTGCCGACTGCTTTCGGATGTCGGATGACTGCGGGTGCCAGCTCAGCCGCACTTTTACCATGTGCACTGCTGCTCCCTTCTTGTAGGGCAGGAAAGGGGTCTCTTGTAGGGGAAAGACACTGAATTACAACTTTAGGTTTTCCCGCCCGAGCGGAGGTTGTGCGACCTCATACGTTGGCGGCCATCCTGGAATCCCTCACGTTTTCATTCTTTGACAAGCACAGTGTCAGGAACTGGAGATTGTGGAAGCGCTGGAGGCTATGATCAGCGCGCGCTCCAGTCCTCACCCAAGATGGCCGCCGTACCTTTAAGAGGCTGGCTCCTCCCACAAACCGATGCGTTGTATCTGTTAGTCAACGCTTGGTTCGTGTGGTGGAGTTTCTTCCGTGGAGCCCTCCATGCCTCCTGTGAACTTGCTAACCGCCTTGGATCCTACCTTTGATCTCTCCCTCCTTCCCGCCCGTTGCCTCGTTTGTCTGTTTTTTCCGTCTTTCTCTCCGCCTTATCTGTTCTTTACCCTCTACTCACGGTGCTCGAAGCCGCCTGGTTCCGTGTCATAACCTCTTGTTAGCCTTTCTATCTCCCGTTCCTCTCGCTAACTTGAGCCCTTCCATATTTGCACTTGTGTCACTCTGGTGTAGCATCTTTCTCTGCGCAGCCTTTCCTTTCGTATTTCGTTTATATTGTTGCCGCCGGTATTCCATTACTTCAACCGGCGCTGCCTTGCCTTTCGCTGGCAGAGTCCCTGTTGCTCTGACTACACCCTTGAAGCCTTTTTTCTCTTGCATTATTGGACTATATCTGCATTCCTTTCCATTCCCTTTCAGTCCGCCTTTCACGGTCAGCTCAGGATTATTCTTTTCATCCTAACCCATTCTTCTGTTTTATTTCACGTGGTGGTGCATTTTCTTCTTATTATCTTTTGCTCTTTTCCAGCATTCTATTTGGAGAACTTCTAGTGTTCTCTCCTATTTTATACTCCATAAAGTCTGGACAGCTCATTGATCCACTGAGCTGTACTGGACAGTTGTGAGATCAGACATCTATACAACAGACTTTCCTTTTTGTTGTGGAACAAACATCGCCTTCATTGACTATTGAGAGGAACCGACTGTCCCCCTTCTGAACCCATTCGGAATCAGGGTTTTTTCTGCATTCGTGCTTTTTCCCTGGAATTAGGACTGGCCCCCTGGGGATCCCCGAGGTCAGGGTTACATCTCTGCCAAGGTGGCCTCCGGAGGGGCCAGACCCTACCTACACGATAAGAAGGTCCGAACTCCAAAGGACAGAACTCCCTCAAGGAGAAGGGATCAGAAGAAGACGGAGGCCAATCCTAAAGAATCCTTCCCTGAAGAATCAGGTGAGGAGTTGGGGGAGGAAGCCTCGGTTGTTGACAGCATACAACGCCCAATAACCATCATGGCCTCACTAGAGCAGTATCAGGAGTTGGTAGCTGCTTTACAGAACCTTACTTTGGAGGTGCAGGCTTTGCGGACAGAGAACATAGCCCTCCGACAGCAAGTAGAGTTACATCGGGATGATCGTGGAGACCTGCCTACTATGCCCCTTTCCTTTGGCAAATATGATGGTCACCCGGGAGGTCTGAAGGAATTTCTGGACGCCTGCAGGGTGTATTTCGCCTTCCGACCTCACGCCTATGAGACTGCCAGATCCAAGGTGGGGTTCATCATAGCCAATCTCATTCATCGGAAACGCCCTCTCATGGGCCACACCCTTTGTTACCAGAAATGATCCCGTTTTGAGTGACTATGATCGTTTTACAGAAGTATTCAGTGAAAGATTTGATAGACCAGAAGTGTTCTATTCTTCTCTGGAAGCTATCCTTGATGTCCAACAGGGAAGCACGGACGTACAGACCTATCTCTCTCGTTTCCAGAGGCTGGCAGCCAAGGCTGATTGGCCTGATTCCGCCCAGCAAACAATCTACAGACGGGGTCTTCATGAAGAAATCAAGGACGAGCTAGCCAGAGTGGCTCGTCCGGCGTCCTTTCAGGAATTGGTGACTTTATCTCTTCAGATCGAGTTCCGTCTCCAAGAAAGAAGATCCGAAAGAAGAAGAACCAGAGGCTTCCCGCAACGGTCCAGTCAACCATCCCCTGCTCCTCCACCTCGAGCTAACCCTGGTACGGATGAACCTATGCAGATCGGGGCTGCTCGCGGTCCCTTGACGCAAGAAGAAAGAAAAAGAAGGAGAGAGGCAGGATTATGTATGTACTGTGGCTCCTCGAAGCATTTATTGAGAGACTGTCCTGAAGTCCCACCTCAACGACAGGGAAACTTCCACCCCCGATCTGTAGCAAGGGAGGTTTTGTCATGATCTCTGCTTCCAAAAGATCAGGACTTGCCCGACTCCCTTGGAAGCAGACCCATAACCCCGGTTCCGAGTGCCAGCCAGTCCCAATTGGGACCTTTTGGACCCTGTCCTGGCGCCAGTGGCACCAGGCTCATAAAGATGCCCAGTCCCAGCGCTGGAAGCGCCGGGCTCATAATGCTTGGGTGGACTTACCTGCAGCAGACCATGCTGCTTACTTACCTGCCAGTTGAACCCCTGATCCTCTTCTGTTTCGGACTACTTTTCCTGTTGGGTGGGGCAGGAGCCACTCCCTAGGTTCAGAACACTGGAACTCTTCTGGAAAGCAGGAACTCTTTTCTTAGGCGTGGCTGTGGAAGGAGACACCTAAGCACTACAGGAGGCTATTTAAACCACACCCGATGGATGAATCTTGCTTTGCGTTATTCTGCATTCTCTGCAGCAGAACGCTCATCGTGTCTTCTGCTTCTGATCCTGGGCCTAAGGGAACAAAGGCTTACCATCCTGGAATCCAGTCTTCAGCAGCACCTGTAAAGACAAAGAAAGAACAGGTTAGCACTAAGGTCTTCAGTGCCAGCGCATCTCTTACCTGGTCCATCGGCTGTCACCAACGCCTCGCGCTGCATTCCGGCATCTGAAAGACAAAGGGCCTCATTACGACCCTGGCGGTAAGGGGTTTACGCCAGCGTTAGCTGCGCCGACCCCTTACCGCCGATTACGAGGTCCCTTAGCGCCATGGCGCTTTTAACACCTGCTTTTAGCAGGTGTTAAAATCCATGGCGCTAAGGGACCATGGAGTTAATTACGCCACCGTAATTTACGGTGGCGTAATTAACGCCTTCCCCACTCCTATTATGCCCTATGGGGCAAAAATGGGAATGGGGAAGGGTAAATGGGACATGGGGATTTACCGCCCCGCCAAGGTCGGAATGGGGCGGTAAATCCCCATTCCGCCATGGCGTAAACATAGTTTACGCCATGGCGGTAAAGTCACAACCCAGGCGGTAACTTACCGCCTGGGTCGTAATGAGGCCCAAAGGCTTACCTACTCTTCGCATGCTCCGGAGGTCTTCGCACTGCATTCCGGCATCTGAAAGACAAAAGCTTACCAGCTCTTCGCACGCTCCGGAGGCCTTCGGCGCTGCATCCCGCATCTGAAAGACAAAAGAAGGTGCGTTTAAAGACATTGGGCAACTTTATTACTCACGTGCCATTACTCCTTCCCACGCCGAATCCAGTGGGTATTCCAGCACCCTTCAGCTTCTCTAAAGCTCCGAACTTGTACCTGCAAGATAAAAGGGACAGTTAGTGCGCATCGTGAAGCAGGCTACAAGCGCTTACTTACGTGCTTCCAGGCGCTTCTATTCCTCACGCGGGTTCGATCCTCAACTCTCATCAGCCCGCCATCCGCCATCGCCGGAACCCTGCAAAACAAGAGATATCATTACAAAAGACTTTTAAGACATTTGAAGTGCCCAGAACTTACCGTTCGTGCAGTTAGCGACGGACAGCAGTCCTCTGAGGTCAAGAGGCCTGCACCCTTATCCAGTGAAGAAACTGGTTACGGCACCCTGCCCCGAGGCAGATGGAGAGCTCGGCGTTCACTTACCTAAGGTGAGGGTGTTAACCTTTGGGGTTCTACAGGAGAAGAGAAAGGGAAGAGGAGAGAGGCACCCAATAACCCCAGTTCATTAATCCCATATTTTCTATCTGCAGACATCTTACTCTTCGAGTCAGACATACAGTGCACAGAGGTCCAGCCCAAAGAGCCAACCGTGTGTTACACATCACCTTTGAAGATACAGCATTCACCCAGTCAAGACCGGCGCCTCTGCGGGAATCAGGTGAGCGTTACAGAACACAAAACTATCGCAAAACTCCCACCCAGGCGCTATGGAAACCTCGGATACCGACCAGCTAGCCCAGTTACTTGGGGAACTAAGAGCAGAAGTGCATGCAGCCCGTCAGGAAACGAATGCTCTAAGAAGGGAACTGATTATTTCCAAGGAGCAAACAGACGATCTCGCTTGACAATTGCTACAGTCACAAGCCGGACAAACTCCGTTACCCGCATCGGGGGCAAATCTTCCTTCAACATCCTCTACGAACCCAGTGCAGATCAACCTACCTGGGAATGTACCTCTGGCTCCGCCCGAACGATTTTCTGGTGACCCAAAGAGGTTTGCAGTATTTATTAATCAGTGCCGGTTGCACTTCTTATGCCGGCCAGCAGCCTTTCCAACTGATCAAGCTAAGGTAGCTTTCGTGCTTTCGTACCTTAGTGGCAATGCGGCAGACTGGTCGATCCCTCTAGTTAATCAAGATGATCCGGTTCTCCATGATTTTCGAGCTTTTCAGCTCAGTATGGAAAAACTGTTTGCAAGACATTCACAGGGGCAGGCCTTGGACAATGAGCTCCTTTCATTGCGACAGGGTAATCAAGACCTTTTGGCTTATATTGCGTCTTTCAACAGACTGATAGTGGAAACTCGATGGCCTGAGGACAAAAGGATTACGCTGTTTTATAGAGGTCTACGTGGAGAGCTCAAAGATGTGTTAGCCCAAGTAGTGAATCCCCCGCAAGACTGTTCGGACTATATTGACTTAGTCGTTCAAATTGACCACAGACTGCAGAACAGGAAGGCCGATCGTTCCAAGTTTGATGCTCGAGTATTTTCCAAACCACCAACTCCTACCAAAGGAGTATACTCCGGGGAACCCATGCAAATAGGGGGCCTGAAAGGACCACTAACACAAAAGGAGCGGGAAAGGAGAAAACAGCTGCAATTATGCCTCTATTGCGGAAACTCGGGGCACTTTCTTCGAGACTGTCCGGTGAAACCAGCCAAGAAGGCAGTAGGAGCTGCAGTTACCAGGGTCACAAACTCTGAGCAGGGAAACGACCTCGCCCGACAAGAATAGAGGTCCTCTTACCGAGCGTTAAAACCAGTTCCGTGACCTCGCATTTCGTGATACCTATGGTCCTCATTAGCCCTGAACATCCGGATCGATTACATGCGATTGAAGCTTACGTCGACAGCGGTGCCATCGGCAATTATGTGGATCATGAAATGGTTTTGAGGATGAATCTGACTCTTTGTCCAAAGGCTGTAAAGGACGTCATTACTACGGTGGATGGTACGGAGATAGCCTCCGGACCAGTAACGCATACCACCCAAGAAGTGACGCTAGTAAGTCAAGATGGACACCATGAGAAGATCGTGTTCGATGTGATCAAGGCCCCCCAGTTCCAGATTATTCTAGGAATTCCTTGGTTAGAGAAGCACAATCCTCAGATCGATTGGCGAGCAAGAACGGTTCAGTTTCCAGAATGTGTCTCTACTTGTCACCCTCGACCTGGTGTTGCACTGGCAGCAATTTCCTCGGAGGCTCCTCAGTTACCTCCTGAATACCTAGAATTCCAAGATGTTTTCCGGAAGGATCAGGCTAACACTCTACCTCCTCATAGGTCTTATGACTGCCAGATAGACCTGATACCTGGATCTACTCCTCCTTGTAGTAGAATTTATGCCCTCACCGAGCCTGAGAATCTTCACCTCCGACAATACCTGGATCAATACCTAGCGAATGGGTTTATTCGTCCTTCCAAGTCCCCTGCTTCCTCAGCTTTGTTCTTCGTTCCAAAAAAAGAAGGGGACCTTAGAACTTGTATAGATTATCGCGCCCTGAACCAGATCACCGTTAAGAATAGATATCCGTTACCTTTGATCCCTGAACTCCTGGACCAAGTCAGAAAAGCATGCATATATACAAAGCTGGATCTTAGAGGAGCCTACCACTTGGTACGAGTAAAAGAGGGCGATGAATGGAAGACGGCCTTCCGCACCAAGTATGGGCTATTTGAATATCAGGTCATGCCCTTCGGACTTTGCAATGCCCCGGCCGCCTTTCAATATTTTATGAACGATGTCCTCAGAGAGCTCATAGATGTGTGTGTTGTTGTTTACATTGACGGCATCCTCGTTTATTCTTCATCGGAAACTGAACATCGGAAACACGTGAAAATGGTCCTCAAGAGATTGCGTCAACAAAAACTTTTCGCTAAGTTGGAAAAATGTGTTTTCAACGTGACTAAAGTTGAATTCTTGGGATTCATATTATCACCCAGCGGAGTGCGTATGGATTCAAAGAAGGTCGATGCAATTCTCAAATGGCCATCGCCATCCTCCGTAAAAGGTGTACAAAGCATGTTAGGCTTCGCTAACTTTTACCGCAGGTTTATCCCCGAATTCTCTCGAATAGTCCAGCCCATCACCGCCTTGTTAAAGAAAAACAAACGTTTTGAATGGTCTACCGAGGCGGAACAAGCTTTCCAGAATTTGAAGACTAGATTTATCTCTGCACCGATCTTAAAACATCCTCGCCCAGAACTCCCCTACATCGTTGAAACTGATGCTTCGAGCCTTGCCATGGGGGCAGTTCTATCACAAAAGGACCCAGTAACCAATCAGTTGCATCCCGTGGCATTTTAGTCCCGCAAATTCTCGCCTCCTGAAATCAATTACACTATAACTGATAAGGAACTTCTAGCTATCAGGTCCGCCTTTAAGGCTTGGCGGCATTATCTTCTGGGGGCCCGACACACCGTTACTGTGATTACAGATCACCGAAACCTGCAATATTTGAAAACCGCAAAAGCTCAATCCTCTAGGCAACTCCGTTGGGCACTATTCTTTGCCGAGTTTGACTTCATAATTACCTATCGACCTGGTACAAAAAACGGTAAAGCTGATGCCCTTTCTCGGATGGGAGTGGAAGAACATTTGATCAATCCTAAACCTGTACCTATCATTCCCGAACAAAGAATTCTAGGTGTAATCGCCACACAAACCATAGAGGAAGTTAAGGATAAAGCCAGGCTACTGGTAACTCCAGCAGACATACAGAATTGGCATCTGCAGGGAAAGGACTTTACGGTGAAGGACAACCTATTATATTTCCAAGAACGGTTATACCTGCCCAGCACAGATTTACAGAAAAAGGTAATCTCTTGTTATCACGATTCTTTAATGGAAGGACATCCCGGTATGACCAAGACCTCGGAAAAGATCAAGCGCTACTTCTGGTCGCTGTCTTGGAAAAAAGATATCAGAGACTTTATAATGTCCTGTGGAGTATGCGCCCAAAACAAGAGTCAAAAGGAAAAACCAGCCGGCCTCTTACGCCCTATTGACATCCCGCCTCGCCCTTGGCATACGCTTTCTATGGACTTCATCACCGATCTACCTCCATGCTCCGGATACAATACGATCCTAGTAATCGTGGACCTATTCTCCAAGATGGCGCATTTCATTCCACTCAAAGGCTTACCAACAGCAGCAACTCTGGCCCGAGAATTTCTCGAAAACATCGTCCGACTGCACGGTTTTCCTTCAGTTCTAATTTCGGATCGAGGTAGTCAATTTATTTCTCATTTTTGGCGAAGTTGCTGTCGGTCGGCTCAAATTGATGTGAGACTTTCGACCAGCCACCACCCTCAAACCGACGGACAAACCGAGAGGACCAATCAAACTCTGGAACAGTATTTGCGCTGCATGCTACAACAAACTGAAAAAACTTGGAAAGATATCCTTTGGATAGCCGAATATGCCTACAATAACTCTGTCCACTCGGGAACTGGGAAGACCCCGTTTTTTCTTTTATACGGTAGTCACCCTCGAACCTCGGAGTTGGATCCACTCCAAGATCTTGGAACACCAGCAGTAGACCACCTGCATTCCACAATCACCCAAGCCTTTAAGGAAGCCGTTTCTCACCTTCAAAGGGCTAAAGAACAATACAAGAAAGGAGCAGACCAACATCGGAAGGAAGCCCCCCAATATCAAGTAGGAGATCAAGTCTGGTTATCCACCAAATATCTACCTCTAAAAGTACCACGCACATTCAACCCAAGATACCTTGGTCCCTATTCCATCACTACCATAGTAAATCCAGTAGCGGTCAAGTTGGACTTGCCCCCTCACATGAAGATACATCCGGTCTTCCACGTCTCTCTATTAAAACCCGTGCAACCTCAAACCCGACTAACTACATCTCCAAAACCTATTCTAGTTGATGGAGAACTCGAGTTTGAAGTCAAAAGCATCCTGGATTCCAAGATCTCCAAATCTAAACTATTTTACCTGATTGACTGGAAAGGCTACGGTCCCCAAGAAAGATCCTGGGAACCTGCAGAATATGTCCACGCGCCTCGTCTAATCAAAAGATTTCATCGAACATTTCCTAACAAGCCCAAACCCCAGGAGAAGCCCGGTTTGGGAGGGGCCTTGAGGGGGGGTGCTGTCATGATCTCTGCTTCCAAAAGATCAGGACTTGCCCGACTCCCTTGGAAGCAGACCCATAACCCCGGTTCCGAGTGCCAGCCAGTCCCAATTGGGACCTTTTGGACCCTGTCCTGTCGCCAGTGGCACCAGGCTCATAAAGATGCCCAGTCCCAGCGCTAGAAGCGCCGGGCTCATAATGCTTGGGTGGACTTACCTGCAGCAGACCATGCTGCTTACTTACCTGCCAGTTGAACCCCTGATCCTCTTCTGTTTGGGACTACTTTTCCTGTTGGGTGGGGCAGGAGCCACTCCCTAGGTTCAGAACACTGGAACTCTTCTGGAAAGCAGGAACTCTTTTCTTAGGCGTGGCTGTGGAAGGAGACACCTAAGCACTACAGGAGGCTATTTAAACCACACCCGATGGATGAATCTTGGTTTGCGTTATTCTGCATTCTCTGCAGCAGAACGCTCATCGTCTCTTCTGCTTCTGATCCTGGGCCTAAGGGAACAAAGGCTTACCATCCTGGAATCCAGTCTTCAGCAGCACCTGTAAAGACAAAGAAAGAACAGGTTAGCACTACGGTCTTCAGTGGCAGCGCATCTCTTACCTGGTCCATCGGCTGTCACCAACGCCTCGCGCTGCATTCCGGCATCTGAAAGACAAAGGCTTACCTACTCTTCGCATGCTCCGGAGGTCTTCGCACTGCATTCCGGCATCTGAAAGACAAAAGCTTACCAGCTCTTCGCACGCTCCGGAGGCCTTCGGCGCTGCATCCCGCATCTGAAAGACAAAAGAAGGTGCGTTTAAAGACATTGGGCAACTTTATTACTCACGTGCCATTACTCCTTCCCACGCCGAATCCAGTGGGTATTCCAGCACCCTTCAGTTTCTCTAAAGCTCCGAACTTGTACCTGCAAGATAAAAGGGACAGATAGTGCGCATCGTGAAGCAGGCTACAAGCGCTTACTTACGTGCTTCCAGGCGCTTCTATTCCTCACGCGGGTTCGATCCTCAACTCTCATCAGCCCGCCATCCGCCATCGCCGGAACCCTGCAAAACAAGAGATATCATTACAAAAGACTTTTAAGACATTTGAAGTGCCCAGAACTTAACGTTCGTGCAGTTAACGACGGACAGCAGTCCTCTGAGGTCAAGAGGCCTGCACCCTTATCCAGTGAAGAAACTGGTTACGGCACCCTGCCCCGAGGCAGATGGAGAGCTCGGCGTTCACTTGCCTAATGTGAGGGTGTTAACCTTTGGGGTTCTACAGGAGAAGAGAAAGGGAAGAGGAGAGAGGCACCCAATAACCCCAGTTCATTAATCCCATATTTTCTATCTGCAGACATCTTACTCTTCGTGTCAGACATACAGTGCACAGAGGTCCAGCCCAAAGAGCCAACCGTGTGTTACACATCACCTTTGAAGATACAGCATTCACCCAGTCAAGACCGGCGCCTCTGCGGGAATCAGGTGAGCGTTACAGGTTTCGGGGGAGGTAACAAGCACCCTTGCTACTACACAAGAGCAGTGAACACCCAGGAAGATAATAGCCTAATGGTGTTTCGGGTCAACCTGTGGTTAACCGAGGATTCACCCACAGAGGTGTTCTCCATGCTAGATTGCGGAGCTGCTGGAAACTTCATTGACTCTAAGTGGGCGACAGAGCATCTAATCTCCACTATACCCAAGGCCTCCCCGATTCCAGTAGAAGGGGTCGATGGTAGGCCCCTGTCGTCCGGACCCATAATGCTGGAGAACATTCCGTTAAGGATGAGGCTAGGCCAACACGAAGAGTTCTTGGTGTTTGACCGGATCCATGCTGCTCATTTTCCGTTGCTTATAGGGATTCCTTGGCTAAGGAGACACAACCCTCACATCGATTGGACTGCCAACAGGGTCTCTTTCAATTCGACCTTCTGTGAGTCCCGCTGTATGAACCTGTATCCGGCTCCCAACACCCTAGAACGCAGCCGGCGTGGTGTTCAGGAACCAGTCACAGTGGCCTCGGTTCCCGTACATTACCAAGACTTCTCAGAGGTGTTTATGGACACAATTCCCAGACAACTACCGCCCTATAGAACTGAGGATTGCTGTATTGATCTAATACCGGAGGCGGTAGTACCCTTTGGAAGGATGTACCCCTTGTCGCTACCAGAGAGGAAGGCTTTAAGAGAGTACCTCGACGCTAATTTGCAGAACGGCTTAATACAAGAGTCCATGTCCGCCTTTGGTGCTTCCTTATTCTTCATTCCAAAGAAGGACTCGACAGAGCTTCGCTCTTGTATTGACTACAGGGGTCTTAACAAGGTTACCATCCGGGATAGATATCCCATGCCCTTGATCCGGGATATCTTGGAGGCTGTACAGGGGGCGGTGTACTTTACAAAGCTTGACCTAAGAGGTGCCTATCACCTCTTGAGAATCAGGCAAGGCGACGAGTGGAAGACGACTTTCCGTACCCCCTTCGGACTCTTTGAATACTGTGTGATTCCCTTCGGCCTCCTAAACGCACCAGCCATCTTCCAGAGGTACATGGACAAGGTTTTCGCCGACATGTTATTTTTGTCGGTAGTAGTGTACCTGGACGACATCCTAATCTTTTCCAAGTCTTTATCTGAGCACAGATCATTGGTCAGACTAGTTCTACAGCGTCTGCAGTCCCATCATTTGCTGGTAAAGCCAGAGAAGTGTTCATTTGAATCCATAACTGTGTCCTACTTGGGTTTCATACTGTCCAAGGAGGGTATTGAGATGGATGCTAATAAGGTAAAGGCCATCAGAGATTGGAAGGAACCTACCAACATCAAGAAACTGCAAGGTTTTCTAGGATTGGCTAACTTTTACAGGAGGTTTATTCCCAACTTCTCCAAAAAGGTACTCCCTCTGACCTCCTTATTGAAGAAGGGCGTTAAGTTCATATTCGGAGAAGAACCCCAAAGAGCTTTCAGTTTCCTAAAAGAATGCTTTTCTACAGCACCCATCCTGGTCCAACCGGATCAGGGCAAGCCTTTCATTCTGGAAACGGATGCTTCTGCAGGGGCGGTCTTACTCCAAAGGACTGAAGACGGCTATGAACATCCGGTTGCTTACTACTCCAAGACACTGACTGGTAGTGAGTGCAACTACTCTGTAATCGAAAAGGAGCTGTTGGCCATAAAGTTGGCCTGCCAAGAATGGAGACATCTCCTGCAGGGAGCCACACATCAATTCACCATTAGAACAGACCACCGTAACCTTTGGGTCTTGCAACAGTTGGAATGTTCTAACGCTAGACACGCCAGATGGGCGTATTTTTTCCTACAATACGACTTCATGATTACTTACATACCTGGCACAGAAAACAGGAAGGCGGACGCCTTGTCCAGAAGCCTAGGAGAGACATCTAGTTCCTATAAGGAACACAAACTGGTTTTTCCGCGTCTCACAGTTCTAGCATCTACAGTTTCGTTCCTTCAAGCCCTAATCCCTCAGTATCAGAGGTGTTCCGAACTTCCGTTATCCGTTAACCAGGATAAGGATGGATTGTTCTATCATGAAGGAGCCCTCTACATTCCTACTAAGAAGTTGCAAAGGCTGATACTTAATTGGTGTCATGACACCCCCCTAACCGGACATTCCGGTATTAGGAAGACCTTTGATCTTATCCAGAGAGGGTTCTGGTGGCCTACCTTAAGAAGAGATGTAGACCAGTATGTGTGTGCTTGTTCGGTATGCGCTTCCAACAAACACTGAACAGGAAGGCCTCTGGGGTTGTTACAACAACACTCCCTATCGGACCGCCCGTGGGAACATATATCCACTGATTTTATCGTGGATCTCCCTCCGTCATATGGTATGACCACAATCATGGTGACCATCGACTCCTTTAGCAAGCTAGCGCATTTCTCTGCCTTCAAGCAAGTCCCTTCAGCCTCCGAAATGGCCGCAACTTTTATCCAGGACATAGTTCGTCTACATGGTCTACCTAAGACCATTGTTTCGGACAGGGGACCCCAATTCACCTCGAAGTTTTGGTGTTCCCTCTGCCAAGTTCTCGGGATTCACAAGGCTCTTTCCTCAGGATATCATCCACAGAGCAACAGCCAAACGGAAAGACTTAATGCCAACCTGGAACAATACCTTAGGTGTTTTTGCAGTCCACAACGGGAAGAGTGGTATCGCTTCCTCCCACAAGCGGAATTCGCTTACAACAATTCCCTTCATACCTCGATCCAGATGAGCCCTTTCCATTGTACGTACGGATACCATCCTCAACACCTACCCTGGCTCAGTCCTCCTTCTACCAAGATCCCGGCTCTAGATACGATTCTACAGGACCTACAGAAGGTGCACAAGCTCGCTAAGGAAGCACATCAAGCGAGTCAACTAGCGCAGAAGAGGTGGGCTGACAAGGGTCGTCGCGCCCATCCCAGCTGGAAGGTCAGACAATTGGTCTGGTTATCCACCAGATTTCTACCTAGATGGGTTCTTAGGGGGAAGTTCTCCTCTCGTTTTCTTGGACCTTTTTCCATTTTGTAACAGATCACTCAGGTTGCATATAAGCTCCAGTTACCAGACTATCTCAGGAAGGTGCATCCGGTCTTCCACGTATCCCTTCTCAAAGAATATAAGGAGGATCCCTTCAAGAGACCTGTGAACCGCTCACGTGCCCGAGTCACCCCGGCACGCGAAGAATATGAGGTGTCTCATCTGGTGGATTCCCGTTACCGCAAAGGGCGGTTATACTACTTGGTTCATTGGAAGAACTATCCGGTAGAAGAGAGGACATGGGAACCTATGAGCCATATACACGCCCCACGTCTGGTGCTGAAGTTCCATCGACTTCATCCGGGCAAACCTGGGGGTGCCCCGAGAAAGAAGGGGTATACTGTCAGGAACTGGAGATTGTGGAAGCGCTGGAGGCTAAGACCAGCGCGCGCTCCAGTCCTCACCCAAGATGGACACTGAATCTTTAAGAGGCTGGCTCCTCCCACAAACCGATGCGTTGTATCTATTAGTCAACGCTCGGTTCGTGTGGTGGAGTTTCTTCCGTGGAGCCCTCCGTGCCTACTGTGAACTTGCTAACCGCCTTGGATCCTACCTTTGATCTCTCCCTCCTTCCCGCCCGTTGCCTCGTTTGTCTGTTTTTTCCGTCTTACTCTCCGCCTGATCTGTTCTTTCCCCTCTACTCACGGTGCTCTGAGCCGCCTGGTTCCGTGTCATAACCTCTTGTTAGCCTTTCTATCTCCCGTTCCTCTCGCTAACTTGAGCCCTTCCATTTTTGCACTTGTGTCACTCTGGTGTAGCATCTTTCTCTGTGCAGCCTTTCCTTTCGTATTTCGTTTATATTGTAGGCGCCAGTATTCCATTACTTCAACTGGCGCTGCCTTGCCTTTCGCTTGCAGAGTCCCTGTTGCTCTGACTACACCCTTGGAGCCTTTTTTCTCTTGCATTATTGGACTATATCTGTATTCCTTTCCATTCCCTTTCAGCCCGCCTTTCACGGTCAGCTCAGGATTATTCTTTTCATCCTAACCCATTCTTCTGTTTTATTTCACGCGGTGGTGCATTTTCTTCTTATTATCTTTTGCTCTTTTCCAGCATTCTATTTGGAGAACTTCTAGTGTTCTCTCCTATTTTATACTCCATAAAGTCTGGACAGCTCATTGATCCACTGAGCTCTACTGGACAGTTGTGGGATCAGACATCTATACAACAGACTTTCCTTTTTGTTGTGGAGCAAGCATCGCCTTCATTGACTATTGAGAGCAACCGACTGTCCCCCCTTCTGAACCCATTCGGAATCAGGGTTTTTTCTGCATTCGTGCTTTTTCCCTGGAATTAGGACTGGCCCCCTGGGGATCCCCGAGGTCAGGGTTACATCTCTGCCAAGGTGGCCTCCGGATGGGCCAGACCGTACCTACGCGATAAGAAGGTCCGAACTCCAAAGGATAGAACTCCCTCAAGGAGAAGGGATCAGAAGAAGATGGAGGCCAATCCTAAAGAATCCTTCCCTGAAGAATCAGGTGAGGAGTTGCGGGAGGAAGCCTCGGTTCTTGACACACAGTACCCTGGCCTTGTCAAGAAGTGATGGGAACCTCTCTCAGCCGGGCGGTGGGAATCCTATCAGGGAGCAATCCAGAACCAGTCCTACCTATTGTGCCAGCTTGTACATGTGCAGTACAGGCTTATCTCATACCATACCTCTCAAACAAAATGCTCGCCAGAATCTTTCTATTTCCCCTAGGATAAACATACCAGACTTGGGCAACAGCGAGAGCCAGCCGAGAAAGAAACATCATCCAGAACCACCTATAATCCATCCAAGGCAACAAAAGACTGAAACCCAGCCAAGTGGGAGCTACCTTGTTGCGGCTCACACAACCAGTTACTCAGAAACCAACAATGAGAACAAGAGAGTAAAGAGAGAGACCACAGGAGAAGAGCTGCACGTACACGTTAGTAAGATCGTGCCGCGTTCCTCGGCAACAATGGCAAATATGTTTCGACACAGACAATACTGTTGACTACAAGATGCTTAATTGAGGAACACAGACCCCCCCCACAGACTCTTTTTACCATCGGGGGACCTGGACTAAGAATCCCTAGCATGAACATGAACACTGCCATACTGCCATTACTATTCTTCAGAATGCCTGCGGGGGAAAATGGGTTGAGGCTAAGCCCAGTAATTATCTCTGTTTTACCCCTTGAACGTGGTCATTTCCCAATGCAAATCCCAAACTCAGAATAAATGGACATACCCCAGTAGGGAATGAGACCAGGAGAAAGATTGCACGTAAAACCAAGGTTTTATCAGGTAAATGATGCACGCAGAGGACTCTGCTGCTGTAACGCTCACCTGACTCCCACGGGGGCGCTGGCCTGGTTCGCGCTGCTGTGACCTCGTCTAAGGTGATGCGCAGGGTTCGGAAGACGGACTGGACCGGGCCCCAGATCTGGCTTGTCTGACTCGCAGAAGTATCCTTCTGTAGGTGAGAATATGGGGTTAACTGTCTGCGGGGTAATGCAATCGGCCTCCCACTTACCCCTCTCACCCTCCTCAAAACCCTTCTGTGTTTCCTCATAGCGCCTCACCTTAGGGTCTGGAAGTACAAGCTCTCCATCCTGCTTCTGATGCAGGGGCGCGTTGGTATCCAGTTACGTCACTGGATTTTCGGATGGGTGAGAACCAAACTTGCTTGGCTTCCAGGTAAGTTTTCTATAAGTGGTTCCCCTTGTGTCCATGCATTAATGTTCTAATGCTAGTGTCTTTTTCCCCATAGGGGCCGGGGTACGGAATGCCGGGGAACAGGCACCGACCCGAGGTGAGCGGTGAAATCCTTGAGGAAATCAGTTAAGTCTTTAATGAGTGTTTTGGTAATGTCTTTTCATTCACTCATTAACGCTGATGTCTTTTTCCCCTTAGGGGCCGGGGTCCGAAAATGCCTGGATGCGGCGCGGACCCGAAATGAAAAGGGAATGACCCAACAGGTAAGTCTTGACATGGAGTTTTAGCTTCCCTTTTCCCTTCTTTCTCTCACCTTTTGTTCTTGTCTTTTTCTCCCTAGGCGCGGGGGCGTGACTGCGAATCCGGATGGTCGCTGCTGAACATGGAGGCGCCCTGTAAAGGTGAGTAGAATGCGGCGCTGCAGCGATCGATGCAATGTGCTTTTAAAAATAAATGTCTTCCTTTTCAGGATTGTCGGCGAAATGTCTCTGGGATGCAGATTTAGTAGGTGAGGCCTTTTCCTTCTTCTGTTCTTTTGTTCCCTTCCTTTGCAGGTGATTCAGGATGCTGGCAGGTGTGGCAGAAGTCAAGATGCAGGAGCAGACACGGTGAGCGTCCAGCTGCTAGATGCAGAACAACGCGAAGCACGTGTGGCTGATCGGGTGTGGTTTAAATAGCCTTGGAAGAACTTCCTAGAATGTGTCCTCCCTCCAATCAGGTATGTATCCTTCCCCGACCACGCCCGGGTGGTAAATGAGTCCCACAGGTAAAGTAGTTCCTTTCAGGCCTCAAGGAGGCCAGGGTTCTGCAGCATGGTCTGTATCAGGTAAGTGCACCCAAACACTTTCATAATGAGCCTGGCGCCTATGGCGCCAGGACTGACGTTTTCTATGAGCCTGGCGCCATAGGCGCCAGGACGCTGTCCAAAGGGCCCCTATAAGGGGTTGCTGGGACCTTCCCCGTGGACTTGATGTCCGCTTTCGGGGACGCAGGGCCTGAGCCGGCTCCCCGGGAGCGGGCATCGTGACAGCTGCTCTGAGAGCGCTCTGCCAAATGATACATGAACAGTAAGTTATATTCACACAAAACGTCATGCAATACAGGGTACAAATGTCTGTGTTCATTGGTGGGTCCCTATGGCCCAGTATGTTGCAGTATACAGTGCCAGACTCCAATTGATTGCTGTAGCTTGGGTGGTCTGTGGGCACGTGGGTCGGCTGGGCTCATCTCCGCGGGGTAAATGTCAGGCTGGGTCCACAAGATGCAATTGTTATAACTAATCTAAACTACACAGTAATCATTGGCATGCTAAGAGTAATGCAAGACATAAAACTTATACCAGAATGCGGGGTCGCCTGTAAATCGTGGGCACACATATACACATTCTTAACCCAGGCCTTTGTGGGGGTGAGGGTGGGTGGTCCTTTTTCCCCAGGTGCCTTATCTAGGGGTTTCGATCTAAGATTTATTCGCCTGGTGCCTCATGGTTCAAACAAATGGATGTGTAGATGTTAGTCCATGGAGAATATATGATCACACTGGATTATTTATCTTAGGGGAAATCTAGGGTGGTCCGTGGGGAAGGGTCCCACCAACTGCTAAATGAAAGGAGAAGAGAGGGACAAGAGGTTGTGCAGGCAATAATTTCCAGAGGTGGGGGTTGAAAGAACAGGAGCAGGTTTGTGGAGACAGATGAGTACACATGTCAAGATTCGCCCCGGTCACACGCAGGGCAATGAGCTCAGAGGAAGAGAAAGAATATTGTCTATACTTGCAAAAATTCACGCCTGGGCTTCTGTGAAAAAAGGGCCAGTGCGGTGCAGACAGGGGAGGAGGGGGAGGAGGTGGGGGTGCCAGGGCCGGCTGTGCGCGGCGCTGGGTGAGGGGTGAGAAGGCTTATTAGAGATCATTGTGCAGCCCAGTACAAAGATGTAGTCTAATGTGGCACAAAATGGAGTCTTGGTGTATCGTCCCATGGCTTCCTTCCACTGTCGTCAGGGAAAGACAAGGGGGATGTCTCCCCACGATGGGATGAGCAAATAGACTCCTTTCATGCAGAATGTACAAGGGGGGAGCAAAGAGACCCTTCTGCCCTTACATTCCCCCCTTTCCTTACTCCTAAAGTAACGAATAACCTTGGTTGTTAGTGCGCCTACGTTCTTCTGCCTCCATCACAGCTTCATCCCAGGCTGGAGTTGCCTTTATTGGCATCCAAGCCCTACAGACAGATCTCAGGCTTTGACCTCTTCTTGCATATTCATCGGGAGTGCAAGTCATGTATATGCACCTACCATCCCCAGCAAGATCCACCCATACCTCCTTGTACCATTCTAGTTCATAGGGTTCTTTGATAGTTGTGTGATATAAGTTATCCACTCTATCCCCTGTGTTATACACTGCCTTCATATGATATTTAGGCTCTGGGTTATCCCTTGTTTGCACTTGGGTGTCTTTCACATCCTGAGGCACCTTTGTTGGGCTGCCCATTGTCACCATCATCATTGCACTATTAGGCATGGGTTTTGCACAGCATTGAACCCCTACTTGGCAAACACAAAAAAAAGCAGAAAACATATTATAATGGGTACCAGTGACTTCATTGCAGTCCCGAACAAAGATGGTACCCAGTCAAACATCGTGTCGAACCAGTCACTTGACTGTACACTTCCCTCCTTTTTCATCCTTTCTACAAGGTTATGTACTGCAGCTATCACATGTGACAATGTCCCGTTGTCGGCATCTGCAGAAGGTACAAATGTGCATGCATGAGTGATGCAAAAAATGTCTCTGCCGAATTGAAGAGCTAAAAATGGTCTGGTATTTGTGCAAAAAGTTCAGAAGAGTCTTTAGAGATGTAATTTGATGCCCTTCTTTTGCGTGACACTCTGTCTTGTAGCTTATCCTCCGACAGCACATCATATGTGGCAGGTTCTTCGGTTGTTTACTGGGGTGCTGGAGGCGCTCCTGCGGGCCCTCTGTCCCCATGGACATGACTCTCTGGAATCACCATCAGGGCCAAATGCAGCGTGGCCAGGGTACAAGTACCTCTCCATGATGGTGGGAGGTGCAAGTAAGCCTGATTGCCGCATACCCAGTACTTGTTCATTGTTAGGCAGAAACCTGTGCAGTTCCCCTAGGGACCACTGCAAAAAGTTTAGGACTACAGGAGTTAGCGGTAAACCCAATTGGTAGCAGTCCGCACCACCCAGATTTACCTGGTAGCTGTGGCTGAGCAGTCAGACTTCTCTCAAGAAGAGTTAGGCAGTATACAGAGCATACACAATAGGGCAGGTAAACACAGTAGAACAAGCAAACACTGACCAGAGCTTTGGTGTAAAAGATATATAGTTATTTATTTAAAAACACATCTATGAAAACACACTGGCACTAATATCAAGTAAGTTAAAAAAACACAGTCACTAAAGTATATACGCTCCCTTAAAAGAATCTTGGACAAGTCTTAAGTAAAGCACCACTTATTTTCAGACAGCGGTGAGTGCTTAACGCAGATGGCACTCTAATGATTTGGTTTAAAAGGGAGAGAAAGGCAGAGCATAAATTGAAACAGATCCCAACACTTTCAAAAGAACACAGCAAGAGAGGAAGGCAGAATCAAACCGTGAAGTTAGAGTTCAGAAAGCCGGATCCACTTTAAGGGGATCAGAACGAAATGGGTCCAAGGTCACACGATTGGAAGGTGCACAAAGTCTCGAAAAGGTTCAGAAAGAAGTTGGACCAAAAGAAAGGGACCAGTTAGATGGTCAAGAGGCCAGCCCAGTCTAGAAGGTTAAGGATTTACTGTCACCTTGCAGCAATCTATAGAAAGGGAGGCCAGGCGGACACAGTACCTTGAAATGGTGAGAATACTGTAGCGGGGGCAGTTGTTCCTGGCAGCGGTTGCGAGTCGGCGCTTCATCCGGCAGAAGAGAAGATCTCGTCGGGGAGAAAAGCAGGAGGTCGTTGTGCTGCCAGGGAAGAAACCAGCCGCGGAGTTTCTTGATTCAAAGGAGCGGTCCTTTCTTTCGCGGTTCAGTGGTAAGTGGCTATCCGGTTGCTGGGGTGCTTGGCACGGGCAATTCGACCTCTAGACGTCCTGGTAGGCGAAAAGGAAAGCGAACTGGTTGTCCCCACCAGCTCAAGGGGAAGAGACTCTCCGGCAAGAAGATCTCCTCTGTCGTCTGGAAGTGGTGAGACGGTTCAGCAGGGCTCCACCGGTGGTGTCGTCGTTGCAGGTCGGCTCAGCTTCTCCCTCTTTGGATTCTCAGGTCCTGTGGCGACTTCTGAAGTTCCAGTCCCAAAAGCCCTGCTTTTATGCAAGAAACCCCCATTCATTCAGCCTAACTGTCAATCAAACATGCTAAGTGGTGAGCCGGCCGGCTCACCACTTGGGCCAATCACACAAGAGTGCGACTTGAGTTGCCAAAGCAACACAGTCCAGGGTGCCTAAACCCCCTCCCACAACCCCTGTGGTACCCAGACAGATGGCACCACTTTTGGGGGCTTCTGTGGAGAAGCCCGCCAAAAAGTGGAACAAAGGGCTCGACTTGGGTTGGAGTCACAGAAGAGAACACAAACGCCATTTTAGATTCGAGTTCTGGCAAAAAATACCAACCGGTGAATTAATATTAAATAAATAACCCGGCGGTGTGTTCGAGGCTATAGGAATTAAATAATTAAAGTTGGTAGCCTCGAACAATGGGAAAATCCCATAGAGAAATATTCGCGGTCGAATATAAAACGTAGTATCCACTGCCACCAGCCAAAACTCGATCAGGGGGGACGGAGACGTGCCCCCTCCAAGAACAGACCCCGGGGCAATCGAATTGCCCCGACCAGTATGTCCACAATATGATGGTTTGTACTGGTTTCCGTTCGTAATTTGGGACTAGTAAAGCCAATGGTGACTTTACATGCCCTGGGAGACAGTAGTCACTCCCAGGGTATGGAGTCTATGGTGGGGTGTCACTATGACACCCCTGTGTCACTGCACTGAGGGTGCTGTGTAACACACATAGTAAAAACACATGAGACCCTATGGAGTAAAAGACCCCATAGCCCATAAAACACATTAACAGTCAAAGGAACCCCTCAAATCATGTCCAAGAGTGTGAGGAAAAGAGTCTCACTCTTGGCAGGAGAAAAAAACAAACTACAGAAATCCAGCAAAGCTGCTGGGGGACTCACTAGGTTAGGAAATTCAGCCTAAACAGAGAATTCTCCCTAACATCCATCAAGGCAGCTGTTCCTTTCTTCATGTCGGGGAGGATAAGTGTTTTATTGCAATATTTGTTTGCGCCCATGGGCACCTTCCCTTCTCCGTGGAAGCAAAGTATGTATTGCACCTCACACTGGATCTTGATTGACTTCTCGAGAGCTGTTACCCATGTCAGCTTGGCAATGTGCTGAGACCAGACCTGAGTGCATGTTTTCTCGACCCATTGGAATTTTTCTTCTGACAGTCCTTGCAGTGCTTCCGCCTTGCACATCACGGTTTCCTCTTGCCACTTGCATTAGGGAGAATTATCCACACTGGCTAATTTCCCTTACCTACTGAGTCCCTCAGCAGCTTTGCTGGATTTCTAGGATTTATTTTTTTCACCTGGTAAGAGTGTGAGCCTTTCTTTCCCACTCTTATATTTGTTTTGTTGTATGTGTTTAACATTTTCTTGTGTTCATAGACTGTGGAGCCTCACCTACTCCAAATGCATCATCTTTTTACTGTGTGTTATACAGCACCTTCAGTGCAGTGACACAGGTTTGTCTTTCAGACTTCCCAACTCAGACTCCATTTTTTGGGACTGACTACTGTCTCCCAGAAACATAAAAAGTTGCCATTAACTTTATTAGCCTCTGTAAAACCACAGTCCCAGTACACCCTATCTTACATAGAGTACTGGAAAGGGTTACTAGTTATCCCTTTTTGTCTGTTTCTCTTGGAGCATTGTTTTGCTCTCTTTTCATCAAGGCTTGGCTGGTGGCAGTGGTAACTACCCTATTTTTCCTTCTGCGGTTATCTTAAATAACCGTGGTATTGTTTTAGGCTATCTTGGTAGCCTCAAACTTAAACCCGCTAGACCATATATGTTTTATTTCGGTTCCGGCTGGGTTTATTCATCATTTCTTTTTGTAAAAGTCTTTCTCGTGTTTTACTCTGCGCACCAAACCAGGTTTGATTCCTTTGTTCACCGTCTTTTCGCAGGCTTCTACGCAGAAGCCCTCCTTAGGCGCCTGTATGTCTGGGGGGGACAGGATGTGAGGGAGGGGTTTAGGACTCCCTGCACAGGCTCTCCATGGAGACCCATGTCGCACTCTGAAATGATTGGCTGTGGTGACTGTCCCGGCGGGGCAGCCACCCTGCTGTGTGATTGACAGCCAGGCTGTGTGAATGGGGGAAAACTGCATAAATAACAGGTCTCTGGGTCTGGAAAGGCAGAGTCGCCACAGGAACGAAGATGCTAGGCATTCTGGACAAGGGTAAAGCAGGGTTACTGATCCTATTGGACCTCTCGGCAGCCTTCGATCTGCTTGATCATAAAAGGCTGCAAGAGGCCCTAGAACTGTCAGGAAATTGTTCAACGGAGGCAACGAAATGGATATCCTCATTCCTCCAAGACAGGCAATCTAGGATTGTCTGGGGAAACAAGGCTTCCAACATTAAACCTGTGAACTGCGGAGTACCACAGGGTGCTAGCTTCTCTCCACTACTGTTTAACTTGTACATGCGATGCCTTTGCACCATGCTGTCCCAAATGGGAATATTCCCCAAATGGGAATATTCTTTACAAACTTCGCTGATGATACCCAACTGGTCTTCGAGCTCTGCAGAGATTACAAACAAGACAGCGAGAAATTGTCAACTATATACAACTTCATTGAAAGCTGGATGAAGGACAATTGGATGTGCCTCGATGGCTCAAAGACCGAGCTAATGATTTTTGGTTCACCACACACCAGAAAACAACTAAACTCCTCTTACTCCTCATTCAACATCAAAAACACTCCCATCTCAATATCTGAGAAAGTAAAGACACTAGGAGTTTACTTGCAAGCCTCATTAGGTGCTGAGGCTCACACAGCCTATTTAAAAAGAAATTGCCAGTACCACCAGAGGCTCTTGAAAAAAATCAGACCCCTACTCAACCAGAAGAACAGCACTACCATAGCCAGAGAAACTATACTATCAAGACTTGACTATGGCAATTCCCTGCTCCTTGGAGCTAGCAGTAAATGTTTGAAGCAATGCCAGGTTATTCAAAATAACGTTATTAGAACAATCACAGGCAGGTCAAGAAGAGACCATATCACTGGTGATAGACAAGAGCTACATTGGCTGGCCATGGAAGAGAGAATCACATTTAAATCCCTCACCATGGTCCATTGATGGCTATATGGGAAGGCACCAGTATACCTAAAGAAACAGTTTAAATGGCACACACCCACCAGATGCTTAAGATCATCTAGCAAAGGCCTTCTACAAATCATTCCAACAAAAAAGGCAAACAGCCTTGGCAGAGCCTTCCCGACCAGAAGCATCCAAAAATGGAATGAAATACCTCCATCTTTGAAGCTTGATATTAACTAGATCCAATTCAGAAAGAATCTAAAAACACTACTATTTAAATAGACATTGATTTAACACAATTTCAGCACCTGCAAAGTTTTCACTACATGTAACTACACTTTGCCCTGTCCTCTGCCACTTTATGTCCCGTCTATTTGTAAGCGCTCCGATGGCTGCGGGCTTTAGCGCTATATAAATATATATATATAAATAAATAAACGAAAGAACCGACGAGGAGCTGACAGAAGAGGACCCCTACAACGACTGAACTGCCGGGTTAAACCCTGATGCAGGTCCGAATCTTCAAGTCCCAACGACAGAGGAGATCTGCCAGGAATCTTCATCCCTTGAGCTGGTGGGACCAACCAGTTCGCCCAAATTGCAAGCCAGTTCTCCTTCCTCTGGTCGAATTTGCTGTGCCAAGCTACAGAGAACCGGATAGCCAGGAAGTTCGGACCCTGCTTGGGTTTTAAGGAGCACACCTTTAATTTGTTGCTTTGGTCTGCTGCTGGTTTCTTCCCTGGGCAGTGCAGGACCCTCCAGTCTTCCTACTTCGTGTCAGTCTGAAAGTCGCTTCAGGAACCGTGAGCCTGCAGGACCTGCCAGGAATGTCCGCCTCAGGTACAGCTTTTTCTCCATTTAAAGGTACTGTTATGTTATGTTACTTTGCATTTATATAGCGCCTTATGTACCATTGGTATGGTCTGAAGGCGCTGGTAGGTTGAACACCCTTGGGAACCGAAGTTCAAGTCAGTAGAGAGAGTAGAGAGAGTCAAAGGTGCCTGTGAACACCGGATATGTGTGCAGCTGGTGTGGCATTCGTGTAATAGCTGCTTCGTAGTGGTAGGTGTGGTGGTTGAGAGATCAAGAGTATGTGTTCGTTCTGGCAGGTTTTATCCAGACGGATTGTGGCTGCGTTAGGCCTGAGGAGAATGCCTGGCTGGGGGGTGTGTAACCAGCAGTGTTTAGTTAGAGTGATGGGGAGTACGAGGCAGATGTTGGTATGAGAACAGCTATACCGAATGGTGTCATAGTATCTCTGTGTTCTAGTTGAATGATGGTGTAAAGAAGAGAGTAAGAATGGTGATGTGATATGATGGGTCACATGCTCTTTCAAAGGCTCCATGCATTCCAAAACATTCCATGTAAGTCGCGCAATTCTATGGACTCCAGTCCGCTCCACGCACTGCAGTCCGCTCCACGCGTCCTAGTCCGCTACACGCACTCCAATCCGTTCCACGCACTCCAATCCGTTCCACGTACTCCAATCCGCTACACGCACTCCAATCCATTCCATGCATTCGAATCTGTTCCATGTACTCCAATCCGTTCCATGTATTTCTAAGTTGTTTTATGCACTCCATCCACGTATTTCGCTCATACCATCCACCTACTTCCAGGTACCTTTTGCATATTACAAGGAAGGGGGGGACGGGAGGCAAGGCTGACCGGAGAGTGGAGGCAGTCCACGGTGGTCGTTTCCAGCTGACCCTGGTGGATTGGGTGCACTCATGGTTGGTATGTGCTATTAGGTGTAATTTCAGGCGCAACTTACACTTTATGTTGGACTTTATAAGTTCGGCTATATCACTGGGAGAGATTATTCTTGGTTTCTAGGTTCGACTAAGTGGGGAGATATTATTCACTTATTTTAGGTTTTAGTGTACTCATTGTAACTAGGATGCAGATATTAGCCCGTTTTGAAGTGTAGCTACACCTTAGGATATGCTGTTAGGCGGCCTATTTAGTTGCAACTACAGCACAGTTGGGTAGACTATTTTCTAGCAAGCTGGAATATAAGTAGGCTATTAGGGAGAAAGTGAATGTAGCAACACCGCAGGTATGCTTTTAGGTGGACTTTTAAGTGCAATTTAGGAGGACTTTCTAATGTAGTTCCAAATTCTATCGGTCATGCTATTAGGCACACTTCTAGATTCAAGCAAGGGGCGCTATTAGGTCCACTTCTAAATTTGAGTTTTGTACAGATAGGCTGTTAGGGATGCTTCTATATTCAACTAATAGCTCAACGCTAATGGGCATACTTTGTACAGAGAGCGATATTATGTACACAGAGAGGATATTAGGTACACTTCCAAGTTCAATTTGCACTGAGGGTTTTAGGGACACTTCTGATTTCAGCTAGGGCACGTTATTAGGCACACTTCTAAATTCAGGCAAGGTGCGCTATGAGGTCTATTTCTAAATTTAGCTTTGCACAGAGAGGATATTAGGGACACTTCTAAATTCAACTTTGGACAGAGGGGATATTTAGGCACACTTCTAAATTCAATTTTGCACAGAGGGGATATTTAGGCACGCTTCAAACTTCAAGTTATGGACAGAGACGCTATTAGGTACACTTTTAAATTCATGTTTACACAGAGCGGAAATTAGGCACTGTTCTAAATTCAACCAGGGTGGACTATTGGGCGCCCTTCTAAATTCAAGCAGGGCATTCTCTTAGGCACACTTATAAATTCAACTTTATACAGAGAGGCTATTCGGGAATACTAGTCAGTTGAACCAGGGCATGTTATTAGGTACGCTTCTAAATTAAACTTTGCACAATGAGGATATTAGGGACACTTTGTCAGTTCAACTAGGGCACGCTATTAGGCATACTTCTAACTTCCACTTTCCACAGAGAGGATATTAGGCACAATTCTAAATTCACCAGGGCATGCTATTAGGCACACTTCTAAATTCGACTTTACACAGCGATGGTATTAGGTACCCTTTTAACTTCGATTTTGCACAGAGGGAATATTTAGGCACACTTCTAAATTCAACCAGGGCACGCTATTAGGCACACTTCTAAATTCAACTTTACACAGCGATGGTATTAGGCACCCTTTTAGCTTCGATTTTGCACAGCGGGAATATTTAGGCACACTTCTAGATTCAACCAGGGCACGCTATTAGGCACACTTCCGAATTATACTTTGCACAGAGAGGAAATTGGGCATAAATCTAACTTCAGACAGGGCACACTATTGGGCACACTTCTAAATTCATCCAAGGCACGCTATTAGGCACACTTCTAAATTAGGCTTTACACAGGGGGGATATAAGGCACAATTCTAAATTCCTCCAGGGCGCGCTATTGGGCACACTTCTAAATGCAAGCTAGGTACGCTGTTGGGCACACTTCTAAATGCAAGCTAGGTACGCTGTTGGGCACACTTCTAAATGCAAGCTAGGTACGTTGTTGAGCACACTTCTAAATGCAAGCAAGGCACGCTATTAGGCACAATTCTAAATTCAACTTTACACAGAGAGTTCACCAGGGCGCGCTATTAGGCACACTTCTAAATAATTCAACTTGGACACGCAATTAGGGACACTTCTAAATTCAACTTTAAACAGAGGGAATGTTAGGCAAAATTCTAAAATCAACCAGGGCACGCTATTGGCAACATTTATAAATGCAGGCAAGTTATGCTGTTGGGCACGTTTCTAGATTCAACTTTACACAGAGAGGATATTAGGCACAAGTCTAAGTTCCACGGTGAGTTCCTTTTTCTATGCACAACTATAACATAGGTATGGTATTCTGCACACTTTTTCAAAGCAACAATATCACAGCAATGCTGATAGGCGGGTTTTCTAAATGCAATGCTATCACAGTGTGGCGATTATTACAGCAGTTTAGCTTCTAGGGTTTGTTGGTAGGGTGGTAAGGCGTGAAGTAATTGCTTCTGTCCCGGCCCTTGCCACACTTACTTGTAGTTGGCTTCTTGCTTCTCCTGCTGATACAGAGCCGTCTCTATAGTAGCCGTCCTTTGCCGCAGGTCCTTAGCCGATGGGCTGCCGGGCAGAGGGCTGCCCTGTGAGGACTAGCAATTAAAGGGGGATCCTCTCGTCTGGGCCAATCAGAGCAGGGGTGGGTGGGCTGGGAGGAGGGAGGGGGCTCGGATGCCAGGAAGTGCTACTGTTCAAATCCGGTTGTTCGTTTCGTCCAGCTGCGGTGAAAGTGTGTGAAAACTTTCTCCAATCTGAGGGCTTGTCCTTCTCTACTCTTTGAATTAACTTTTCTGCCGACCAACTTCGTCTGGAACTCTTGGGGAAGACTTTTTTTTTTAATTCTTTTTATTAGTGGTCACAAAAGCTACACAGCACTACTCCACATTGCACCTTACATATTATACAAGGATATATTACATGGTTTGTGGATACATTACATGTTACAGGGACTAGTCGTCATCAGAAATCATGTCACACAAGTACATTCTAAAGGGGCCCCAGATGTCCTTGGGTCTACTTGTCACAGTTTGGGTCAGGACAAATTGTTCTTCGGATTCGTTAACATGTGTCAGTTCACGAAGAAAGTGGTTCATGTTTGGTGGCGTAGAGCTTTTCCATGTTTGTAAGATGCATTTCTTGGACACCGCACATGAGATGTTGAACAATCTTCTGTTTTTTTCAGAGCACTTGCCAATGTCCCCAAACAGGTATTTCTGCGGAGTTAGTTCAGGGGGTACCTGTGTAATTTCTTCCGACATCTCAGCCACCATACTCCAGAACCCCGCCACCACCGGGCATTCCCAGTAGATGTGGAAGGATCCTGCCTGAGGCGCCTTGCATTTGAGACATTCGTTTGGGCTATCTGCTGCAAGTTTTGCTATTCTAGCAGGTGTGTAGTGTAGTCTATTTAGTATCTTAAATTGAATTAAGCGTAGCCCAGCATCAGGTGACACATTTTTTGTGAGCGAACAATATTTGTCCCATTTCTTCTCTTCAATGGGCAGCTGCAGATCTCTCTCCCATTTGTCCTTGACCTGGTTTGCCGTGGGGGTATGGGTCTGCACCGCTATATATAGTTTGGAAATCCCCAGGCCTTCTTTAGCCGTAACTAATTGTGTGCATGGGTGTGGAGGAGGTTCGTCCGGGAAGAGCAGCCATCTCTTTTGAAATGCAGATCTCATACAGTAATATTGAAGTGTCTTAAGTGGCCCTCCACCCAGTGCTCTCACCAATTCCTTCAGGGCTACAAATTTCCCGTTGGGGAACATGTCTCCCAGTTTCATTTCTCTATTTGGGTCCCAAGATTCCTGTAAGTTGCCATTGTGCGTTGGAGGGATGCCTGGGAAATTCCATAGGGATATTTCTGGGCTATAGGGTGTTTCTATTCTCAGCCTCTTGTATATTGCCTCCCATGGCCGGACTGTACAGCTTACCGGGTTGTATTCACATGAGTCTTTGTAGCCTGAATCAAAAATAACAGATTGTATGTTCGTAGGGTATGTGGTATATTCCTCTATCCATGTGTGGGGTGGCCTATCTGAAGCATCATACCAATATTTCGCAAATTGTGCTTGAGCAACATAATAGCAGCTATACCTCCGGAGGAGTACGGTTCAGTCATTTTTTCCCACCCTATCCTCGCTGTTTTCCTGTTCCAAAGAAAGAAATGTTACTACCATGGATCGGAGTCTGGCGAAGAAGGTCCTTCCCGGCCCTATGGGGACGTTCACAAAAAAATATAGTAACTTGGAAAGGACTATCATTTTAATAATTGTGACCCTACCATATAAAGAGATGGGCAGGTGCCCCCACATCAGGAGTTTAGTGTTTAGTGATTGTAGCGCGCTTTCATGATTGTCTGAATATAGGGTAAGTCTGTCCCTGGAAACAAGGATTCCCAGGTATCTGATATGTTGTTCTGACCACTTGAGTCCGCATATCGTATCTGGGCATTTGGTAGCTGGAGTAAGCGGGAATATTTCGGATTTGGCACTATTTATAGTGTACCCGGAGTATGTAGCAAACTGTCTGCCATGATGCCATGATGGCCATGATGCCATGATGGGTGCAATGTTCTTTTCGGGTTCACGGACATACAACAGCGTATCGTTAGCATATAACGAGATTAACTGGGTGGAGCCTTTCATTTTAATCCCCCTATCTTCATGTCCTAGTCTCACCACCGCTGCTATCGGCTCTATGGTTAGGGCAAATAGTATGGGGGGGAATGGACACCCTTGCCTAGTGCCCCTGCTCAACAGGAGCAATTGAGAGATGGATCGATTTATTAATACCCGTGCCCCTGGATCAGTATACAACAGCTTCACGTATCTAATGAAATTGAGCCTCATTCCAAAAGCTTCCAGTACAGCTAGGAGATAAACCCATGAGACCGAATCGAAGGCCTTTTCTGCATCGAGAGATATAGCCACTGCGCATCTCTCTGGGTCTATTTGTGCCATTATACCTAAGAGCCTACGAAGATTCAGGGCCGTGGACCTTGTGGGGATGAACCCGCTCTGGTCCGGAAGGACCAGGGTAGGTACCACTGGTAGAGGTCGGTTTGCCAGTACTTTCGCAAATATTTTAGCTTCAGTATTTATAAGTGATAGGGGCCTATAGGACGATACGTCCTGTGGTGGTCGTCGAGGTTTAGGCAACACTGCTTTTATAGCCTCTCTCATTGTTGGGGGTAATATATTTCTCTCAAGGGCTTCTTCCCATATCTTTAGCAGTATTGGTACTAGTACCTCACGGAATTCCTTATAGAATTCGGCACCTATCCCGTCCGACCCCGGTGCTTTGCCTGATGGCAGTGCTTTGATTGCTTCATTAATTTCCTCAGCAGTTACAAGCTGCTCAATTGCCAACCGGTGTTCAACTGGGAGTTTTGGTAGGTTGAGTGCCGCGAGGTTAGCTTTTATTTCAGTGTTCGTTTTCTTATCTCTGTTTGCATATAGATCTTTATAGAATTTAACAAATTCCCCGTTTATCCCTTCCTCCCTCAGAAGCACCTCCCCCTGTGCTGTTTGGATGCTAGTGATCTGATTTGGTTGTTTTTTGTGCTTTAACAGGTTGGACAGTGATTTCCCGGCCTTATTTCCTTCCCCGTACCTGCGTGCGCATATGGGAGCTGCTACATAACGTATTTCTCTAGCAGCCAAGCTGTCAAATTCTCTGAGGTGTTTATGTATTTCAGCAAGTATCCCTTTGTCTTGTGTACGAGTGTAAGCTTCTTCCAGTTTATCTAATCTGCTTTCAACCTCGGCTAGCTCACAGAGCACACCCTTCAGGAGACCAACAGACTTCGATATCAGGACTCCTCTGACCCACACCTTGAAGGACTCCCACACAGTGGAATACATGTAAACTGTTCCCAAATTATTAGTGAAGAACTCAGCTAGTTCAAGTGTAGGGATTCCACCACACCCGGGTCACCAAGTATTCCATTAGGCATCCTCCACCTTCTTACGGGTCTGAGGGCATCTCGCAGCGCAATATCCAACAACACTGGGGAATGATTAGACAACGTGCGGGGCAAAATCTCAAATATTTTCAGTACTGCAGATATAGTAGAGCAAACAAACCAATAATCAATTCTAGACTCAGAATCATGCACTGAGGAGTAATATGTGTACCTTTTACTACCAGAGTGCAGTTCGCGCCATGCATCCACTAATGACAGTTGCGGTATAATGTTGCCCAGGGTCTGGACTGTCTTATTCGGTGCCCTTATAGTTTTTGTGGTCCTATCAAGTGTGGGATCAAGTGCCACATTAAAATCTCCCCCCCATATTATAGTGGACACATCCATTGAAGTAATTAGCTGTTACAAATTCATGTAAAAGGTTGGGTCTTCAATATTGGGTCCATATGTGTTTAACAGCATTATTTGCTTGCCTGCGATCTCCCCCAGGCCACAACATATCTCCCAAGCGGATCCACCTTCTGGCCCTCAACCCTGAACCCTAGGCATGGGTGAATGAGAGTGATAACTCCTCTGGACTGGGAGGGGTAATCTGTATGGAACCTTTGCTTGCCCCACTTGGGTAGTATGTGCATATTGCTAGCTCCCATTGTATGTGTTTCTTGTAACATTAGGATTTGGGGGCCATGTCTGGTAATATAGTTGCCAATTTTCTTAGCTTTTATCTGATTATTTAATCCCCGGACATTCCATGATAGCAGTCATATCCTTAACCCGTCACCTGTGCATTATAGGCAAGTGTTTTGACGATATCTCGCCTCTTAGTGTTATGACATATGTGCCACGTGTGCAGTGCCTGCACCCGAGCGACCACAAACTTAGCAAACAATAAACATTTCATTTCCGTCAACTTCCCACTGGAACACAACGACATCCAGTGGGCCTGGACTCTTATTGTATACCATTATTCTGTTTCAAAACAGCAACAACTCCCATCACCCCGTCCCTCCCACCTACCCTCATCATCACCCCCAACTTGACGATGTCCCACATGAACTTGTGGAATATTCCAGGGGTAGCCATGTTGCTTCACATGACTGCCAACTTTGACTCCTCTACTCCATTTAACCATAGTTTGTGGGGCCGCCCTTGGTAAACAATGCAACATGGTTGCTGCTATAAAGGATACTGTAAGCTTTGTATGCATACCATACGTACATGTCTCTAGTCTGCTGGCCGGGGTCTGTTGTTTCGTTCCGGTCTGCCCCCTCTGGGAGGTAGGGGTATAGAGTTTTCAATATAAATCATGGCTTCAGTCGGAGATTCAAAGAAGTGCGCTCTTCCTGCGTGTTGAATTCTCATTTTGGCTGGGAACATCGGGGCATATGAAATATGGCGTGCCTTCAGGAGTTTTTTGACTGGTTCATAGGATCTCCTGCTTGCTTGAACCCCGGCGGAAAAGTTTGGGTATATGTGTATCCGGTTTTCCTCATAGTGCAGTGTACCTTGCTCCCTCGCCATCCGCAGGATTGCATCTCTGTCCCTATAGTTAAGGAGTCAGGCAATAATCGTGCGTGGTGGTGCTCCAGGCCTAGGTATTGGTGCCAGTGTACGATGTTCCCTCTCGACCAGGAAGTGTTCCGAGAATGATTCCGGCCCGAATAGGGACATGAGCAGTGCTTCAAGTTGCTTTTCCATTCCCTTCGCAAAGGATTCTGACACGCCCACTATTCAGACGTTGTTCCTTCTTGATCTCGATTCGAGGTCCTCGCATTTATTCTGTAGTTTGGACATATTCTCTTTAAGCTGGGTGATGTCACGGCCATGGTGTGCAATGGTGTCTTCATTGGTGCTTATTCTACTTTCAGTTTCAATCAGTGATACGCGCACTCTCTTTGTCCACTCTAGCTTTCAGGGAGCCAATAGTGGCTACTATATCGTCCAACTTGACGTTAACTGCAAGGAATCCATTTTGCACTATAGTTGTCAGCCTGTCTTCCCGTTCACCCATTTCGGGCTCTGCAGTCTCAGTAGGATTAGTGTGTACGTCCGCAGTGGCAGTTCTGGCTGCTCGTGTAAGTATCCATTGGGCCCTTTCTTTAATTGCCAGGGGTCTATGCCGCTTTGCCCGATTTTTGTGGTTCTCCCATTGTGATGTAGCAGTATATGATGGTACAGTTCCTTCAATGGTTGTGTCACGCCCGACGGTTAGGCTGCCGCACTCCTGCGCAATGTCCCCCCAGCTCCTATAGGTTTTCCTTGTACAGGATTGAACAGGGTTCTCAGGTTGGGAGTATTATGTTTGCGCAATCATTCGGATGTAGTCCTTCAACACGTGATTGCCTCGGGTGGACTGCGCCCTTCCACGTATTGTATTGCACCACCTGTATTAGTCAAAAGTGTTGTGTCCTTTCCACAAGTATTCACAGCTTTCAATGTTTGGCTGACAGCTTCTGTGGGTCTTTCGCCCGCTTGCAGATCTGTTGTCACGATAGAATCAGGAGATTATGCCCTCAAACATTTCGCATGGCCAGGATTCAGCATCCCAGGCGTGCAGTATTACGTTCACGCAATCATTCGGAGTTGGCCATTCAGCACGTGATTGCCTCGAGTGGACTGTTTCCTTCCACGTATTGTATTGCAGCAATGCACAGCCTTTGCTGTGCCCTTTCCACAAGTGTTCACAGCTTCCAATGTTTGGCTGACAGCTTCTGCGGGTCCTTCGCCTGCTTGCAGACCTGCTGTCCCGATATAATCAGGAGATTATGCCCTCAGACATCTCACATGGCCAGGATCCAGCATCCCAGGCGTGTAGTGTTTCATTCATGCAATCATTCGGAGTTGGCCATTCAGCACGTGGTTGCCTGTGTCCTTCCACGTATTGTGTTGTAGCAACTAACGGTTTATTTTGGCCAAACATGTTATGCCCTTTTCAACAGTGTTCTCAGTTTCCACTGTTTGTCTGAGAATTTCTGTGGGCCTTTCGCTTGCTTGCAGACCTGTTGCCCCGGTGGAGTCAGGGAATGGTGCCCTTAAACATCTGCAGCCCAGGCGCGCTTCACCAACGCGCCCGTATCACTTTCCGTCCGTTCGCCAGCCACTTCCACAACCACTATGACAGCCGGGGCATCGACGCACGGGAGCCGCGTGGGTCTTATGAATCTTCCCATGTGCACGCCGCACTCGGCCTGCTGTGTGCACCGTTGACCGGGCTGTGTGACAACTACACCACGAAGCGAGCCCACCGCTCCGTGATATCGCAACATGCCAGAACGTAGCACTGCTTCCCTCCCATCACGGCTCCGGCCCACTTACTAGTTTATGCGGCGTGTGTTGAACTGGTGCCCCGACCCTCTCGGTGCCACAGGGCTACAGCACTCCACTACGTCACAGGATACTCCCACGACAGGGATCCCCTTCCCTCAATGTGATGCTCGGAAGGATCGGTAGATGGGTATCTGTTCACCAGGGTCAGGAGGTTGATGTGTGTCCCGGCCTGACAAGGGGGTCTGCAGGGCTACCTCTGCTTCAGCCTCCTTCTCAGCATTCATGACCCAGCTGCCTGCGTATAAGTCAGAGCTCTGGGCGCGATTTGTAGACCCAGGCTCCGCCCACTTGCGGCCTTCCGTTACGCTGCGTCTCCGACTCCTCGTTGTTTCCTCGCGGTCACCGCAGTCGGGTCGCACCTGCGCCGCACATCGGCAGAAGTTTCAACTTCTACAGCTGTAGTTCGCCTAACCATAGCTTGCCAGGATTTCTACCGTGTAAGCACGAGTATTTGGGCTGTCAGCTCATCTGCTTGTTAGCCCTGCAGGCGGCCTCTAACAGGATATCTCAGCTCAGGATATTTTAGTAGAGCGGGAGCTCTCGAATCAGGCACCCATTCCTTCTGTGCGCAACAGCGCCCCCCTCAACTCTTGGGGAAGACTTAACCATGAACTACCCTGAACTGTGTGATCTTGAGCAAAAGACTTTTGTCCTATTGACTTTGGCACTAAGCCTTTTTGGTTTGATTCCCCACTGTAATTCCTCTTTCTTGATTGCCCTGCTTACTTACCTGTTGGTGCTGCTCAATTTCTACCTAACTTTGTCTTTCCCTCCCTTTTAAATTGCTAGAGTGCCATTTTGCTCACATTTCATTTATGAGCTTAACTTGTCTGGAATCTATTGGGAGTGGTGTGGTGTATTAAGAGTGTGATTTTCTAAACTGCATTACTTTAGTGAGCTATTATACAACTGATGTGTAAATAAATGTCTATTCTTTTACTCAGAAACCTTGAGTCAGTGTCTGTTTGAATCATAGTAATTGCTGTCCTTTGTGTAACTATTGATACTGCTCACTTGCTCTTGAGATACGTCTGGCTGCTCAGCCATCACTACCACTTTTACTGTGTAGTACAGGCTTGTACCAAAGGTGAATTTGTACTGTCACTTGTAGTCTTAATTGTGTGTGGTGTTCCCAGAGGGTACTGCATATAATTCTGCCTAACAACTTGTTTTCCACGAACATTGTCCCTTTTATGACAAAAAATGGTTCCTTTATGCACAGTACTCCTTGAGGCTTGCTGTGGCTGTGTGTGCTTGGAAGGTACTTCGAATTCTACAAAGTGCAAGATGAATGAGACACTGGGCATCCGCTATGGGAGTATCGTGGGGTATTAAAACTTTAGGTGTTCCTGATGCATGAAGTATCAGGGAACACACATAGCAACTCTCATTAGTTGCTTGTTTTCCCATGGTTCTCATGTCAGAGTACCACTTGTTAGACTGATCTGGGTGATGGGGGTCCTATATTGCATCTAACCCCAGGCCATGGTATGCATCATACCTTTTTTGTTTCCTCTCCCTTTTGCTTCTGTTACTCCGCCCTAGTCCATTATATATCTTCCTAGAACAATTGTAAACAGTCGAACTGCACCACACCAAGGTGTTCAGGAAGTACAAGTGTACTATTTTTTAATTCATGCACTGAACAGCCTGACACGTGTTTCGAGCATAGCTCTTCCTCTGAGGCACGAAGTCTTTTCCAAACTGAACCACAAGTATGTGGATTATGCAGTGATATATGCTCCTAATCAGGAGTCAAAGCGTATCTTAATTGTCCTGCAGTTGCAAATGCACAATAATTGTAGGAGCTGCCTTCTGTCTCAAAATGAATCAAAGGGAGCTCAACTGCAGGACAGGTCTTTTTTTCTACTACAGCCGTCAAACGTTTGCCATTTCTTAGGCTGGTTTCCATTTTTGTTAAACCTGTGAAGACAGGCGTTCCAATTAGTACCTTAGATAGGCAAAGCGTATCAAGAACCAGCACAAATAAAACTGTATCAAATTGGTCTCTTCACCAAGATCCAGTTCTTGCAATGTGATACATAAGCAGCAATAAGGGTTCAAAGGCTCAAGGCCCACAGTGACCCCTATTCAGATAGTACCTTAAAATGGAAAAAGTCTTACCACATGTGGGGGTTCAAAGGCACAGGCCCTACAGTCAACCCTATTCATGTGTTACCTTGGAGTGGAGATAGACTTACCACATGTGAGGGTTCAAAGGCACAGTGCCCGCAGTTGCCCTCTTTGTTTATATCTTTACCATGAGAAGTTGTCCTAAACCATATGCAGTAGTATAACAAGTGTCAGGAAGGCTCCAAGGCTATTATGCCACATGGTTGCCCTCTCACACTAAGCGTATATGATGACGCTCCTCAGCACATACCTATTTCAAGTGCTTGTGATACTTATTGTCCAAACACCAAATAGGGACAGAAGAAATGGCCTTAAATGGCCTTAAGTCACGTACTACAAGTTGCTTGGTATTGGGAAGATTCCAAGGCTATAAAGCCCCATGGTCACCTGCTTAAGACTTCGGTAATCATCAATGTAACTTTCTCCAACACAGTACGTGGGGCAAATCAGAGCTCCACGCCTCCCTTTAGCAACAAAAGATTTGTTTCAAGGCTGTAGCCCCGCACATGAAACAAAGGAGATATCCAATGGCGCTGTCAATCAGACAATTTTTATAGAACTTGCTCGTTCCGTTCTCTTGCCGCACAAATTAAATGACAAATTGAATGACAATGCATACAACTTGGCAGTGCTAAATAGCCTAGTCCAAAACTAAGAACCCCTAACATGAATTATACAAAGTACATTCATCACAGTTAGTTTGAGTCACTTTTCACTTGTTGTTCCACAAGTATTGTTGAAATATGTACGGCAATGACTGCTGATAAGCTTGTTTGGCCCCGCGATGGGCTGTGAAAAAACAGTCTTACCGTTCCAGATGCGGGTTAAGTGCACGAGCGCAGGATGAAGACCGCGCCACAGCACCACAACACGCAAACACAGAAACACACTGCTGGCACGCCGCGCTCCGCGCATGCGCGGTATGTTTATAGAAAACGTAGATGGATTGGTGGAAATGAAGAAAGGACAAATCCAGCAGGAAACACAAGTCCCAATACAAATGCACGGAGCTCCACAGGTAGATCCTCCTCCCAGTCACACAGAAACACACTGGTGGCACTCCGCGCATGCGCGGTGTGTTTATTGAAAACGTAGATGGATTGGTGGAAATGAAGAAAGGACAAATCCAGCAGGAAACACAAGCCCCAATACAAATGCACAGAGCTCCACAGGTAGATCCTCCTCCCAGTCACACAGAAACACACTGCTGGCACACCGCGCCGCGCTCCGCCGTAGTCCTCTCTCCCACTATACAGGAACCTCAAATCTAGCTGTGTTTAGTATTGTACTCAACTGATCTGTTAGGCGTAGGCCTCTCTCCCACTATACAGGAATCTCAAATCTAGCTGTGCTTAGTATTGCACTCAACTGATCTGTTAGGCATAGTCCTCACTCCCACTATACAGGAAGCTCAAATCTAGCTGTGTTTAATATTGTACTCAACTGATCTGTTATGTGTAGGCCTCTCTCCCACTATACAGGAATGTCAAATCTAGCTGTGTTTAGTATTGTACTCAACTGACCTGTTAGGCGTAGACCTCTCTCCCACTATACAGGAATCTCAAATCGAGCTGTGTTTAGTATTGTACTCAACTGACCTGTTTGGCGTAGACCTCTCTCCCACTACACATTAATCTCAAATCGAGCTGTGTTTAGTACTGTACTCAACTGATCTGTTAGGCGTAGGCCTCACTCCCACTATAGAAAAATCTCAAATCTAGCTGTGTTTAATATTGTACTGAACTGTTTCAATTGACCCTTAAATGTATCTGTGTCTGGGACTGTATTCAATTGCTCACCTGTCTCTCAACTCTAGCTGGGTTTGGTATACTCAGTTGTTTTGCTAGGTGACCCTCAAATCTAGCTGTGTTTAGTATATTACACAACTGCTTCAATTGACTCCCAAATCTAACTGTATCTAGTACTGTATTCAGTTGCTCACCTGTCTCTCAACTCTAGCCGAATTTGGCATTATACTCAATTGTTCTGCTAGGTGTAGACCTCCCTCCCACTATACAGAACCCATATCCAGCAGTGCTCAGTCATCTCCTGAAGCCAGGCCTCTCCGCTGTCCAATCACCTCAGATCTGGGCGATGTATTATTACCCAAAAACCCAGACCTCACTCCAGCCTCTAAGCAGACCCAGAACCAGCTATTTGAACGTCCACCCGAGACCGTTTAAACAGGGCCCCTGCCCGTCCGGCCTCCAATTGAGGCGTTAAGCACAGCCTGACACTATTGATCATCCACACCAGCGAAACCAAGCCCTACATCCCGCCAATACCTGAGATCTATCACTACCTACCTCAGCTGAGTCCTAAACCACCTGTCAACCGAACGCCCCATACCTAATACCACCAACAGTACACCCATAGGAAACAATCCCGAACCTTCGACAGAAAGGACCGACTGAGCCTGACAGCATCCAAGCGTATCAAGACTAAAAGAAACATCAATACTGTGCTTGCACAATACATCACAGAGGACCATTTACCCTGCTACCTCTGCATTGTGAACCAAAATGCCTCGACACAGAAAGGTACGCCAAAAAAGAGAGCAAGATTGTGAATGGCCACGGACACACAATGATATGATATGATATGATAGTTTATTTGTATCGTGCTCGTACACAAGTGTTACAGAGTGTGACAAGGCAAGGGAGGGGAACAGGGGAGAACAGACAGGCCCAGTGACATTGAGAACGTGCAAATGCATGGGAAAGGGGGAAAGGGCATGGAAGAGGGAGAATGGAAAGTGTGGAGCAGAGGAGAACAGATAAATAATAATAAATACAAATACATAGATGATGGAGGCAATAAACAGTGGTAGTGCAGCCAGCAATTGGCAAGTGCTGTGTTTACGGCAGCAGAACTGAGTAAGTCTGATAAGTGCAGAAAAAGAAGAAAAAGGTGGGGGACAGATACAGTCCCCAGTGCAAGGGGTGGCCAGGAGGCAGTACAGGAGGGTGGCAGGGTGAGCAGGTACCTGGGCCCAGGGGACAAGGGTGGCCAGGTGCACAGTGCCAAGAGAGAGCAGATCAGCAGGGGAGAGAGGGAGCAAAGGCAGAAGCAAAGAGGAAGGTCTTGAGGTGGTTCCGGAACCGGAGATGGTTCTCCTCAAGTTTTAGAGTGGCCGGGAGGCTGTTCCAGAGGGAGGCCTCAGCCGAAGACATAGATCTACCCCCAGCTTGTTTCTTTGAAAAATGACTGACCCTGAGGGAGTTAGAGGATGAGGAGCGAAGAGCTCGAGAGGGGAGGTATTTGCGTAGGGATAGCTGAAGGTATTTTGGATCCACGCCCCAGAAAGCCTTGTGGACAATGTAGAGGGTTTTGAATTTAATCCGTGCATCCACAGGGAGCCAATGGAGAGATTTCAGAGCTGGAGTGATACGATCCCAGGGCTTGAGGCCAAGGACAAGTCTCGCAGTCCTGTTCTGGATTAGTTGCAGAGGGCAGAGGGCAGAGAGTAGAGGCAGGTAGATTTAGAAAGAGGCTGTTACAATAATGCAACCTAGAGAGAACCAGAGCTTGGGAGACAGTGAGCTTCTGGGGGAAGGAGAGGAAAGGCAGAGTACCTCTGAGGAGGTGAAGTAGGAAGTATGACTATTTAGAGACATCAGAGATGTGGGCAGAGAAGGAAAGTGTGGAGTGAAAGATGACCCCGAGGTTCTTAGCCTTGCAGGTGGGGGTACGAGGAGGGTCAAGAAAAGCCAGCCAGAGAGAGAGGGGAAAGGATGGTGAAGGTGTGCCAATGAGGAGGATCTCCGTCTTGCTGGCATTCAGCCAAAGATCATGGCGGCACACCAATCTCGAATGGCAGTTAGGCAATCAGAGATGAGAGAGGGAGATACCAACAGCACCCAGCAGGAGCAGCCTCAAATGCAGGAAACCCCCACCTAACACAGTTATCACCAGAACAAACTATGTAAGAGATAAATCCTTATATCTTACACCCTACCTCGCGTCGACCATGAAGCCTCGAGACCCTAACAACACCAGAATCTTGACGCACACAAAGAATCCCCCGATACACCTGGAAAAAAGACAGAAACCCCCCAAAAAGAGCATGGGATGATATTCAACCCCTCACACCATACATTACAAGAACAGAGTGGGACCATCGATACCCACAATATAGCAGACAGGACGACAAAGCCTTGGTAACCAACAGCCCTACCATTAACCCAACAGATCGATTCAATGAAGAAGAAGCCATCGCTGATCTTCAACCAATCGCCATCACTGGAGAAACACCACGATTGAACAGCCATGATTTCAACCTAGTGGACCGCTTCAATGAAGAAGCAGCCGTCGCTGTTCTTCATCAAATCAACATCAATACAGAAACACCACGACCGGACAACTACAAACTGGAACATGGAACAACCATCAAACAAAATCACACCAAGAGAATCCACTGTATTTCAATAAACGCAGGGTCAATGTCCAAATATTCAACCGAAATATACGATCTCCTATCAGACGGAGGCATCGATATCCTATTTGTAACTGAAACATGGCTAGATGACAATTACAAGATCACCCTCAACAATTGGCTGCCTGAAATCTTCAAATGCATCCAAGCAAACAGAAAAACTAAAATAGGGAGGGGACTGGCAATCATTCACAAGGAACAACTGGCTATCAAACTGGAAGATCCATTAAACATCGATAAATGCGAATCCTTAATACTGCGTCTATCAGTAAACCCCAAAACAAACCTGAAATTCATACTGATATACAGACTACCAACCTACGATGCAACCTTCGTAGACGCCTTCACAGAAGCAATCACCATCTTAGCCATCAAGCACAACCATCTGATCATACTCAGAGATTTCAACATCTGGTTCAATGAAGAAACCACAACCATACAAAAATCCTTAACCGCCCAACTAGCAGCAATGAACCTACAACAACTAGTCAAAGGAGCAACACACTCAGCAGGCCATACACTTGATGCAATCTTCACCAACAATAAACTCATTACCACAGCACCCCCAATTCAAATACTCTGAAGCGACCACCTCATCATCCCATTCATAATCACAATGGCCATTCCAATAAAAGCAACAAAACAAACCAACGGTCACCATGAAACCAAATTGGAGAACCATCAAAAATTCTAACCTAACTGAACTGCTGGAACTCAGCAAACCAAAAGCAACAATTATGGAAGAAGCAGACCTGGACAAAAAAAGTAGCCTTACAACACACCTGGATCGTAACAACTCTAGACGACATCGCCAAAGGAAAACCTTTCACTCCCACACGAAAAAAAAACATGGCAAAATGTTTCACCCCGCTACTCAGCACCATGAAAAGAAAAAAACGAAAACTAGAATCAGAATGGAGGATGAACAACAACACTGCAAACAAACGGAAATGTTTGCAACAGATCCGCTCATACAAAAAGGAAATACAAAAAGCGAAGAGGAAACACTACGACAACCGAATCTTCAAAGCACTCTACCCGCAAAAAGAACTCTTCAAAATCATAAATGAAACCCAACGGGATGCAACAACACGGTTGACGAAACTATGTGATGACCTAGGAGACCACTTCAAAAATAAAATCACTACCATCCAACAAACCATACAGAGCAGACCACGCAATCACACCATAGACCCCACATATCCTTGCGAGGAACATCCGAACAAACTACAAAGCTTTCCCGAAATAGCAGTGGAGATTTTCGTCAAACTGGTAAATCAAAGCAACAAATCAGGCTCTCAGGAAGACCCTTGCCCCCCAGACATATACACATCAATTCTCTAACAAGAAACTCCCATGGAATACCATAGGAATGTCCTCAACCTTTCAATCTCAACAGGTAAAGTACCACATGCTTTCAAATCGGCGTACATCATGCCGCTACTCAAAGACACAGCAGGACACTTAGAGGACTTATCCAACTATAGACCCATCTCCAATATCCCGTACATAGCCAAACTGTTAGAAACGTACGTTTACAAAACAACCTAAGAATTCATAGATGAGCACTGCCTACTAGACCAGGCACAAATTGGATTAAGACCAATGAGAGCAACAGAATCAGCTCTTCTCTCAAAATGGGATGACCTAAAAACAAACGCAGACTTGGATAACAGTACTGCCCTGATACTTCTTGACCTATACGCAGCATTCGATACTGTCAACCACGACATCCTCATAACTAGATTAGAAGGATTGGGAATAACAGACACCGCCCTACTATGGATCAAATCCTTCCTAACAAACAGAACGGAAACCGTATGGATGAAACCTTTTAAATCCAACCCAAGAGACTCCACATGCGAAGTACCACAAGGAACATCTTTCTCCCTGCTCCTATTCAACATTTACCTATATCTATTAATCAAAATCATCAAAAGACATGGGCCCTCATTCCGAGTTAGGACTACACCATGGAGTAAATAGCTCCATGGTTGGCAACCATGGAGCTATTTACTCCATGGAATACCGGCATGGTGAATGGAGTAATTACCGGTCCATTCCAAGGTTGGATGGACCGGTAATTCCCCATTCACCATAGCCCTTCCCCATCCCCATTTCTGCCCCCATAGGGCTCAATGGGAATGGGGAAGGAGGTAATTACGGCACCGTAAATTACGGTGCCGTAATTTACTCCAAGGTCACTTTGCGGGTCCCGTAATTTACTCCTGCTAAAAGCAGGAGGTAAAGAGGGACCCGCAAAGGGAACTCGGAATATGGAGGTAAGGGATTACCGCCATCGGTGCCCTTACAGGCGCTGGTAATCCCTTACCTCCAACCTTGGAATGACCCCCATGGCCTCATCTGCTACAACTACACCGACGACACACAAATAATCTTTAAAATACAAGGCACACAAGAAGAAAACACAACACTAGAGATTTGCCTTCGTGATATATTCAATTGGATGAATATGAACCACCTCAAAATTAACCCAGGTAAAACAGAGATAATGATTGTCACAAAAAACAGTGGAGACATCAACTACATCCCCTGGCCAAGAGAACTCGGCACAACCCCAATGCCATCGTCGACTGTAAAAACCTAGGGGTCCCGAAGGACAACAACCTCACCCTAGAGCCACAAGTAAACGCTCTACTCAAGAAATGCTTCTTTCTCCTGCGAGCGGCAAAAAGGATACTACCGTTCCTGTCATTCACCAACAAAACTATCACATCATCGCTCTGGTCATGTCCAGAGTAGATTAATGTAAAGACGCTGTCTCCAGATTGATCAGGATTACTTCAAGCAAGTTTATTACAGCTTCTTTAGTCACAGTTACAGTTCCTCACATAAGACATACTGGATAGTTACAAGGACATCAGCTAAGACAAACATCAGCTCCCATCACCCAGGCAGGCCAAGCTGTAACTGCCTTCACCTAGAACTCTCACACCACAACACTCCACCACTCAATCATCAACATTCCACGTGACATCACTAGCTGCACATCATCAGACAGGCACAACACAACACAACACATCTCCCTCCTTTATCCAAACACACCACACAGAGCATATTGCATACAAGCAGGACACAACAATTACGCCAACAGCCTATACCTGGGCATGCCTGAACGACTGCCAAAAAAACTACAATGCAGACTCCTTCTCAAATTACCCTGAAGAGAACACATCACACTTGTGATAAAAATACTACATAGGCTACCAATAAAACAGGGAATACAATTAAAATCCATGTGCATCACGCACAGAGCTATATACAACCAAGGCGCAGAATTTCAAGAACGCTCAGATCAAACAACGACATCCGCCTGGAACCAAAACCCTACAACAAAAGAAAACTCGGAGGATCGTCGTTCGCTCACCAGGCACCGAAAACGTGGAATGACCTACCAAAGAATATACGGAACACAAGAAACCACCTAGTATTCAGGAAAATGCTCAAATCCTGGCTCTTCACTGCGTAACTAGAAGACCACCCACAAGGACGCCCACACCGCTAAACAAAGATGAATAAAGAGACTGACCCCGGTCCCCACCAAACAACTGAACACGAACAGAACCCAAGGAACGCACCACATGACATACCAGAAGACATCTTGAGAGCCACAAGAGGAGGACACTATAGACTGAACACATAGACAGACCAAGACGAAATCACTTAGACGACTCATCCACAGCATCCTGGACCGTACCACATCCGCAGTTCAAGCAGACATATTCACATAGATGGTAGGGTAAAAGGAGACCACTACTCCTGTTCCGACACCCAAGGAGGAGAATAGATATTTCAACCTCACTATACATAGTTCATTAGAATACAACAGGGAATGCGTCGCTCCAAAACCGAAATTTCTATCAGGCGTGGGCCTCCCTCTCCCTATGCGGTACTCTCGATTGTAGCTGTGTCTTAGGAATGTACTAAATTAGTCAATTGTTTCTCAAATCCAGCGAAGTGAGGTACTACACTCAATTGCTCTGTTGGGCATGGGCCTCTCCCCCATTATACAGGACTCTCAAGTCTAGCCGTTTTCCCACCAGGCAGGATTCCCGAAATCCAGGCATTCAGGCATACTGTGATTAGCTGCAAAGCATACAACCCACTAACCAAAACAAAAATCTCTAAACGTTGTAAATACTTATCTCGCTCAAAAACGTACACAACCACCTCTCACACCGCAAGCCGCATGCACTTCACCACACCGCTACAACACATAAACCGCACCAACAGCACACGAGGACTGACATCGCTCCGATACTCGCACCAAAAGCTCAGCACACAGTGTATACCGAGTTGAAGCTGCCAACAGAACACCACTCCTGCCACTATCCTACTCCCTCTTCACCCTACTAACCCATCCCACCTTCTCGTTTGCAGATCCACCAGAGCGCCTGGGGACCAACTCCGTTGGTGAGGGTGCGCAGTACAAATATCTTTAACATTTAATATTTAACATTCAGTGGATTAAATATGAGAAGGTCACGGGGCACCCCTAATTTGTCCAGGATTTCATGGCATTCAGTCTTCAATCTACTCAGATACGTTAATTTAGGCACTTCAATGTGCAGGCCATTCCGCATAATATCATACAGAGTTGATTTCCTACTAGTGACTAGCTTTCTATAAAGAGAAAGCTGACGCCACTCCACCACATTCGCCAAAAAGAGCAAACCAAGTTTGTACCGTACTGCGGCTAACGGAACAGGCTTAGGGAGGCATATTAAAGCTGATTTCAGGATTCGTGATTCATATTTGTAAAGTTCCTCTCAGCACCAAAGGGGTGCGAGTTCCAAACCATGGGTTAACTGTGGTATCACCTTGCATTCATAGAAACGCAAACATGGCAGGAACGAGAATTTCCCGTACCTTTTGATCTGTTTTTTCTATTGGGCGATCTGAGAACCCAATTTCCCTTCCAAATACTCTCGATGGTGAACTTTTTTATTATCCCCAGAAATGGGATAGCCTAAATATCGAATTGCCGATCTAACTGCAAGCTTCTCATAATTTAAGAACCAAGTATACTTTATGGTGCACCTTTTCTCCGACAGACGCAAAATTACTGTAAAGTCTTTAAAGGCACTTAGGAGGCACTGCAAGCCTTTTGGAGTGTGGTCGTACGGCATGAAGTCGTCTGCATAAGCCATCCAGCACACCTTAACTCCCTCCAAGTCTGGCGATGCAAATGCTGCTTTTTCCAATTTTATGCCTGCATCTGCCACATACAGGTTAAAAATAGTAGGGGCAAATATGCATCCCTGTCAGAGCCCATTCGGAACACAGTTCCGGAGCTGTTAAGGCGTATTTTTATCCTAGATTCCTCATGAAGGTGGTAAAGAATTGAGAGTAGATGAGCTGGCAGGCCTGCAGCCATCAATTTTGACCAACATGTTTTTCTGTCCACGAGGTCGAAGGCCAGGGAGAGATCCATTGAAGCCACATAAAATGGCAAACTCCCAGACCTCCATGCCTTCTCTTGTAGGACCTTTGAAAACAGGCCGCCTGCATCTGTGCCCACATTCTGCCTGAAACCAAACTGAAAAATAGATAGTTATTTTGATCTGCCCATTCCTGAATGTGCCCCAAAACCAAACCAGCAAAAATCTTAGAGTCAGCATCTAGAAGGGCGATAGGTCTGTAGTTGGACGGACAGTCCCTATCGCCCTTCTTGTAAATTGGAACAATGTACGATATATGCCAACTATCCGGAAAGCGTCTGGTCACGGCTATATCTTTAAATAATACAAAAAGAATTTTGGCCCAAAGTTCTGTATTACCCTTCAAAACCGCATTTGCTAACCGATTAGGGCAGGGAGCATGAGAAGCAGATGCTCAAATAATCACATTTTTAATATCATCCTGCATGAATGAAATACTCCATGGAGAATGCTGAACGGCAATGGGAAGAGTTCAATTCAGTTTTGAAGGAGCATAAAGAGAACCAAAATGCCCAACCCACGACTCCTCTGAGATGGCAACGGTTTGAACAATAGATTGAGGTAGATCCCCTTTGTTAATCAATGCCCAAAACTTCCTTGAAGAGGCGTCCCTCACAGCAGATAACATATTCTCACCATCTGCCTGATACAAAGAAGCGCGAACATTTTTTTTCAGCGATTTTTGCATTTATTTGTGGCCCTTTTTATCATTTGTATTTGCACAGACAGCGAGAACGACGATGCATGAATGTGTCGGATCTCCCTATTTCTGCAATTATTAATTGATCTACCTTCTTCACTAACGTTATGTCTATATTTGATTCTGGTGGTATTCATTTTCCTGAGGTTAATGTCCTTCTGCATTGTTGTTTCAATGTAATGACCAAATACCTCATGTGTATAAAGGGATAGCTTCTTACCAAGTTTGTATGAAGTGAAATCATGCTCAAAGACTGCATTCACTTTCCTGATATTGTCATAGTGCCAGGTTATTCTTGTCAGTGCTTTAGGGAAACAAATCTCGTTTTACCAGCGGCCACTCCCACAGAAAAGTCAATTTTAACATTTTGTGATCACTTCGCAACATGTGGATCAGATTAAAAGATTGCACCACCTCAGTTAAGGTATTTGACAAAAATGCATAATCAATATTTGAAAACAAAGTGCCATTTGTCCAAGTATAAGAGTCGGGGGAATCAGTTAATAGATCGTTGGCGCAGAACAAGCCCCAATTTTTAAAAAAAACAGTGCCATAGATGCCCTTGAGATTTTTTCCTTGTTGTCCCCTTATGGCCCACTTCATAGCTAGTTGTAGAGAGAACACCAGAGGAAATTCCTGTAGAGGGTACACAAACCCCCTCCCTACTGATTTCTGCATTTCACTCGCCTGCCATTATGATGTGAAGGCCAGAGCACAGTTGCTGGCGCTCTGAAATTACAGCATTCAGTGGTTTAAGGGCTTCCTTCAGATTGTTCTCTGGGGACCAATAAATATTGACGATCAGGAAATAAGAATGGGACAATCCTAGTTTTAGCTCCATCAATACTGCTAGGCACAAATTTTACACATTAAATCTTTTAAGTACTTTCCCATCGATAACAATCCTCACTGCCAATATAAGCCCCCCAGACGCTCTTCCTTTTGGACCTTTTACAGCTAGTTCATGAAGTACAATAAAGCCATCTAGTGTGACGGCCAAGGTTAACCAAGTTTTCTGAATGCACAGCAACAAACATCCAGAAAATAAAGCGCATAATTCTGCTGATTTCCTAAGGAACCAAGATCCCCTAGAGTTCCAAGATAACAAAGAAAGTTTGAGGGCCTGGCTAGGAATTTTCTTTTAGTCCCAGTAGTTTAGAGATAGACTCATGAAGGCTCAGGGTTAACCACCTCAAATCTGTGTCGTTATTTGTCACTGACCTCTGAGCCGGAGCCATCCACCGCTTGGAATCTTCATTGTTAAGTCCTCTACGTCCCTCCAGGGAGCCCTCAACCTGTGGAGTCAGAAAACCTGCACTATAGTTGAACGCATCATAACCAAATTTGTTGAAGGACTCCAATTCTAGGAGAACTGCATCATAGACAACACAGGAGTGGAATACAATGTGAACATAGTCAAAGCGGTCGGGGTGTATAAAGTCCACCAGTTTTATGTCCCCAGATGAGATGAGAGACAGGCGGGTGATTTCGTTAAACAGAGCCAAAATCCTCCAACAAATCAAAGAATCTGGACCTACATGTAAGAACATATAGTAGAGTATGACACTTGAGTCATCAGTGTGGTGTGGTTGTCTCCACATCACATCCTCAAACTCTCCGTTATGGATCTATTTTGGTACTCTCTCCACCTCCCCATCCAACCTTCCACACCCGGGTGTCTATCAGGGCCCATCCACAACATCCTGGATTTCATTGTGGCTCGTAATGCCTCCAGCGACCCCTCCAGGCCCAATGTTACCGGGTTCCTCCTTTACAGTCATTACTAAAGGGTTCCCTATTCTAGCCCCTAGTTGCCTCTGAGTATCGAATTGGTCACTGCCATCCAGTGGAACCATCATCTGCTGAGCGATGGCCCCTGATTCATTTTCAGAAGAAGGGTCTCGAATTTGGGCCACGACCCCTGCATCCCTCAAATTCTGAGCCAACAAAGCAATTCCCTTGTTGGTGGAAAAGGGTTCTGTTCTACTCCCCCCTCATTATTTCTCATTAAGTTACTCACTAAATGTTGGTCCTGCAAGGGTGCAGCATTAGAGGGGATTTGCAGAAGATTGGGCAGCGACTGCCTAACAAGGATTTTGATGTCCTCCGCCGGGGAGAGTTTAGCCAAATTCACATCATCATCATTACCCGCCATCTCTGAGACATTCTCATCTCCATGATTTTATTCAAGTCTAGAGGAAGGATCTAGAACAGGATCCATTTCAGGGTCCTGGACTGAGGCTCGAGCCGTAACATGTTCCAAAGTGTTTGCAGGGGAGGGCATCAAAGTAGGAGCACCAGCCATCGTAGGTAAACCACCAAAATTTACGGACACAGACTTCTTTGTCCTAGGGGAAATAGACTTTCCCATGCTTCCCTCATTTTCAGACAGCTTTTGATTTTTGGAAAATAGCTGGTAAACGCCCACACCTTGATGGCCCAATTTTTTAAATACGTTTTTTTATTTGTTTTGTTTGCCTTTATGATTCATGGCTTCAGATAAAGAATCTGGTGCAGGGCTGTATCTCTCCCTTGTGCCAACTTCAGTGGGCACGGCAGAGTCTTCCACTGTAACCACCTCGGCATCTAAGTCCTGAGAGGCCACCACTTCTTCATCGATCAGATTGCGCCATGATCTACGCATTTTTTTTTACTCCCTTCTCTGTCATAGGATTGAATTTCTTTTTCCTGTTCCTCCCCTTCCTTGTGGGAGCCCCATTCACATCATGAATATCCTTTATGACCGGCTTATTCGCCAGCACCTCACGTCCCGAGGGGTCCACCTAAACCACTGTAATGTCTTCAGAGTACCCCAACCAGTAGGGGAGGACCCAGGAACAGTCTTCCGGCAGCAGCGTCTGCTGTAGCTGGGTAACCTCCCATTCCTTATTCAGTTGGCCCCCCTTACCAGGTAGATTGCAGTTTGCCATGACTCTGCCTAAGCCCTGCTCTCCCAGATTCTGTATTTGTAGCAAGACTGCCAAGATAGATCTCAATCAGGTGTTTTCCCTCACCTCATTCGGAATAACTTGTCCAATTCCCTTATCTGCTAGCAACTCCCCATTTATATCTCCCACCCCTGGAGGCTGTGCCGATGGTACCACCTCCTCCACTTCCCCCTAGCCGGTCCACAACATGCTGGGGTAGAGCCATTTGAGAGATTACCCCCTCAGAGAATATTAATGGTGTTGCTGGAAATGAACTATCTGGAGCTGTACCATTGGGCACCTTGGCTCCTAGAGCCTCACGGTTCGACTTCTCTTGTACCGCAGAAATCACACCCGATTCCAACAAAAGTGGAGAGTGTTCCCCACCCTCCAGGCCCAACATAGTGATGTCCGTAATTGGGGGGTGGGGATGGGGGAAGAGGCATGGCCAAAGCCCGCCTCATTGTGTTTTTTACTGGTGTAAAGACAAGAGGGCTAAAAGAATATCATCATACATACCATTTTCCCTCATTTCCACATACTTGAATGTAGGAAAGGTTTCATTCTAGAATGTTATACAATAAAAGGAGAGACCTTCACTCAATCCCCAGTGGCTGAGTGTTATGTTCCTTACCACTTGTTCAAATACACACCTCTAATGTAGATGTAATGAGCACAAGCAGAATAGATCTAACAAGCCACGGTACAATAAAGAATACAAATTCGATATTCCAATAGTCAAAATATAAAGATCAAAGACATAAATGGGGAGCATCGCGTATTGCAAGCATGGCTTACTGCATGTAGTTCTCGAGCCAGCGATAAGGTTATAGTTCCAGGCTACTTCAGGAATCCAGGGAGCTCACGCAAAGAATGATTAAACGGAGCGCCTGAGCCACGGGAATCATAAGTAAAGTTTCCCGTTCTGCCACCAGCATAGACGCAAGCGGACAGGGTCGGACTGGGACAAGAAATAGGCCTGGTCACCCAAAAAAAAAAGTGGCCCGCCGCTCGCCTCAAAAAAGTGGCCACCCCTCGCCTCATGACCCTTGACCTATTTGACCCCACCCCAAAGTGACATCCCAGGAAGCTTTAAACATGACATTTCACCCCTTGACAAACCAGGAAGTGGCATCAAATAGCGTTGTTTCCAAGTACACGAAATTACTGTGAATCCAAGCAGACGCCCAAGCCCAAATGATATGTTATTGTGTAGCACTTAAGCTTAAGCTCTTTTTATAGAACAAATATGCATACAATATCACCCAACCTGTGTTGGTAATCATTTATCTACCTAAGAAGGATGAAAGGCTTTTTGAAAACAAAAAAACTAAAAACTAAAATATTTGAAAGAAAAAATTCTTTATTTAAAAAAAAAAAAATCTTCCAAACTGGCCCAGGCATGGGCAGAAACCGGCCCCCACCCCAAAGGGACGAATTCGGCCCAGCCACAGCCCGAAAGGCCAAGGGGCCAATCTGACCCTGCAAGCGGAACATGCCGCTTCCGCACGGCTGTCAGCCGTCAACCATTTCTGCTGGCACGCCGCTATTCGCGTGCGCTAGTGCTCGTGCACGGCCGTATTTACCAGCGGCAAAGGTGGGGGGCGTGGCTCCTATTAAGTATAAGGAAACCACAAATATTTAGATCCAGGAAGATGATTTATAGATGTAACTCTAGTAGTCCTAGGACTACACCATGGAGTAAATAGCTCCATGGTTGGCAACCATGGAGCTATTTACTCCATGGAATACCGGCATGGTGAATGGAGTAATTACCGGTCCATTCCAAGGTTGGATGGACCGGTAATTCCCCATTCACCATAGCCCTTCCCCATCCCCATTTCTGCCCCCATAGGGCTCAATGGGAATGGGGAAGGAGGTAATTACGGCACCGTAAATTACGGTGCCGTAATTTACTCCAAGGTCACTTTGCGGGTCCCGTAATTTACTCCTGCTAAAAGCAGGAGGTAAAGAGGGACCCGCAAAGGGAACTCGGAATATGGAGGTAAGGGATTACCGCCATCGGTGCCCTTACAGGCGCTGGTAATCCCTTACCTCCAACCTCGGAATGACCCCCATGGCCTCATCTGCTACAACTACACCGACGACACACAAATAATCTTTAAAATACAAGGCACACAAGAAGAAAACACAACACTAGAGATTTGCCTTCGTGATATATTCAATTGGATGAATATGAACCACCTCAAAATTAACCCAGGTAAAACAGAGATAATGATTGTCACAAAAAACAGTGGAGACATCAACTACATCCCCTGGCCAAGAGAACTCGGCACGACCCCAATGCCATCGTCGACTGTAAAAACCTAGGGGTCCCGATGGACAACAACCTCACCCTAGAGCCACAAGTAAACGCTCTACTCAAGAAATGCTTCTTTCTCCTGCGAGCGGCAAAAAGGATACTACCGTTCCTGTCATTCACCAACAAAACTATCACATCATCGCTCTGGTCATGTCCAGAGTAGATTAATGTAAAGACGCTGTCTCCAGATTGATCAGGATTACTTCAAGCAAGTTTATTACAGCTTCTTTAGTCACAGTTACAGTTCCTCACATAAGACATACTGGATAGTTACAAGGACATCAGCTAAGACAAACATCAGCTCCCATCACCCAGGCAGGCCAAGCTGTAACTGCCTTCACCTAGAACTCTCACACCACAACACTCCACCACTCAATCATCAACATTCCACGTGACATCACTAGCTGCACATCATCAGACAGGCACAACACAACACATCTCCCTCCTTTATCCAAACACACCACACAGAGCATATTACATACAAGCAGGACACAACAATTACGCCAACAGCCTATACCTGGGCATGCCTGAACGACTGCCAAAAAAACTACAATGCAGACTCCTTCTCAAATTACCCTGAAGAGAACACATCACACCTGTGATAAAAATACTACATAGGCTACCAATAAAACAGGGAATACAATTAAAATCCATGTGCATCACGCACAGAGCTATATACAACCAAGCCTCAGAATTTCAAGAACGCTCAGATCAAACAACGACATCCGCCTGGAACCAAAACCCTACAACAAAAGAAAACTCGGAGGATCGTCGTTCGCTCACCAGGCACCGAAAACGTGGAATGACCTACCAAAGAATATACGGAACACAAGAAACCACCTAGTATTCAGGAAAATGCTCAAATCCTGGCTCTTCACTGCGTAACTAGAAGACCACCCACAAGGACGCCCACACCGCTAAACAAAGATGAATAAAGAGACTGACCCCGGTCCCCACCAAACAACTGAACACGAACAGAACCCAAGGAACGCACCACATGACATACCAGAAGACATCTTGAGAGCCACAAGAGGAGGACACTATAGACTGAACACATAGACAGACCAAGACGAAATCACTTAGACGACTCATCCACAGCAACCTGGCCCGTACCACATCCGCAGTTCAAGCAGACATATTCACATAGATGATAGGGTAAAAGGAGACCACTACTCCTGTTCCGACACCCAAGGAGGAGAATAGATATTTCAACCTCACTATACATAGTTCATTAGAATACAACAGGGAATGCGTCGCTCCAAAACCGAAATTTCTATCAGGCGTGGGCCTCCCTCTCCCTATGCGGTACTCTCGATTGTAGCTGTGTCTTAGGAATGTACTAAATTAGTCAATTGTTTCTCAAATCCAGCGAAGTGAGGTACTACACTCAATTGCTCTGTTGGGCATGGGCCTCTCCCCCATTATACAGGACTCTCAAGTCTAGCCGTTTTCCCACCAGGCAGGATTCCCGAAATCCAGGCATTCAGGCATACTGTGATTAGCTGCAAAGCATACAACCCACTAACCAAAACAAAAATCTCTAAACGTTGTAAATACTTATCTCGCTCAAAAACGTACACAACCACCTCTCACACCGCAAGCCGCATGCACTTCACCACACCGCTACAACACATAAACCGCACCAACAGCACACGAGGACTGACATCGCTCCGATACTCGCACCAAAAGCTCAGCACACAGTGTATACCGAGTTGAAGCTGCCAACAGAACACCACTCCTGCCACTATCATACTCCCTCTTCACCCTACTAACCCATCCCACCTTCTCGTTTGCAGATCCGCCAGAGCGCCTGGGGACCAACTCCGTTGGTGAGGGTGCGCAGTACAAATATCTTTAACATTTAATATTTAACATTCAGTGGATTAAATATGAGAAGGTCACGGGGCACCCCTAATTTGTCCAGGATTTCATGGCATTCAGTCTTCAATCTACTCAGATACGTTAATTTAGGCACTTCAATGTGCAGGCCATTCCGCATAATATCATACAGAGTTGATTTCCTACTAGTGACTAGCTTTCTATAAAGAGAAAGCTGACGCCACTCCACCACATTCGCCAAAAAGAGCAAACCAAGTTTGTACCGTACTGCGGCTAACGGAACAGGCTTAGGGAGGCATATTAAAGCTGATTTCAGGATTCGTGATTCATATTTGTAAAGTTCCTCTCAGCACCAAAGGGGTGCGAGTTCCAAACCATGGGTTAACTGTGGTATCACCTTGCTTTTATAGAAACGCAAACATGGCAGGAACGAGAATTTCCCGTACCTTTTGATCTGTTTTTTTCTATTGGGCGATCTGAGAACCCAATTTCCCTTCCAAATACTCTCGATGGTGAACTTTTTTATTATCCCCAGAAATGGGATAGCCTAAATATCGAATTGCCGATCTAACTGCAAGCTTCTCATGATTTAAGAACCAAGTATACTTTATGGTGCACCTTTTCTCCGACAGACGCAAAATTACTGTAAACTCTTTAAAGGCACTTAGGAGGCACTGCAAGCCTTTTGGAGTGTGGTCGTACGGCATGAAGTCGTCTGCATAAGCCATCCAGCACACCTTAACTCCCTCCAAGTCTGGCGATGCAAATGCTGCTTTTTCCAATTTTATGCCTGCATCTGCCACATAGAGGTTAAAAATACTAGGGGCAAATATGCATCCCTGTCAGAGCCCATTCGGAACACAGTTCCGGAGCTGTTAAGGCGTATTTTTATCCTAGATTCCTCATGAAGGTGGTAAAGAATTGAGAGTAGATGAGCTGGCAGGCCTGCAGCCATCAATTTTGACCAACATGTTTTTCTGTCCACGAGGTCGAAGGCCAGGGAGAGATCCATTGAAGCCACATAAAATGGCAAACTCCCAGACCTCCATGCCTTCTCTTGTAGGACCTTTAAAAACAGGCCGCCTGCATCTGTGCCCACATTCTGCCTGAAACCAAACTGAAAAATAGATAGTTATTTTGATCTGCCCATTCCTGAATGTGCCCCAAAACCAAACCAGCAAAAATCTTAGAGTCAGCATCTAGAAGGGCGATAGGTCTGTAGTTGGACGGACAGTCCCTATCGCCCTTCTTGTAAATTGGAACAATGTACGATATATGCCAACTATCCGGAAAGCGTCTGGTCACGGCTATATCTTTAAATAATACAAAAAGAATTTTGGCCCAAAGTTCTGTATTACCCTTCAAAACCGCATTTGCTAACCGATTAGGGCAGGGAGCATGAGAAGCAGATGCTCAAATAATCACATTTTTAATATCATCCTGCATGAATGAAATACTCCATGGAGAATGCTGAACGGCAATGGGAAGAGTTCAATTCAGTTTTGAAGGATCATAAAGAGAACCAAAATGCCCAACCCACGACTCCTCTGAGATGGCAACGGTTTGAACAATAGATTGAGGTAGATCCCCTTTGTTAATCAATGCCCAAAACTTCCTTGAAGAGGCGTCCCTCACAGCAGATAACATATTCTCACCATCTGCCTGATACAAAGAAGCGCGAAAAAATTTTTTCAGCGATTTTTGCATTTATTTGTGGCCCTTTTTATCATTTGTATTTGCACAGACAGCGAGAACGACGATGCATGAATGTGTCGGATCTCCCTATTTCTGCAATTATTAATTGATCTACCTTCTTCACTAACGTTATGTCTATATTTGATTCTGGTGGTATTCATTTTCCTGAGGTTAATGTCCTTCTGCATTGTTGTTTCAATGTAATGACCAAATACCTCCTGTGTATAAAGGGATAGCTTCTTACCAAGTTCGTATGAAGTGAAATCATGCTCAAAGACTGCATTCACTTTCCTGATATTGTCATAGTGCCAGGTTATTCTTGTCAGTGCTTTAGGGAAACAAATCTCGTTTTACCAGCGGCCACTCCCACAGAAAAGTCAATTTTAACATTTTGTGATCACTTCGCAACATGTGGATCAGATTAAAAGATTGCACCACCTCAGTTAAGGTATTTGACAAAAATGCATAATCAATATTTGAAAACAAAGTGCCATTTGTCCAAGTATAAGAGTCGGGGGAATCAGTTAATAGATCGTTGGCGCAGAACAAGCCCCAATTTTAAAAAAAAACAGTGCCATAGATGCCCTTGAGATTTTTTCCTTGTTGTCCCCTTATGGCCCACTTCATAGCTAGTTGTAGAGAGAAAACCAGAGGAAATTCCTGTAGAGGGTACACAAACCCCCCCCCCCTACTGATTTCTGCATTTCACTCGCCTGCCATTATGATGTGAAGGCCAGAGCACAGTTGCTGGCGCTCTGAAATTACAGCATTCAGTGGTTTAAGGGCTTCCTTCAGATTGTTCTCCGGGGACCAATAAATATTGACGATCAGGAAATAAGAATGGGACAATCCTAGTTTTAGCTCCATCAATACTGCTAGGCACAAATTTTACACATTAAATCTTTTAAGAACTTTCCCTTCGATAACAATCCTCACTGCCAACATAAGCCCCCCAGATGCTCTTCCTTTTGGACCTTTTACAGCTAGTTCATGAAGTACGATAAAGCCATCTAGTGTGACGGCCAAGGTTAACCAAGTTTTCTGAATGCACAGCAACAAACATCCAGAAAATAAAGCGCATAATTCTGCTGATTTCCTAAGGAACCAAGATCCCCTAGAGTTCCAAGATAACAAAGAAAGTTTGAGGGCCTGGCTAGGAATTTTCTTTAAGTCCCAGTAGTTTAGAGATAGACTCATGAAGGCTCAGGGTTAACCACCTCAAATCTGTGTCGTTATTTGTCACTGACCTCTGAGCCGGAGCCATCCACCGCTTGGAATCTTCATTGTTAAGTCCTCTACGTCCCTCCAGGGAGCCCTCAACCCGTGGAGTCAGAAAACCTGCACTATAGTTGAACGCATCATAACCAGATTTGTTGAAGGACTCCAATTCTAGGAGAACTGCATCATAGACAACACAGGAGTGGAATACAATGTGAACATAGTCAAAGCGGTCGGGGTGTATAAAGTCCACCAGTTTTATGTCCCCAGATGAGATGAGAGACAGGCGGGTGATTTTGTTAAACAGAGCCAAAATCCTCCAACAAATCAAAGAATCTGGACCTGCATGTGAGAACATATAGTAGAGTATGACACTTGAGTCATCAGTGTGGTGTGGTTGTCTCCACATCACATCCTCAAACTCTCCGTTATGGATCTATTTTGGTACTCTCTCCACCTCCCCATCCAACCTTCCACACCCGGGTGTCTATCAGGGCCCCTCCACAACATCCTGGATTTCATTGTGGCTCGTAATGCCTCCAGCGACCCCTCCAGGCCCAATGTTACCGGGTTCCTCCTTTACAGTCATTACTAAAGGGTTCCCTATTCTAGCCCCTAGTTGCCTCTGAGTATCGGATTGGTCACTGCCATCCAGTGGAACCATCCTCTGCTGAGCGATGGCCCCTGATTCATTTTCAGAAGAAGGGTCTCGAATTTGGGCCACGACCCCTGCAGCCCTCAAATTCTGAGCCAACAAAGCAATTCCCTTGTTGATGGAAAAGGGTTCTGTTCTACTCCCCCCTCATTATTTCTCATTAAGTTACTCACTAAATGTTGGTACTGCAAGGGTGCAGCATTAGAGGGGATTTGCAGAAGATTGGGCAGCGACTGCCTAACAAGGATTTTGATGTCCTCCGCCGGGGAGAGTTTAGCCAAATTCACATCATCATCATTACCCGCCATCTCTGAGACATTCTCATCTCCATGATTTTATTCAAGTCTAGAGGAAGGATCTAGAACAGGATCCATTTCAGGGTCCTGGACTGAGGCTCGAGCCGTAACATGTTCCAAAGTGTTTGCAGGGGAGGGCATCAAAGTAGGAGCACCAGCTATCGTAGGTAAACCACCAAAATTTACGGACACAGACTTCTTTGTCCTAGGGGAAATAGACTTTCCCATGCTTCCCTCATTTTCAGACAGCTTTTGATTTTTGGAAAATAGCTGGTAAACGCCCACACCTTGATGGCCCAATTTTTTAAATACGTTTTTTTATTTGTTTTTTTGCCTTTATGATTCATGGCTTCAGATAAAGAATCTGGTGCAGGGCTGTATCTCTCCCTTGTGCCAACTTCAGTGGGCGCGGCAGAGTCTTCCACTGTAACCACCTCGGCATCTAAGTCCTGAGAGGCCACCACTTCTTCATCGATCAGATTGCGCCATGATCTACGTTTTTTTTTTTACTCCCTTCTCTGTCATAGGATTGAATTTCTTTTTCCTGTTCCTCCCCTTCCTTGTGGGAGCCCCATTCACATCATGAATATCCTTTATGACCGGCTTATTCGCCAGCACCTCACGTCCCGAGGAGTCCACCTAAACCATTGCAATGTCTTCAGAGTACCCCAACCAGTAGGGGAGGACCCAGGAACAGTCTTCCGGCAGCAGCGTCTGCTGTAGCTGGGTAACCTCCCATTCCTTATTCAGTTGGCCCCCTTACCAGGTAGATTGCAGTTTGCCATGACTCTGCCTAAGCCCTGCTCTCCCAGATTCTGTATTTGTAGCAAGACCGCCAAGATAGATCTCAAGCATGTGTTTTCCCTCACCTCATTCAGAATAACTTGTCCAATTCCCTTATCTGCTAGCAACTCCCCATTTATATCTCCCACCCCTGGAGGCTGTGCCGATGGTACCACCTCCTCCACTTCCCCCTAGCCGGTCCACAACATGCTGGGGTAGAGCCATTTGAGAGATTACCCCCTCAGAGAATATTAATGGTGTTGCTGGAAATGAACTATCTGGAGCTGTACCATTGGGCACCTTGGCTCCGAGAGCCTCACTGTTCGACTTCTCTTGTACCGCAGAAACCACACCCGATTCCAACAAAAGTGGAGAGAGTTCCCCACCCTCCAGGCCCAACATAGTGATATCCGTAATTGGGGGGTGGGGATGGGGGAAGAGGCATGGCCAAAGCCCGCCTCATTGTGTTTTTTACTGGTGTAAAGACAAGAGGGCTAAAAGAATATCATCATACATACCATTTTCCCTCATTTCCACATACTTGAATGTAGGAAAGGTTTCATTCTAGAATGTTATACAATAAAAGGAGAGACCTTCACTCAATCCCCAGTGGCTGAGTGTTATTTTCCTTACCACTTGTTCAAATACACACCTCTAATGTAGATGTAATGAGCACAAGCAGAATAGATCTAATAAGCCACGGTACAATAAAGAATACAAATTCGATATTCCAATAGTCAAAATATAAAGATCAAAGACATAAATGGGGAGCATCGCGTATTGCAAGCATGGCTTACTGCATGTAGTTCTCGAGCCAGCGATAAGGTTATAGTTCCAGGCTACTTCAGGAATCCAGGGAGCTCACGCAAAGAATGATTAAATGGAGCGCCTGAGCCACGGGAATCATAAGTAAAGTTTCCCGTTCTGCCACCAGCATAGACGCAAGCGGACAGGGTCGGACTGGGACAAGAAATAGGCCTGGTCACCCAAAAAAAAAAGTGGCCCGCCGCTCGCCTCAAAAAAGTGGCCACCCCTCGCCTCATGACCCTTGACCTATTTGACCCCACCCCAAAGTGACATCCCAGGAAGCTTTAAACATGACATTTCACCCCTTGACAAACCAGGAAGTGGCATCAAATAGCGTTGTTTCCAAGTACACGAAATTACTGTGAATCCAAGCAGACGCCCAAGCCCAAATGATATGTTATTGTGTAGCACTTAAGCTTAAGCTCTTTTTATAGAACAAATATGCATACAATATCACCCAACCTGTGTTGGTAATCATTTATCTACCTAAGAAGGATGAAAGGCTTTTTGAAAACAAAAAAACTAAAAACTAAAATATTTGAAAGAAAAAATTCTTTATTTAAAAAAAAAAATCTTCCAAACTGGCCCAGGCATGGGCAGAAACCGGCCCCCACCCCAAAGGGACGAATTCGGCCCATTCGGCCAATCTGACCCTGCAAGCGGAACATGCCGCATCCGCACGGCTGTCAGCCGTCAACCATTTCTGCTGGCACACCGCTATTCGCGTGCGCTAGTGCTCGTGCGCGGCCGTATTTACCAGCGACAAAGGTGGGGGGCGTGGCTCCTATTAAGTATAAGGAAACCACAAATATTTAGATCCAGGAAGATGATTTATAGATGTAACTCTAGTAGTCCAAAGTAAATAGTGTTCTGTGGGGACGTCACGTGATCGCGGGAGCGCGATCTCGCGAGATCTCGATGTAACGGGATCTCGCGAGCCCGCGCTTTGCGAGAAAACATCAGAGAGCGTTGCCACCACATTCTGGCAGAGCGCCAGACCAAGAGGTCGGCTTACAGCGCTGCTCCTATTAAGGAGCCACTATTAATGAGGCCCAAAGAAGCCTCTGCAGTCCAGCTTCCAGGCCATAAGTCCAAGGCCACAGGTGGCCACATGGGGGCCCTAGAAGCTCATAGCGTGCCATCCATGAGCACACCTTGCCTCCAGTGAAGTAACTGGAAGGCCCAGACTGGAACTGTGAGTAACTCCCCTGCCCTACTCAGGACAAGTTATGCCCACCAGTTTGTCTTATTAATAAAGACAGTTAAGACCCATCTGAGCGTCCTGTCGTCCTTAGAGGCCACTACATAATTGGCGACGAGGATACCAAAAGACCCACGGGCCCACCATGCAAGGCGCCACACAGCCCCCTGCGTTTCGCCCTTCACCTGGGACCCCGGCAATTCCGTGGATGCAATGGGAGCCCCTTTTCACCACGTATCTGGAGGCTTTGGGCGGCATGGGATATGCCTCCGCCAGGAAGAAGGCGATGCTGCTGAACGCAATGGGGGTTGAAGGCCAGAGCATTTTTGCCAGCTTAACAGCCATACCAGTAATCGATGACGATGATGTCTACAAGGAGGCAACCCGTCGCATTGTGAAGAGGTTCACCAATAAAGAGAATGTGGTGCTACACAGGCTGAGGTTCTACACCCGTAAACAAGAAGGGAGCGAACCCGTTGACGACTATATCACCAGGATGAGGGAGCTGGCTTCTCTTTGTGCGTTCGGCGAAAACGCAGAACAAGTTATCTGCGACATGCTGGTCGTTCATACTAACTCCAGGAAAAAGAAGTGACCATCGACAAGGCCATTCAAATTGCCAGGGCAGAGGAAGAAACCTCCAGCAGGCGCAAAGAGGCGGGAAACCACCTGCCCGTACCAGAGCTTGCTGCGCTACAATGGAGAGGGCGCAGAGACAAGCAATCCCGCGTCAGCCCCAGAGACAAAGGCACCAGACAAAAGGATATGCCGAAATGTTATAGATGCGCCAGTACCAAGCACATGGCGAATGATCGTGACTGCCCCACCAGGAATAAGCAGTGCTCCAAGTGCGGACACATTGGTCACGTGGCTCCGGCATGTACGTGGCGGGCGAAAACCGTTTCCTGCGTCGATGTCGACCACGCCTCAAGCGATGATGATGGGCTACAGGGCAGACCCATGGTCATCATGGTCAACGCCCTCCACGCCAGGAGAAAAAAGCCCCACTGCAACATTAAAGTGGACGGAATGGAAACACGTGTCATGGCAGATTCGGGATCAGACCTCACTATCCTCCCCATCGACACGTATAAGGAAATGATGGGCCAAGCACAAGTGGAAATCAGAACAACCAAGCAAAAACGGATGGTCTTCGGAGGTGCAACTGTCAACCTGCTGGGCTACATCAGAGCCCAGCTTGATTTCAAAGGGAGGTCTACCACCACCAAAGTGTACTTCTCACCCAAAGGCCCAGCCGTGCTTTGATGGGACGATCAACACAGACTAAGCATTAAACTGGATCCCAGCACTCCAGAACAGGTACTCATGGTCTCCTCGAAAGGTGCCATGAGTGCACTAACAGTGACAAGCGTCTGGCTGTGAGACAAGCCCCTATGCTGCCCACCGAAGTCCCCAAAGGGGTGTGGCGCAAACTAGGGTTAGATTTCATCGGGCCCCTGGATAGCATGCCCCCAGAACATAAATATGGGATAGTCACAGTCGACTATTTCTCCAAATGGGTCGAAGTCGACTTCACCTCGGACATCACCACAAGCACAGTCATCGAAGCACTCACCACCATATTCCAGTGCGAAGGCCTCCCCGAAGAAATTGTGACGGACAATGGAGTCCAGTTGGTCTCTCGAGAGATGGAGAAATTCCCCAACCTCAACAACATTCGGCAGCGGAGAGCAAGTCTCTACCACCCACAGGCCAATGGCCTGGTTGAGCGGGCGAACCGCTTTATCAAAGGGGCGCTGCAACTAGCGCATGCCTGGGGCCTAAACCCACACAAGACGGTCAAGGAGGCTGACGCAGCCCACCGCGTCACCCCCAACGCCGTCACCGGCGTTTCACCTTTCCATCTGCTAAGGGGTAGAAGGGCAGCATCCACACTGGTACGTCCTTGGCTCCATCAAGTGAGGGCTGACGAAGATGTGGACATGGAAGATGTGGTTTTCCGCATGCAGCGTAACAAAGAAGCCATGAAGACCCAAGGGGACATGCGTCGAGCCGCTCGCCAGACAACAGTTAACAAAAAAATACCCCATCACACCTGTATATACATCCTTCCCAAAATACACAAGAGACTAGTGAAGCTACCGGGACGCCCTATCATCGCAGCCACAGACAACCTGTTAGAACCATTAGTACAAAAAACAAAGACATTTTTCAAGGACACAATGCATTTTCTCAGCATGATAAAAGGTGTGAATTTCGTGGAAAATAGAGATCTTTTGTTTACAATGGACGTCACGTCGTTGTATACCAACATTGTACACGAGGCAGGAATAGAGGCAGTTGAATGGTTCCTTCTCTGATCCCCGGATTGTCAAGGGGACAAGTTGTTTGTACTCACTCTTCTGAAACTGGTCCTTATGAATAACTTTTTTCAATTCGGCGAGAAGTACTATTTACAACTTTCAGGAACTAGCATGGGGGCGGCGATGGCCCCCGCTTATGCTAATATGTACATGTTCTATCTTGAGCACAAACACATCTTATCCTCTCCAAGATGGACACAACATCTACCGGTATTTGTTCGATACATTGATGATGTATTTGGAATCTGGTCAGGGCCTGAGGAGGATTTACAAAAACTGTTCGAGGCAATGAACAGTATGCACCCAAGAATCAAGTTTACAACCACCACGAGCAGAACTAGAATACATTATTTGGATGTAGAAATCTATGTTAAAGACAACAAACTAGCCACTAAGATCTACACTAAAACTACTGATCGCAATAGCCGTTTAATGGCTACCAGTTTCCATCCGAAGCGGACAATAGAAAGTGTACCACTTAGCCAATTTTTACGTTACAGACGGAACATTTCAGAACCAGAAGAATATAGACAACAATCTCGGACATTGTGCAAGTAGTTCCAAGAACGTGGCTACAATCAATCCTTGATCTCTGAAATTGCGGGTAAAGTAAAGGCTACTGAGAGGGAAACTCTACTTACCCCGAAACCTCCTAAAACTGGTCAATCGCTAGTTTACGTGACTACTCACTCACTGCAAAGTGGCAAGATCAAAGGCATAATAAAAAAGAATTGGCCCATGTTGCAAATGGACCCCACTCTACAACATCTATTCAGCGAATTACCTATGTTTGCTTATCGCAATAGTAAATCACTACGCAAGAGTCTGATCAAAGCCGAGATATCCACGAGCGTGTCCACCAACAAGCAATACAAAGGTACTGTCCCATGCACAACTGTCAACACTGTGGGAACATCATGCAAGGGAACTCGATTACTCACCCAAACACAGGTAAAACTATTGCTTTGAAACACTTGTGCACCTGTGACTCTAGAAATGTAGTTTACGGACTAAAATGTCCATGTGGACTCTACTATGTGGGGATCACAACAAGAAAAGCCAAGCCCCACTGGACAGAGCACAAGTCCAATATTCAGACACGTAACCCCAAATCCCCAGTGACATCACACTTTCTTGAAGCAAGAAACACCATAGCACAGCTTAAATGTGTGATTTTAGAACAGGTCACCCTTGGTAACAGAGGGGGGACATCACTAGGAAATTACAACAAAGAGAAGTGTGGTGGATACACTATCTGGATTCTATGTACCCGAGGGATATGAACTGTGAAACAGATTTATGTGCTTTGTGTGACAAGTTTTTTAACCACCCACACTATGTACTGTAGCCCGATAACCAGTGCGAGCACGCTACCTTTGTTATTGCTAATAGCCCTTCATGGTTAGACCTATTTTTACATTGCAATGTGTGGGTCTGTCTCTCTAATGTCTATTACCTGCCTGTATTTCGGTCTGCCGATCTCGGTGGATAAGCTTGTAGGCCAAATAGCTCTTACACTCTTTGGTTAAAGATGTCCGGATGTAGGTTCATCCCTTTACCCTGTACACAGTGGAAGTTTGAGTATGTTGTTGTTTTTTGATTTTGTTGTTTTTTGAATTTTTTGATGCTATTGCAAAGAACCGAGAGGGCCACATTTACATTAGACGGCCAGAGGCTGTGGATGGACCTCTCACTGGCTACCCTGCCACGCCAGGTATGATGAGCATCACAATACTGACATCCGCTATCTCTGAGCAGTGGGGCTTACACATCCACTGGCTCTTAGAAGTGCCAGCTACTATTCGGGCGGTGAGGAGGGACACAAGTGTCTACTTACGGTTGGCGTTTGGTCCCTTCTCCCACCCGACTATGGAATACTCCGACGTTTTTGTCAGCGTCGGCTATTAATATACACATACTATGACCATCTGATGAGGGTACAGTTTAGTAGCTGTTCCCGTCCACACACACTTCCTCTAATACGAATCAGCAGGTTCGAGTCGATCTGGTCTGTTTGTGTATGTCCTCATGACTACACTCACATTAGCCCTTACCAACATGGCGCACTCGCGTTGAAACACGCACACGCGCCGGTTCCCTTGACAACATATTCACGCTGGGCTCCTTGCAGCGTGGACTCGCTCGCAGACAGACGCGCTACGCTGGTGCCCTTCTATCGTGAGTCAGCTCACTTTCGCATTATAGACTCGAGTAATTCGTATGTAGGAGACCCTTTGTTAAGTTTCAGCCACGTAGTATCTGGTTTTGCCTCGTAGTATCTGGTTGTGACAACTTGGACGCCTAGTATATTCGCTGGAGCGCTGAGTAGATAACTAGCGCCTTTGAATTTGGTTGTAGGTGAACTGCCTATTGAATGGTATGTGATGCGTGTTGGCAGATGAGCACGTAGGTATGGGGATTTAAGGTAGTAAGGATGGGAATGGTATTTTCCACCCACTTTTTAGCACCTCTATATTAGGAACTTAGGCTAGAGACACACTACTAGGTCTTATACGTAGACTGATGGCACTAAGATTCCCCCTCCCACTATTCCTTTGCAGTTGGCTAAACCCATGCTACGTGGTGTGTGCCGTGGTGACCATGCGAGGTCCTATCTACAGCCTCATGTGTAATTCTCTCTCATCCATCTAAGCCCCGGGTCCGACCGAAGTGGCTCCGACTCCGAGATTGACAGAAGGTCAGTTCCTGTAATTTATGTTTTTCAGTTAGCGGTATGTTCTTGATGTTGAGAGTAGTGACAATATAGTCTGACCATGACAGAGGAGAAGGAGGAGGGAAGGCCCATCGTCAAGACCTGCACCAAATGCGGGCTACAGAATGTGTTTGTGGAAGACAAGCACCTGCAATTCCGCTACTGCCTGCATCCGGACCACAAGGTGATGGAGTGCGAGATATGCATCAGGTTGTCCAAGAAGATGACGAGGGCCAGGCACAGTAGACTAGCAGCATGGCTTAACGCCAAGGCCTTTGACCCGTGCCCCAAGCAGGGTCATGCCTCACTAGCCGGTCCGAGAAGCGTTCTTCTAAGTCCTTTTATGGCACCTCATCCGTGGGGGCCCAGGTCAAGGCCAAGAACCGCAAGTCAGAGTCCACCGGGTTCGCAACGGAAGTGGGTCCCAAGGTGGATAGGACACGATCGACATCAGCCAAAGTGGGGTTCATCAGGTGGAGTCCCTCTTCCATCAGGGAGCGGTACGCCACGATCTTCCGGTTGTCTCTCGTTGGAGTGTGGAGTGACACCCACAGCTTTTCCTTCGGTCTTTCTTTGTCGTGTGGAGCGACACCCCCAGATTTTCCTTCAGTCTTTCCTTTCCAGGTCCCCGGGGAAGTCCTCCTTGGTCTATGAATAAGTGGAACCAGTGCGAATCTAGTGAATAAATCAGAACCGGTTACCACATTTTCCCACTGACTGCCTTCCGCGAAGGTTGACAGCAGTGGAACACACATGCATTACGATCATTACAGTACTCAGACAATCACGACGACTTATCCCTTACTTATCCCTTACAAAGCACAGATAACTATCGATTTTAACTAGAATTTTTGGTGATCCCTTTTGCACTGACAATGAAGAAAAGTACTCCCTGTTAGATAGATATACCTCTGAACCTACCTGTTACCTTCTGGTTCTTCTTTTTCTTGTTCTCATTCTACAGATGTCTCCTCTATTTGACTTTCTCTTGGCTCCGCAATCAGCCGCAAAGTGTGTCTGGAGTGACAACTCTTTAACTGATTAATATGGACCCATTTCTCTTCTGCCAACTCTCCTTTGGGGATGCGGATTCTGTAGGCGACAGCTGAAATTGTATCTACAATTTCAAAAGGACCGTGCCAGCTGGGGAGACATTTCAGCTTCTTGCTCTGGTTCCTTTGGAAATTGTACAAGTAGACTCTGTCTCCAATTTGGTATTCTTTATGGTTGTTTTTAAGTCATATTGAGTCTTCATTCGCTCTGCAGATTCTTCCAGATTCTGCTGAGCGTACGCAAATGCATGTTGAAGGTGTTTCAACATACTCATGTGTTGTGGAGGCGTTTATCAGTGTCTGCTCTTGTGTTCTATTGAGCAGATGCTGAGGTAGCACCATCCTTCGTCCAGTCATTAGCTCAAATGGAGACATCTTGGTTGCAGAAGATGGTGTAGATCTGATGGCCATCAGGACAAGCGGTAATCGGATGTCCTAACTTGGCCCAGAATCTGCCACAAACTTTTTTAGTATTCTATAACAGTTTTATTGTACCTCTCAACTCCCCCACTAGAGGACGTCAGTATGCGATGTGAAGTTTCCTTTTTACCCCAAGTATCTCCCACATCTTTGTCATCACTTGGCTGGTGAAGTGACTTCCTCGGTCTGACTCAATCCTTTGGAGTAGGCCAAAACGCGAGATGATGTGGTTGATCATCAGGGCAGCTGCGGTTTCTGCCTTGCAGTTTGGGTCTGGGAGGCATTCCACCCATTTGGTAGACAAGCATGTTACTGTTAACATGTACTTGTTTCCCCTAGAGGAGTGAATCACGGGCCCGATTAAATCTACTTGTAAATCTGACAAAGGCAGTGTCATCCCCCTCTTCTGGAGAGGAGCTCGGTGTGCAAGTGAAGTTGGCTGATATTGTGCACACACAAGACACCCCTTCAAGTATTGGTTGAGGTCCTGCCCCATGTGTGGCCAGTATGCAACTTCCCACAAGATTTCTAGAGTAGTGTGAAACCCCCGATGACTTAGCATCCTGCTCCAGAATGAGGTAGGCACCAACCATTGGTCACACCCAGAGATGGATCTCCTTACCAACAAACCGTCTTGGATTCTGAACATTTTGGGACACTTCATGAATACCCTGAGGCCCTCTTTCCCAATGTAATTTGTATCCGTCAAGGGAAAGTTCTTAGGGTCCTCAATGTGTTGATAAAATTTCCCAATAATGGGATCCCCTTTTTGTGCCATGATTAAATTAGCATCTGGGGTCTCCTTAATGCACTGGGCAGTTGAGAGTTCATTGTGAGCATTTGTCTAGGACCTAGTGACAGCAGTGACCTGGATTTCCCCCAACAGGGACTCAGTCTCGAGGAGATCCCACCAGATGGCACCGGTTTTGGCCAGCTGATCAGCTAGGTCATTCCCAGTTTTGTCTGGCCCCTCTATTCTGGAATGCCCCTTGATCTTCTTCCAATAGATGGTCATCCCATTAGAGGTGACCAGATCATCAATATTATGTATTAGCTTGCCATGTTTAAGGGGTTTGTTATTAGCACACAGCATGCCTCTGGTTTTCCAATTTACCAGGTGCTCCACGAACCCGTTCCGGACATAATCTGAGTCAGTGATTATGGCCAGTTCGTGGAGCTTGTGCTGGACGGCAGTGAGGATAGCCTGATGAACTGCCATCAACTCTGCCACATGACTAATGCGGGGACCGATGTTGTACCCAGCGGAGGGTTCCGGGGCATCATTCACCCAGGCATTCCCAACGCCGGCCACTAGTTCCTTTTCCCCGTTGTCAACATGGTAGGAGCACCCGTCCACATAAACTGTGGGCATCCCCTGGCACTTGTCTTCTTCATAGACTTTGTGCAGGGAATTCAGGTACGCCTCCATGTTGTCCTGGCTTTTAAGACTTTCGTCCTTGTTAGGGAGAATTCTCATTCTATGGCTAATTTCCCTTACCTATGTTGGATTTGAAGGGTTTGTTTTTTGAAGGGTTGTTTTTTTCTCCTGCTAAGAGTGTGACTCTTTTTCCCACTCTTAGGCATATTTGCTATGTGTGCTCTAGGCTATTTTTTGTGTTTAATGTCTATGGGATTTAGCTCACCCCCATAGGAACCATCTTTATCCACATGTGTTACACAGCAGCCACCGTGCAGTGACACAGGGGTGTCATAGCGACCCCCAAACATAGACTCCATACCCTGGGACTGACTACTGTCTCCCAGGGCATGTAAAGTCCCCATTGACTTTACTAGTCAACCTTTAAGAACAAAACGAGTACAACCCATCTTACTATGGAGGTACTGGCAGGGGTTAATAGTTTTTCCCTTATGTTCATTTTCAAGAGGGTACCGTACAGTCCCTCTCTCAAAAGTTTCTGGCTGGTGGCAGTCGTTACTACCAAAAATATTCGACCGCAAATATTTCTCTATGGGATTTTCCCATTGTTCGAGGCTACCACATTTACTGACAGCCTCTAACATACCGCCGGTTTATTTTTAAATTTAATTTTACTCCAGTAGGTTTTATTTGCCAGAACATTTATATAAATTCTTTCTCGTGTCTTTCTCTAAACTCCTAACCCAGGTCAGGGATCCTTTGTTCGTCCTTTTGGCGGGCTTCTGCCAAGAAGCCCTCCTTTCGGCGCCACTGAGTCTGGGGTGGATCCATTGTGTGGGAGGGGGAGTAGAACCCCTGGACAGGGTTGCCTCAGCAACCCATGTCGCACTCTGCCCTGATAGGCTGGAGGGTCTCCCGCCAAGATGACCACTCCACTGTGTGAGTGACAGCTAGGCTGTATGAATGGGAATCTTTTTGCATAAAAGCAGGGTCCTGAGGAGTGGAAGAGCAAGAAGTCGCCACTGGAACTAAGAAGCCGAAGAGGAGATAAGCCAAAGACATCTGCAACGACTGAACCACCGGTGAAGCCCTGCTGCAGCGTCTCACTGCTTTTCTCCACATGACGAGAGATCTTCCTCTGCAAGAGCCTTCTTCCCTGGAGCTGGTGGGGCCAACCAGTTTGCCAATCACCTTCCTGGACCTGCCTTGGTCGAATCGCCAGTACCCTGTACTCGGAGACCGGAAGGCCAGGCACCCGACCACCCGGACCGCGATTTAAAGGAGCGTACCTTTTATACGTTGGGCAGCACCGTGGCTGGTTTCATCCCAGGGCAGTGCAGTAACTCGAACCTTCCTCCACAACGAGAATCTCTCTTCCTCTGCTGGATCTCCCGAACTGCAGGAACTGCAAGGAACAACCATCACCTACATTTCAAGGTACTTTGTTCCGCCAGGCCTCCCTTTTCGCGTGGTAGTGCTAAAGGTGTTTTAAATCCTTTACCTACCTGTTGGGTTGGCCGCCCCTATGCTCCAACATTGTCTTTTACGTTCTGCATCCACCTTTTCGAATCGTTTAACAAAGACTTGACTGCCGCTACAAGAACATTTTGCTCCTGGGCCTCTGACTCCGGCACAGGCCTATTGACTCTGGCTGAATTTGTTAGAACGGCCTTCTCTAGATTGCTTCTCAAGTAGAACTGTGTTGGTGCACCTACTTCTTATAACCACCTTATTCTTCCCACTTTTTAAACTTGTGAAGTGCCATTTTGCTTGGTTTTCATTTAAGTATTATACATGCTAAAGTACTGCCTTGCCTAAACTTGTTCACAAACTTATGGGAAATGTTGCTAGGGTGTTTAAGAAGATATTCCTGTATAGCTTGTGCTTTCCCTCCCTTGTGAGAAATTGCTAGAGTGCCATGTGTGTTTGGTTTACACTGTGCCGTTTTGCTCAGTTTTCACTCTTGCTCAAACATGTCTACAATTTAACTAGGGAGTTGTGTATACTTTTCTTGACTGATTTTAACTTTCTTTAATAACTGTGATTAATGTGTTAACTTCTAAGTGTGTAAAATAGATATATATATTCTTTTTAATACAGAGCTGTGGTCAGTGTTTCCTTGTGCCATGGTATTATAGCCCTATTGTGTAAACCCTGAATACTGCTCGTCTCCCTCTTGAGATAAGTCTGACTGCTTAGCCACAGCTACCAACTAAATCTTTGTGGTATGGACTGATACCAAAGAGGATTTATTGCTCATACCTGTAGTCTTAATCTTCTGTAGTGCTCCCTAAGGGAACAGCACAGGATTCTGCCTAACAGTCATCGAGACAGTTTTCTCTGGCACAATCATGCAAGTCAGCCAGACCTTGCACGAGGGGTCTCTTCTTGTTTTGGCCATATCTGACCTCCACAGGAAAGCCTTGCATTGACAGAATCCAGAATCCAGGAAGTAACTCTGGAATTACTCACATTTCCGGCCTGGATTCTGTCACTTTGGAGGTATTCCAAAGGCTGGCGGGGAGTCTCCACTATGATGTGTTCCCCCTGGATGAACAGGCCGTAATTCTTCAATGGCCACATCGTTGCCAGGAGTGCCTTCTCACAATCTTTGAATTTTTCCTCCACAGAGGATAAAGTCTTACTTGCATAGGAGATGACTTTATTGACCTTTCATGCTTTTGATATAACACTGCTGTCAAGCACGTATCCGAGAACCCTGTCTCCAAGAAGAACTCCTTGTTTTTGGCAGGGTAAGCTAGATAAGGCACTTTTGAGAGACTTCTTTTGAGTTGCTTTAATGCCTCTGCTTGTTCTGGACCCCACTCGCACTTGACCCCTCCCTTCAACAGATGGATCAGGGGTATTGTGACCTCTGCGTAATTCTCAATGAGTTTCCTACTGTAATTAGTCAGTCCAAGGAGGCTTCTTAGGTCACGCAGAGTTGTGGGGTCTTTTAGTTTTAGGAGTGCTTCCACTTTCTTCTCCTGGGGACAGAGACCCTCAGGAGTTATTTCATGTCCCAAGAAGTTGACACAGGTCCTGCACCACTGTGCCTTTTGGAAGGACAGTTTTGCACCGACAACCTTCAACTGGGTCAGAACTTAACGGATTTCCGCTATGTGTTCCTCCACAGTTGAGATTTTTATCAAGATATCATCCACATAGGCCAGGTTTCCCTTTCACCCAAGTCAGGCATGGCCTTGTGTAGGAAGATGTTGAATTCGGTGCCAGAGTTTATGTATCAGAAAGGAATCCAGGTCCACATGAACTGCTGTGCCCCGAAGGTAAAGGCCAGCTTATATTGGTCCTCCCTACTGACGGGCACGGTCCAGTACCCATTGGTCAGGTCAATGGCAGTGTATACCATTGACCTCTGGATCTGGGCCAGCCCTTGGTCAATGTAAGGGAGAGGCCATCGGGACATGTCAGCCCATTTATTTAGCTCCCTAAGGTCTGTGCAGAGTCTCCATTGGCCATTTGGTTCTAAAATCCCCAGCACTAGATTATTAAAGATGCTGTGGACTGGTGGACTGGACGAATTATGCCACAGGACTCAAGATTTTTGATTATTTCCGTCAGCGACTCTATAGATGTGAGAGGCAAGCGATATTGCTTCACAAACACAGGAGTCATTCTAGGGTCCGTGGGAATTGTGGTAGTATGTATCTCGGTGCGACCACAGTCTTAAGAGTCCACCGCAAATATATCTTGGAAATCTAAACACCTGCTTCAATCTTTGCTTTTGCTTCCGGAGTCTCACCGGCATCAACTAGGTTAAACCGCTCTCCACCATTTGCCTCAAGCCTGGAAAGACTTCAGGTTTTGCTATCTCAGCAGCCTCCTCCAATTGGGTGGAGAGGTCTCTGGTTAGAGTATTGACCTGGACAGAGGGTTTCAGGTAGGAGAGGCAGTCATTGTGGACCTGGAATATCACCTCATCCTGCCTGATGTCACAAGTCACCTCTTCCTCCCGGTAAGGGCAGGAAGAGTACACCAGGAAATTCCCCCATTGCCGGATGAAGATCCTGACTGGTGATATGTCATTGTCAATGTCATTGTCAAAGCAGTCATTGGGGATTGGTCCTATCAGTTAGTTTTCTAGATCCATGGAAAAATGTTGGTCATCAACCGCCATTGCAATAATGGTGGCTGCGCTCAGAGTGATACTCCTGAGGTCGCGGTTATCCATCAATATTGGAATGGTTTGTGTTCTACATTGACTAATGGTGTTGGGTTTAACCCCAACCCCTGCTGTTGGAGATGGGTATTGAGCTGTACATACGCATCAGAATTTAGCAGTTTCTGTCCTCTTAAGTTTTAATTCCATAGGGAATTGTCTGGTCCTTCCTGGGATGATGACCGCCTCTCCAATTTGAACTTCAACCACATACGGCAGCAATTGCGCATACCGAAATGCTTTCTCAGAATCATCAAAGCCCATGGGATTGCCCCCTAGTCTGGACCAGGCCTTGTAATTTATCAGGTCCAAATTAATTGCAAACCGATTGAGAATGTCACTGCCTAAATAGAATGCAACAAGGACATATTGCATGACCCAACAATTATGTTCTATGCTTTTGTCACCTATAGAAATTTTGAGCATACACCTGCTAGGCAGGAGATGTTTGGAATTGGGAGTTTCCAGGCCCATTTCCCACTTGTCGATCAATTTAAATGTGGGAATGGCTGGATCTTTTGGGAGATTTCTGAACATGGCTTAGCTGATGAAGCTCTTTCCGTTGTTCACGCACATTCGGGTCAGAACAGACTCCTTCCCCTCATTTAACTGAATAGGGGGGGACAACTGTTCTCTAATTTCCTGAATGTCAGCTAAACTTTGAGCTGGTTTCTCATTGCCTTTAACTATAGAATTGGGATTTTCAGATTGTGAATCAGTATAAAATTTCAAAGTATTTCCTTCCAGTGTGGAATGCCACTTGAGTCTGGAAGGAAGGTTGATTTTCAGGAATGGAGAGGAGTTCCCATCGCCAGTTTGTTGTCCTACAGCAATTACTGTAACGTCAGGTATTTGATTATTCTGGAAATTAAACTCAATATGATCAGATTTTTGTTCAACCATGTGGCATGTGCCATTTAAACTAACATGGTTGACACTCTGTTTTAATTTTATTGGCCTGTTAGTCTGAGTCCGGAGTACCGTGTTCACACACTCTAATAGGGGAGACAACCTGTGAAGGATGTCATTCCCTAGTAGACAGGGTGTTCCCTCAGGAGTCATGACTATGACTGGGTGTTTCACCTTATGTCGCACAATTTTTATTTTTTAAATCTGCAGTCCCCTCTACAGGAATTTAATTCCAGTCGAAGTTCTGGAGTTTTCCAGGAAGAGGGGTGAGAGGTATCTTGTGTCTCTCCCCCCTTCCTGAATTTAGCTGCTTAAAGGCCCTTTTTGACAGAAGAGAGGCTTGGGATCCAGTATCCACCAGTGCAGAAAATGCACATTGCCCTTGCATTCGCACTGGGGCATAACATCTCCCCTCCTTCTCCTCAAGATGACAAAGGTAATGGGCATTTTGGGTGAGCTGGGTGGTCAATTTATTTATTTTGGGCTCCAGCACAGTGGCATTTTGGACAATTTTCTGTGCCAGAGTATGGGAATCTGTAACACAAATTTGACATCCTGAAATAGATGGGATTTCAAAATCCCCTTTTTCTCCTAGCTCTGTGTTGCCCCCTTTTACCTGGAGGCAGTCACTAGGACCCGTTTGTGGGGAGGATCCCTCCTTTACTATTTTTTTCTCAGAATGGCAATTCTGGCGTCCGGGGATAGATGACTCTGAATCAGTCCCCACACCCACCCAGTCTTCTTTTAGTTTTATTGCGACCCATTTTTCTTTGGGAGGAATTCCCCCGTCGCTGAAGGAGATTTTTTTCCCCCAGAATCCTCTAAGGATTCTTCCCCTTCAAACTGGAGGACACTAACTTCTTGCCGAAAATGGGCCTGTTTGATGTCTTTATTTCTCTTATTTATCCTACCTACCCTCTGTTCCCTGGGTTGCAGATTTTCGAGGGCAAGAGATTTTAGTTCCGTTCCGGGGTGTCCAGGGGCTTTTCACAGGTGAGGAAGGAAGCTTCCTCTCGGGCTTCACACCCCCTCTTGCCCCATGCCTCCTCCTCTGGAACCAGTGAGTTATCGGGGTTCTCTCCCCGTCATTGTTCTGGGGTGCCAGACCCTTGGTTTGCAGGGTTCTGAGCAGCCATGTTCATCTGAGGGTTCTGCTGGGCCCTCAACATGCGCCCCAGAGCCTGTGTGAGGTTCTGGACCTGGCGGTCCAGTTGGGACCCCGTTCAGGCTGGTACAGGGGTCTTTGTTCATACCAGGGGTTTCACAGGAAGGTTAACTATCCCTTCTCTCTGAGTACCCTGGGTATTGGGGATTTTGGTAACCCTCCACCCTTGGCCTCCCCTCTCCCGGTTTGGGAAGTCTGGCCTTCTGAAAAGGGGGAAAGAAAGGAGGGTTGTCCTGCAGGTTGGGGTTTTGTGGATACCGCGGAAAGAAACAACCCAGGATTAGGGGGATTGCTGCCCTCCGGAGGGAAGTTAGGAGGGAAGTTTCCTGGGGCGGTACTTACCTGGTTGGAGCCCCTCCTTGGGCTGGGGGAGTCCATACGTACCCCAAGATAGGCCGGTTGCCCTTGTATCTGGGACTTATATAATCTGGAGAGTTAGGGGTCCCATTGGTGGGATTACCTCCCTGACTGCCACCTGTTGCTGATTGGTTCAAAGGCCTTCTTTGCCTCTGATTTTGCTGGGGTGTTGGTTGGTTTGGGGGTTTTTACCTGATTTTTAATTTCTGCAGGTTTTTGGACCTCATAGATTCGGGAAGCCTGCTCTATTACCCAGTCCAGAGATCTTTTATAATGAAAATCCCTCACCAGCTGGGTCATGATGTACTTTGGGAGTGGATTAAAGTAGGTAGTTGCGCATTACAAATCGTAGGCTGCCTTGCTTCACGTGTGCGGAAAAGTGTTTCAAGATGACCACCTTTTAGGCGGACCATCTTGAATGGTTTTGGTCTTCCAGTCCAGCAAAGAAGCTGGAGTACTCCAGAGAGAACGTCCATTTGGCATAATCTATGCAATTCTGGCTATCTTTAAGGTGGAAAGTGTCCATCATTTGTTCGTAGAGTTCCAAATGCTCCCAAACAGAATATTGTGCGTTTTATGGTACAGTGTTATGAAATTCCTAATAGCCTTGATCTGCCTAATGGGGTCTTTCACCAGAGCTCTCTTTAGTTTATTTATCTTGTTTTGCCGCGTCACCTGAGTCCACTCGCCCTTAGACTCGGAGGCGCTACTGTATTGAGGTCCCCTCATGATCTTCTAGGCACTCCCTGATTCTGTGAGCTTCAGAGGGGCTTGCAGAATGGTGGGGCCTAGTTTCTTCTCCCTTTGGCACACAGGAGAGTAGTCTTCTGACTCCTCCTTGCTTCCAGGGTTGGCGGAGGATCCCCCCACTGCCCGGATTGGGTGGAGGTCTTCAGAATGCTCTTTTGGGGCCTCATTTAATGCCGTTTTCTGCAAATTGAACCAACTGCTCCCGCAGATCTAATTCCCTGACTGTCACCTCATAGGAGGCTTCCTTGTCAGAGACATCAGCCATAATATTTTGGTGTCTATACAGGAACACCCGTCCATCTATTTCTGGGGGGCGCTGATCTGTCAGCTCCATTATGCTAGGCCTATTTAATTCTGACGGCCTCCTAGTTTCTGGTTCTTGTGGACCAGTAGACATGAAGTCAGCATTGTACTAAGTATTAGTGGGTTTGAGTCCCTTAGTACAGATGTCATCATTCTATGATTAGGGATTGCCCTGTCCCTCTCTACTTGTTCGGGGTCCCTCCAGTTTGAATTAAATCTAGCATACTCTTTCTCCAACCTCGCTAGTTTCTCCTTCTCAGCCCCTACCTCTTGATAATAGGCAAAGGTCTGAGCTTTTTGCTTGGCTATCAGGGCTTTACTGGCCTCTATGACCCGCTCTTGAGCTGCCACCAGCTGGTGGAGCCCATCTTTCTTCTTACAGAGGGCCTTGTTGTCTCTTTGTGCTGGCTGTATAGTTTGGGAATACTGAGACAATTTCTGTTGCAGCAATTCACCTCATGAGTTTGCGCATTTTTGTTTGGGTGTTCTCTTCCAGAGCACCTTCTACCCGCCTGGTGTCCTCCAATAACTTTCTGTATTCTATTTTGAGTTAATTTAGTTTCTGGAGGCCCAACTCTCTTTCCTGTAAATCTGTTTTTAGGTTGCTTACTTCCTGACATGGGGCATCTTTCTCCTGATTGAGGGTGCCCCTCTGTTCAGTCAGGTCATCCCTTTGTTGCTTGATAGCATTTAATTTCTGGTTTTCTTGATCAAATCCTGCTTGCAAGTGGAGTTCTTTAATAATGAATTTGCTATTCTCCTCTTCCAACTTTTCGACCTGATCTTGCAGCATGGTTATTTGTCCTGAGCAGGCCCTGTTATATGTTAATTGTTGATTCAGCTTCTGTTGACTCTCTTCCAGGGAGTCAACCTTTTCAAGACACTCCACTTTTAATGCATCTAATTGGGCCTCTTGGTCAGATTTATTCTGTTGTTGTAGAGCCAAGTCCTCTTTTAGCTGTTTAATGTAATTTCCAGATTCTACCTCAGCATCTTGTCTCTTTTTCAATTTTTCTTCCACTAATTTTAGCTCTGGATTTGAGTTAAGAGTTCAGATTGATTTTGCGCAAGAGTTCTATTTTCTTCATGCTTTGCCCGAATCACTCCCATATGGAGATACATGTAGGGCGTGATTCTGACAATTCTAATCTGCTCCTCTTTAATTTTTGGAGTTATGTACAACTTGCTCAAAGCTTGATGTAATAGGCCACCGTCCTGCCAGGTGTCCATGTCCATGGCGGTGACCTGTTACATAATTTCCTCTAGCCAGACTTTCTCATCTTGCTCTGCCCATTCCCTTCTAGCAAATAATTTGTGCAGAAGGTGCTCCCTGGCCATGTTGACCTCTACTTTGGCCATTTTTGGAAAGTGTTTTTTCTTTATTAATTTATTTATGTCAGGCTAACCTGTATTCTGTTGCTTTTTGTCTAGTTTGGGGTTGATTTAGCTTTAATTTTATGCACTGGCCGGATACTTGGGGTCTTTGTTTTGGGGAGGCGCTTACTACAGCATAACGCAGTGTTCCAACCACACATAGTATCACTACCTTGAAGGTTAGCCTGCTGTGTTAAGCTGTCACGGGTGAATACACAATCCCAAATCCAGGACGAGCCCCCAAGTTGTAAAGGATTCCAATCGGGCGTCACACACCGGACCAGGACCCTTGACCTTAGACTAGGATGTAGCGCTCAATTAGAATACTTTTTCTTTATTTTCTACTAATTCGGATTGAGCTGGCACACAACCCGTCTCACACCCCCTTTTACAAATACCCTGCATCACAATGGACCCTGAACCAGGCCTGCAGGGGGGAATACAATATTTATTTTAAATTCAAAGAAAAATCACACAGTTTGAAGATTGGGCAGCAATCACCAATGGGGTGATAATTACAGAATAAATAATGAAATACACTTAGTTTGACCTTCTGTTATAACACACACAAAGCACAGATGAATAGGACCAATTTTACTGTTCGGGTAGATAGCACCCGAGTTAAGATTTCCCCCTGCAGTGCTCCGTCATACCCCAATTAATTGAATTTTGAGTGGCTAGAAAGGAGCAACAAGGAGTCAGGGATATTTAGGCAGCAAACAGAATTAAAATCCGACCTTCACTCGCAAAATAAGCAGCAAAAACAGATTTTAAACCCTTTGCAATTGCATAAAATGACACTCAGAATTGGTAACAATTAATTTAAGCGTGCGGTTGAATAAATGAGGTAAATATGATTTATCACAGTATCAGGAATGTAATATCACTAGCAACTACAAGGCAAGCTATCAACAACAGGCATACAGTTCAGAAAGCAACTTGAGAACACAGTGCAGCCAAAATCACACGTTGAAAAGTTGCATTTTCCACTTTTTTCAGTTTAAATATCAAAATGGCTTTTAAAAGAAATGGGTGAAATAGACAGAATCGGAATGCAGTTTTTAGGCTGGGTGATAGATGCACATCACATGGATAATATAGAAATGAAAGAGTGGCTCTAGCTGAATACCTGGATGAGATTTTCAATGTGGAAGGAGATTTGGTTTTGGGAAAATAAACGCAGTTAACATAGAAAGTCGGTTTGGAAAGAAAGGACAAATTTTACTTAAACTAGATTATCAAGACTAGATGTCATGGTCATGAAGTCAGGAGCACAGGCATGCAGGGGTCGCATGCACAGGAGACCTGAGTGGACACTGTGAACAAAAGTAAACAAGAACATCTATTTAACACCAAAAGACTTTTATTATGGACATAGCAATTCCATCCATTAAGCAGGATGCATTAACCTTGAACATTCCATCCATTAAGCAGCCCCAAGTGTATTCTTGGGTGTGGCTGCTAATGGATTTCCTTTGCACGTGCTCACTCTCTAGGAGTGGCAGGGTGTGGCTGGTAAGCCGGCCCAAATGGATGTGCCCACGATCTCAGCTATATAAGCTGCCCCGATCCTCAAGACAGACGCTTCGCGTTATTCTGCACTTGCAAGCAGCATAACACTCTCTGTCGCCTGAGGTCATACTTACCTTTGAAGATCCTGCTTCCTGGACATCCTGCTTCCTGCCAGCATACTTACCAACTGGGAGAAGCTGTTCTTACCTGTACATCTCTTCGGCAAAACCAAGTATTCATCTTTACACTTCCGGAACGCCGAAATCTTTATCTTGGCACCGCAGCACGACACGCTCCATCATCGACAGCAGCGCCTGCAAGGAAAAAACAGTCAGTTTAAGGTTGCGCTTCACCATACTTCGCGCTTTCCCTTAAACCATCACTTATCTGCTGTCGAGCATTGCGATTGAATCCATCTTCCATCCGGCCGTGTCTCATGTCTCACAGATTCATTGAGGCCGCATTTCCATCTAAGGGAAGAAAACAAAAGAGAGACATTATTGCGGGCAAAAATAGGAGCAACATATACAGACATTAAAGAGAACGAACAGCATCACAAGAGCTCAAGAAAGACTTACTAATCATTAGGAGAAGCATAGTCACAGCTGGACTGGACTAATCCTTATCAGGGATCAGTGAAGGAACTAGATCCAATTCGACGCGCCCCTGCCAGAAGTAGCAGGACGGAGAGCTTATCTTCCATAATTCACAGGTGAGCTTTATGGGCCGGCGTATGCTCACAGAAGTCCTACTTTGGGGTGAAGGGCCTGAAGGGGGTGATTCAAGTTCAGGGAGGGCTGCAACCGTGCCCCAACGCCTCGGCAGAGACCAGGTGAACGTAACAGAACACGAGGCCTCAAATACTCTCTGCCTGGGCGTTATGGAAACTTCAGAAACAGATCAGTTAGCCCTCTTACTAGGGGAATCACGGGCTGAAGTACATGCTTCAAGACAGGAAACCAATGCATTACGGAGGGATCTTATTTTAACTCGAGAAAGAATGACGAATTGGCAAGACAAATGCTACAAGCACAAGCAGGACAGGTTCCACTGCCTGGAGTGACCCATTCTTCTCATTCTTCCACACCACAACAATCAACACTGGTTCAAGTGGTTCTTCCAGGAGCAGTGCCTCTAGCCCCTCCCGAACACTTCATCGGCGATCAAAAACAAGTTCACTGTATTTATGAACCAATGTCGCCTTCATTTCTTGTGCAGACCAGGAGCCTTTCCTAATGACCAAGCCAAAGTGGCGTTTGTACTCTCGTATTTAGGAGGTAGTGCGACGGACTGGTCTATACCTTTGGTAAATCAAGATGACCCTTTACTCTGGAACTTTGGCAATTTCCAACATGAGATGGAGAAATTGTTTGCCCGTCATACTCATGGACAAGCTCTGGACAACGAGTTGTTGTCACTCAGACAAGGGAGTTAAGATTTATTAACCTATATTGCAACCTTCAATCGTCTCATAGCCCAGACCAACTGGCCAGAAGAGAAGAGGACTACACTCTTTTACTGAGGGTTATGCGGAGAACTTAAGGATGTGTTGGCGCAAGTGGTGAATCCCCCTTAGAGGTGACGGTGCAACTTGATCATAGGTTGCAGAAACAGAAAATGGATCGAGCTAGATCAGAGGAATGGTCAGTTTACGTACAACCTTGTGAGAATCAGACTAAACCACATGAACAGTCTGAGCCAATGCAAATTGGTGGATTACGAAGTCCCCTTACCAAAACAGAAAGGGAAAAAAGGAGACAACAGCAGCTTTGCTTATATTGTGGACAAGCAGGTCACTTCCTCCGTGACTGCCCGGTAAAACCACCTAAGAAAACAGTTGGGGCAACGGACAAAACTGATGAAGAAGAATAACAGAACACTGGAAACGCCAATGCCTGGCAAGTGTAGGGGTCTGCTTGTCGAGCATGAAAAAGGAATCCGTACAGACCTCACATCTAGTCCTTCCAGTGCTTTTGGTGAATCACAAGGAACCATCAAAAATACATGCCTTGGAGGCATATATTGATTGTGGAGCTGTGGGTAACTACATTGACCAAGATTTGGCTCTACGAATAGGCCTTCCTCTCGAACAGAAGCAGAAATCGGAAAACATCACTGCTGTCGATGGTTCTCAGCTATCATCCGGGCCGGTGACACAATACACAGAGAAAGTCAAGCTTCTGTGTCAGGACGGGCATCAAGAGGACATTACTTTCGATCTCATCGGTGCTCCTCAGTTCCCGATGATATTGGGAATGCCCTGGCTGGAGACCCACAATCCTAGGATCGACTGGCGAAAACGAGTTCTGACATTTCCTCATGTTTGTGCCGACACATGTTACAAAAAAGATTACACCAATCTGAAACCGAAGAAAGGAATCGTGTTGGGTCGCATCAGCTCCTTACTGCTTGAATACCAAGATTACCAGAATGTCTTAAAAAAAGAGCAAGTCAATGTTCTGCCCCCGCACAGACCCTATGATTGTCAAATAGATGTTGTACCCAGAGCCCAGATCCCTTGCAGCCGAATTTACGCTCTGACAGAACAGGGAAAATCAGCATCTTAGAACTTACCTGGATCGGTACCTGGCGAATGGTTTCATTCGCCCGTCCAAGTAACCTGCCTCCTCGCCCTTATTCTTCGTGCCTAAAAAGGAGGGGGACTTAAGAACTTGCATCGACTATAGAGCCATCAATCAGATCACAGTAAAAAATCAATCAATATCCTTTACCACTTATACCAGAGCTCCTGGACCAAGTGAAACATGCTCAAATCTACCCAAAACTGGATTAAAGAGGAGCATACCATCTTGTTAGAGTAAAAGATGGAGACGAGTGGAACACGGCCTTCCGCATGAAGTACGGCCTCTTTGAATTCCAGGTCATGCTCTTCGGGCTATGTAATGCCCCTGCGGCGTTCCAATTCTTTATGAATGATGTACTTCGTGAACTACATTGACAACATTCTTATCTACTCAAATTCCATGGAAGAACATGTAGGCCATATCTGGGCAGCCTTAGAGAAGCTTCGACAAAACCAATTGTATGCCAAGTTGGAAAAATTGTTTTTCCATGTAACTGTCAGGAATCAGGGGTGGAAGCTATGGAGCCGCTGGAGGTTGTAGCAGTTGTGTTTAACGCTCTAGTCCTCAACTAACATGGCGGAGCATTCTATAAATGCCTACTCCGCCCCTAAATTGGTGCCTTGTATCTGTGCTTGTTCACTCTAAACGCTCGTAGCTCTCAGTGCTAGTCTTGTTTTTTTCCTTCGGGCTTTCCCGTTTGTACCACCTTCTGAAGTGTGCCTGAGCCGCCTTTTACGGTCGCAGGTTTCCTTTCTCTTTCCTTCTATAGTCTTTCCCTCTTCGGTCTTTTCTACCCTGTTTACTTCCTCGTCTCGGCGTCTCCACCGTTCCTCCTTTCTGCCTGCGGATTCCTTTTTCCATATGCAGACCCTTTCTAGCCTTACCTGCCTGTCTTCTTACATTTTCGGCTCCGCACTGCGACACTGCAGCCGGTGCTCGGCTTCGCCGTACTCTCCTTCTCAGCTGCTCTGCCGTTCCTTTCCCTACTGCTGCGACCATTCTGCTGTATGCGGCTTCTGTGGCTCGTCTCTGCTACTTCCGCATTCCTTGCGGTCGCCGGCCCTGCCGGCTGCTGGGAACGCGGCTTTCCTTTCTTAACTATAAGGGCCATTTCTGCACCTAATATCCAGTTCTCCTTTCTTCCACTTGCGTGCCGTCCTCATTTCTGTTCTTTGGACTATTAATCTATCACTGCCTCTGTTTTACTTGCTGTTTATTCTTCTAGCTATTATTCTAGGGAGCCTCTCTTGTATAGTTTCTTTTCCCTGTATTGAAGGGTTCTTTGTCCCTTGCCGTTATTAAGAAGTCCTTTTCTGTATTTCTGCATATTGTTTCCATCGGGATATCAGCAACCACCCTCTGTGTCTTCATTCGACTTCCTGCTATCAAGAGGTGTTCTATCACTCACCTTTGGAACCTAAGGATTGTACTTCTGATTCCTACAATCAAGATCCACAGGGTTTGTTCTGCCTTTGGGCTTTTTCCCTGAATGTGAGGCTGACTCCCCTGGGGGCCCCCAAGACACGACCCTTCACTGTCAAGGTGGCCTCCGGAGGGGAGAGACCTTATCTACACGAGAAGAAGGTTCATGCTCCCAAAGACAAGACTGTAAGTAAGAAGAAGAAGCTTCCCAAGACTAAGTCGCATCTCCAGAAACAAGCCTTCGAAGAATCAGGTGAGGAACAAGGGGAGGTGGAACCGGAGTCTGACAGTAACTGAGGTCGAGTTTCTCGGTTTCATGCTCACACCACAAGGCGTACATATGGATACACGAAAGGTGGATGCAATCCTCCAATGGCCCTCTCCAACATCCACGAAAGGAGTGCAAAGCGTGCTCGGATTCGCCAACTTTTATTGTCGGTTTATACCTGGGTTTTCACAAATTGTACATCCAATTACCTCCTTGTTAAAGAAAAATCAAAAGTTCCATTGGTCGACAGAAGCTGAAGAAGCCTTCCAGAAGTTGAAACTAGCATTCACTACAGCACAAGTCATTCGACACCCACGACCAAACCTACCTTACATAGTTGAGACAGATGCTTCAAAAATAGCCATGGGAGCAGTATTGTCACAACGAGACCCTGAAACAGGACAACTACACCCGTCGCATTCTGCTCCCGCAAATTTTCAGCCCCGGAGTTGAACTACACCATCACAGATAAGGAATTACTGGTGATTAAAGCAGCATTCAAGGCCTGGAGACATTACCTTCTTGGGGCGAGACATATGGTTACTGTCATCACGGACCACCGTAACTTGCAATACTTGAAAACCGCCAAAGCACAATCCTCGCGTCAACTTCGTTGGGCTCTCTTTTTCGTGGGAATACTATTTTATATCACTTATAGACCTGGAGTAGGCAATGAGAAAAGAGGCTTTTACAGCATTCGACCCGTGACCATAATTCCTGAGGTAAGGATTCAAACCAGAATAGCTGCCACCATGTGTGCGGATGACCAAGGAACCAGTTTGCTATACCCGATGGATCAATCAACACAACAGGAATGGCTGTTAAAAGGTGACCAGTACACCATTGAAGATAATCTACCGTATTTCCAAGGACGATTATATGTCCAAGACCAAGAACTGCAAAAGCAAATCATCACAAATTACCACGATTCATTAGTGGAAGGACACCCATGAATAGCCAAAACTCAGGCTAAGGTAAAACAAAACGACTGGTGGCCAACCTGGCGAAAAGACATTGCCCAATTTATTGAAACCTGCGGTGTCTGTGCACAACACAAGTCTCAGAAACAGAACCCCACTGGCTTACTACATCCCCTAAAAGTACCGCCAGCACCTTGGCATACCCTGTCGATGGACTTCATCACCGATCTTCCACCCTGCAATGGATACAACACCATATTAGTCATTGTGGATTTATTCTCCAAAATGGCCCATTTCATCCCTCTGAAGGGACTCCCAATTGCGTCAACTCTCGCTTCTGAGTTCCTAGAGCAAATAGTTTGATTGCATGTATTTCCATCAATATTAGTATCTGATCGCGGAACTCAATTTGTTTCTGCCTTTTGGAGAAAGTGTTGCACGATTGCCAAAATCGATCTCCGGTTGTCCATAAGCCATCACCCTCAAAGTGATGGGCAAACTGAACGAACCAACCAAACTTTAGAGCAATACCTCAGGTGTATGTTGCAACAGTCCGAGGATTCTTGGAAAAATATACTCTGGATAGCTGAGTATGCATACAACAAATCACTTCACACAAGCACAGGGCAAATTCCATTCTACACTGTGCACGGAAGACATCCGAGGAAATCAGTATTTGATCCACCATATACCCTGGAAATGCCAGCCATAAAAAACTTGCATAAAACCATCACTCAAGTTTCTTAAGGAGGCGACAGAGTATCTGACCAAGGCTAAGGAAAGACAAAAACTGTTGCTGATCGACATCGGAAGGAAGCTCCCGCCTACCAGATTGGAGAAAAGGTGTGGTTAGCATCTAGATATATTCCCCTGAAGGGGCCAAGAGCTTTCCGCCGAAGATACCTGGGCTGCTATATAATAAAGTCCATAATCAATCCTGTCGCCATGAAATTGGAGTTACCATCTCACGTGAAAATGACCCCCCGTATTTCATGTCTCTCTCCTCAAACCAATGAACTCCAATACATGGCTTAGTTCTCCGCCAGAGCCTGAATTATTACCTAATTGACTGGAAAGGTTACGGATCTCAAGACCAAACTTGGGAACCCAGTGAATACATCCATGCTCCGCGTTTAATCAGACAGTTCCATCACAATAATCCCATCAAACCAGGAGCAGGAGGAGAACCGCCCTTCAGAGGGGCCTTGAGGGGGAGTGCTGTCATGGTCATGAAGTCAGGGGCACAGGCATGCAGGGCTCGCATGCACAGGAGACCCTGGGGGGACACTGTCCTGGCGCTTTTGGCGCCAGGCTCATGAACAAAACTAAACAAGAACATCCATTTAACACCAAAAGACTTTTATTATGAACATAGCACTTCAGATGCATTAACCTTGAATATTCCATCCATTAAGCAGGATGCATTAACCTTGAACATTCCATCCATTAAGCAGCCCCAAGTGTATTCTTGGGTGTGGCTGCTAATGGATTGCCTTCGCGCGTGCTCACTCTCTAGGAGTGGCAGGGTGTGGCTGGTAAACCGGCCCTAATGGGCGTGCCCACAATCTCAGCTATATAAGCTGCCCCGATCCTCAAGACAGACGCTTCACGTTATTCTGTACTTGCAAGCAGCGTAACGCTCACCGTCGCCTGAGGTCAGACTTACCTTTGAAGATCCTGCTTCCTGGATATCCTGCTTCCTGCCAGCATATTTACCAACTGGGGGAAGCTGTTCTTACCTGTACATCTCTTCGGCGAACCAAGTATTCATCTTTACACTTTCCGAATGCCAAAATCTTCATCTTGGCACCGCAGCTCGACACACTCCATCGTCGACAGCAGCGCCTGCAAGGAAAAACGGAAGACAAGGTTAGACATTGAAAAAACAGTCAGTTTAAGGTTGCGCTTCGCCATACTTCGCGCTTTTCCTTAAACCATCACTTACCTGCTGTCAAACATTGCGGTAGCATCCATCTTTCATCCGGCCGCGTCTCGCGTCTCGCAGCTGCATTGAGGCCGCATTTCCATCTAAGGGAAGAAAACAGAAGAGAGACATTATTGCGGGCATAAATAGGAGCAACATATAAAGACATTAAACAGAACTAACATAATAAGAGCTCAAGAAAGACTTACCAATCATAAGGAGAAGCATAGTCGCAGATGGACTGGACTAATCCTTATCATGGATCAGTGAAGGAACTAGATCCCATTCGACGCGCCCCTGCCAGATGTAGCAGGATGGAGAGCTTATCTTCCATAATTCATAGGAGCAGTATCACCACGTACCACCACTCACAGCTTTTCTACTGTGGGAGAGGCCTGAAGGAGGTGATTCAAGTACAGGGAGGGCTGCAACTATGCCCCAACGCCTCCGCAGAGACCAGGTGAGCGTAACATGCACTTCCCTTTTTCCTTGCCACTGCCACTCGGCCATACCTGCTCCTTAGCCGTGCGTTCCACATGCTTGCTACCGTCTGTGTTATTTCGAGTGCCTGCTGTCCCTCTTCATCACCCTCACCCTCGTCTTCTGTGTCCCATTCTTCTCCTCTCAACTCTCTGTCCGTTTCCTAGCAGACCTCACTGTCCCATATCCTGTGCTCCCTGCTCGCCCGCCCTCACCCTCCTTTGTCTGGACATGCACATCCTTTATTGCTGCACTGTCTAATCTAAATAAAATGTCCCTGGCCCTCCATTCATCCAGTCCACTCCGTTGTACCCTTTCTTCTGTCCGCGCTGGGGTAGGCCCATAGGTGGGGTTAGTGTATCCCATTACTCAGCGAGCCGCTAACAGATATAATCCCCTATGTTCGGCTGAGTTCCCCTCCGTTACGCCTGCACATTCATGAACTTCTTGCAACCCCCCTCGTCAGGGTCCTCAATCATTTTCAAAAGTTCCAAAATCTCCTTCCTTTTCTGCAGCTGCTTGCCTTTATACTTCGCTGCTAATAATGTGCTCTTATGTCCTAACACCCCCTTATTATGGGTGCCCTGCAGCAGGGCATCCCCCCTCATGTCTCTACCGCCGACTGTGTGTGGAACTACTGCGTGTGGTCCCCTAATCCTACGCTAGCATGCTGCGCGCGATGCAGGTGTCAAAGTAAAAAAACCTGTCTCCTGTCCCCTCCTCCCTTTCATTCCCGGTCAAAGTTCCATCACCTTACCCTACACACACACACACTCTATACCATCCTACATTTGTCCACTATAATGAAAATGTCACGCCAACAATGACCTACATTGATACACTACCAAACACAATACACCAAACAGCATGTTAAAATAACAAGTTAAAACAACAAATACTACTATATCCAAGCCCACTAATTATGCAGAGCTCCTACTTGCTCATTTCCGTGTCACAAAGAAAATGGTACCATCATTTCCCCTCACTCTGGAAGGCTCCCTACACTCCATTATTTTCCTTCCTTATTGTTCCTCTTAAAAATTCTTAATTGGGGGGGGGGCACTGTTGAGCAGCCATCTAAAATGGCTGCTTAGTCTTGAGCTCCATTTTACGGCTGACAACGGAAACGACTGGTGGCGGCTCCGCTCACTGAAATAAGCTGTAAACATTGTGAACTACTACAGACACCAGCGGGCAGAAAGTTGCCGGATCCCGACTACATTGGTGCCCTAGCTGAGGAGTTGGCCCGACGTTGAGACCGAGGGCTGCAGCCTAGCCTCGCTGCTGGGGACACGTGAAGACGCAGCAAGGAACTTCCAAAGAGTGGGCCGTTGCCCTCCGTCCATGAATCGGAGAATCCTTGCAGGTGGGCCAAGGAGCTGCTGTCTAGAACACTGACCCGGCTGCCTGGTCGACTGTTGTGGAGTGAGGAAGTGACTGCCTAGTGGGTGTGGCAAGGAGGGAGAAGGAATCCCCGGATGGCTCCTCTGGGAAACCGCCTGGCAACATCTGTGACTGTGTGCCCCTGGGGCGTCGGCTGCCACGGCCACACTTGAGGCCAGGCTGCAGCGGCGGGCTCAATCTTCAAAGTGCCCTGACCGACGCTCCCCAATACATCTGCAATCTGGGCTTGGACCCTGGAGCTACGCCAGCAGTGAGGAAGACCCGTGTGAGGTGGAAGGGAGAAGCACGCCAACAGCCATGTCGCGGCCATCGTACTAGAGGGTGAGCGGGTGGCTGGCTGCGGCCCCTCCTCCCCCCATCAGTCAAATTCGTCGTCGGGCTGAGCCCGCCCGACTTCATAATGCTCTGCGTTCCCTGGCGGCCCCGACTCCTGTGCTTCCTGTCTGTGGGGGGTGCGCCGTGGGCGACTCAGCTCTGGCCACTCTGCGGCGCCCTGTGGGGCCGGGCAGGGCTGGAGAGCTGCCGAACCCTACGGGCTAGAGGCGGCCGGGGTTGGGGGCTGCTCTACCTCGGTCGCACCGCTGCTGACCAGCTGCACACGTGGGGCATAGCGACGGTCCCCGGTTACCTGGGCCCTCTCGCATCACTGGCGGGCTGTTGGCTGTCCATATCCGCTCGGCCTACACAACCGCTGGCACATTACGAGCGCACCTAACTCCCGCATGAACAGAGGGAGGACCGGACTGCTGCCACCAATCGGGAGCAACACCACACAAATGAATCTCTGTCCCCCCCCCCCGGGACGGGGGCATCGTGCCTGCTGGGCGCATGAAAGATACCAGCTATTGCAGGCCTGATAAGGGACACTCAGAGCAAGAATAAGCAGCCTTGTGCCACTGGCCCCTCCAGAACACTGAGTAACCCCACCTGGGTGCCCCGGTCAGAACGTACTTCCTGCCACAAGGCCACAAAATACAAGCACAGACATCTACACCAGGGAAGTTCAGGTGAATACCTGGAGCCAACTGTGTCACTGTAAGGTAGGCGCTGGGACCTGGCTTCTGCTTCCGGGGATTCCTACAACTGGCGTATTAAAAATGCAGGCGCACACCAGGCGCTGATCCGGCAGACACCCGACCCCACTACCAGCGAGCCCAGCATATAACCCCTGAACAAGGAACCAACGTGTAGAGCCTTATCCCACGGCCACCGGTTGTCCTCCCCCCAAGTGGCGAACATGACAAAAGGCACCAACAGCGGGAAAAAATCTGGCACAATGGACACATTTGCAATAACTACTCAATGGGGCGAGATGAGCCAGCAGGCCCCCCACCCCAGGGACAGGCTACAGAAGGGGAGGCCCCTCCGCTGCTCGACCTCTCGGGCATCATGGAAGCCATGGCGAAAGGGACGATATAAACGCTACAGTGGCATCGATAAAAACCCAGCTGGACTATGGAGGGGCGCGCATAACTGAAGGTGAAAACTGAATAAGTAGCAATGAAGACAATATCCGTTTGCTGCAAAATGCTGTGATCACACTGTCAAAAGAGATGATACTGTCTAAAAACAAATGCGATGATTTAAAATCCTGTTCCCGCAGAAACAATATCCGTATCGTGGGGGTTCCTGAAAATGCTCTCAAAGGGAAAATGGAACTTGCAATTGAAAACCTAACAAAGGAACTACTGGACCAACCTGAACTGTTGCCTTTTTTCACCATCGAAAGAGCTCACAGAGCGCTGTCTCCTAAACCAAAACCGGGAGACTTCGCAGGACCAATCATCGCTTAAGTTCTCATCTACCGGGACAGGCATGCGATACTTTGAATAGCCCGGGAGGAGAAGGAGCTGAAATTAGGCTCACAGACAATTCATATCTTCCCAGATTTCTCAGTTCAGGTGCAACTTGAGAGACGACAGTTCGTAGGAGTGAAGAAACCTCTGCGCGAAAGGAATGTGCAGTATGCCATGCTATTCCCAGCGAGACTGAAGCTACAGTTTTGTGGCAAGCTGTATTTTCTCACCGTCCCTAGCAAGGCCATAAAGTTCATTGAGGCACAGATACCCAAAACTAATCCACCAGTGAACCTGATGGGTGGTAATGACTGAAAATTGTTGTAATTGGTTATTTAGCTAAATGAATCTGAGTTGCTATGTGAAGTTAGCATTGTAAAACTGCCGCTCACCTTGTCACACATCTTAACAAGGGGATCACCTCCCCAGCATTGGCACGGCCGTACGGCAACATCGCTTCCACTAGCAACTGCTTGGGATATATGTTTGGTTCATTGAACCCTCTGGCCCGTTGGCCATAGGGGGATGTTGAGGAAAGGGGAAGGGAGGGGAGGTACACTGCTGGGTTGGAGGTGGCAGTGGGTGCTAGAGGGGGACAAAAAGCACCAGCTGCACTTGGCTGAAGGAACATTGGGTGAAAATGGTTAAAACACTGACAGACGGAAACAGATACAGGACCAACACACAGGTCAATCTAATACACACTACAGTCCATGAATTGATTGTATGGAAATGCCGCAACAAATTAAAGTTCTGAGCTGGAAGGTCAAGAGGACTAGGTAACTTCACTAAAGCTCGGAAAATCATAGCCTACGCACAAGGGCACAGGGCCAATATCCTATTTCTGCAGGAGACACATGCGAAAGAATCCACATTTCGAGAGGTAGCACCCACATGGGGAGGGAATAAGTACGCTACATCTTTTTTTTTTTTTACCAACTTTATTTGGTTTTCAAGAGCATAATAAAGATTGCCCACGCTGATTGCTCAGGAAGTCTTCATTCTATTAAAGACAAGGAGGCAAGCATTATGCTATTTCTTTCTTTATTTACTGCCATACCGGCACTTTCGAACTTTTAACTTTAATACTGAACATTTCTGTTTTTAGAACGAAAAGTTTAGGAAAACAAAATGTAGAAGTTTAAAGGTCCTTTAGTCCACACTTCTAACTGCTTAATCCGCACCAGGGAAACTACAAGCCCCATGAGTCTTAGGTTTGTGGTAGTCCTGACCTTTCTCCTCTGCAGCTATCAGAGGACAGCCCCCTCCATATGAACCCCTCTGACCAGGTCCTTTACTCTTTCTTTATGTCTGTCCACTTGAATAACTTGACTCTCACAAACCAAACAATCCCTTATGACTGAACAGAATCCCTTATAACTGAACAGAGAATTGTCCCTTGAAACGGTGAACTTTTCCGGTCCAACTTGACCAACTTTAACTGTTCCTCTTCAACTCCTGAGTTCTCCTTCATCCGGCCGTCTTTTGTTCGTCTCCTATAAATAATGGAGAGCAAACCATGAGGGTGGGAATGAGCAAAGGAGTTACATCATTATTAATACTCGACCTCTCTGCTGCATTCGACCTGGTCAACCACAAGGTCTTATGTCGGCACCTTGACTCTGCAACTCACCTCTCCACGGACGCTATCAAGTGGATCGAGTCCTTCCTGAGCGAGAGGACCATGAGAGTCTTCTCCCCCTCAGCATCGGCCGATCCTACACCCATCCTATGTGGTGTTCCCCAAGGATCCTGCGTCTCGCCTACCCTCTACAACATCTTCACTAAGCCACTGTTCGCCGATCTGGACCAGCTGGGTATCACCTACACTAACTATGCAGATGATACCCAGATTCTCCTACCACTTTCTGGGGATTACGGTACAGACATGGGCCTAGTGAATAAGGTTTACCTTATCATTCAAGCATGGATGGCCACTCACGGTCTATGTTTGAACGATGATAAGACTGAACTAATAATATTGGGTTCGCAGGCCAATATTAAAAAATTAGGTCAAGAATATTCATCTTTCAATATTGACGGCAATACTATTAGAGTCTCCAAGGAAGTAAAAACCCTGGGATTTTACTTGGATTCCACACTTTCCTTTGACAAGCAGGTCAAATCCCTTACCTCAGCTACGGCTTACACATGCAAACTTCTTAGAGCTGGTAAACCGTTCCTCTCTGACAATAGTTGTCTGATCCTGGCTAGAGCTCTTATACTCTGTAGAATCAACTATTGCAATGCCCTCTACATTGGGGCTAACAAATCTACTATTCAAAAGCTCCAAACGCTACAGAATAACGCCTTAAGAGCAGCCCTTGGCATAAACAAGAAAACCCACATTTCTGCCTTGAGACGTCAACACAAATGGCTCTCCACATCCAATAAAAAACTTCTAAAAACACTCTCTTTGACACACAAAGCCTTGAACAATGCGGCCCCTAGTTACCTCATAGACAAACTTCAGAGAAGAACTTCTCTCAGACCAACTAGAAGTGGAAACACCAATTGCCTAAATATCCCCAAATACAAACTCACTACCATCGGGGGCAATGGCTTCACTGTTAAGGCAGCCAAAAGCTGGAATTCACTGCCCCACGAGTTGAGAGCTGACCAACCATATCCACTCTTCAGGAAAAACCTAATAAAACACATCACTGCCACCAATCCTTAGACTCCCATCACCCTCTCCCCTGGGGACACTATCCTGCAATCAAGATAACAGTATATCTTGTTATATTCGTTCTTTATGTAAATATTGTTGCCTGTGTATATGTAACCATATAAGCTTTATATCCTTAGTGCATGTACCTTTGCTTCAGCCCTATTGTTCATATTGTATATATCCTGTAGTCATGCAAAAATTGTTCATCTAGCGATATGTGAATTCTGTAACCTGTGTATACGTAACTATGTAAGCCTTGCATTTCCTTGTCGTTGCGCCCTTTTACTCACGAGTCTGGTGCGCTTAACAAATGAATAAACAAACAAACAAACAAACAAACAATATGACAATGCAGACAATGATCTTGCCATTCTGGGTGGGATATAATTCGCCTCCTTGTCTTAAATAGAATGAAGACTTCCTGAGCTATCAGCGTGGGCAATCTTTATTCTATGACAAGACAGGAGGCTCGCATTATGCTTGTTCAACGCTTGCCACCACCTTATTCGTAATCTCAGACACAGGCTTAAAATTGAATGGGCCTCATTCCGAGTCATGCCGGTAAGTACTGGTACTTTCCGGCATGGCAGAAAGTACGACACCGTGCTGGTTTAAGAGCGAAAATTTCGGCCCATTCCGAGTTCTCGGACACGCGCTTTCCGCCATGCCGGAAAAGGACCGAGCGGCCTGCCGCAAAACCCCCCAAAAAACCCCTACCGGCATGCAGCGACACATAAAGTACAACACCGCCCTTAAGCAGTAGCGTCAGTGCATAACGGTGACGGTAATTTACGGACACCGTAAATTACGGTCACCGAAAAAAAAGGAAGCAGAAATTACGACATCGCACAGGAACGGGAAGGAGAGCAGCGGCCATCTTTAAAAACACAATCCATTGCCATCCGCAGCCGCCAGCACCCTTGTGAGGAAACTAAAGTTGGAAACCGGACCAGCACCGCTCAACATGACAAAAGCACCAAAAAGGGCGGCGGATCGCATTCGCAAGCAGAGATTCTGCCCAGATGATCTCCAGGCCATGGTCGACTTCCTGGCAGAGCATGCCGATGTCGTCTTCAGCAGCGACATGCGGAGGGAGTCGACCCTCCGCAAGAAGAACATTTGGGCGGAACTGGCACAGAGGGTGAGCGCTGTTGGCAACACCCCCCGCACCTCCAGGGACTGCCGCAAGCGGTGGGACGACCTGCGGGTGCGGGTGCGGGGCCTCCTCTCCAGCAACCGCAGCCAAGTCCTGAAGACGGGAGGTGGCCCAAGTACCGCAGTCCAACTTGAGCCGTGAGAGGAGACCTGTGCGGAGCTCATTGGCACTGAATCCATTGAGGGCGTTGGGACCATGGAGTGCGGGGGAACGACTTCTGCAGAAGGAGGTGAGTGTCGACAGTGTACACTGGCAATGTCCATTGCATGATGTAAACTGACCCAGGGCCCATCGAAGGCACCCTCTCGTGTTGCCCTCCCCCATCCAACGCACCCCCCATCCAACAAATGCCGAGGCAAGTGCCGCCTAACGATGGCCCAAGTGCGAGTACATAACGCACATCAACCATAGTGCATTGACTTGCACAGCCCATCATGCACACTGTCCAGCGTGGTAGGCATTGTACTAGCCAAAATGTACATGACCAGGGCACAATGAGTCACTGCCAAACATGTGTATATGTCATCACCATGCACATGTACCACTGCCATAGCTACCCCCCAAACAGAACAAAACGTAAATGACCGAAATGTCCATGCAGCCATGTATGCAAATAGGACATTGCACATACACTAATGTTGTCCCTCTCTTCTACCCCCACAGGCATTGACCATGACAGCACAGAGCCCCAAGGAAGCCGGCCAAGCACCTCCACGGGTACTGGCAGGTTCAGGCCGAAGCCAGCAACAAAAAAAACCACCCCCAACCCACGGAAAGGCCACTTGAAGCTGGCAGAAAAGCATGCCATACAGCATCGGCGGCAGCAATTGTGTCAACACCCAGCTCGGCGCAGTCGAGCGTCTCAGGGGAGGCTGCTGCTACCGCGCCGGATGAGTGGGAGCCCAGCCCGTCACCCATCCGGGGGCCCATGTCGGAGGACGGCCAAGAAACAATGCACAGCCCGGAGCCATGCTCCGTAACCCTGGCGTCATGCAGTGACTCCGGGGATGCACCATCACCTGTGCACAGTCTGGAACTCAACCTGCAGGGGTATGACGCCGATCCCCCCAGTCCACCCATACCGCCCCCTGCAGAGCATGCTGGTGCAAGTGGACCTTCAGATGGTCTCCCTTCTTTTGACCAGCAGCGAGTGCACCATTTGACTGATCTCATACAGAACTACATTGAGGACAATCGCCAGGCCAGGGCAGAATTGCATGTAGAACTCTATCAAATGCGGCAGTCCCTCACCGACTGCACAACCAGATTGTGTGACTCTTTGACTGACAACACGACCCGGCTATGTCATGTCCTTAATCGCATAGCAAATGCCCTTGAGGCAGGGCATCCAAGTACCGAGCCACAGCAGGAGGACACATCCGCAACCAGTGAGGCCACGCAATGCAGCCCGGAGAGACGCACTCAGCGTTCCTTGCGTCAACGGGATTGCCTCCCCCAGACAAGGGGAGCAAGAGACATTAGGCATTCCTGCCACATGTGGGCCCCACATCCTACATGGGACGAACGACTGCTCTGGAGTTGGGGAGGAGGGGAGAGGGGGGAGATGGTGTGTTCTGGAGTTGGGGGGAGGGGGGAGATGGTGTGTTCTGGAGTTGGGGGGAAGGGGGAGATGGTGTGTTCTGGAGTTGGGGGGAGGGGGAAGGGGGCATGGGCAGTTGCTGATGTAAGCACTATTTTGTTTTTTTTTCTCACAATACACAATTGGTGTCGCAAACTTAAACCGTTGTGGACATTCTTCATTGCACATTTGTTCATTGACTACTGCCAGTGCATGGTGTACAAGTATGCACGAGTCCGTTGCCCTGTGTGCCCATGTCATGACACCCTCTACTGACTTGTGTCCTGGAGACCTTGTCCACTGTAAGTATAGGGCATTGCATGCCCCTCAAGTGCACAGCCTCAATGACCCTTTGTTGGCACTTCACCCTCCGCCTTCACCGCATCGTCCTGTGGTTGTAGCAGTACCATGTCAGGGGTGATAGCCGCTCACGTAGGGATGCACTTTTTGTCCATCTGCACATATGGCATGGGCTCATTCGACACCAGATATCAGTGGAGGGGTCACCCACCAGTCCTGCTTCTCCGGCACATATGTGCATCACGCAAGCCAGGTGACTGCTTCATCTACACGCATGCACGGGTATGGCCATTGTCTGGTTGCCCCATGGCCCTGTTCAGGGGGTTTGTGACAGGGGTCATGTGGCTTGCTGTCAAGGGACAGTCAACAACAGCTGAATGTGTCGCCAAATGAGGTGGGTGTGTGGACTGTCATGGTGGAGAACAGTACTTGGCTGTCATGGCAGGGTTTCAATGATGGCCATCTGCACATGTCCATGGATGTATTGCGCACGATCATGGACACAAATATGTGTCCGATGCAATGTAATGCAGTGGGGTGTTGCGTCTACATGATGGCCCGTGAACGATTGTGTGGACATCTTGGGGTACATGTTCCTTTGTTGCATGCTGCTGTCCTGATGTAGGATCAATGTGGTGCTGTGTACTGTGTACATTCTTATTTGGGTGTGATGGCTGTAGTCTGTGGATCATGGTCATCATCCTGTTCTGATCCATTCTATGGTGATTTCCAACACTCTTATGGGTGTGCCATGCCGGTGACTTGATATCGTACCCCTGCTGCCCTCTGTGAATTCCACTCCCAGGGATGGGTCACCAATGTGGTGCCAGGCTGGGGGATGCCACATTGTGCATGTGCAGTGTGTCCTTCGATATGCGCTTACGGTTGTGGTGTCTGCCAATGAGTGGTGCTGGTGTAGTGTGATTAGCCCTTGTCAGTTGGTGGAGATGTAGTGTGATGTGAGTGCCTTATTCTAGCAAAGTGGGAATCTGTTCATATGTGCCGTTGCACTGGTTCTGTGGCAGGTTTGTTGTCGGGGTGAACACCGTACAATGGCTTCATCGTTTCAAACCAGTTGGTTCATGCAGGCACCCACCCCATGGCACCAGTGTACTTGCATGACACAGTCAGACGACTCAACAGCCAGCCAGGCAGGTCATCCTGCATGTTGGACCATGTGGCGCGGTAGCGTGGTGAACTGCTGGCCCTTTGAGTCATGTGTAGTTGTTTGGTGTCGGGCCCACCCATGTATGCGGTTCTTGGTAGCGTTGGATTCCATCTGCACGTAGGGGGAGTGGTATTGTTTGCAGTTGCTGTCCGCCACCTGCATGCCATGCTGGTCCACATACGACCTGTGGGTGCTGTCAGGGGCACTATTGTCATTTGGCATGCCTCCATTTGCATTAAGTCCAGCTTTACTGTTGTGTATGTCATGGGTGGTCCATGTTGGGGATTGGTGGACCCTTGTCTGCTTGGGGAGGTGTGACGGCACTTGTATATGTGGCCGCCTAATGGACGGTTGTGACATGCCACTGTGTGCTGGTAGGTGCCTTTGGCATGGGTGTGGGGCACAGACAACACCATCACTTGTGCCGGGTTGGCACTGTACATTTGTATGGTGCTCGCTATTCTTGTGTATGTGGCGCAATATGGTCGTGACGGTGTCACAGTCTAGGTGGTCTGGGGTCTCTATCTGGTAGGACTTCTCCTAGAGTGGCCGGACATGCTGCATGTGCATGGGGGCTGCTGGGGTGGTAACGGAGGCTGCACTGCTGCTGCATGCAGGGCCTGTCTCCCCCTCCTTCTACCCCTGTGTCTCCTCAGTGGGGGGGTGTGGTGTTGTTGCAGGGGTTTGTGTGGTTGTGGCCTTGCTTGTTTGATTGGTGTCATCTTGGTGTGGGAGGGGGGTGGTGTGTGGGTGTGTTCCTTTTCTGCTGTGGCAGACTCCTGGCCTCCATCTGTGTTGCATGTGTCCACCTGTGGCTCTGGGTCCCACTGCTCAGGGTTCTTTACTCCTTCTCTGAGATGCCTGTATGTACTCCATGCCGGTAAGGTACTTTACGGCCTTGAGGAGGCCGTAATTTACGTGTGCTCCTTACTTGTGAACAGCTCCGGTTTACGCCATGCCGCTCCGGTTTACGCCATGCCGTTAATTTCGGCATGGTGGGGCGCGCGTGCGACCCAAGACCGATAATTACAGCATTGTAGTTTACGGTGCCGTAATTAACGGTCTTACCTCCATGCTTGGAATGACCCTCAATGTCTTAAAGGTTGATTCGGAGGACCAATCTGCTGATTTCATAATGTCTTGAAGAGACACTCCTGTTGTAAAAGCTTTGGAAGCCATCGCTCCCCTAGCAGAGTGTGCCCCAAAAAGAGATTAATCAATTCCTGCCCTTTGCATTATTTCTCTCACCCATCTAGCAATGGTCGCAGATACTGCAGCATGATAAGGCTTCCTGCGCGCTATAAGCAGCTGTGACACTCCTAGCGGTCTAAGATGCGCTGTTGCTTTCTCATAATCTTTGATACACTGCGCTACGCAAAGCTTCTTATTACTTGTGAAGTATGGGTAATCTATTACTCTCAAATCTGTCTTTGTCCTCTTGGAAATGGTAAATGATATACCGTCTGGATAGAATATTTTCCTATTGACCTCAAGCGCTTTGACATCAGAAACCCTTCTGCAGGATGTAAGGCAAAGCAGCATAGCCAGTTTTCCTGATAACTGAGATCGGGATACATTCGTTAACTGGCCATCTGAGAAAAAGACGAAATACGTCTCTTAACATCCCATAGCACTTTGAACTTGAGTTCCGGAGGCCTTCTGAGCTTCATACCTTTCAGCAACCTCACGACCACTGGGTGCTCTCCCACCGTGTTACCTTCTACTTTTTCATGACCTGCTGAGATAGCTGACCTATAAACTCCCACTGTTCTTAAGGTGCCTCCTTCCTGAAATTTAAGTTGAGGACTTCTACTATAGGGGCTGAAACGGGATCCAACTCGTGGTCCGAACACCATGAAGCCCACCCGTTCCATGCCGCACCATAGCTCTGAAGGGTGGAACGCGCCCAGGAATCTCTGATGCAATCTGCAGCGAGCTGTGAAATTCCTGGCAATTCCCATCTTTTCCTGAAGTTCTGCAGGCTATCAATTGCAGCATGCCGGCTACTATTAGCGGGTGAGCTCGCCCTGATGGGTCGAGAAGAAGGTCCGGCAGAAGGGGAACTATCCTCGGAAAATCCGTAGAAAGTTCTATCGCTACTGGAAACCAAGGCTGAGCCTTCCATAAGGGTAGGACCATCACGATCTCCGCGTGATCCCTGCGAATTATCGCTAGCGCTCTCGTTATCATAATGAATGGCGGGAAGGCATAATGTCCCGCTCCTGTCCATGGTTGCAGAAAAGCATCTGTGCCCACTGCATCCGGGTCTATCCTCCAGCTGAAGTATTCTCGAGTCTGAGCGTTCAGTCTGGATGCAAACAGATCTATGTGTAGGGGACCCCAGAGTTCCTGTAATCTCTGGAAGACTTGGGGGTGTAGCTTCCAATCCCTGGAGTCCACAAGATAACGTGAATTCCAGTCTGCCACTTCGTTCTGAGTTCCTGGCAAATACTCAGCTGATATGGATATTTTGTTCTGGAGACAGTAATGCCAGAAGCTCTTCGCTAATTCTGCCAGCATTTTGGACCTTGTCCCACCCAATTTGTTTATATTCCGTACCGCAGACATGTTGTCCATCTTGAGCAGGACGCAGCACTTTACTCTGTCTTTTGTAAAAGCGGGTACTGCGAAAGAGCCTGCTAGTAACTCAAGGCAGTTTATGTGGAGCTGTAACTCTTCTTCTGATCATTTCCCTCCTGCCTGCACTTGCTCGCACCTGGCTCCCCAGCCTGATCTGCTCGCATCTGATTCTATTACCAGATCTGGGGCATCGCCGAAAATGGCGCGACCGTTCCAGGCTTCCATATTTTGCAACCACCAATGGAGCTCTGTGAGGGCTTTGTGATCCAGAATTACTAGTTGGTGGTAAGGACGTTCTCCTTGCAGATGTCTTATTTTGAGCTGCTGAAGAGCTCGATAATGAAGTGGCCCCGGAAAAATCGCTTGAATAGAGGCTGCTGGCAGAGCTACTACTCTGGCTAGACTGCGAAGTGAGATAACCCCTTTCGCTATCACAGCTGTGAGCTCCTTCTTGATCGCTCTCACTTTGTACCCTGGGAGTTCGAGAGATGCTTTCACAGAATCTATTGTGAAACCCAGGAATTCTATCCTCTGGACCGGTAGCAGCTGAGATTTCTCCAAGTTCACTAGAAAACCTAGCGAAGTCAGAAGTGAGAAAACCCACTGGACGTTCTTTGTTAAGGTTGTCTTGTCTGGCCCAAAGACGAGGATGTCGTCTAGATAGATAATAACACGAATACCTCTTTCTCTGATGGCTGCTGCCACTGGTTTCATGAGCTTGGTGAAAGCCCACGGAGCGGATGACAGGCCTAGAGGGAGGCAGGTGAACCGCCATACTTCTCCGTTCCATCGGAAGCCCAGATACTTCCGAAATGCTGTCGCTATCGGAATCGTAAAGTATGTGTACTTGAGATCTAGGCGAGCTACCCAGTCTCTGGTACGTAATAGATCTCGGAGCAGATGAACCGCTTCCATCTTGAAATGGTTGTATACAACCCATTCGTTTAGATCTTTCAAATTTATTACCGGCCTTATTTTGTCCCCTCTGTGAACTAAGAACATGTTGCTGAGGAATCCGCGACCTTTTTGGTACACGCGCTCTATTGCGTTTTTGCTTTCTAACTTGCTGAGCTCGCTGTGCAGGAGCGCTGCTTCCTCTTGCGCCATGTGTATGGGGCGAGGTTCTGCCGTCTGCACGGGTATTCCTATAAACTCTAATCACAGACTCACTGCTGCTTGTAACACCCATGCATCGCTTGATAAGGCTTGCCATTCGTTCAGGTAGTGGAGAGGTCTCCCTCCCACACGCAAGCGTGCGGTACTCACCCGCTGTTGTCCCCGGCTGTTGGTAAGATCCTCTTCCTCTGAGCCCTCTTGGGAATCTTGCCCTGGCAGGGAAGAAGGTATCCTGCTATCTAGACTCCCAGTAATTTGTTTGTTGTCCCTGGGGTCTTCGCTGGAAGTGATAGCGACCGGACGAGCGACCCCTATGTCGTCCGGTCCCGGCAAAAACTCATCCGGGGAAGATCTTCCTGGTGGAACTCTGTGCTCTCTCCAGAGCGGAATACGTGCCCACAAATTGCGACATTTCTTTTGCGAACGCTTCGCCGAACAACAGTCCTTTGGCGCCTTCACCTGCCTCGTAGGTGGCAAGATCGCTCAATTTGTTATCTATTTTTAACAGGACTCACCTTCTTCTTTCTGAAGAGAGGGCACAGTTGGCATTGCCTAGGAGGCATACCGCTCGTTGCGCCCAGTTACCTAGGACTGTAGCGTCCACTGGGATACCGGTATCTTTTGATTTTTCTGCCAGATGCATGATCTTGGCTAGTGGCCCTGAGATGTCTAGGAGCTTGTCCTGACACCCCCTCCAGGCACGGTCTACTCCTTTCCTGATATCACGAGCTGCTTTGGTCACAAAGGTGACCATCTTGGGGTCTAGGTCTGGAGTGTCTGCTAGCTTATAATCGGCAGCTCTGGTCTAGGGCATTCGTGACCTCACTTCCCTTTCCAGGGGTTTTCTAATATGCAGGGTCATGTAAGCTGCCACCCTGGGTGATGGCACCCAATCTGATGATTTGGGATGCCGAATGGCCTCTGGATCGAACATGTCTGCTGTGTCGTCGATGTTCTGGGGGTCTTCTACATGTTTATCGATGTCTTCCTCTTCCTCACCCCTTTCATCGTCAGGCGAATAATCCTCGTCTTCTTCCCCTAGATTATACACCCCTGGGGCAGGGGGTCTGTCCTGACCATCTTTTTTCTTCGCCAGGAAGGCTTCTTTAAGCCTGGCGACAGGGTCGCCTTCCAATTGGGGAACAATGTTAACCCTTTCCGTGTTGCCCGGGGGGGTCAAAGAGTGCTTGCTCTTCCGGGCCACTTTACACCCCTTTCTTTCAACCCCTTTCTGGGGGTGTCCTGCTGATGTTCCTTCCTCAGGGCTGCTAGCCCGTCTTTTCCTGGCTGTAACCTGTTTCTGCTGCTTAGCCATAATCATCTCTAGGGTCTCCAGCCTTTTTGTAATAGGCTGCACCCCTTGTGAGACAGCTTGCATCAAGGAGTCTCCAAGCACTTTTTTAAAACTTAATGACAAGTCAGAATCTTGTTGGGAAGGGTCTTCTACCCACTCTTCTTGACTCCGCTCAGGGTAAGTGGAAGGAGTGTTAGTGGGGGGTGCCAAATTGAGCCATGTCCTTGGTGTTGTCAGAGCCAACTGTGAGGAAGTCAGCAGCTGTAACTGCCTCTGCATACTTCTTAACACGTGCTGTAGATACTAGCAGCGTGTGTGTGAAAGCAGCTTTCCGAATCAAATTCTTTTTTTTTTTTTTTTTAAATGGGGCTGGAGCTCTATCTGACTAACTTCCTTTGTTCTCTGCTAATGCGAAGCTGGATTCCCAGGGGAGGCTGGGAACTCTGGGAGGTTCCTGCTCCCCTAGGTCCTAACGGCCGCCGTGTTCGCTGGCGCCATAATGCAGAGAGAGGGAGCGGGGCACGGCAGTCAGACACGGGCTAACTTTGCTCGTGACTCCGGCCCCAGCTCCCTCACAACACTCTTCTTCCCCGCTGCGTGTGGGGAAATCGCTGCGCTCACGCTGACCTGCTCCCCAGACGAATTATAAGCGCAACGGTAGGAATACGCGCAAGCTCTGAGGAGACTACAAAATCACTGTAATTATCATTTGTTTACATGCGCAAGCAGCTATTAATGGGACATATGCATTCCTGGTGTACCACTTATTAATATCCAAGCATTTAATACATATCTAGTAGGTATTATAGTTTTATTTAGCCCTTCCACATAAGAAACAATAAAATCATGTCACTTATCTGATGGCAGCAAAAAGAAATAGGAAAGGAGCTGGTCAGAGGGGTTCTTATGGAGGGGGCTGCCCTCTGATAGGTGCAGAGGAAAAAGGTCAGGACTACCACAGACCTAAGACTCATGGGGCTTGTAGTTTCCCTGTAGCGGATTAAGCAGTTAGAAGTGTGGAATAAAGGATCTTTAAACTTCTCCATTTTGTTTTTCTAAACTTTTCGTTCTAAAAACAGAAATGTTCAGTATTAAAGTTAACAGTTTTAAAGTGCTGGTATGGCAGTAAATAAAGAAAGAAATAGCATAATGCGAGCCTCCTGTCTTGTCATAGAATCATAGACATGCATACATTAAAGAATAACAAACAGTAGCATAGCCCATGTCTTCCCCTTTTTTTTCCAAGAGTCCATTTGCTCATGAATTTTAACTGTTAGAACATCCCCACCTCCATCCCCAACAAACCCTCACAACTTTCGGGTGGAGTACTACACCTTTTCGGGCTTTCTTGAATGTTCCATGGGCCAGGTCTCTTTTTTTCCCCCGCTCAAGGTTTGTATTGACTGTTAAATGACAGACACCCTGTGAAGTAGTTTAGGTTTAAAATACATCTGTTCTCTATCGTCTGTGATCTCATGCAACGGCATCCAGGTGTTGAGATATTTTGAGTAGGAGCCATGAGCTATTGCCGTTACTTTTTCCATGGCCATCACACCCCATAGTCTCACCCACCACATGGCTACTACTGGCCATTGTTTATTCTTCCATGCTTGCGCCAGGGTGATTCTAGCCACACTCAGCATGTGGGTGATAAGGTTAGCTCTGGCCCCAGAGTTCGCATAACACCCTTCATCTGCTTCCCCCAGTAACACTACCACTGGGTCGTAAGGCAATTGCACCGCTGTTATTTCCTTGACATGGCTCAAAATCTCTTTCCAGTAGGTCTCTGCCACCGGGCAGGACCACCACGTGTGGATCCGGTCCCCAGGTTGCCCACATTCCCTTCAGCAAGTACTGGGATACCCTGGATTATTGGAATGCATACGTGATGGTGTCATGCCGTAAACAGAGTTTGTATGCCGCCTCTTTGATTGAGGTACATTTGGGGCTTTCAGCGGCTCTATGCCATATGCGACCCCAGGTCTCTCCCGAGATTGGTCTCCCCACATTTGCCTCCTATTTCTGCATGTACATAAGGGTTTCTTCTGGGTCCACCGCCCCCATCAACCGGTACAGTTTTGACACCCCTTTCTCAGGCTGATGTGCTTGTATCGTTGGATCCAGCCCTATCAGGTCACGAGCTGCTCCTTCCCGGACCCTCGTATTGGAGATCCAATGTCTGAGTTGGATATAATGGAACCGTTCTCCCTCCAGTATATCAAACTTGGCCTTACAGTCTTCAAATTTGAGGGGTACCCCCTCTGCGTATAGATCCCTCAGTAGCAGGGTTTGTCCCCTCCCCCCTCAGTGTACCCAAAAGTCGGCCTGCATCCCTGGGGTGAAGTCCGGATTATGGGCAACCGGAGCCAGTGGGCCTCCCCCCACCTTTACTCCCCTACCCCTTAGAGCTTTATCCCAATACCATAGGGTGGCTTTGGTTGATTCCAACAATGTACCCCCTTTGCCTCTGTGTCTTTCTGCAAGGAAACCAAGGCTCCCCAGGGGTGTCTTAGTAGCTGCACTCTCGAGGATTGCCCATCGTCTTTGGCCTTCTCTAAGTGGCCATTGTAGCATAGGTGCTATCTGTGCAGCCCCTAAATATCTTCGGAGTTCTGGGACCTCCAGCCCCCTTACGCTTGTGGTCTAAATAATACCTTCTTGGAGACTCTCGGTTTCTTCCTCCCTGCCCCCCAAATAAAGGACATCACCTCCCTTTGTAATTTTTTAATTGTTGGGCCCGGGATGTGTATTGGAAGCGCGCCTACCACATACAGAAACCTAGGGAGCAGAGTCATCTTGACTGCTGTTATTCGTGCCAGCCATGATAGTTCCTGCATGTCCCAACGCTTCAAATATTCTGCCAGTGCTTTAAAGATGCCTGGAATATTAGCCCTATATAACCTCTCATATGTGGGGGTCAGTTGTATTCCTAGGTATTTTACCGATTTCTGTTCCCATCTCAGGGGGTACCGGTTTTCCCAATCTGTCACCCGCTCTATCTTCTCTGTGATATTAAGTGCTTTAGATTTAGGATAGTTGAGATGGAACCCCCGAGACCCTTGCAAATTCCTCTAACAATTCTATGGCCTTTGGGAGTGAAAGCGCTGTGTCTTTCAGGAACATGAGAACATCATCCGCGTAGAGAGCTACCTTTTGGGATTCCCAGGCCCCCACTTCTAACCCCTGGATTCCCGGATCATCTCGGGCCCACTGCGCCAGTGGCTCCATGGCCATAGTGAAAATCAGTGGTGATAATGGGCACCCTTGCTTCGTGCCCTTCGGATAAGGATGTTCTCTCTAAGCCGCCCATTGATCATCAGGCTTGTGGTTGGACATACGAAGTTGGCCATTACCAAACGGGTAAAGGTAGGCCCTCATCCGAACTTCACGAGGGTCATTTGTAAAAATCCCCAATGCAGGCTATCGAAGGCTCTGGAAGCATCCAGCGCCAGTACCAAGAACTTCTGCCCTGTCCTTCGCCCCCAGTCTATCGTGTCTATGGCTCTGCGGATGTTATCATAAGTGTGCCACCCCTTTATAAAGCTTGCCTGATCTGGGTGGATTATCCCCGGGAGAACCCTCGCCAACCTACGGGCCAAGACTGTACGCTCAGTACGCTCGAGCCCTGCCACCCTTCTGATTATCACGTATATATCATCTGTAGTCTTCCCCCCATGTAACATGTTTTCCCCCCTCCCTCCCAAACCCTAAACTTGAATTTTTCCATCGAACTTTCACCGTGGTATTGCCACAGTGTCTCACCGGGTCCAACATCTACTCGGGAAATTTGGGATCTGGTCTCCCTCCCCTCCCCCACGCCCTCCCTCTTTCCCCCCTGGTGGTTTAACACTGTTGAATTATTTCATGTTTGCCCCCCATTACGGGACTTTGCGCTTCAGTGTTGAGCCCCCCCTTTATCGGTTTTAGATCCTTTTATTACCCAAAGGGTCTTTTTTCCCCCATCCATGCTGTTCTTCACGTGGGATCGGTGGATTTGGGTTCCTTATTGCGCCCCCATGGACGGCAACGTGCCGGTTTCCATTGCTCTCTCTCAGATCTGCCTTCCTTCCCCCCATTTCGAGGCGAGTTCCCTCCTTTGTTGTTACTTTCTCCGGCCTCTTCCTCCCTCATGAGTTCTTCCATGTCCTCCTCTTTCCTGACTGTAAACCTTTGGCCTTTCCATTCAAAGCAGAGGCTCGTCAGGTATCCCCAGCGATATAGCACATCCCTAGTTCTTAGCCAGTCCGTGACCACCCTCATCTGTTTCCTCTTAGCGAGCGTTGCCTGAGCCAAGTCTTGGAATAGCTGGATAGAAGTGGTTTGGCAGCTTAGCGGTTCTTCTTTATCCGGGCAGCCCGCATTATTTCCTCTCAGTTGAAATAGGTGTATCCGAGTCAGCACATCCGGGGTCAGCTTTTGGTTTAGTTGAAATGTGGAGTAAACCCTATGCTTCGGTCCAGTATGATCTCTCTGTCTTCGCCCAGGATTTGCCGAAACAGGTCTGTTACATATTGTTGCAGGTCAGAGTCCATCATCGATGTTGGGATCCCGCGGATCCGAATATTATTTCGCTTGGACCTGTTTTCAGCATCCTCTTGTTTATTCTGGACACACTCCATTTGCTGCTGGAGCTCGTACACCCTGTTGGATAGTACCTCTTGATCATGGTCATGCTCCATCCTCGCTGTTTCCACCTCATCGATTCTTTTCTCTACCGCTATGACCCCTTTGTTGAGATCCGCAATTGATTTGGCTAAATCAGCTGCGCTGTCCTTAATGTCCTTTTAGAGCTCTTGCAACATTGCTAATAGGTCCGATCTACGAATCGGTGGATCTTGTAGCTCTCTTGAGCCCTACGGGGGAGGGGAATGTATCTGGACTGTAGTCTGCAGTTGGTTACGTTTCTGTGCCTCTACGGACTGCATCATGGTCTTGATGTCTCCACACCCTTGACTTTTCGACTTTGTGACTTGCTTGGACATGTTGCTGACTAGGTGGGTGGGGGAATATTCTCGCCAGTTGCCCCAAGGCTGGATGCCCTCGCCCAGGCTTTTCTGTCGTCCGCGGCCGGTTACACTTTGCACTTCCCTAGGTCTCCGCCTCTGGCCTGTAGTGCCCCTCTGATGTTGTTGCGTTGGGTCCCAGGGGCTTGCAGGGTCTTCCAAGATCCTTACTTGACATCTTGTGCTGCAACTCTCAGGGTCACCTTTGGTCGGTATCCCCTCCTCCTCAGGTGCTCAGTGACCTCCTTTTGCCACTGTCGAACCTTCGGGCTACTTGTCCTGATATGCCCGGTACGCTGTTGTTTTCCCCCATGAGGGGTCTTTGCTCTTCCCCTCTACCACTGGAGCCCCTTTCGGTGCTCTGACGTTTTATGCCCTTTCGCTGTCCTGCCATTTCTGCTACTAGCCGCAGGGTCCCAGAACACTGTGTCTCAGGCTCTGCTCAGGTGTAATTGCTTGGGGGTCTGGGGCAATGTTGTTTGGTTATTCTGCGTATTTTGGCCCCTGCAGGGTGCTTTCTCCGGAGGACATAGCCCCTCAGGCACGCTCATGTCAAATGCTGCCCAAATGCTGCCTCAGCTCAGCTTTCATTGTTGGGAGGGTGCCTCCAGGGAGCAATTGTAATTTGGGCCCAGTTAGAAGTCTAATAGCTCCAGATGGCCTCCATGTTCGCCATGTACGTCACGGGTGCCCCTGTCCCTCTGTGTGCACTTTTCTTCCTGTGTCTGGGATCCCCCACTGGTATGGGCTGGCTTCTTATCACTCCAAGCAGTGCAAATCTTTTCTTATCCCCCTTTTCTGGTGCTCATGCGCTCCCGCCGCCCTCCAGCTTCTCCTTACCCACTTTAGTTGTGTGTCATCGGGAAGTGCCGCAGAGGAGACAGCCGCGGGCTGGGGGTAGGGGCTTCTCTGCGAGACTTCACAGCCTCAGCTCCGATCGGGAGTCCCCGCTCGCGGTCGCCAGCCCCTGCATCTTCTTAGGTTCAGCCTCCGCTGGGCCGCCTCTTTTGCAGCCGCGTCCTCAGTAGGGAGACAGCTGCCGGTTCGGGGGCGAGGGGCTGCTCGGTGGGGTGCCTCAGCACCGATTGGGGGGGTCCGCTCACAGTCCTCCCCAGCCGTGGCTCCTCATCTGTTTCTTCCTCCGCTGGACCACCTCTCTTGTGGCCATTTCCTTGGCAGGGAGTGCACTCCGTGTCCTCGGGAGCCGCTACTAGCTCCCATCCGCCATCTTGTTTTTGGCCGATGCGCTTCTGGTTTCACTGCGCGTAGCTCCGCCGTGATGGCTCGCTATGCCATCACATCAGCCCTGCAGGTTCCACCACTACTCAGACCTTTCCGGAGCTGTTCTGGGGGGTGATCAAGGGATTGTAGGGGGTATAGGGGCCTCGTGGGGAAGGAGTCTCAGAGCTTACCGAGGAGGCATCCGTTCGCATCCTCGGCTGGCCACGCCCCCATAAGTACGCTACATCTTACTCCACACAGTCCTGCGGAGTAGCCACTCCGATACATAAATCGTTGAAGTGGGTCGAAAAGCGCTGCCACATAGACCCGGATGGCCTTTACGTGATCCTACATGGTATCCTTGATGGGCTTGAGTCTATACTAATAAACACATACGGCCCAAACTCAGACACCCCAAATCTTTTGCCAACATCCAACACACTTTAGAGGGTTATTGCAGAATCCCCCTAATTTGGGGGGGTGACATGAACTTGATTCTAGACCGTAACTTGGACAGGTCTAACAAGGCGCCCAGACCCCCAACTCGAGCAGCCCGGCAACTGCTTGCAACTATGCAAGCACTCAACATCCTGGATGCATGGTGGATTACCCACCCGACTGTCAGAATTCTCCTTCTACTCATCCGTCCACGATTTGTCATCCCAAATTTACCTCTTTCTCATTTCCAGCTCCCTGATGGGCAGGGCAGTAGATGTTGAAATCAAGCCCTGCACACTATCAGATCATACACCAGTGGTTTTAACCCTGAAGCAAAGAGATGCACTGAAAGACAAGGCTGGAGGTTTAAATCCGAAGCCCTGAGAGATATAGGCCCTCATTACGACCCTGGCGGTAAGTGAAAAACGATGCCGGTAAAGGATTACCGGCATCGCTTACCGCTACGGCCGATTATGACCTGAGATAGCGCTATTAGTGGCACTGTAATCAACGGTGCCGGTAAAAGCGCCAAGGGCGCGGGCACGCGACCTCCATGCCGTAAATACCGCCATGGCGCTAAGTGTGTAACATTACGTGTCACGCGGACATGCAAATAACGCCTTTGTGAAGGCCGTAAAGTACCTTACCGCCATGGTGCTAATACCGCCATTGCGAACCAACCGTAAATGGCCATGTGCAGTGTTCCCAGCTGCCACAGGTGCTCTCAATCAGCACAGGTGGAGGCAATACAGACTGGGCAAGCACAAAAGAAGCACACCCCACCCCACCCCTTCCCACACCCAGTCACACTCCACAATGAATGCAATATTACTAGCAATGCTGGGGCTGGAGGACCTGATTGCAGTGGAAGTGCTACAACAACAACTACAAGAAGAACAACAACAAGCACAGAGGAGACGCAGGAGGAGAAGGAGGGCAAGGCAGGGCCAGCATGCCCCACCAGCACAGCCAGTGCCACCACGCAGGCAGCCCCCAATCCCACGCATCAGAGCCAGTCCATTCAACCTAACCGCTGAGCAGATCCACACCCTGTACCGCCTGGACCGGGACACCATCACCACCATTGTGGACATGATACATGACGACATTGTCAGCCTCATTGAAACACGCACCGGGCATCAAGCACTTGGTTCAACGTACGTGAGAATAATGGTTGTGAAATGCCATGCAGTTGCCCCACTGTGTGTTGGTAGGTGCCTGTGGCCAGGAAGTGGAGCACAGACACTACCTTCAGTAGGGGTGGGATGCCCTCCTCCAGCACACAGACGAACACTTTTCCTTACCACGGTCTGCCCAGGAGATCTCAAACACCAAAGTGGGTTTCCATTCACTGGCCGGTATACCTGGTTGCATTGGCGCCATCGACTGCACCCATGTGGAATTGGTGGTCCCACATGCCATGGAGGTAGCGTACCGCAACCATAAGCTATACCACTCAGTCAACGTGTAAATGGTATGTGACTCAAACAAGATCATCACACATTGTTGTGCTCGATACCCCGGATCAACCCATGATTCAATGGTCCTGCGGAACTCCACGATTCCACGCTACATGGAGCGACATGCAGGGCAGAGATCCTGGCTTCTTGGGGAGTCGAATGTTAGGCTCATGGAAATCTGATGTGGGTAGGTGAATGAGGCATAGATGCATACTTCACCTGGCTGAGATGGGGAGGGGAGAGATGCATACTTCACCTGGCTGAGATGGGGGGGGGGAGATGCATACTTCACCTGGCTTAGATGGTGGGGGGGGAGATGCGTACTTCACCTGGCTGAGATGGGGGGGAGAGATGCATACTTCACCTGGCTGAGATGGGGAGGGGAGAGATGCATACTTCACCTGGCTGAGATGGGGGGGGGGGGGAGATGCATACTTCACCTGGCTGAGATGGTGGGGGGGAGATGCGTACTTCACCTGGCTGAGATGGGGGGGAGAGATGCATACTTCACCTGGCTGAGATGGGGTGGGGGAGAGATGCATACTTCACCTGGCTGAGATGGGGGGGGGGATGCATACTTCACCTGGCTGAGATGGGGGGGGGGGGGGATGCATACTTCACCTGGCTGAGATGGGGGGGGGAGATGCATACATAACCTAGCTGCGAGTGCCAGAGGGAATGGAGCAAGCTAATACCCCAAAAGCAGCCCAGACTGGACCTGACACCTGACCACATAATGCAAGATGTAAGCAGTCCTACCATGCAAATGAAGCGGTGTCCCAACCATCCCACAGACATCTCTATGTGCACTGTACCAAATCAGACCGCATCCCCCTCAACAAAATGCAGCTACAAGCAACGACTATAGCCAATACACAGCACAAAACAACATGAACTGAAAGGCCAGTCCCCCATTACTGCGTACAAAGGAGTCACATGAGGGTCAAATACATCAATACACCACCACACTGACACAGAGGCCCAAAGAAATAGCATGACACCATTTGTTGTGCGTAGTGAGAGCATCATGAGGCTGACATCAACGTTGCCAGGATGAAAGCATAAAATAACTGGACATCTGCAAGATCACAGAAACAACGATCGTGGACTTACACAGTGCATGTGCACTCACAAGGCACTGGACCCCCCAGCGCACACTAATCGATGACATGCAAAACAGTCCATAAGAGGAATACACACATAGCAGTCACATCGTGTGTCTCCATTCATGCATGGAAATGGGGTTGAGATGAAGAAATAAATGAATGCCATGGTGTCACTTTTGAGGTCAAACATGATGAGTTGACTTACACATACATTGTTGCCCACATGCAGGTAATGCAGGCTATCCCTTGAAGCGGTGGCTCCTTACCCCAGTCCGGAACCCACAGAACAGGCACGCGGAGGACTATAATCATGCCCATACACGAACCCGTGTGGTGATTGAGCAGACATTTGGCCTCTTGAAGGCACTGTTTTGCTGCCTCAGCAGGTCTGGTGGGGCACTCCTGTACCGCCATGAGAAGGTGGCAAAGATCGTCATGGCATGTGTCATGCTACACAATATGTGCATCAGACCGAATGTGCCCCTGCCCCCTGATGCAGAACAGCAACCACCTGACGAAGAGGATGAGGAGGGTGGGGATGGGGCAGCACCTCAGGGAGGAAGCGATGCAGAGGAGGGACGTGACATGCGTCAGATTCTGATCAACCAAATCTTCTAGCACACATGGATGGGGGGTGTCACCTGGAGATGGCACTTGGGGCACTGGGTGTGTCAGGGACATGGACACTGTAGACTGTTAACCAATAAAGCACACGTACGCAATGAGCAATGTCCACACATGTGATTTCTGCATAACCAAAAAGTGTATTGAAAAGGTAAATCTAAGTGAACACACCCACCACCCCACACACCCACTCCCCCTCTACTCCCCAACACACCCACTCCCCCTCCCCCTCTACTCCCAACACACCCACTCCCCCTCCCCCTTCTACTCCCCAACACACCCACTCCCCCCACCCCCCTCTACTCCCCAACACACCCACTCCCCCCTCTACCCCCCAAAACAAGGTGTGGATGACTGTACACAAGTGCATCATGTGGCACCAGTTCACAATACTGCGCCTATTGGCATCCCCCACTCCCAGCACTCGGTGCACCCCTGTCGGAACGCCGCAGGTTCCTGCCCGATCTGCGCACGGGGCTGGTTCTGGTTGAACTGGCAGCCGAGGAAGAACTGGGTTGCTCACTTGGACACATGTCCGCATTGTTTGTACTAACTCAGAAAGTACGTGCCGCACCGCGGCCAGTTCAGCACATATGTCCTTAGAACTGGACTCAATAACAGACCTAAGAGTAGCAGCACAATCACGCATTTCCTCCCTAGTGCTGGTGCATTCTGTGACATGCTGTGTCAACAGGGCTGTAAATTGTTGTTGGCACGTAATGATTCCCTGCATTGCCTCTTGGGTGTTGTGGCCTGTGGCTGATGGTTGTGGCGTGTCCATTATACTGCTGCCCTCCTGCACATGTGCAGTTGGGCTGGGAGTAATCGGCAAAGAGTTTCCATGAGATAGCCCCTGTATGATGTTTTCATGCTGGCTGCACGGGGACAGGTAGGGGGAATGCAGGGGGCCAGTGGGGGGACTCACAAGATTATCAACATCCCCTTCCTCGTTGTCGGAGATCGCTGCAGTGGCAGCAGTTTCACCGATGGTGCTGCTTTCTGCGGATCCAGTGCCTTCTGCGGACAACACTGGGCAGATGGTGGATGTCGTGGCGCCGAAGTGGTGGACTTGGTAGACATCGGTGCCGTGGCCTGTGCTGTGCTGTGGGACATTTCTTGTTGTTGGAGTTTCCTTGTGCCCCCTGAGGTGGAGGGACGGTGTTGTGGCTCTTCGGCCCTGGCCTTCTTAGCAGTGGTTGCACCTGTGTCATCATCGGCGCTGTCCGAATGTGAGTCTGTGGTGGACCAAAGGAGGGAGAGGGTTAGTGATGGGTGCACGGGCATTGAGCAGGCATTGTGATGGCTGCATTCATTTTGATTGCTGGATGGTTCACATTGGAGGCAGTGACATACAGGTAGTCTCACTCTTAGGTGGTTGATGCATGGAGGCATGTGGGTAGCTACGGTGGCGGCACATATCTCCTCCCACGGCTGTAATTTTAGGGGTGACTCAGCACCTCCACCAGTCGCCATGCCGAGATTCCGATTTGCAGCCACTATGCTCATGACGCGGAGACGTAGATCGTCCCACCGCTTGCAGCATTGTTTGGCAGTGTGGGGTGTTGTGCCAACAGCACTGACCCTCTGGGCGACCATGGCCCATATTGCCTTTTTTCTCTGCAGCGCCGGTCTAGTCATCTCCGTGGAGAACACAACATCAGCATGCTCTTGGAGTGTTTCGGCCAACATTGTTAGCTCCTCCCTTGAAAAGCGCTCCTGGCGCAGCCGATCTCTGCTCTTTTTCAAAACTTTAGGCATTGTGATGTCAAAGGGGTGGTGTAGGAGGTTTGTGGAAGTTGTGGGGGTCAGGTGTCTACTAGTAACAGAGGATGGCAATGGATTGTGTTTTTAAAGATGGCCGCCGTGCTCTTTCCGCTCCTGTGCGGTGACGCTACTTCCGGATCGCTTATTTACGGTCACCGCTAATAGCGGTTCCCGCTAATTGCGGTGACCGCTAATGTCGATGGCTAGGGTGGCGGAGGTGCTATTTGCACGGCATACGATGCCGGTAAGTGGGATTTTACGCCCTTTAGCAGCATGGCAGTGATTCCATTACCGGCATGGCGCAATGCTTGTGCCCGAGAACTCGTAATGTGCCGCTTTTAGCGGTCTCTGGCCAGCACGGACACGTTATTTGCGTCATCCCGGTAATGGCCGCTACTTTTTTTTTTTTTTAATATTTTTATTTTACTTTGAAGTCAAACAAACACACTACAACTGTTTCAAAGCATAGAAAGCATCATAGTTCAACACATTTTCATTAGAACTCCCCAACTCTCCCCCCCCCCTTAAACTAGAGCCGGTTCTCACATGTCATTTACAGGAGCATCAGTGGGTAGCACAGTACTTAGGCAGTCATCATCCGGGTCCTCTGTACCGTTGTTACCCTGATGAGAGTTTGCCATAGAGGCCACCAATTGCCGCCAGGCCAGCAAGGGCCCTACTTCCTCCTCAACCCCCCTAGTGACCGCTTCAAACCAGACTACAGATTCAGCGTCCGCCCACCTGAAGAGGTCCGCCCACCATAGCTCCACCCTAGGTCTGTGAGCTGCCTTCCAGCCCATGGCAATCCTGCGCTTGGCCAAAACACAAGCCAGGTCCTTCATCTTGCTTATGTGTTTTGAATGCCGGGGTCTAGGAAAAAGCCCAAGCATGCATGACCAGGCCGATTCCACATCCAGCACCACCCCTCCACCAGCCAGTTTCGTCTTAACCTCGTCCCAAAATCTGTGCACTTCCGAGCAAGCCCACAACATGTGTAGCAGTCCCGCATTCACCTCCCCACACCTGGGGCATAGCTGCGTAGCTGGTCCCCCAAACTTTGCAATCTTCCGGTAATGGCTGATACTTACCGCCAGGGTCGTAATGAGGGCCCTAGTGTTTAAAGCGGACATCGGGAACAATATTAAAGTTTTCTTCTCCAACAACCTGGAGACTGACGCGTCCCAGTGGGTAAGGTGGCAGGCCTTCAAGGCTTTCATTCATGGCATGGCTATATCGAGAGGGGCGGGGGTGCTTAAAGGGATTAGGAAACACCCGAACACACGCTGAAAACCTTTCAACAAAAATATGCCCTAAGCCCGGATACCACATTTCTCACTCAAATACACACTGGATTAGAGAAATTCTCGTCCCATGCTAACAGGGAAACGCTCTACTTCACTAAACCTGCTGCACCTAAGAAGTATGGCGAGGGAGACAGGCCTTGCAGGACACTGGCGAGAGCGATTCTATTGGGAAGAGGAGGGGAGCAAGTGGATTGCATACTTGATACGCAAGGAACCGGCATAGGGGCCGACCTAGAGGTAGTGGAGGTATTTAAAGACTTCTATTGTAATCTATATAGAGTACCCCAGTCTAAGGTTTGCAATAGTATCAAAGCCTTTCTACATAAAATCACACTCCCGGCATTGAACTCCCAAACTCGAGATGGGCTGGAACACCCATTCACACTTGAAGAGATTATGGATGTTCTCACAGCTCTGCCCAAAAGCAAAGCGCCTGGCCCTGACCGCCTAACGGCTGTGTTTTACCAAGAATATGCGGCTATCCTAGCCCCGATTCCCCTACTAGTGTGGGAAGAGGGGTGCATCCTCCCGGAATCCATCAGAGAGGCAGTGATCACGGTCTTGCCAAAACCTGGTAAACCTAAGAAGGAGTGTGGCTCCTATAGACCCCTTTCACTCATAAAATGTGACACTAAAATTTACGCTAAAATCCTGGCTAACAGTCTCCTCCCCGTAATGCCCCAGTTAATCAACCCAGAGCAGGCGGGATTCATCCCAGGGAGGTCCACCTCACTCAGCATCCGACGACTATTCAACATAATGGCCAGACTAAACACCAAAGCCCAGGCGGTCGCAGTCACAATTGATGCTCTAAAAGCATTTGACATGGTTGTCTGGGACTACATGTTCATGTCCCTTGAGAAACTGGGGATAGGTTGCAATATGATAAGGTACATCAAGTTACTATATACAAACTCAACAGGGAGAGTCTGGGTCAACTCACTCATATCCACCCAATTTCAACTGGAAAGAGGCACCCGACCACGCATACCGAGGTATACAGCTAACTGGGTCCACTGAAATAATTTCACTATATGCAAATGATGTGATGTTATTTGTTAGAGAACCACAGGCTAACCTCCCGATAATACAGGATATTATAGCCATAGGCGAACTGTCAGGATTCAAGATCAATACATCTAAATCAGAGATTTTCCCCTTCACCGAACTACACCTAACTGCTAAGCTCAACTTGCGCTCAAATGGGCTCCTGACCAGATCAAATACCTTGGCATAACCATTTCAAAATCCCAAGAGTCACTCCAAAGAGACAATTATACACACTCAAACTGCATGCAGTAGCCAAGATGGATAAATGGAAATCTCTACCTTTATCGCCTGCCGCCAGGCTGTCGCTAATGACAATGGTGCTACTCCCAAAGATGCTGTATGTGTATTCCAACGTCCCGATCTGGCCGGGAAAGACATTCTTTTCTCTCCTGAACAAACAACTTGCCCAATTCCTTTGGCACTCTGGAGCAGTCCATAAAAAAATGGCTAGACATGACACACACGTATGAAAAGGGAGGGCTAGCAGCGCCCAATCTTGAAAGGTATTGGATAGCCTCCCAGGCCCAGCATGCCACGTACTGGTATCAGACCATCTTCCCCCCCCTCATGTCAAGCTCGAGGCACTAGCTGCCGCCAACTCAGACCTTCGGACCCTGATTCTAAATCCACAATACAAGGCCAGCGGTCCCTTTGACTCCGTCAGGTCCACTATAAAAGCATGGAGGCTGATATTCTCCCATACGTGTACTAGGAAGCCATATTATAGATGGCTCCCACTATGGAACTTCCCCGAAGTTGCGCCTACTTGGCACAGGGCAATACAAATAAAAAGGGGAGGCTTGTGTTACGGAACCTAACAGATATCTTTCCGGGAGGTAGATTTATCACGCCTGACACATGGAGACAAGGATAAGGGAACACAAGCGGGGAGTGACTCCAATTCTATAGATTGATAGCAGCAGTGGACGCCAGATGGGATTCATATCCTGTAGAATCTCCAGAAACTCGGGCTGTGGCCTACTTTGCCAACTCCGTTAACTGCAAACATATCATGTCCACTCTCTACACAATTATACAAGATGCATCCCTTCCTAGGGCATCCACGGCTGGGCGTAAGACCTAGGCCTAGACATTTCTGATGCGCTTTGGTCCCAGATGTGCATTCATACCAGAAAGGTATCTATCAATTTCAGATTCAGGTTTATGCAGTTAAGATGCTAATCAGGCTCTACTACACACCGGCCAGACTCTCAAAAATGGCTGGCTCCCAACAACGTGGTTGCCCCAAATGTATGCAGGAAAGCTCAGACCACCTACACATGTTTTGGGACTGCCCATCGATAGGGTCATTTTGGTCACAGGTCATCGACACAATAACTGTGATAGTAGATGAATGCATAGAATATGTACCCATGGGCCCACTGTTTGGCATCTGGGAAACTATAGACAATAGCAAACACAGGGCTTTCACCAATACTGCGTGCATGCTAGCCAAAAGGGCGATCCTATTAAGATGGAAGGACAGACTTCCCCCCACGAGGAAAGAATGGCTGACTGCACTTACCTGGGCCCAAGCATCTGAAAGCCTGTATGCCTCCACTCTCCCGGCCGGGGCCAGTCCCTAGGACTCATGGACTGAATTTCGCAAATACAGGGATGGCTTAAATGCAAACTGACACGAATACCTAGTGCTTTATATGCAACCTATCAAACCCATATGATATTGCATTGTACACCATGTAAGGCTGGCAACTGAAGCAATGGAAAGCTGATTTATGCCTTGATTAATGATTAATGAAGAAGTGTGTAATGTAAACATGACGATATAAAGTATACTGCTCAGCGCTGTCAGAAGTAAATCTAGGTTTAAAAAAATAAATTCTTAATAAAAAAAAAATGTTTTCCTTTACCACACAGTCAAAACCACCCTTCCGTCATTCACACAATCCCCGTTTTCCACACGCACACAATGTTCCTCTACTTGCTATCACTTGCAAGGGTATACTCACTTATGCGTGTTCACCCGAACTCCTATGTCACAGGGTCCCAACCGTGCCGCGCTTCAAAGAGCAGACAAGAATTCTGTAAAACGGCTTCTGCACATCTGTGGGAATGACGTGTCTGGTACTGGTCGCTGCAGGTGGGCGTGGCCCCTACAGAGAAGCGGCCTGGAAGCCTCCGTCTGAGTGGGGGTCGCTGGATCACATCGGAGTCACCAAATTAAGGCACGCCCCTGCACGCTCACACCAGAAACAATACAACCTGCTAGGGAAAAAAGGCCAAAGACTCTGCTTGCAAGGATAACAAGTATTTACTTCTACAAAGTATAAATGCATCAGCAAAGAATTCTGCTGCCACCGAACGTTTTGGCAAATTGGGGATGTGCAGCAAGCTAAAAGAACGCCTGGCGTCATCAATGTCGTCATAACATACAGTAAAAACCTGTGAGGCTGGTTGGAGTGACTCTATAGATGGGTGACCCACTCCATAGGGGATACTAGGCCATTGGTCCCAGCCTTCTTGTCTGTCTCCGTCCACGTTGGTGCTGCTAGTCTCGTCATCCTCGATAAAACGGGGTCTAACAAGCAATTACTTATTTAAAAAACAATGCTACTCTATCACTGTTATGGTGCACCTGGCAGACACAGAGATGGGCCCAGGGGGAGAGCCAAGGTCATACTAACTTGCATACTTCACTCACTCCGAGATGCACCAGCAGCCTCCAAGGTCGTTTTGAGCTATAATTTCATCCCTGCCTGGCACCTCGCAGCACAAATCACGTGAGCCAAATGTGAAGGCAAGATAGCCTTGCTTGTGATCTTTCTGATCTATTGGGGGTCTTACAGCTTTATGGTCGGTAGTCTGGGCCTGGCAGTCACCTTGGTATGTGGAGGTCTTAGGATGAAAATATAGGAGGGTTGTAGTTCTGATGCAGAGGGGGCGTTGGGGCTAAGGGTCATGCTATCTGTGTCGTGGGATGGTAACTGCCAAGAGGCGCTTTGCCCCCTTTTCGTGGCCTTGCAGAGCACATTCTTCCTGGGGCGCAAAAGTCTTCAGCCTTTGAGACAATGAAAGGCTTGTAAGTCTCTGAAGCTCACTCGTGGTGTGAATTATGTTGTGCCAATAATACAAGCCTAATACTAACAAGTTTGGTGCTTTTGCTGCGCTTGGGCCTAAGTTTCAAAATGGCTGCCAATAACTAAGATGGCGTTTATACTTGCCTCTACTATGTAGCTCCTAATGCATGCACTACGCAATTGTGCACTCTCCTGCATGCACGTCCGCCTTCCCTCTGCTCCCTCGAAGTGCGGTTTGTTTCTCATCGGAATCGCTGAGGCGTGTGGGAAGACCTGAGGAAGCCTTCTTTACCCTTTTCCGTAAGGGTTTATCTGATGAGCTGAAAGTTGAGTTAGTCAGAGTCCCACGGCCTCCCTAATTTGATGACCTGGTTAAGTTGGTGTTACAGATGGACTAATTCCTTCAAAAACTTAAAGTAGAATGGTGAAAGTCCCGATCCAATTCCTGACATACAACGGTGCCACCTCCTGTCTCTACTTCAGAGGACGTATCAACAGGGGAACCCATGCAGATTGGGTCTGCCAGAGGACCACTATCTGAGGAAGAAAGACAATGCAGAAGACGAAAAGGACTGTGTATTGCGGATCTCCAAGTCATCTGGTAGGAGTATGTCCTTTGGCTCCTCCTCGGATGGCGGGAGACGCCAGCTCCCGCTCATAGAAGGGATCCTAGTCCGAGAGAAGCCTGTTGTTCCCTGCAGATATGGAACAATGAATTCCCATGTCACAAAGTCTACTTCATCACTAGTGATTAAGATAAATCTCACTGAACCTCATGGGTCAACAATCGAGACCATTGGGATGGTAGATTCAGGAGCAGCTGCTGTGTTCGTGGACAGATTGTGGGCCCAAAAGATGGGTATTCCCATAAAGCAGAAACTCAAGCTCTACCTGTGGAAAGTCTAGATGGAATGCCCAGGATTACTGGATAATGGGCAGCAGTTATGAGATTGAGGCTCTTGAGGCCAAAGAGGCTGAGATCTTCATAAAATAAATACCTTATCATAAGGAAGAAAGTTGTGACCTTTATACTGCAATTCTCTCGAATTAAGGACTTTGGATACCTTTAACCTGCTTTTAGCTACAAGTTCAATGTATTTTTTAAGAATCTAATCCAGATGTGTTAATTTGAGGGAGAGCGCGCTTACTTTCAGGTCAAGTGCACTTTGACATGTTGTTAAAAACTGTCATCGCCGAACCTGGGCTTAACAAGTACACGCCTCTGCATTGCTATGGAGATGATGGAAGGGACTTCTGCCTATTCCAAGATGATGTCAGAGTGTGTTGTGCTGCCACGCTACGATGTCAGGATGCCAAGATGGTGCTGCGCATTTGCTGTCTGGAACGACTAAAACAGTCTATGAAGACCGGTAAGCATTGTGTCGCAATCTTGTTTTTTTTCTGATTGCCACAAGACTGTTTGCTGCTATTGCTCCCTTGCCTTGTCCTTCCAAGTACTTCTCTTCTGATTTCCAGTGTTCTCATTTCTTCTTGGCTAGTGCTTCTTGTTCATTTCCTCCCTCCTCCTCACTCTTCCTCTGGCGCCCCTCAGCCCAAGTGCTACCAACGCTATGTCCATTACTGCACTCCCTGGACTTCTAGGAACCTGTACTCCAGATTGTGCTACATCACAAGGATTTTTCCCAGGACTGCGGTTTTCCTCTAATCCAGAGACTTGCCCTCTCAGGGTAACCCGGTGGCCTCTCTGTAGTTTATACAGGTGGCAAAACCCCACAAAGCGCCTAAGGTAAGGCCTTTTCGTTGACACTCTTGAATTTTATTTATAAAAGCTATTCGGGGAAGTAGTGTTTGGCCTATTGTAAACAATAAAAAGGAGAATACATGCCCCCACCACACCCCGGGGTGCGTGCCACAGCATGCTGTAAATCCATTAGCCCTGCCGGTCGAACCATAGTGTGCCAGTTCAACCAGTGCAATATTTCATTAGACCAATTTGCATGGTTCAAGCCTGGGCACGCTTATGGGGCCATTCATTAGTTAATCAACTCCTTCTAAGCTTTCCTCTGCATTTGATTTGCTCTTTCTACCTGGGTCGGCTGAGTTAGCCATCGGTTCAGACATATGCATCTTGTTCCCCGGTCCCTGCCATGTCCCCTCAGTTCTAGCATTATGCATATTGTTCGGCACCTGTGCTCTAACAGTGATGTTTTAGCTAGTTGGCGGGAAAGCCGAAAATGTATTGTCAGCCACTCAGCTATGTCCCTTGAATAAAAAACAATCTGTATAAGTCATCTCTTCCTTCAGGCATTCTCATCCTTGAACACCTGTCAATGGCATCCCTTATGATAGATGTACATACTTTCTGATCCAGTCAGTGCATTTGTTAACCAAGGATTCTTGGTCTTCAAACGCACCCTGTTTCAGCCAAGAGACATAAGTGCCAGTCTATGCAAAAAGAACGAGCATACTCGTCCTTGGCAGAGGTTAAGGGGTTTTAAGCATAGTCACTGAGTGGCCTACTCGTTTATTTCTCATAATGATCGGTTACCGTTTAGTTGCCTCTCTACTGCCTAAGAGTGGTTTATCAAAATTAGTCGTCAGTCAAGCATTCAAGTAAGGGGGATTATTTTCCTCATGCCAATTAATTGTTGCAAACATAGGTTAAATCCACAATGGGGCGGGGGTTGTCCTGTGGTGATTTTACTGCCAATGGTGCTTCTAATGGGATCATTCACTATCCCAGCAGAGCGGGATTTATCATTAAACATATTGTTTTCAGTTAGATCTCAGAATATGCAATCATTTTCTCACGTTCTATATATTTCTTTTCATTATACAACAAAGGAATTTTAGGCGTATGCTGTCACAATTTCACCATGCTATTATGCATCCCTTATATGATACACATAGTACATCCCATTATATATGCAGTTTAATATAGGATATATATATTATGTCATGTATATTGAAAATGCTGAATTAGGTCCCGAATGGCCCCTCAGATAAGTGTTTATTGTCAAGGACAGCATAAGAATAGACATCTGTTTATTTTGCATTTTGGTTATGTCATTCACCATACAGTGAACAGTACCTGCAGTCCACTAATGCATCTTCAAATACAGCTTTTGTTGTACCTTCATGCTTGGAGTTAGACCTTAATTTAAAAGGCTTATTAAATGTATTACTCCATTAAGTAATTAAGTACTAATTAATTAAGTAATGCACTTATAGCAGGTAATGTGGAATTTTATTAAATAATAATTATTTTAACTTATTTTACTTACGATAGTGAATAAAGATTACCCCTGCTAACTGCGCAGGGAGTATTAATTCTATTAAAGACTAGGAGGCACGCATTATGCTTCAACTTCATTTATTCTACTCCCCAGCAGTTCCAACAAAATGCATACAATAGCATTGAAAAAATGTCTTCCTGACACTATCCTTTCTTTGAAACTACAAGTCCCAGTGTGCTAGTAGTTCCTGTTGCCTAGTCCATCTATGACACTCTTCCTGTCCATGGACTCCTCCTCTCTTTTATGGCTCTGAACTGCCTCTTGAACCTTTTAACAACAAACTGTCACCAGGGCGCTGGCTCATTGGAGCTCCTTCCCAGTTGTGCTCACTACTTCCATTAAACTTGGATCCTCTCTGAGGCTCTCTCTTCATTTGTTCTTCTGGTCTTCCCCTAAGGATCATACAAATAACAATATCAGGGTGGGGTCAATGTACTATCATATCTATACTTAAGTACAATACATTACATACAATACATGACTGGGTGGGAATTTAATGCTTGCCTCCTAGTCTTTAATATAATTAATACTCCCTGCACAGTTAGCAGGGCTAATCTTTATTCTATGGTAAGACTGGAGGTGAGCATTATGCTTGTTCAAAGCTTCCCTAATTCAGTTGCTGCCACACTTTCAATTGGTTTAAAATAAAACTCTTTAAAAGTATTATCGCTTGCCCAATCTGCTGCTAGCATAATCTCCTGCAGAGACACCCCTGCTGTAAACGCTCTGGACTCCATTGCCCCTCTTACTGGGTGTGCTCCATATACATTCAGGTCAATACCTGATATCTGCATTACCTATGTCACCAACCTAGCTATGGTGGCTGTTGGTACTGCCTGAAAGGGCTTCCTACGCGCAGTCAATAGCTGCGTAGTTCCTGCTGCTCTACACTCCGCTGTCCTGTTCTCGTATTCCTTGATACACTTCGCTACACACCACTTGGGATTAGTTGGTTGGAAAATGCAGGTAATGAACCGAAGTTGTAACTGTTTTGGACCCCCTCAGTCCGAAACACTTCCTGTTAATCTCTAACGCTTTAACGTCCGCCACTCTTTTACAGGATACTAGAGATAACATTGCTAACTTGCCTGACAGCTGTTTCAGTCAGAGGTATCTGTCTGATGGCCAGCCATCCAGTAGATGCAACACTACTGTCACGTCCCAAACCTTTTTGTACTTAGCCTCTGGGGGTGCCATGTATTTCGCTCCTCTTATCAGTCTGACTACTGCTGGGTATTCCCCTGCTAGGACTCCCTCAACCGGCAAATGACCAGCTGAAATGGCTGATCTGTGCACCCCGATGGTCCGATATGCTTTCCCATCCTGTAACAGGAATGCTAGGAAGTTCAATATTGCCACTACAGGGGCCGAAACGGGATGAAAGTGTCTCCCTCTACAGCAGTTCGACCACCTGGCCCAAGCCGCGTCATAGCTCCTCCTAGTGGATGGTGCCCACGACTCTGCAATGAGCTCTGCAGCTTTTGCCGAAATGCCTGGCAGCGCCCAGCGTCTCCTGATACTCTGCACGCTATGAGCGGCAGTGTCCCTCTCACTCTCAGAGGATGAGACGACCCAGCTGGGTCCATGAGGAGTCGTTCTCCGTCCGGGAGAAGCAGAGGTATGTCAGCTGCTAGTTCCATCAACGTAGGAAACCATACTTGCGACTTCCACAATGGCGCTACCAAAATCAACTCTGCCATCTCACTTTGACATTTCGCTAAGATCTCGCTCAGCATCAAGTAAGGAGGGAACGCGTAGTGCAGCTCCCATGACCATTGTTGGAGAAATGCGTCCGTGCCCTGGGCGTCCAGATCTAACCTCCAGCTGAAGTAGCTGGGTGTCTGGGCGTTGAGGCGAGACGCAAACAAGTCTGTGTGAACTGGGCCCCACAGGTGAAACCGAATCTGAAAGATCCTGGTGTCCAGCCTGCAGTCGCTGGAGTCCATCAGGTATTGCGACTTCCAGTCGGCCACTAGGTTCATTGATCCTGGCAGGTATTCTGCTGTCAGTGACGTCGATGACTGAAGGCAGTAATGCCAAAAATCTTTCACTAGATCTGCTAGTAGTCAGGATCTCGTCCCTCCTAGATGATTTATATATTTGACCGCCTACATGTTGTCCATTTTGAGAAGGACACATCAACTCACTCTCTCTCTGGTGAATGCCTTGATAGCGAAAGAACCCGCTAAGAGTTCTAAACAGTTTATGTGCAGGCAGAGCTCCTCTTCACTCCATTTCCCTCTGGTCTCTAATGATCCGCATCTTTCTCCCCCGCCTATGCAACTGGCATCTGACTCTATGACTAGATCTGGTCGATCCCCGAAAATGGCACAACCATTCCAGGCGTCCATATTCTTCAACCACCATTTTAGTTCTGTGATGAGTCCTGATCTAACAGTACTAGCTGATGGTATTTCAGACCTTGTTGGAGATGCTTGATCTTCAGCCTCTGAAGTGCTCGATAATGCAGAGGGCCTGGAAAAATGGCCTGTATCGATGCTGCTAGCATCCCCACTATCCTCCCCAACACTCTGAGCAATACTGTCTGCTTGCTTAAGCAGTCCCTGATCTCCTTCTTGATATCTCTTATCTTCCTCACTGGTAATTGTAGGGTTGCTTTCTTGGTATCGAGTACGAACCCCAAGAAATCAATCCTTTTAGTTGGCTTTGTGTTCGACTTCTCTATGTTCACTAGGAAACCTAAAGACGTCAGGAGGTCCTGTACCCATCTTGTTTGGAATACTAACGTCTCTCATTCTTCTGCCAAAAGCAGGAGGACGTCTAGATATATAATCATCCTGACTCTTTTCTCCCGAATCGCTGCTGTTACCGGTCTCATCAACTTGGTGAAGGCCCAGGGCGCCGAAGCTAGTCCGAAGAGCATGGTTCTGAACTGCCATAGCTAGTCGTCCCAGCGGAAATCTGTGAACGTCCTGAAATCTTGCTGGACCGGCACTGTTAAATACATGTCCTTCAAGTCTAAACTCGTCAGCCAGTCCCCTTCTCTTAGCGAATCCCTGAGCTGGTGTATCCCTTCCATCTTGAAGTGGCGGTATACTAACCAGCCGTTCAATAAGTTTATAACTGGTTGCACCTTCTCCTTTCTGTGGACCAGAAATATGTTGCTTATAAATCTGGGGGTCGCGCCGCACCTCTCTGTGGCCCTCTTCTCCTCCAGTTGCTGGAGTTCGCGATCTAAACTTTCCTGCTCTGATTGTGCTAAACATGGCTGCAAGGGCCAGTGTGCTCACACTGGCTGTTGTATACATTCTAGTTGTAGACCTCTGACGGTTTGCAAAACCCAAATGTCGCTGGAAAGTGTCATGACCACCGGGTTTCCCCTCACAAAACCTACTAAAATGTCTTGGCGAACTGCATATAGATCCTGGGCTCTGGGAAGGTAGAACCTTGGCTATGTAGTTTTGACACTTCCTTATCCTGCAAACATGGCCCCCGGTGAAATTCCTGGTATGGGGGCTGTGCAGTCTAGTTGTTGTCACGCTTTGAGTATTTAAGCCCCTCCCCCTTAGCGTTCCGCGCTTCGCGTCTGTTTGTTTACAGAGGACGCTTACCGCGGATCCTGTCAAGATTCTCCTCAGAACCCCGTTCTTTCATAGTTCCTGTTCCCTGCTTCCGTTATTCCTAGCATTCTTACCTTGCCCCCTTATGCTCCTTGGCTTTGGTGTTCGTTCACTTTTGGGGGGCGAATCTTTCTAATTGAAGTAAGTTAGCGGCAACGCTCAGCTGTGCTCGCGCCTTCCGCCGGTATCGTTTCTGGTATATTTATTGTGGTGGATAGTGCGCATTGCGCTTGAACAGTTCCAGTCAGGTGTCGAGTGTCGGGGCTCCGGCACTCAAAACGTGTGTGAGGAGTCTGTCACTAGTGACACGCAAACGCTTGCCTCAGGTTTTCCTGTTGCTATGTTTTCTCTGTGAAGTACTTTTAACTTGTGCCTCTTCATTGAACTCGCAATAGTAAAATAATTCTCTCCGTTCATTTAGTCATTGTTTATATTTGGACAACGTCATTAGGATATTCTGTGGCATTCCATTTTGAAACCCTGTTACCGTGCTCCTCAGGTTTTATTGTCATTAGCGCTCATCACCTCAGGGTCCTGTTTCAATCCAGTCCAAGGGTTTGGGAGTCACTCCAGTGTGATAGGTGGTTTTATACTGTGGCTATTTGGTTCCTTCCCATGCCCTTTTGCCTTCCCTCCAATCACCCTTCTACAGTACCATCCTAATAGCCACCCCTTCCATCTTCAGGACAAGCGCCCCTGCGCAGAAGCAGGATGGATAGCCCACAATATACTAATCAAAGGTAAGAGTAGAGAGATTGAAAAGGAAGATAGATAGGGAGATTAGTTAGTGCAAGTTACCTTTGGGAAAGTTACATTTATCTATGTTCTTGTGTTTCCTCATAGATTTCTAGTCTATTGGAGCTTAAGGTTTTGAGAAATAAAAACTAAGGGTTAGAACAACGCACTCAGAGAAGAAAGTTACATTCTAAGAGTGGTGTCCCCGCAGAGTCAGGTAAGCGTTACAGAAAGCGCATGCCATTTGTACCAGAAAAAACTGGTTCTGCCCCCCACTGGTGGGTATTGTGTTGCTCTCACCTGGTGTAAAGCTCTGTCCTCTGCCGGCTCTTCTTCCACTGCATCCTCTCAGAAATCTTCCTATGATGGGGAAGAAGGAGTCCTGCTGTTTATTCTCCCAGTACTGTGCCCTGGGGTTCTGTGGTCTTCTTCCTTGAAAATGACCAGCTGCACGACCCCGATAATGGCCGGTCCCGGCAAAAACTCTACCGGGAAAAATCTTCTTGATTGAAGCTTGTGCTTTCTCCAGCGAACATCCTTACTGGTCTTCGAGATGAAGGTCAGCATCTTAGGGCCCAATTCTGGAATCTCCGCCACTTTCCCCCGGAGGTCAGGCCGAGGACACTCTGCTCGAAGGCGCTGCCTCACTTCTTTGTCTAAGGCCTTCCTTAGTCTGATGCTCATATACTGTGTCACTCTGGGGGAAGGCTGCCAGTCCAATGATCTAGGGTTCCTGATACTCTCAGAGTCGAACATATCTGTCATCTCTTCTGGTTCCTCGACCAGGTGTTTTTCTTTGCGGGCTCTCTTGCCTCCACTGGGTCTCACCCATTCTTCCTCAGTGGGAAGATAGTTCGCCCTCTGCTGGCTCTTCTTCCGAGCCTTGGTCTTCATCGCCCATATTGTCATCCCGTGGGGTGGGGATCGTGAGGCTTGTCACCGTCGGCCTACACATGAAGGCTTCCTTCAGCTTAGAAAAGGCGTCGACAGCCTCTGGGGTCTTCTCTTTCACCCTGTATGGTCAACCCGGGGGGTCAGAAGAGGCTTTTCTCTTCCGAGTCTCATTACTCCTCTTCATCCCTGCCTTTCAGGGTCCTGTGGGCATGCTATCGCTATCTCTGGTGCCCTCTCGGGGTTGGCTCAGCATGCTTTCCAGAGTTTCCAGCCTTTCTTGTAGGGGGTGCACCCCTTATGCCACTGCATCTGTCAATGAACTCCCCAGCACTTCCTTAAAACCGGCAACGAGGTCTAGGGGCTGCTCCTCCTCACTCCACTCAAATTCAGACATGTTTCTGCGTGCTGTGTGCCTGGTACCTTATCAGGTGTCTCTGCACGCCCACTGCTGCGTTGATCCGGATTGCTCTAAGCATTGTCTTGCAGGAGGTATCAATTCTCCCTTCTCCACTGCAATATATATATGTAATTCCCTTTTATTTATTTTATTTTAGGCATTCTAACCTCTTGTCAGATCGTCTGGGGCCCAATCTGCTGAGAGGCACTCCTCTCTATCATACGGCTTAGTCTACCGCTTTCGCTTCACTATAATCAGCTGAACTGCTGTGCAGCGTGTAAAGAAGCTGCTAGGGCTTCTCGTGCCCTATGGTATCCGTGTAGGATTATTTCGGCGTAGTCTCAGTAACGAGCTTGTAAGCTTATACACAGCGCTGTGTCGTGCTCTGGCTCCACCTTCCCAAAGGAGGGGGCCTGAGCGTTACGTGCCTCTGCGAGGGTGGAGGCCTGTCCCTCTGCCTCAGCGAGGGTGGCGGCCTGTCTGTCTGCTGCTACGAGGTCGGGTGAGCCCCGGGGCATGCTTACAATGAGGCATGGGGCTCGCTCGCCTCTATGCTGCTCTTCCTCAATTCGCATACTACGAGTGCCGCCGAAGTTAAAACGTTGCAGAAAAACTTGTACTGCCTAAATACTGGCTAGCTCGGTACACGCTTCTCCCCCTGTGAAGCGAACTTCCTGTATTCTGACTAATTGTAAGTACTCATATTCTATGTACATATAGACATATTTATCATGCTCATATAAACGCTGTGCTATAAAATGCATACCCAACAATCATTAACTCTGCCAAAACCTTCCAAGCATGCTCTAACCACAAAGAGATGAAAGACAGGTACTTATCTGCTGAAGAGCAGTAAAAGAAGAGGAGGAGTCCAGGGGCAGGAAGAGTGTCATAGCTGGACTGGGCAACAGGAACTACTAGGACAGTGGGACTTGTAGTTTCAAAGGAAGGAAGGTGTCAGGAAGACATTATTTCAATGCTATTATATGTGTTTTGTTCAATCTGCTGGAGAGTAGAATAAATGAAGTTGAAGCACAATGCTCGCCTCTAGTCTTGCCATAGAATTTGATCAGTTTTCACTATAACGGGTAATTGATTATTCCTTAATTGCTACTATTTAACTATTTAAGGTTAGCTCTAACTTTACGTATGTCATTTACATAGCTGTGTGCTTAATTACTTATCTTATTGCTTGGATTTAAAATGTATAATATTTGTTTTCTCTGTTGTTATACCCCGCAGGGTGATGTAAAGCATGAAGGGGTGGAAGCTATGAAGCATGAAGGGGCTCTACCTATGAAGCATGAAGGGGTGCTACCTGTAAAGCCTGAAGGGGAAAAACCTGTAAAACATGAAGTGGAAGATACTGTAAAGCATGATGTGTCGCAACCTGTAAAGCATGATGGGGCGCAACCTGTAAAGCATGAAGGGGTGAAACGCATGCCAAACTTGCAAATACCAGATGGTAAGGACTTGCTGTATTAGTGACTGTTTCTGAATGCAAGTATTGTGACCTTGTTATTTTATAGGTTTACACAAATGTTTCAATTATAACAATATCGTTTTTATCACACAGTTTCAATTTCTGAAATGTTAACGGGTGAAGAACATTTTGATTCTACATGCATACTGCTTTCAAACACAATCGCCGAATTGTAAGTGCTTGAAAACTTATTTCAAAATGAAAATCTTGTGATTGCTGGCATTATTTAAATATTGTAGATATAATATGAGCCATATGATGTGACAGTTATGTGGGAAATAAGATAGAGTACAGCAGTGTTTATTAATTTAGACAATTCCAAAAATGCATTCCTCTTTATGAAGTATCTCATCTTTGAATCCTGAAAAGCCTGCAGTAAAGCCACGGTTCAGCTTCTCCTTGCCGCAAACAAAAACAGAAGTATCTATTGTATTATTCTTACACAACATTATTCGCTAACAGATACACCTAAAACACTTTGTAATTTCTGTATATCCCAAAGACAACCAATATACCAGTGAGACCCTTGACACATTTACTTGTGTGTTGTTGTGCCTCCTTACTATCTAATGAAATGTCTTGAGTCTGTCTATATGCTATAGTGATCCTATTTTAAAGTCTCAGTGCATGCTGCAGAATTAAGTACAATATGAAGGCTTTGGAGAGGGCCTTTGTTGCCCCCTTCCCAGACGTTTGACGGGTCCCCTAGGATCCCTACAAATACAGTAGAGACAGGTCTATTTCTTTTTTTAAAATTTTTTTTTTTATTTGACTTGACAGCACAACAAAGAACAGAGGGAGCCACATGGCACCAGCATTAAGGGCGAGCAATGTGGATAATAAACAGTACACATTCAGCAGAGCAAAGCATAGTGATAAAAGGCAACATACAAAGTATTTCTACATGCACCAAGCGGGTCAACATCTATGGGGAGCCTCCCGGGGAAGTAGGGGGGGGAGTTGATGGTGAGGCCATGGCAGACATATATTCTCGGAATCTCGACCAGATGTCCCTTGGCCTAGAGTGTGAATGCTGCATCGCGTTCCAGGACTGCTCAGTGTCATGAGCCCACGTGACCGATCTGAGCCATTGTGTATAGGTAGGCGCTCTAGGGCGGAGCCAACAAAGTAATATGCAGCGGACCGCCAATAGCATGCAGAGACCTGCCAGTTTCTTAGAATCTCGGGGTAGATGAGGAAGGTCATGGAACAAGCAGTGCAGTGGGGTGGGAGTGATCGGGTGTTCTAGAATGTCTGACAGTGTGGAGCAAATGTCTAGCCAGAATTGGCTCCGCCGGGGACAGAGCCATAACATATGTATATAGGAGGCTTGATCCGCGCCACACCTGGGGCAGGATGGAGGGGTGGCGCAGAACATGCGATGGAGTCTCATAGGTGTATGATGGTACCTGTGTAGGATTTTGAACTGGATGAGTTTAAATTTGGTGTTGTAGGACATATCGTGGGTCCGAGCACACATCCGAGACCACCGTTCATCGGTGATCTCAGAACCAAGGTCCTCCTCCCATCTGCGCCTCAGCTTGGTGAAATGAGGGGCCGCTCTAGTCTGTAATAAGGAGTAAAGTTTCAAGACCTTGCCACTGAAGGAGAGAAAGGAGCAGAGCTCTGCCACGATAGGTTCGTCAGGGGGCAGGGCGGGGAAGTCTGGATATCTGGACTTGAGATGTTCGCGGAGTGAAGAGTATTGGAGCCACACCGAGGGTTGGCGCCTGAGTGAGGAAGGGAGATCAGACCATTCGATGAAGCTTCCTTGTTCAAAGGCATCGTGTAGCGTCAGAAAGCCGGCATCGGCCCAGCGAGTGACCACTGAATGTGGAATGTGTGGGACATCAGGGAAGAAGTTCCACAATGGCAGATCCCAGTGAAATGGGTGGGGTGTGCCGACCATGGACCAGAGTTTGGTCAAAGCCAAGGATGTACTGGCTACAGAGTTCGCAGAGTTTGGGTCAGGGGGGTTTGGTTTGAGGACCAGGGATCCGATCACTCGGTCACAGACCGTTAGTTTCTCGAGGCAAACATGTGGGGGAGGATCAATGGTATTGAACCAGTATGCAGCAAACTGTGATTGGGCCACCACCCACTATCTGATGAAATCGGGTGCGCTGAATCCGCCCAGTGCCTTAGGGGCGGTCAGTGTGGATAATTTGAGGCAGACGACCCCAGAGTGCCAGAGGAAGGTGTTACATATGCCGCGGAGTGTCTGGAAAAAAGTATCCCCAGACCACAGAGGCAGATTGGTAAATCGGTACAGTAATTGAGGTAATACAATCATTTTGAGTATTCCGATTCTGCCTGCTAGTGATAGGGGAAGTTTGGTCCAGCTGGAGGTTTTGGCCCTCAGGTTAGTTAAGTAACTCTGGTAGTTGTCGTCACGTAGCTGTGACGTGTGCCGGGAGACCACCACACCCAGGTAGGTGAAGCTAGATGAAGACCAGTTGAATCCATGTAAATCGGGGGGGGGGTTGTGTCGAGTCTGTGAGTGGAAACAATGTAGACTTGGAGCAGTTCACCTTCAAACCGGATATGTCCCGAAACCGGGCCACATCTGCCAGTATAGGGGCAAGGTTGATTTCAGGGGAGCGAACATACAGCAGGGCATCGTCAGCGTAGAAAGAGACTATGTCGGCTTGGCCGGATGTGCGCAAGCCACTGTGCGAGTGTGATTGCTGAATCATATCAGCAAAGGGCTCCATGGCTATGGCAAAAATGAGTGGGGAGAAGGGGCATCCTGGCGCGTACCTCTAGATATCTGGAAGGGGGAAGAGCATCTGTCTTCCATGCGAACTCTGGCCGACGGAGCGGTATAGAGGAGCTTTATCCAGGAACGGAAGTTGGGGCCACATTTGCATTTCTCGAGAACCCGCCACAGGTATTTCCACGAGACAGAGTCAAATGCCTTCTGCATGTCCAGTGTAGCAGCGACTGCCTGCGTGGCTGGGTCGATTCTGCTGATTACATTAAAGAGCCTCCTTAGATTTAGGGAAGTGGATCTACCGGGGACGAAACCGGCCTGGTCTGGGTGGATAATGTGGGACATGTAAGGGGCTAAGCGGTTGGCGAGCAGTTTGGCAAATATTTTAATATCGCTATTAATCAGCAAGAGCGGTCGGTATGAACTGCACTGCGTAGGGGTTTTACCAGGTTTAAGGAGCACTGTAATCAGTGCCTCCCGGAGGGACGGTGGAAGTATGCCCTTGTCGCACGATTCTTCCCATAGTGTCAGGAGGTGCGGCGCTAGTTGGGACTTGTATAGTTTATAGAAGTCCATCAGGGGTCCATCCGGGCCGGGGGACTTCCCGGATGCCAGTGACTCGATGGCCTCTACAATTTCCTCTAGGGTGAAGGGCCTCTCAAGGAAGCCGCTAGCGTCGCCTGATAGGACTGATAGAGGAAGGTTCTCTAAGTAGGAGTCGATTTCGGAAATCTGGGACCCGTCAACCTCCGAATACAGGGAGGTGTAGAACGAGAGAAACTCAGAATTGATGTCTTGGGGGAAGGTGGCGAGTGTGCCATCCGGTCTAGTAATGGCTGGTATATTGGGCGCACTGAATTCCCAGCGCAGCAGTCTAGCCAGCATCCGGCCAGGCCGCTCTCCCTCGCTGTATTCCCTCGCTGATCGAGGGGAGTCTAGAAATGTAACCTCGCGCTCAGCGAGGTCTCAGAATCTGTGCAGCTCTGATCCCAGCGCAGCTAACGTGGCCGGGGAGTCATCTGCAGCGTATTGGGATTCATAGATTGCCAGGGCTGATTCACTGGTAGCAATGTCGGCACGGATGCCCCTTAGGATGCCACTGCTCTTGGAGATGGCGACCCCTCTTGTGTGTGCTTTGAAGGATTCCCAGAGTACAGCTTTTGTTGAGACAGAATTTGTGTTAATCTCAAAATATTCCTCGATGGAGGATTTGAGCTCAGAGGCGAAAACCTGGTCAAGAAGTGCATAGGGACTCATCCTCCACTGTCTGGTTCTGTTGACGTCCAATCCACAGTTTAAGGAGATAAGTACCGGTGAATGGTCCGATAGTGTCCTGGGGAGAATGGCCAGGTGAGATATACATCTGATCAGTATGTCTGTAGTTAGCCATCTATCTATTCTGGAGTGGGAGTCATGCATTGAGGAATAAAAGGAGTATGTCGGTCTTCGGGATACATCAGACGCCAGGCGTCCACCAGTGCCAGCCGGGGGAGCGAGGTCAGGATAGTATATGCAGCCCTAGACAGTTGCCGAGGCCTAGAACCCGACCTATCCTGGTTGATATCAAGTATTGTGTTGAAGTCCCCGCCCCATAAGATAGGAATCAGGGGTTAGCTCTCAAGTAGAGTGACCAGGTGGAGGTAGAAGTCAGGGTCTCCTGATGCTGTAATATACCAGTAACCAGCACAAACCTTCCAAGTGGATCTACATGGGAATGGTGACAAGTGAACTTCAGACTTTTATGTATTAGAGTGAGGGTGCCACGGCTCTGGGTGGAATAGTTAGTATAATACCTCTGGGAACCCCACTGCTTAGCGAACCGTTCACATTGCTCCGAGCGAGCGTGGGTTTCCTGTAAGCATAGGATCATTACCCCGTGACGTTCGGCATGGAGCTGAATCAGTCGCAAACTTTTTGTAGTTGCCTAATCCCCTGATGTTCCAGCTCATAAAGGTCAGGGTAGTATTATCCATATTTGGGGGGGTAACGGTGGAATGAGTAAAAGTGGATTTCTGGAAAATTAAAGATGTATACTCTGGATGTATGCGATCGAGTGTCTACATTTCTAACGTGCTTTGGCGCGGTGCATGCGGCGCCCTTGGAGGCTGTCAAGACTTTTTTAAAGCATAATAAGCGTGGTGTGGAAGTCACCTACGCATAGGAGTAATGGAGCAACATTTTCAACATTAACAACAAATAAACTACGGTGAGAAGGTGGCCATCGTGGGGGGGAAGCGCCGTGGCGGTCCCACAAGTGGCTTAGGTGCGGAGCAACCATTGATGCACATGAAACCAATATCGGCACTGTTTAGATCATCCAGGAATGTGTTTGTCTATAAATTTCGAAGCCTCTTCTGGGATGGTGAAGAAGTATGTTTGGTTGGAGTGTTCGATCCTCAGTTTAGCAGGGAAGAGCATGGAGTACTTGACTCCTAAGTCACAGAGTCTCTTTTTCACCGCAAGGAAGGTCTTACGCTCTTGTTGCACAGCCACAGAGTAATCCGGGTACAGGTGTATTCTCGCCGCCCCTAGATGTAGCTCCCCCTTGGCCCTGGCCGCCCGGAGCAGAGCATCTCGGTCACAGAAATATAGGATTCTTGCTATGACGGGACGGGGCGGGGCACCCGGCCTGGGCCTCGCGGTCAATGAACGGTGAGCTCTTTCCACTGCAAATTGTGCCGAAAGCTTGGGGTTATCTAGGAGTGTTAGAAGGGTGCGCTCCACGTAATCCTCCATGGGCTCCCTGATGTTGTCCTCTGGTATGCCGACGATGCAGAGGTTATTCCGCCTGGAGCGGGATTCAAGGTCGTCATTTTTCTTTTCGACCAACGAGACCGGGCTGGTTCAGGTGGTCACAGCGGCACGCAAGGAACCTAGGTCATCCTCCGCGGTGCCAACCCTTGTCTCGATCTCAGCAACTCTACTGTCTGTTCTTTCAATATGAGCCTTTATGGACGAAATGGACCCGTTCATATCGCCTAATTTAGTGTGTAGCGTACTGAATCCCTCGCGCATATACTCCAGCATTTTCTGCGAGTCATCGGGGGTTGAGGACACTGGGGCGGCCTGCGAGTCCTCAGGAGGGTCAATCAGCGGCTTGGAGGGCGTCTTGGCAAACATATTTAGTGAGCTTTGCTTCTTGCTAGCCCCAGCACCCTTGGTCATGGCGGCAGGACGTGTCCGGGGCCCTATTTGGTTGTAATGGGCAGGCCCCCAATCACCACCCCACCGAGTGTCCGGGGGGGGATAAGGCGAGGACAGCGGGTAGAGACGCTGGAGGCAGTGCCAGGGGGGCTCCTCCAAAGAACACAGAGTCAGGCGGCAAGCCCAGGGGCGTAGGGGGGGAGTCCTGGCGTCATGTTGACCCCGGATCATCAAACCGGTGATGTGCAGGAAGATGAAGCACAGGTTGCTGGCAAAAGGGTGGTTCGTGAGACGGCACAGCAGAGCTCAAGGTGAAGCACTCAACCTCTGCGGGGGAGCCATGAGAAGGCAGTCCAGATATCAACGCAGGTCTCCACCCCTAGGTCATAGGGTGCGGGGCATGCGCACAGCTAGTGCAGGCGTGGGGTAGCGAGTGGGCCCACAGGTAGTAGCTTAAGTAGTAAGTGGCTTAATGTAGCTGCATCGCCGTAGGGAGGTGGCAAGCCAGTGTTCCTGAAGCAGGCGGAAAAAAAAAGGTGTTCAGCAGGGGGTCACTGGTGGGCTGCCAGTGTGGGACTGAGCGCACTGGGGAGCGCAACTAGGCGGTAAATGTCACTGTGGCCGGTACGGTCCCCCAATTGGGCCCAGGCACGCGTTAGTACAGTCCAGAAGGTGAGGAGAGTCAATCTTCAGTAGCACAGGAATGGAGGCAAAGGCAGGGTATCCTGCAGAGGGACACTCAGTTCAGGATTAGGGTCCAGCAGTTGTTAAGGTTAGGGACCCCCAGCCGGCATCCAGGGGGAACAATGGTGCCGTATGGGTAGGCAGGGGCCAGACTGGCGGCCGAAGGACCCCGGGCGGGGGGGTGCAGCACCGGTGCAAGCTTCGTAATAGTGCCAGCCCACGCACCTCAGAGCAGCAGAGTAGCCGCTGCAATAGCGGGAGGAAGGGATGGTGGGCCGCCGGCCCCCGGGCGGGAGATGGTGCGACCGCAGGGGGCCGCAGGAGCCAGGCACACACTCCCCCCCACGCACTCTACCTTGCCGTATTCCAGTGCTGTTGTTCGTGTAGAGGAGTGGTGGGGGGAGGGAGGTGAAGCGAAGCAGAAGCCGGGCGTTCAGTCACGGCCCAGTGGGACGTGGCACCGGGGCACAGGTCCACAAATGCCGCCGATGCAGGGGGGGCCGCGGCCCGGAGCGGAGGGGCCAGCGGGCCAAGGCAGTCCTCTGAGGGATGGTGAGGTGTGCGGGGGAGCAGCCCCGTCGGTCACGGCGGTCTGGTGCGTCTCGCGGGCTCGGCGCCCCTCCCCCACAGCGGCCCGCAGCGCCGTGCCCTCAGGTGGATGGGCGAGCCGCGGTCACAGGAGCCGCGGGGCGGGGAGAGCGGGAAGCCGCAGCCGCAGGCAAGGGCGAGAGGCGTAGTCAGGCACCCAGGGCGCGTTCAGCGTCACAACTTCCTAGAGATGAGGGAGGGAGGCTCCTGAAGGATCGCAGGTAGCGCTGTAGGGTTAGGCAGCGTTATAGGGGGAAAAGTCAGGATCAGTTGCTCTACCAGTCCGGAGCGTTACGCTTAGGCGGCCATCTTGCTTTGGTGCAACAGTGCCCCCCGACACAGGTCTATTTCTGGATGGTTAGTGATCAAACTCTGCCAGTTTTGTAATCCCAGTTTGTGATACAACGCAGTGGGGCT